>NC_086153.1:117321522-117962203 GCF_035149785.1 Candoia aspera | reverse complement strand
AATCAGGTTATTCAGGTCTCCCAGCCATAATGCAGTCTGTATGGACACTATATAGTTTGTATTAAGCTTTACTCTTGTTTTTAAAACTTTCAATAAAATTATATTTAAAAAAAAGAGTCTTCTCCAACACCAAAGTTCAAAAGCATCAATACTCTTCCTATCCTGCTTCTTCAAGGTCCAACTTCCGCTTTCATGGAGTGTCACAGGAAATACCATTGCTTGCACTATTTTAACCTGTGTAGGTAAATGTGCCTAATAATATAGTGTTTTATCAAGTCTGTTCATCTTTAGTCTCCAAAAAAAAGGAATTAGCAGAGTTGACAGCCAATAATTATTGCACGCACATGCAAGAAGTGTATTCAACTACCAAAGGAGGTTTGCTGAAAGCCAGGAGATGCCATCATCATGACAGATAAGCCAGGGAAACACCTCTGGTCCACTCTCAGGGGACCTAAAATGTGATAATGGGACAGGAGTGGCACAGCAAAGATCGTCCAGCGGGTCTCTTCAGATCACCACAGCAAATCAACAAAGGGCTTGTGCGCATTACCCCAATCATCATGTTAATCTTCAAGCATTACCTAATGGTATAAGGAGTGTCAGTTCTTGACACATGGTCTTTTACAGATATTAAACTATTAAGTCAGTACTGTCCTCTACTAAACAGTATCTTAGAAATATTTCGTTACCTTGAATGTCATCATTGAAAGTGCAGTACAAGTTGCGATATTTATTCAGAAGACGGAATGCATTTTGGTTAGCAAAATCTTCAAATTGAATGAGGCAGTTTTTGCCATACCTAGGGGTACAAAACATTGTAAACTTAAAATGAAAACAGTAAAATTAAACTATATTCATTAATAACATATGATTGGTCATCCTATTTTTCCAATTACATGCCGTCATGCTTACATGTTTCAGAAAGTACGGTACAGCAAATTTTTCTCATTTTCTGATTAGGAACGATGAACTGGATGGGTGAAATGATTACCTAGATCTAGGCAATTTATACATTTTTAATTGGAATGGGGTAGTAGTTCAATGTTTCACAAGTAATAAATTAAATGACATTATTATAATTGTTTAAAGTCTAGTAGAAAAAAAAATCACACTTTGAATATATGTGAAGTAAAGATAACAAGCCTGGAAGTGTAAATTGTGAGCAAAGGACTAGGCATTACATAGATTTAGATGTTTAAATGTTATTTTAAATTAATCAATTTAAATACAAAACTGAAATAGTGAATTATATGCCCTTTAACTAACTAGAAGCTATCCACACATGGAAGATTTTATGGGCATTTCCTTCTGCGTGCAAAAATAGTAGTCAAAGATGGTACAAAATTCATTGCCTGCATCAGCCATGAAGAAGAGCACCCCAGGCAGACACAACCGCACAACTCCTTGTGCTGAAAGAAATTACTTTGCTATTTCTCCAGAACAGGAGTAAAAAGCAGTTCATACTTTGAATTTCCCCACAAGGCAATTGTTGCAGAGTAGTAGACTGGGCAGATTTTGTTTTATATGTCATTTCATACAAAAGTTATGAGTTTTAAGGTGATCATTAAAACCTTTATATAACAGCTTGTAAAACTCACTGTCATCGTTATATACACTGATAAGCAAGCAGAAGTTTCCACAGAGGGGAGTCAAAAAAAGTCAAGATGGTGGCCTCATTCATATGATCAAAGCCTTGCCTTTTCATATGTGTGTCGTTTCCAGATGTTTTCTCTTACAGATACTACTAGAACTGACATGGCTAAGAAAAGTTCCATTGATTATGTAATACAGTCGCACTATTTCTATCAACTCCTACGATATATGTTTTTGGCAGACTAGTAAATTAACACTTGTACAGATTAACCTAGTGAGTAGGGCTTCCTCATTAACCTACACTAAATTAAAAAAGCAGAACTGAATTTACTGTGACAGTTTTAAGAGGATTACTCCAAAATTATGATTATCCTATTTTTAATAGTATGCTCAATTCATTATTTTTGATGAATATACTCTCTATAATCAGTCTGTCAAATAACTATTTTGACTATACTGTTATAATATTAAACTCGGTGGATTATATGCAACAATATGCAAGCAACTTCTACCCCTACAACCAGATATTCCAGCCAAACAGTCTTTGTACTTCCCAGACCTTCTCAGCCTTGTTTAAAGTGAACCAAGTTTGATCCAGGCTGTTTGGGCTACTTGCAGATATACTCAGATATCAAGATTATGAACGAAGTCATGTCTAAATGTTTCCGGTTCAAGAGTTCATAGAGAAACCAGGCATCAGCACTCTGCCTCTTTGGCCAATAATTGAGCATAGCCAGTGGTCAGCCATCACTGCTTGCTGGCTATCAGTTCAAGCTGGCCAGTAACTGAATGCCATGTCCTACTACCTCAGGTTCTAGCAGCCTGCCATTCCCCACTTTACAAAAAGAACAGAAAATCAATTGTTAGGGTTCTCACACCCCTATGCTTCATGTATTATTGCATGCTTAGAGTATTTGTGAATTTATTGATTGATTGATTGCCAGGGTATACAGTATATATCATTTCAGTCACCTGATTCTATTCTTATAAAATATACCCACACAAACACAAGCTGAAAACTATCAAAATCTTCTTGCTTGCCAGTAGCAGCAAACCTCAGTTGCCGTTCAAACCCAAATGACCTGAATGCTGGCATACCGGCCATTCTGCATTTCAGCACCTTTTTCTAACCATGAGAGCCAGCACATTGGTCTCATGGGAATCTAGCAGCTGGAAGAGAACACACTGCAGAAATCCCCACTGGCATGAGCAAAGGCTGCTCTTTAAAATGGAAGGTGGGAATATACTAGTACTTTTGAAATTGTCTTTGCCCAGCTGTAACAGTATTTCTCTATTCAACAATAAAACACCACTACCAAAACAAAAATATATCTTGACTGCTAACCCTTGGTGACAATATTATGGGACTGATAAGTGTCACCCCACTGCTTGCACCATTATCTGGAAGGCACCAATGGGACCTTTATTCCTGCCCGTGTACCCTCTACCCTCCAAATCTATTTGTGCCACTCTGAATACTTAAAATGTAACTTATATATACTGTACATATACAGTATAAGCATATTAATTCTTATACATTAGTCCACAAGTCCCTTTATGAAATAATTCTCTGAAGATGGTTAGGAACAACACAATGTAATTAGCACTAATTATAGTAGTTAATACACCCCACATGGTATGAGCACCCAACAGGCTGAGTTTTAAGATTCAATCTATTGATAATATGTGTAATTTCCCTGTGGATTTAACATAGGAATCATTAGTTTGCTATTTAAATACTACAGCTACAAAAGAGTGCATTAAAGTTTTGCTTTAGTAAATGACTAAAAGTTAGAATTTTCAATAAACATCAACACAAGGTATATCACAACTTAATAGAATTTCCATAAAACTTCATACAGCACTTATGAGATCATTTCAGCAGTATAGATCAAAACATCCTAATTTATTTTTCAGGTTCATTTAATAAAATGGTACTACCAGATAATGATGCTAGCACAAAACATTACTGTTACACCTTTACAGCACAAACTTGGAAGTGTCAAGCCAAAACAGTAAAAGCATTTCAAAATATGAAATGTACTCTTTCATTGTACTGTTATTTCAGCTTGTTAAGAATGGAAAATCTTGCATACCTGAATTAAAATGCTATTGTTCAATAGAATGCTAATTTGAAAAGAATCTGGTTACATAATTGTGAATTATTTCTTGAAATAAAGGTCTAGATAAAAACTGAACTAAAATTGTTTGTAGCAATCCTGCAATGGAATCTGATTCCATTTTGGAATTTAATCCTATGCAAATTCTCTCAAAAGTAATTCTACCTAGATTAAATAGATTTTATAATAGATTAAATAGATTTACGTGCACACATGTTCATATGTGCATGTAAATACACATGCAACAAATTATGGCTTACTTGCTGGTACTGTATTCAGATATCCCATAAGTAAACATGTATGGACAAATGCCAGGGAGTATTTATTTTACATATATAAATGGTGACCAACATGATCAACTGTGAATGCATGTTTGGAGAAACATGAAGTTTTGTCAATTCAATATTTTTTTTCAAGACTTCATGTAGAAATTCCTTTGTGATTGTGTGTGAAGCCTCAAAAATAAATACAAACAAACAACGTAGTTTGAAGGTCCTACTCCCTAACACATAGGACTAACCTTAGGCTAGTTCATTCCAACAGTTTAAGGAAGATACAGTGATTATCACTTTTCACTAAACCTTGCTGAGCCCTGTAGCTTGTTGGACTGAAGAGGTTATCCCTGTCTGTCTGTTTTTACTGACTGCTAAACAGTAATTCCATCTCACACTCAAAACTTCTACTCCAGCAATGAGCCCTTCTGGCCATTTGATCCTGTTAAGTAGAGTTCAGGCTTCTGCTTTGCCATCATCATCCTATCCTTTCCTTTGTCTCTTTCTGAAATTTATTCTAACTGGACATTTGAAAACTGTGGACAGTCTAGGAAAAGTTGCTACAAGCCAGCAACATGAGTCAGAAAACATCTAGATTCCCTGATGTTCACTGCTTCTTAGTCATAATTACTGGTGCCCATTTTCCCATCTGGTGCTGTGGCTGCCTCCTTCCTTCTGCTCCAGTGAGAATCTCACATATCCAATTTATGTTTCCATGAAAAAGAGGCAACAAACTTTGAATGGGATGTTGTTACGGGGGCCATTGTTATTTTCAGCATCTCAGTAATACAACTCTATTTAATCTCTCCTTTTTGATGTCCCACTTTCTTCAGTGAAGGTGTGTCATTCATCTACTTCTTTTGCTTTTTAGATCCTAGACCTTCGTTATACTAACCATCACCATCCTTTCTCTATTAGGAAATATAAACAACAGACCACTGATCTATCAAGCTAAGATTGGTAGATCACATGTCATGCAGTGATTTATGCAAGATTCTACCTGTGCAATGCTATTTATGAGCCTTTAATAGGAAATATCCAAGATGTAATCATTCTCTGTTTAAAGCATGTTTGCACTCAATTAATTATGCCTTGTCTTTTAGTCTAATATTTTAAAACTTATTGGTACTGGACAAGATATAAAACTACTCCCACAAGGTGAAAGCCGTGCTAGTCATGCAAGCTCAACTCTTCCTTCCTGTCACTTCTCACAGCAAGGTAAGGAGAAACTTTTATTCTCCACAAGACTTTTTCAGAGCACCTGCACTGCAGAAAGCAGGTGGTGGAAGAAAGCTCCATTGGGAAGTGTCAGCAAAACTGTTCACACTCCTTGGCATCAAAACAAAACTACATCCCACACAGTTATGAGGGCAGGCAATGGAAAATGAAGATTAGGTTGAACCGAATCGAATCATCCATTCAGTCGTATCTGACCCTTGGCAATTCCACAAGCCAACTCTCTCCATGATTTCCAATCTTGTACAGCTTCTTTCAGTGGCTTTATATTTTGGCCTGTGTCTTATTATGTAGTTTAGATGATAATGCATCTGTTGCATAGGATGAAAAAGCTCGGAAAGGGAGCATTTTATATTTTTTGCTCAGAAAACAGGATATAAAACCTACTGCACGATAGCAGCCAGCACATTATGGTCAAGTGTTGCCGCCCACATGTGTATGAAAAGGATGTGGATGTTCTCCTCACCCCTTTCAACAGCCCTTGTTTGCAGGAAGCACAACATATAGTAGCAACCTGGATTTAGCTATGATTACATGCTGCAAATTGCATTTAATGATGTTTATTTTGCAACCTGTACTCTGAGGACCAATTACTGGCACAATTTTAAACTTCACTTCTTTCCTTATTTCTTTTTATTCAATTCATTAATCTGCAATAGTCCTACTAAACCTTTTTATACTATATTAATTATTGTTCCATTCTTTTTATCCCATTTTAGACTGTGATGCTGAAAGCAGGGAGAGCAATTTTAGCTTAAGGAAAAGATTGAAATAAGCAACCTATGTTCTTTAGACATAATGTGATTTTCAGAAAATACATTTTTACTGGGGGAAACTTGGTTTTTGGGATTTCCAGGCCAGAAACTTCTACAATTAGTTTATCATCTTTTGTGCAAAGGAAGCATTTAACACTAACTTATTGTCTACAAATATATTAATTTAAAAAAGTAGCACTGATTTCTGAGAATACATACATTGCCTGAAGCTTCCCTGGAAGACAGGAGAAGGGTCATTCTCGTACATTCCCTCTGCAGTGTCAATGAAAATTAAATATGGTAGACGCCTTACTGAACAGAATTCTCAAAGTGAACATTTAAGTGTTTTACAGTACTCCTACAATGATTTTGAAAACATCCTGTTTTAAACATTCCAAGAGTTATCTCAAATGTAAAAAACTGCAATCACATTTAATTAAAAAAAGTTAAATTGGTGTTTAACAGACAGAGATTGTGTTTACCAATCTGCATAGCTTTTCTTCCTGGGATCTGCATGGTCAGCAAAGGCATGGCAGAAACTCTGATGTGAGATTGTCAGAGTCAGTTCTGATTAGATCAGACGGTAAAGAGAAGACTCAACACCAAAAATAAATTTCTTAAAATGTTATACATTGCTGTTTCCAAATTAGGCATATTAGTCATTAGGACAAATACATCTCTCTTATTTCATTTCTTAATGATTATTCTGATCCCAGAACTATAATCATTCAAAGATTTGGAAAATATACATTCCTTTTCATAGGGAATATGAATCAAATTATGATTTAAGATTCTTGTTTCAGATTTGTTATTCTGAATATCATCATTATTGATATCATTTATATGTTTGTATTACATTTGATAAAGCAGAACAGAATGGTTTTGTTTTTAATTAATGTCCATCATTAGTTTGAAAAGTATTGAGTTGACCTCTAACTAATTATTTTATGTTAATCTTTGAAATTATCAGCCCAGAAGAAAAGTATGTTCCTCCATTATATATGTCCAGACATAGGTCAAATGCATTTGCATCTTGTATGAAGACTCTGGACATTAAAAAAATGTGAAATAGAAAAATCAAAATATATGTGGCTTTCAGATATGAAATATTTCTTAATCATTGTTATAGATAATTAGAATACAAATTTAAAGAGAAAAGAAATATATAAAGAAGTGATTTCCAACTTTCATCACAAGTATAAACAAATTTCGTGACTCTTCACCCCCTCTAAGGTTACAAACATTTATCTCTTCACCCCATATCCATCCCTTATCTATAAACAAATCCATAAAACATCATATTTTCAGTTCTGGTGTCAGCAGAAAGTCCATAAAGGGTAGGCAGAAATAACATCATATCTTGTTTTAATCTTGATCAAATAAGTCAACTCTATATTCCTTCCCTTTACTTCTAACAGTCTTAATCCTTATTTCGTTCAAATATTGTCATAGGATTTGATTTCTCTTCATTTCTTCTTTGTCCCATCCCACAGAATTCTTCAAGGCTTTAAGAAGCCTCTTTTGTAAATCCAGTAGGAAAAAATTATCCAGGTCACTCCCTTGGTTTGTCATTTGTATTTCCCTTTTAAATTTTAAAACCTCAGGCAGTTTCTTTTGTAGATCGAGTGAAATATCCTTTTCCACGTTATTCTCTTGGCCTGTCAGTTGTAAATCCACTTTCTATACCATCTCTATCTTGTCAAATAAAATTTGTTACACATCTGATATTTCTTCAATACCTTTTGGACATAGTCAATCCATAGAAGCAAACATCATTACTGACATTGTTGATATTGTAGCTACTATTTTCTGATTCCATTTCAAAAGTCTCCTTCACTATTTTTATTGTCATAATGTTTTGCACCATCTTGCAGACCTGTATATCTTTCCTCTACCTAAAATCTTTCATCCCCTCTAGTGTCCACTTTTTGAAATAATGAAATTCTTTCAAAATTCATGTGATGTCTTGTAAAAACCAAAACAGCATCTATTTCCCACAAAAGCAGTACTTTCCATTGTTATTGTTCTGTTAGAATATCTGACCATTTCCACAAAAGGAAAGAACTAGAAAGCTAAGGGAACTCAGGGTGTATCTGCACTGCCAGGCTGAGTATGGACTTGTATGCACAACAATGAAAGGACAATTAAATTCCCACAGTGGAGGAATGGACTGTGAAAATGTCAGAATTTGCAGATATGACAAAGCTGACCTGTTTGGTCAGAGAAAAAGCAACAAAACCTTTTCTGAAAGATGGGAAACCATATATGGAGTTTTTGCTGAAAGAAGAAAAAAGTGATATGATAATTTATGGGGTCTGAAGACTAAAAACGATGTGGACTAAATGAGGGGCTGAAGGGACTTTTATAACATCTAAGAGGGAGGACGGATTATAAGATCGTAATTATCTGTTGAACAGAAGGTCAGAAGTCATTATATTTCATAACTTTAGGTTTTTTTCCTTTTGTTTTCTTGCACTTCCTTTTTCTTTAGCTCTGTCTTTTACTTTATGTAAAATTCTTAATATAATATAATATAATATAAATAAGGAGTACGAGCTTGTCAACTGTTTCTGGAAGTCAGGAATAGAGGTTGCCATTTTCTATTCACCCCCAGTCCACTATTAATACAACCCTTATCCATGTTTTCCTGCTCAGAGATGAAAATATGCTGATTTGTGCTGGCTCAAATTGCTATTGTCCAGCTTTACTTTTTTCTGTCCAAACCTTTGCACTTTGATTGGCTGCTACACCAAAGCAGGAATGCTTCTTCACTCTGTCAGTGGTAGCCATCCTGTAGCAATGTAATTTCTGCTGCAGATACTGTTAGCAATGGTCCTTCACTAGCACAGCTGTTATAACATTTGCCTGACACACAGAACTTATTCTGGCAGAAATAATCATAATTTCCTAATCTATCTAAATTTCTGCTGGGGTTTTGGTTATTTTTAACCCCTTAGTAAAGCTACCAGGGCCCCATTTCATTGTTTCTCCAATCATCTGAGGTAGAAGGCTCATAAAACCAAAACGGACTCATTTTGTGCTACACTGTCCTAATAAATATGCCATACTGCTCGCTGCAAAAGTGCAGCCAGATCTGTGGATCTGATAAAGTTCTGATGAGGTTTTAAAACCAGCTGTATGATCAACATTTTTAAATGAATTGCAGTAGGCCTTCTATGGCCTATTAGGACATCTTTGCAAATCAGAAATCCTGACAAAGACAAAGAACAGGAATTGTGTGTTAAATCAGAATAATATGTTATCTCTAGTTCAAATCAATTAGAATTTTAATTCATTTTAAACAACCAATATATTACTTAAATAATAAAATCTATGCTTCTATATGCAAAAATACTTAATTGTGTGTCTAACTGCAAGCATGTAAGTCTATGCTACATCACACAAGATAATTATGCAATTTAAGAACAGAGGTAGAGATACAGTTTTACTTTGCACGACTGAAGATTGGGAGAAAGCTAGAATCAATTCACTAGGATAAAAGTAAAAAAAGAAGCTTGAGGAATGCTGATTATACAATGGTTATACAATAGATATTTCAAAAACTACTGGTTCATATTTTTGTTTCAGTATATGGAATTACTGATGAGACAAAATTTTCTATTAGTATTGCTCTGTGAACCTGTTACTGATTTAACTACATATTCTAAAGGTAAAGGTTTCCCTTGACGTAAAGTCCAGTCGAATCCGACTCTAGGGGGCGGTGCTCATCTCCATTTCTAAGCCTTAGAGCCGGCGTTGTCATAGACACTTCCGGGTCATCTGGCCAGCATGACGACTCGGAACGCCGTTACCTTCCTGCCGAAGCGGTACCTATTGATCTACTCACATTTGCATGTTTTCGAACCACTAGGTGAGCAGGAGCTGGGACGAGCAACGGGAGCTCACCCCGCCGCGCGGTTTCGAACCGCCGACCTTCCGATCGGCAGCTCAGCGGTTTAACCCGCAGCGCCACCGCGTCCCATATTCTAGTTCGTTGCTAAAATTTTATTTTAACACTATTATAAGCAATAATTTATTCAGTTTTTGGGGACGTTTGTTCTATTTACGTGGTTAACTTGAAATGGAGAAGAGTATACACATGGTGCCTTAAAAGGTTTACTTTTAAGAAAGTGTACAGATTTCAGCCTTATTTTAATCTTTGAAATATATAACTATTTCATAAATATATTAATCTCCTCCCTACTACAGTCTGGAAAGATGGGCAGTAACTGTATCTGTCTGTTCAGAAAATTTTGTCCCTAGGAACTGAATTAATGAGATCTTAGAAATGCATTCTGACTAGTGAATGCAAAACCCATTTGATGCTGTTCAAACAGAACAATTCCACTGACATGAAATTCCACTCAGTGCCTCCCACTTTATTAGTTTTCAATGCAAAACGAAGACTACTGCCAGTTTTATATTGTTGAAATTCTTGTGACTTAGCCTAGAAAGAATTTAAGCATACCTTTAATTTCTGGCAGAAAACGAATTTAGCTATGATTACTAAGTATTATACAATTTTGTTCACTTCCTAGGAAACCCCAAACCAGCAGATTAAGAACCTATAATTTCAGTACAGCACACTTAAACACACTAATAAAGTCAAACTTCAATTTTGCAAGTCAGATGTAGCTGAACTAATTTGAGCTTATGGTAAAGTGTTCCTGAGACTACTTCACTGGATATTCAAACACCAACTCATGGAAAGTTTGTATTACTATATGAAAGGTCCTGGAAAAATAAGAACATGCAAAATTCTGAATTTTGAATTTATCTTTATTAAACCTTCCTTCAAGAAAAGCCAATAAAACCATTCTCCCCAATAGACGTAAAAGAGGCCTGAAAAGAATATGTACCGTTTATTGTAATTAAATAGGAGATATTGGTCAAATGAATGTTTTTCAAGTGTTGAGGTGGGGAGAGAGAGACTTGTTCTTTTTAGGACTGCCCGGTAGCCTCAATGATGCACAAGGATGAGAATACTTGGTTTTTACTTCCAGACCTAAAATCCTTAGACAACATAATTGTTGTTTATTCGTTTAGTCGCTTCCAACTCTTCGTGACTTCATGGACCAGCCCACGCCAGAGCTTCCTGTCGGTCGTCAACACCCCCAGCTCCCCCAGGGACGAGTCCGTCACCTCTAGAATATCATCCATCCACCTTGCCCTTGGTCGGCCCCTCTTCCTTTTGCCTTCCACTCTCCCTAGCATCAGCATCTTCTCCAGGGTGTCCTGTCTTCTCATTATGTGGCCAAAGTATTTCAGTTTTGCCTTTAATATCATTCCCTCAAGGGAGCAGTCTGGCTTTATTTCCTGGAGCATGGACTGGTTTGATCTTCTTGCAGTCCAAGGCACTCTCGGAATTTTCCTCCAACACCACAGTTCAAAAGCATCTATCTTCCTTCGCTCAGCCTTCCTTATGGTCCAGCTCTCGCAGCCATATGTTACTACAGGGAACACCATTGCTTTAACTATGCGGGCCTTTGTTGTCAGTGTGATGTCTCTGCTCTTAACTATTTTATCGAGATTTGTCATTGCTCTTCTCCCAAGGATTAAGCGTCTTCTGATTTCCTGACTGCAGTCAGCATCTGCAGTAATCTTTGCACCTAGAAATACAAAGTCTTTCACTGCTTCTACATTTTCGCCCTCTATTTGCCAGTTATCAATCAAGCTGGTTGCCATAATCTTGGTTTTTTTGAGGTTTAGCTGCAAGCCAGCTTTTGCACTTTCTTCTTTCACCTTCATCATAAGGCTCCTCAGTTCCTCTTCACTTTCAGCCATCAAAGTGGTATCATCTGCATATATGAGATTGTTAATGTTTCTTCCAGAGATTTTAACTCCAGCCTTGGATTCCTCAAGACCAGCTTGTCGCATGATGTGTTCTGCGTACAAGTTGAATAGGTAGGGTCAGAGTATACAGCCCTGCCGTACTCCTTTCCCAAACTTAAACCAGTCCATTGTTCCGTGGTCTGTTCTTACTGTTGCTACTTGGTCGTTATACAGATTCTTCAGGAGGCAGACAAGATGACTTGGTATCCCCATACCGCTAAGAACTTGCCACAATTTGTTATGGTCCACACAGTCAAAGGCTTTAGAATAGTCAAGAAAACAGAAATAGATGTTTTTCTGAAACTCCCTGACTTTTTCCATTATCCAGCGGATATTGGCAATTTGGTCCCTAGTTCCTCTGCCTTTTCTAAACCCAGCTTGTACATCTGGCAATTCTCGCTCCATGAACTGCTGAAGTCTACCTTGCAGGATCTTGAGCATTACCTTACTGGCATGTGAAATGAGTGCCACTGTTCAATGGTTTGAACATTCTTTAGTGTTTCCCTTTTTTGGTATGGGGATATAAGTTGATTTTTTCCAATCTGATGGCCATTCTTGTGTTTTCCAAATTTGCTGGCATATAGCATGCATTACCTTGACAGCATCATCTTGCAAGATTTTGAACAGTTCAGCTGGGATGCCGTCGTCTCCTGCTGCCTTGTTATTAGCAATGCTTCTTAAGGCCCACTCAACCTCACTCTTCAGGATGTCTGGCTCTAGCTCACTGACCACACCATCAAAGCTATCCCCGATATTTTTATCCTTCCTATACAGGTCTTCTGTATATTCTTGCCACCTTTTCTTGATCTCTTCTTCTTCTGTTAGGTCCTTGCCATCTTTGTTTTTGATCATACCCATTTTGGCCTGGAATTTACCTCCAATGTTTCTAATTTTCTGGAAGAGGTCTCTTGTCCTTCCCATTCTATTGTCTTTTTCCACTTCCGCGCATTGCTTGTTTAAAAATAATTCCTTATCTCTTCTGGCTAACCTCTGGAAGTTTGCATTTAATTGGGCATATCTCCCCCTATCACTGTTGCCTTTTGCTTTCCTTCTTTCTTGGGCTACTTCTAGTGTCTCAGCAGACAGCCATTTTGCCTTCTTGGTTTTCTTTCTTTGGGATGTATTTTGTTGCCGCCTCCTGAACAATGCTGCCAACTTCTGTCCATAGTTCTTCCGGGACCCTATCTACTAAGTCCAGTCCCTTAAATCGATTCTTCACCTCCACTGCATATTCCTGAGGAATATTTTTGAGCTCATATCTAGCTGATCTGTGAGTCTTCCCTAATCTCTTTAGTCTGATCCTAAATTGTGCAAGAAGAAGTTCGTGATCTGAACTACAGTCAGCTCCAGGCCTTGTTTTTACCGACTGTACAGATGTCCACCACCTTTGGCTGCAAAAGATGTAATCAATCTGATTTCGGTGTTGTCCATCTGGTGAAGTCCACGTATAAAGCCGTCTCTTAGGTTGTTGGAAGAGAGTGTTTGTTATGCAGAGTGAATTGTCTTGGCAAAATTCTATCAGCCTATGTCCTGCTTCATTTTGTTCTCCCAGGCCATACCTACCTGTAATTCGAGGTGTCATTTGATTGCCCACCTTAGCATTCCAGTCTCCTGTGATGAAAATAACATCTCTTTTAGGCGTGTTGTCCAGTAGGTGCTGCAGATCCTCATAGAACTGCTCTACTTCAGCTTCTTCAGCATTTGTGGTTGGGGCGTATATTTGGATCACTGTGATGTTAGATGGCTTGCCCTGAATTCGAATTGAGATCATTCTGTTATTTTTTGGGTTGTATCCAAGCACTGCTTTAGCCACTTTACTATTAATTATGAAGGCTACTCCATTTCTTCTGTGGTCCTCTTGTCCACAGTAGTAGATCTGGTGGTCATTTGATGTGAAGTGGCCCATTCCAGTCCATTTCAGTTCACTGACGCCCAGAATGTCTATCTTTAAGCTTGACATCTCACCAATAACCACATCCAATTTGCCCTGGCTCATAGATCTTACATTCCAGGTTCCAATGGTGTGTTGATCCTTAGAACATCGGATTCGCCGTTCACCACCAGCACCGTTGGCCGCTAGCCGTCCTTTCGGCTTTGAGCTAGCTGCGTCATCACGTCTGGGGCTAGTTGAACTCATCCTCTGTTCCTCCCCAGTAGCATTTTGACCATCTTCCGACCTGGGGGTCTCATCTTCCGATGGTATACCGACATATCTCTGGTTGTACTGATCCATTTAGTTTTCACGCAAGAATACTGGGGTGGGTTGCCATTACCTTCCCCAGGGATCGCATTTAGTCTGACCTCTCTGTCATGACCTTCCCGTCTTGGGTGGCCCTTCATGGTTTAGCTCATGGCATCATTGAGGTGCTCAAGCTCCAGCACCACGACAAGGTAACGATCCTTTGCTGAAGAGACAACATAATAGATTCTCATATTTAAAAATGCACTAATCTTTCAAATACCTGTTTAGTATTTTAAATTATATACATTCCATCTTTTTTAACATTTTGACTCGGCAGGGCTATTTTAACAGTAATAACAAAAATCAAACAAGTGTTCTTATCTTGGATCTCATTTGGAGAAAGTTTTGCAGGTACAGAATTCTTCAAAATACACATTTTTGTTCAAATTTTATTTCTGTATGATAACAGGAAAGTCAGCACAATTCAGAGATATAAAAATAAATACTTCTCTTTGACAGGTGCTACCATGACATACTGTCTTTAGAATTGTTAGGCTAATTTAATGTTAGGCAAATGCTGTTCCTCACAGATTCCAAATGCAGAAAACAAAAGTAATGGGGAAAAATAAATTTTAGGACCTCTGGATGCCGTGAGCAAATTTATGTCAAAAGTACTCAGTAATGGTATCATAATAAATTTTGGGTGAGGGGCACAGAAATAATACTTGACATTAGGAAGTGGCAGCTAAGAAGAAATCAGAAGAAAGGAATTGTCTATTGGTGCATATTCCACAGTTCATATATCTGACAAAAACAGTCCCTTTCTGATCTTTTAAATGAGTCAGTATAGTGACATTAAAAGGTTACCTTAAGGCAAACTACAAAGATGTTGAGGTGTTCATTGTATTATCCCCACTGGTAACTATAGAAGAAAAGGCACTTCTCAACAGAGTCAAGACACCACAAAGACAGAAGCAGGAACATTGCTTTGAGCAGCAGAAGGATGTGGTTCAAGCTGACTCAGAGCAACAGTAGAGTGTGTATGTGTGTTTTTAGGTATCTTACAATATTTAAATTATAAACAGATGTTTGTGGGAAGTAATCTAGCCTTCTTTTTCTTACATGCAGTGTATTAATCATTGTATCCTAACTATAAAGATAACATTTTGCTGAGCTGTTTATATTCAGCCAGTAACGCTATTTCAGTTCAACATGACTCTGGGCCCCATCAGATATAAAAACGAATGACTTTCAGATCATTGCACTATGACATTCTTGTTTTGCACATTCTTCACCATGTCTGAGGCTGGGCAGCAAGTTAGAGTGAAACCAGCATCTAGTCAATATATTTTCTCAGTCCCTGATATGTTGTTGGACTGAACTGATATGTTAAAGAATGGCACTGTATCTGCTGTGGCTAATAGATATTTCTTTTATTCCCTTCTAAAGGAACCTACAAAAAAAAATACAGTGTTTGAGATTTCCTGCCTAATTATGAGGTCACTGTTGTTAATATGCAAGATCTACAACAGAACACAAAATGACAGAAAATAAATCTTTCAATTGTTATTTTGCACACATCTTTAGTCTATAAAAACGAGTCTACCAGACAGATAACTAATTAGCATCTAGGATTCTTCACAGATTACTAACTCAGAACTGGTCTCCTTAAAAATAGAGTAATTTTGGATACCTATTACATTCATTTTTTCATCTGAATCAGTTATGAAAAAGGATACTGGAGTGAGGATAATTCACCCATTACTTTCAATAGCAAATGCAAATGCTTGCATTTCCGCCAGCTACTGTATGTATTCTGCAAGCTACAAGTATAAAAATGTGATGCAAAATACAAAGTACCTCCATAACTTTATCAAAACAACAAATATTCTGTAGCACTGATGTCAGAACTGCCACATGAAACCATATGTGTACCTCCAAACATATCCCATTATCCTTCAGAAAGATAAGGAATACAAATCTGAACACACGAGATCTAAGAATAATCTTCCCTTCCCATACTGTGAACAGTAAAAACAGTACATAAAAATTTACAAGCACTTTTAGAAAGCATGTTTTTATGTTTCCCACATGATTCATTCAGAGTGTGCCATAATACTGGAAATCAGAATTCAGGATGTAAGGAAAGGCTGCTTTTGTAAGATTTTCATAAATGTTTTTCATGAG
This sequence comes from Candoia aspera, assembly GCF_035149785.1. Lineage (NCBI taxonomy): Eukaryota > Metazoa > Chordata > Lepidosauria > Squamata > Candoiidae > Candoia > Candoia aspera. The sequence goes on along the minus strand of NC_086153.1, from coordinate 117,946,026 downwards.
TCTCCCAAAATATGATTGATTGACTACATTTTCAGACTACCAGATAACCAGAGTTCTTTCCAGTGGTGTACAAGCAAATTAAAACCACAAAATAATAAAAAATGATGAAAGCAAGCATGCCATAAAAATGTGACAAAACTAGCACCTAGAGTAAGAATGCAACACAATTCAAATGAAAAACAGTAGCACAATCAAATGTTAAAAAAAATCTAAACACACTAAAAATAGACCTTAAATATCAGATAGAATAAAAAAGATTTTTACTTTGTGCCAAAAATTCTACAGCACTGGTATTAAGTGGTCCTCTTAGGGAAGGATAGTCCACAAAAGGAATGTAAAACTAAAATGGCTCTCTCATTGGCAATTATTCACTGTAGAAATGGCATCTGGAAGACAACCTTAGATTGTGTCCTCTAGGGCAGGAATAACAATCCTGTGGCTTCCTCCCTCCAGATTCGTATTAATTTTAAAAATTAAAAGAGAAATACCTCTAGCCCCACATCAATTCCACCAATAATTCTTATGAAAAAAAAAAGGGGGCTACTGCAACTCATTTGGGAAAAGATGCTGGACCAGGAGGAGGAGGAGGAGGAGGAGATGTGAATGGCAGAGGGTATCCAGAGGTGATATGCTAGGGAGCAACCTACTAGTTTCCCTTGCTTTATCATGTTTTGTGAAAAAGCAAGCTTCCCAAGGTTGTTAGTGTATGAGAGCTTCAACAGCATGCTCTTAAAGTTTCAAGTCTAAAACCCAAAATTTTGTCTATCCCTGTCTTAGAGTCTATGTAGATATGAGAGAGATAGCCCTAAGATAGTTTAAAAGTTTTAAAGTTAAAAAAAGTTGCAGTCTAGTCACTCTGTTTTGAACAGGGATTCTCAGACTGTCTTCAAAGGCAGCCTCATAAATAATGCATGCAGAAATTCAAGCAGGAGGTTATTAATGTATTAATAAATGTTACAAGGCCGTCTCTTTTCAGACAGGTTGCAGTTGATCTATTTGTCTGAATTCATAACAGGCATTATGACCCACATCTCCACAGAATGTGAAGGATCCCAAAACCCCTCAAGCAAATAAACCGAGGAACAGTCTCCTCCAGAACATGGTGAGCACCACTTAACCAGACAGACAAAACATTTGTTAACTTGACTGGATGAAGCTTCAGCTTATTGGCCCTCATTTGGTCCCTTAATGAGCCCAATCATTAGTAATATCAACTGAATTAGGTGAAAAACTGAAGAATAAATGGATTGCATTGATATATTGGTGACACCTCAGTCCAGCTCTCTGATTACCCTCTTCAGCAGTTTCATATTAGTTAGCTGCCACTGTGTTGGGATTCCCCCCTAGTGACTCCCTCCTAGTAACCGCCCACAGTCCCTCTGGTGGGAGGAGATGGACGGTGACAAATTTGATAAATAAATAAAATAAATGTGCACTTTTTTTAACTAGTCCTGCAGTAGAGCAATACAAAAAAATTTAAGATGTTCTGCCTTCTTCTGTGGTTGCTGTAGCTCATCTCATTAGGGATTTCCTGTGGTGATGGAAGAAAAGATTATCCTTCCCCGCATTACTTTAATGTTTTGTTGCTACTTCCTAATTCTCTGTTAATGGAAGTAGAAATCTGTACCAAGAAACCTTAAGCCATTTCCTCACATCCTTTTGAGTCCACAAACATTGGGCCATTTTCTTCCCAGCCTTGAGACTGGAATGCACCTACTCCATATTTATTCAATGGTTCTGTCTGGTCTGAGTTATGCTGGTTCCCAGCATCAGCCCTTACACATTATTGATATATGAGTCATAGGTGTTTGTCAATAACAATTGTTACTCTTTGCATATTGCCGGATATATTACTGGATATATTACTGACCTCACTGAGGCTTATAATTTACAAAGATTTGGCGCAAAGCAAAGCAAAGCAAAGCAAAGCAAAGCAAAGCAAAGCAAAGCAAAGCAAAGCAAAGCAAAGCAAAGCAAAGCAAAGCAAAGCAAAATAAAGTTAGGCTGCATCCTTTAGTGATCACTTCCTGACCTGAATGTAAACAGCAATCATGCTTCAAGCTTGACTGGTTAAACTTATTTTCTTCTTCAGTGAATACCAGCAGTTTTCCTTTCCATATACCCTCTTGCAACAAACGAGGAAATTTTAGCTTTTTCACAGTTTGAAAAATTAGCTTGAAAGTAAAGTTGATTAAGGATGCACAATGATTAAATTAAATGGTGTTTTTTTGTTTTGTTTTTTTACATTTCACTCTCAGAAACCACAATATGGTTTTGGGAAAAGCCCTAATCTTCAGCAAAATTTGTTAAAATTTAAATATACTGCTATTGTGTATCATTGTTAAGAAAACACAGCCAATAAAGACATGTTGATTAAATACATGTTACTATGAAAAAGATGAAGTATTTTTGTTATTATTTATTGTTCTATTGATAGTATTGAGCCTAATTAAATGCCATGAAGTTAAATATTTTTAGATTTTTCTTGAATACCTAAATAGTCTGTTTTAATACTACAGCTTCAACAGTACAGTACACTGAAGCCTACTCTGACAGCTAAAAATACAAATGATCTACAAGCTCTAGGAATGAAAGTCAAGGAGCACATTGAAAAAAGTGGGACTAATATAAAGAAGACCAAACTAATTACAACAGGTACAGCAACCAGCCTTAGAATTGACAATGAAAATACTGAAGTGGTAGAGACTGTACCTTCTGCCTAGGTTTGACTGTCAACAGCAAAGGAACTAGCAGTCAAGAAATATGCTGCCGATTAGCACTTCGTGGAGTAGCAATGAAGGCCTTGGAAAAGACATTCAGATGTTGTGGTATGTCTATACCTACAAAGATCAGAATCATGCAGGTAATGGTTTTCCCAAACTCTATGGAAGCGAAAGTTGGACTTTGAAGAAAGACAGAAAGAGTATTGATGCTTTTGAACTTTGGTGTTGGAAAAGACTCCTGAGAATACCATGAACAGGCAGAAACAAACAAATGAATTATTGAACAAATCAACCCAGAGTTGTCACTCAAGGTACAAATGACCAGGCACAAATTATCATGCTTCTTACTTAATTCTCTGGAGAAGGCTCTAATGCTGGAAAAGGTGGAAGGAAAGAGGAGAAAATGGGTATATTGTTGGTTGGTCCTATTGAAGGACCAGGTTCAGGACAGATCCAACTGGAGAAGATCTATCTATGTGGTTGCTAAGAGTCAACACCAACTTGATGGCATGTAATCTATACTGAAGCCAGGCTGAATTCTTCTGGTACATGAATCACTTGTCTAAGAATCTAGAAATAATCACAATGGTTCCAACTCTCCTGAGCTAGATAACCGTACAGGTCATGCTGCACACCCAGGTCTAATTGTTTAATTTGTCAATAAAAATGTCCTTATGTCCATATAAACTAAAGTGAGCCATTGAGTGAAAACAGAAAGCATAGACATGCCATTAGAACTGCCAGCAGGTTACAGAGTTAACAAAATTAACCTGCTTAGATCACTGATGAAAATATGGCACAGTGAACCTAATATTAACTTCTCATGGCAAAATGGGTATCTGTAGGCTAAGACACTGAAGCATTTGTACTGATTTAACATTAAAAAATCTATAAAGTACAACATACCACTGACTCCAGTTTAATGTTTATTATCCCAAGGGTATGGTAAGTCAGGAAGTCAGGTTAGGACTTTTTACAAAACATCAGTAAGTCAGCTAATTGCAAAATGCAAGCAGCTGGATCATATTTTAAAATCTGATTTAGAAAATATAACAAACCAGATGCACTTGGTAAATTTAGTCTGCAAATACTGTCCTTTAAAAATACTTTCCATCCATAATTTACAGCTTCTGTGGTCTTCTGGCAAACTCTTTAAGAAGAAGAAGAAAATCCTGCGCTGAGTAGTCAATTTGGCTTCAGACCAGAACATGCAAAACCTTTACTAGTTTGACCTTGGTATTGCTCTGCAAAGTTAGTTGGGAGCTCTGAAACACTGTGGTGGAAAAGCAGCCTTAAGTCATTGCATATTACATATTGAAAAAATAATCATGTCAGCAGTACATTGGTAAGTTTTTTTATTATTTATTTTCAAAATCTTATCCTGATACCATGACATACCTATTTTACAGTCAACTATGGGTGATTCCCCAAAACCTCATCTGACCTGGGAAGTCCAAATAGAAGTCTCTCTCCCTCCTCCTAAACTAACTCTATCTCTTTTCTAAAAACTACACATTTTCTTCTTCTGTCTGTGTACAGAGGAACCTTACTCAGCTTCAGTCAGAAGGAAGACAGGAGAGATGCCTCTTTTCTTTCTGATAGGGCTGCTAAAGGAGAGGTAGATAGGTGATATTTTCCTGGTCTGAGAACATTAACTAGCATTGCAAGGCTAACAAGATAAGATCCCAGGCTAACAAACATACCATTAAAATAAAAAATAAAAAATAGAGGCTCCCCCCAAAAGAGTAAGGTTTAAAGTCCAGCATTTTCAAGCATAAATTAACTATTTCAGAGCTAAAATAAGTGGTGGAAGGAGATGGATTTCTTATGCATCTGGAAAAGCAATGAAAGTCTATAGATGTGTCAATGGGAGTTGAGCCTGACTGAGGAAAACTTCAACAACAGGTAGGTAAAGGTAAAGGTTTCCCTTGACATTAAGTCCAGTCGTGTCCGACTCTAGGGGGCGGTGCTCATCTCCGTTTCAAAGCCAAAGAGCCGGCGTTTGTCCGTAGACACTTCCGTGGTCATGTGGCCGGCACGACTAAATGGAACACCGTTACCCGCCCGCCGAAGCAGTACCTATTAATCTACTCACATTTGCATGTTTTCGAACTGCTAGGTTGGCAGGAGCTGGGACTAGCAGCGGGAGCTCACCCCGTCACGCGGATTCGAATTGCCGACCTTCGGATCGGCAAGCTCAGCAGCTCAGCGGTTTAACCCGCAGCGCCACCACGTCCCTTCAATAACAGGTAGGGCATCTGAAATTCCTACAAGATTTAATGAATGCTTGGTTTTGGAACTCTTATGTATTACTGTGTGTATATTGTATAATTTTGAGTTAGTCCCTAGGTTATTCTCAGACTGTAGACTGGTACCTTTTTTTAGGAATTCAAGCTGAAACCTGAACAGAGAAGGAACAACAGGAAGGAAAAGGATTAAAAAGCCTTTCTGTTTTGGCCTTTTTCTTTCAGATATATTCTGGAGTGAAAAGAAGTCATGCTTTGGTAATAGACTGTCTTAAAACAATCTCTAGCAAGATTTTAATAAGAATAAAAATTAAGCACACAACATTATAGGTCTAAATAAAGAATTAAAAACTGAATAAACTATATTTTCTTTTGTGAAAGTTGATTTGAAAAAAGAGAATTTTTATGACTAATATAAAAATAATGAACCAAAGAAGCAATTTGTCTAGGAATCTTTGATTTGATTGTTCCAGATGGATATATTTTGACAAGAACTTCCATATGTCCTCTACTCTTAATTACTTTTTTTCCCTCTTAATTGAAATCTGTCTAGGCTTGATGGTCAGATGTGCATATGTGCACATGGTAGCAATTGCAATTTCCACTTGAACCAAAATAAAATTGGCAGTGGGAAAGCAATAATCTTAAAGTTATGAATCAGTAAGTTTAGGCAAATACTACAGCAATCCTATGGTGTCAGAACTCCCTTAAAATGTCCACTCTCAGAATGTGAGATCCTGGAAGAATGAGATTACTGTAGTTCTGTTCAGGCCCCAGACCTTCTTCAGCTTTAGACAGCAAAGAAAGGAAGACTGGCGGGGGGTGGGAAGGGCTGATATTGGGATTGGCAGCCCTCCCATCCTACAGGCATGCTTGGAAACTAGAGGCAGCCTTGAAAGCAGCAGGACGGATTAAAAAAATAAACAGTGAGGGAAACAAAACTAACAGCACAGTTTCTCCTCTCTTTCTAGAATATACAATCAAAAAGAGTTAACTGCCCTATATATTAGAGATACAACACATACATATGTACACAATACAGAGCAAGGTAGTTGAATAAAGACAAGCTATAAATAAAAATATAATTAATAATAATTGCATTTTAAAACATGTAATGTTTTAAAATGTTTTAAATCATTTTGTAATCTGTCCCGATGTACATACAAGATATAAAATAGTATTTTGTGGAAAATAAAGCCATGAAAATGTTTTGTGGAAAAGAAAGCTATGATTTTACTTCCCACTAGGTAGGTCCAATGAAAAAACAGCAATTAACTGCTGAAACAGAGTCTTGATTTTATACAGTAACAAATGCACACAATTTTAAATATTGCAGCAATTTTATAAGGTCCAAATTAGCTTTTGCCAAGAAATTGAACATCCACATTTCAAATTTTTACTTGCAATGAGAATTTGATGTTTTTTACTTACCTTATAAAAAAATGTTTGTTGTTTATTCATTCAGTCGCTTCTGACTCTTCGTGACTTCATGGACCAGCCCACGCCAGAGCTTCCTGTCAGTCAACACCCTCAGCTCCCCCAGGGACGAGTCCATCACCTCTAGAATGTCATCCATCCACCTTGCCCTTGGTCGGCCCCTCTTCCTTTTGCCCTCCACTCTCCCCAGCATCAGCATCTTCTCCAAGCTGCCCTGTCTTCTCATTATGTGGCCAAAGTATTTCAGTTTTGCCTTTAATATCGTTCCCTCAAGTGAGCAGTCTGGCTTAATTTCCTGGAGGATGGACTGGTTTGATCTTCTTGCAGTCCAAGGCACTCTCAGAATTTTCCTCCAACACCACAGTTCAAAAGCATCGATCTTCCTTCTCTCAGCCTTCCTTATGGTCCAGCTCTCGCAGCCATATGTTACTATGGGGAATACCATTATTCCCAGTGATGTCTCTGCTCTTAACTATTTTATTGAGATTTGTCATTGCTCTACTCCCAAGGATTAAACGTCTTCTGATTTCCTGATTGCAGTCAGCATCTGCAGTAATCTTTGCACCTAGAAATACAAAGTCCTTCACTGCTTCTACATTTTCGCCCTCTATTTGCCAGTTATCAATCAAGCTGGTTGCCAGAATCTTGGTTTTTCTGAGGTTTAGCTGCAAGCCAGCTTTTGCACTTTCTTCTTTCACCTTCATCATAAGGCTCCTCAGTTCCTCTTCGCTTTCAGCCATCAAAGTGGTATCATCTGCATATATGAGATTGTTAATGTTTCCTCCAGCGATTCTAACTCCAGCCTTGGATTCCTCAAGCCCAGCTTGTCGCATGATGTGTTCTGCATACAAGTTGAATAGGTAGGGTCAGAGTATACAGCCCTGCCGTACTCCTTTCCCAATCTTAAACCAGTCTGTTGTTCCGTGGTCTGTTCTTACTGTTGCTACTTGGTCGTTATACAGATTCTTCAGGAGGCAGACAAGATGACTTGGTATCCCCATACCACTAAAAATTTGCCACAATTTGTTATGGTCCACAAAGTCAAAGGCTTTAGAATAGTCAAGAAAACAGAAATAGATGTTTTTCTGAAACTCCCTGGCTTTTTCCATTATCCAGCGGATATTGGCAATTTGGTCCCTAGTTCCTCTGCCTTTTCTAAACCCAGCTTGTACATCTGGCAATTCTCGCTCCATGAATTGCTGAAGTCTACCTTGCAGGATCTTGAGCATTACCTTACTGGCATGTGAAATGAGTGCCACTGTTCGATAGTTTGAACATTCTTTAGTGTTTCCCTTTTTTGGTATGGGGATATAAGTTGATTTTTTCCAATCTGATGGCCATTCTTGTGTTTTCCAAATTTGTTGGCATATAGCACGTATTACCTTTACAGCATCATCTCGCAAGATTTTGAACAATTCAGCTGGGATACCATCGTCACCTGCTGCCTTGTTATTAGCAATGCTTCTCAAGACCCATTCAACCTCACTCTTTAGGATGTCTGGCTCTAACTCACTGACCACACCGTCAAAGCTATCCCCGATATTGTTATCCTTCCTATACAGGTCTTCTGTATATTCTTGCCACCTTTTCTGTTAGGTCCTTGCCATCTTTGTTTTTGATCATACCCATTTTTGCCTGGAATTTACCTCCAATGTTTCTAATTTTCTGGAAGAGGTCTCTTGTCCTTCCTATTTTATTGTCATCTTCCACTTCCGCGCATTGCTTGTCGAAAAATAATTCCTTATCTCTTCTGGCTACCCTCTTGAATTCTGCATTTAATTGGGCATATCTCCCCCTATCACTGTTGCCTTTTGCTTTCCTTCTTTCTTGGGCTACTTCTAGTGTCTCAGCAGACAGCCATTTTGCCTTCTTGGTTTTCTCTTTCTTTGGGATGTATTTTGTTGCCGCCTCCTGAACAATGCTGCCAACTTCTGTCCATAGTTCTTCCGGGACCCTATCTAATAAGTCCAGTCCCTTAAATCGATTCTTCACCTCCACTGCATATTCCTTAGGAATATTAGTGAGCTCATATCTAGCTGATCTGTGGGTCTTCCCTAATCTCTTTAGTCTGATCCTAAATTGTGCAATAAGAAGTTCATGATCTGAACTACAGTCAGCTCCAGGTCTTGTTTATGCCAACCGTATAGATGTCCGCCACCTTTGGCTGCAAAGGATGTAGTCAATCTGATTTCGGTGTTGTCCATCTGGTGAAGTCCATGTATAAAGCCGTCTCTTAGGTTGTTGGAAGAAGTGTTTGTTATGCAGAGTGAGTTGTCTTGGCAAAATTCTATCAGCCTATGTCCTGCTTCGTTTTGTTCTCCCAGGCCATGCTTACCTGTAATTCCAGGTGTCATCTGACTGCCCACCTTAGCATTCCAGTCTCCTGTGATGAAAATAACATCTCTTTTAGGCATATTGTCCAGTAGGTGCTGCAGATCCTCATAGAACCGATCTACTTCAGCATCTTCAGCCTCTGTGGTTGGGGTGTATATTTGGATCACTGTGATGTTAGATGGCTTGCCCTGCATTCGAATTGAGATCATTCTGTCATTTTTTGGGTTGTATCCAAGCACTGCTTTAGCCACTTTACTATTAATTATGAAGGCTACTCCATTTCTTCTGTGGTCCTCTTGTCCGCAGTAGTAGATCTGGTGGTCATTTGATGTGAAGTGGCCCATTCCAGTCCATTTCAGTTCACTGACGCCCAGAATGTCTATCTTTAATCTTGACATCTCACCAATAACCAATTACAAAAATTGATACGACATAAAAAACTCTGCATGGACTTGAGTGCTCTTGAGTTCATATTCTGGTCAAATCATTGCCTCCTATTCTAGTCATAGTGTAGCATTAACTTTGCATCGTACAGAGTGTTTCTCAGAGTTAGGGGTTTAAACTGCTTCTAAGCTCAACTGAAATCTTAAACAGGAATATGGAAGTCCACACAATTTCAGCTTATGTCTTATGAGATTCTAAGACTGATAAAGCCCTCCTACATGTTTACTCAGAAATCAGTTCTGAATCAATAGAAGATAGCCCTAAGTAAGCAAGCTTAGCATTGCAGGGAGTTTTCCAATGAAAAAGCTGCCTGAAGGAATCAAATGCATTTACTTATAAACACAATAGTGCCATTTGTGCATCTGCCTGAATATATGAAAGCTTGAAACTGAGTAGAGGATGGGCCACACAGAATGGTCATGCTGTTTACAACCATGTATATTGCCCATCCCTTTCCTTACTTTCCCTCAACTTCCCTGTGTTGAGGGAAAATATTTAAAGAGGAACTGGGATTAGCTTAAATGCAACTCTCCATTTGATTTAGGACTCTTAATAAATCATGATCCCAAACTGTACAGCAAGCTGGGTGACTGAGCAAGCCACTCTCTCTCTCTCTCATTCTCTCAGCCCGGCCCACCTCTCCCAGGACTGTTGTTATGGGGAAAAATAGAAGGAGGGAGAAGTATGTATCTTGCCTTGAGCTCCTATATGAAAAGCAGGATATAAATCAAAAACATTAATAAATAAATAAACAAATAAGATGCACATGTAACTGCCCTTTGGATCTTCTGGCTGAATGCCCAGATGATTGAGAAAAATAAGAGGCATGGTGGGTGTCAAGTTACAGAGGGAAGACAGCAAGCCCAGTCCTGTTGACTGACCAGCTGAAAGCCACATCTGTTGAGGTAAATGCATAAACTCAGTTACTAAATGGATATAGTATCTAGGCCTTCTAAGTAGTTAGTGCAGACACTCGTTGTGGGTGTCAAATGAGTATTACATTTGTGAAATGTAGCAGGTATAATTATTTTACCATTCATTTTCCAGTGTTTCAGATTTAATCTTCTTTACAGGCATGTATAAATCATAGTGATTATAAATGCAGAAGCAGGGACTGATGGGTAGATTTTTTTAAGTGTCAGAAATAATAGATGCTGAATAGTGCTAGGGAATGTATCAGTCAAATGGACTTAGAAAAAAAGAACTGGCATCATTCCAAGAACTGCCAGGTGATTGAGTTGAGCCCCATCTTTATTTATTTATTTGTATCACATACTTTTCCCCAACCCATTTTTAGTTATTTGGCAATTTGAAGTTCTCCCATGCTTAAGTGCACAAACATGCACAATAAAAAATAATCTAGCACAATTCTTTAAAGATGAAGCAACTGCATGTACTCTATCAACCAATCCTCTGCTTTTCTTTCCCAAAATAGCCTTCATTCCACCAATCCGCTCTCATAAGTGGCCAAGCTCTTACTGCCCCAAACTCCCAGGGGCAGAGAGACCATCATCTGATTGTAGATTAGCAAAGCTTTTAATCATTTATTTCTCTAGCAAGTGCAGCAACAAGACTTTTTCTTTGCTACACTGATCTGTTGAAATATAGAAACAGAATTCAGAATCGTGTACATAAGTGCAGAATTCAGAATCGTGTGCATAAGTTAATTTTAATTCCTGGGCTAACCTCTAGGCAGATCATTCCATACAGTATTGCTCGGGGACTGTAGCTCATTGCCTCCACCCTTAATTGTGATTTTGCATCTGTTCCCCTACTTCTTTTCAAGCCACACTTGCAATCCTGATTCTGCTAGGTAGACCTTAGTTTCTAATAAAAAATAAGATTACACAAGCCTGAAGTAAATCTGTTTATCCCTGATTTACACGGCCAATAAGTGAAAAAGGGCTCACCACCATACCTCAGTCCTTGTGGTTTTACAAGGATCAACTCATTAACACAATATAACACTGACCAAAATGTTGAAATAAAAAAACACGAACTATTTGGAGAGCACACTGGACACAGCAAACTTATTTCTCATTTTTTAGAAGACTAATCTGATTCGTTTCGACATTCATCATAAATTGCATAGCTCGGGGATCTTAGACATACAGTATAAAGAAATAAGTTCTGTACATTTTCTTGCTCTGCTAGCCATTCTGCAAATTGCCATGTATGTTCCTTCTCATCTTTATATAATAAATGCTTTTCTCTGCTGCTAAAGGATTCATAAAATTTTAAAATAACTAGCAGAAACAAAATGTATTTTTCCAAGCAAAAGAAAAATGATGTGACCTATTATAATTGCTATAATGGAAAACCAATTACTGTTTAATTTCTAAGCTTTCAATTCCCTTTGTAAATAAGACCCCTCATGAAGTGACTTCATCAAACAGTTTTAATATTTTAATGAAATAGAGAAAACAAAAACTTTTGGGAACTGAAAAACATACATTACAACTTTCCATAACAAACTCCAAATGTGGCAGATAGATAAAAAGGACAGAATGTGGCAGATAGATAAAAAGGACAGAAGTTTCTATTTCATTGTGTACCTACTGCTTAGTTTTAACAGGTATGAAGGTTTACCCTGAACTCCTAGCCTGACATGATTTCACCCCATTCTGGATGGGTTAGCTAAGCAGACAAGAATACAAGAATATAGATTCCAGCAATGATTATAAACAGTGGAGTAACTTGCAGAAGAATTTCTATGAATAAAAATCTATAGATGGGCCCACTGGCAATTAAGAATTCATAATAGGCCAAGATTTGATTAAATTAAGAATTCTAGATTTAAAAAAATACTTAATTTTTTCTATTAAAGTTTCTGTGTGGCCCAACATTCCTTCATAATTTCCAATTAGACTCACATTTATCTGGGTTCTTCCTAATATATTTCTTTGCCAAAGGAAAAGACTGTGCCAAATGAATATATTAACAGCAAGTTTTAACAATATTCTAAAGTAATGGTAAACAAAACCATGTTCTGAAATCTGGACTTTTTTAACTTGGAACAATAAGGAGTATGTATGTCTGTAAGCAACGGAAGAAAATAAGCCAAGGCTGTGCTTCACTTGATCAAGCAATGGACAAAAAAGGTTAAGTTTAAATGTTCCAGTTACTTTTGAGGAAGAAAACTACAACGTACCCCAATAAATATTCCACTTAAGTCATAATTATCTACAGTAAAAAATGGAACTTCAAGAAACAAAAACTATATTTCTAACAAACCACCGTCTTATACTGCAACAAACTAGCAGTTTAATTTGTATAATTATACTGCTATCCTAATTATCTGTGCTATCCTATGCTTGTTGTGTTTGTGTTTGTGTCCTAATCTGAAAACCAGATGTTTGGGATCGGTGCCCTTTACATATATTCTAAGAATTTAAGCTCAGATCCTGATCCTGTGATCACTTCAGGATTACTTGCATAATGAATTCAGAATGACTCTTCCATTGGTTTTAAACTGTACTTTCTACTCATGATTCAGAAATAACATCAGAAATGGGCAGAGTTTTAATTTAACAGCTTAATAAAGAATCTAAGAGGCCTAAAGGGTAGACATTCCAGAAACTGAATTTTAGCAATGGCAAATGTAGGAAACAAAAGGGACTTATCTAGTTTAAAAGCCAAGGATCACTGAAAGATGCTATAAAAAGAAAGAAAACCAGATACTTCTTGCTACAAATTTGAAGTATCTATAGCAGTGTTTTTCCAACTTGGCAACTTTTAAGATGTGTGGACTTCAACTCCCAGAATTTCCCAGCCAGCATGGCTGGGGAATTCTGCGAGTTGAAGTCCACACATCTTGAAGTTGCCAAGCTGGAAAAACACTGATCTATATATTTAGATAGATGAATCACTGATGTAGTGATATATACACTTGAGATGTTTTAGTACTTTGAGTATTAGAGCCTATACAGGACCAAATGATCCTTTACTTATAATTTAACACATACAAGACTTCTCATCAATTAAATTACCATGTTATTTCAAGTTCATTCTACACATATATCTGTGACATAATCTGTTGTACTGACAACCAATTAGGAGCACCCTAATTTTTCATGCAAACTATAGTATATAAAGCTGAAAGTAATGGATTTTGTACCAGAGATCAGCACGTAACAGCTCAATTGAATCCTGAGCACACAAAATCAGATAAAAACATTTTGAATTCAAATATGAAAGAATAATAATACTGTATTGTACAGAATTTTAAAAGCAATAATACAGCATCACTGAAAATCAGGCATATAGGTAAAGGTATATGAAGGTAAGCAACTACATTTCTTTTATCAAGGGATGGCATGGATACACACACACACACACACGTATACACACGTATACACACACACATATTCAGTGACACACATTGTTTATCCAACATTTTCTATTATTATTATTATTATTTAAAAACAACACCAAAAGGAACTTCTTGCAAGTTTCATTAGAAGAACAAAATAGGATGGGCCATTAAACTCTTCTCTTTCTGACCAACTTCCATTAAACATTGCCCTTCATCAGGAAGACCCTCTGTTTAAAAGACGTAGAAAATTATGAGAGAAAGATGCACATGGCCGCATGTAGTATATACCTTGACCATGATTCAAGGGAAGCAAAATACAAGCTTTGTTTAATTGTCATGCTTATGCAATCCTGCTTAAAGGAACCTCTCATTTTCTGTCCTCTTTTCCTGCATAAAAAAACAATGTAATAAGTAAGGTGCTACAAACCTAGAAAATTAGAAACAAGAACTGTGGTTAATTTATAATGTCGCCTTCTGCCTGTACTAAAAATGCCACTTTGTAAAGACCTTTTTTAAGGTCAGATCATCATCATCTTGAAAAATGCAAAGTTCTAATGCTAAATTGTTGAGATTGCTACTGAGAATCTTGCATGAAAGGGAAAGAAAAGAGAAGAGCTTACTTGGTGGTTTTTCTATTTCTCAGGGCCGCAACTGGGAGGGGGGGGTAAGCGGGGCATGTGCCCTGGGTGCCGCACTAGGGGGGCGCCAAAATGGGTGCAGAATCCATGTTTGCCCCGGGTGACACAGACCGTAGTTTTAGGCCTGCTGTTTCTTTTAAACTGTATGTAACTTTCCAATCAATCAGTGTATTATTCTCGCTTCTGTGAATAAATATTTCATATTACTGAAGCAAGTAAAAACCTACTGATTCTGTTCTCAGGGCAAGTTTCAAAAAGGGATTAGTTTCAAAATAGAAAAAAAAGTTTCTTCAAATCAGTGAGATTGCTTATTATAGTCAAGCAGAAACTGCAGGCATAGCTACATCGATGCACTGGTTTACACATAAATATTTATCACTCCCTAAGAATTCTCATCTGCAGTCAGCGCATGGTACAGAAACACTGTTGCCTTACTTTTACGTCCATTAATTCTGCCTCTGATTTATACATGCAGCAGGTCATTAGTAAGGCACTCTATTTATTAGTTTTATGTGCCCATCACCATTTTCCCTACAGTTCAGAACAAGAATGGAACCAGGAGCTGTTACCTGTTGGAAGTCCAATGCTATCATGATCCCCTCTGTGCACTGACTGAATGCAGAGATTGTTCAGAGCCTGACAAGAGGTCTTTGATGCTATCACCACAAGTCTATCATATATTTCAATCCCTCGACAAGCATACTATTTTTAATGGAGTCAGTGAATTCATTCAGCTGACGGTCATGTTTAGTCAATTCATTTACATGCATATATGAACCACCTATAAACTATTTATGAGTAAAAGAATTACTTAATTTGTTCTCAGTCCAATGCATTTCTATATAATTTCAACAAGTAGCCATTGCCAATTAAGCTACAGCAGCACTGTATCAAGGTTAGGAACTTGCAAGCTTCTCAAGCCCTTCAGGGCTCTCCCCACCCCTCGGCAAAAAAAACCTCTGCAACAAATCTCACACAACTTTAGTGATCTCACTCCAAGATCATGTGAAAATCTCTCAGGATCTTGGGAGATCTCATGTGATGTTTCAATGGTCTTGTGTAAGAACTGAGAGAGCTAAAAATAAATAAATTTAATTTGGGGGAAGGTTGTGGATATTATTTTGGAGGTGAAACAGATAGCCTGACACTCACACTCACCATGTTACGGACTGCTGAGATAGGTCCATCCTGCTATGCTGTCTGTTAATGATCAAGTATCAATGTTTGCTGAGGGAGTGGAGTAAGTAACTTCCATTCTAAGAATGTTCTCACTCCTTGCGTACATCCTCTATTGTGGTTACTTGTGTGATAAAATGGTTTTGCATACCACATCTAGTCTACATCTGGTGATCGTGCTGGGTATCAATACTGCTGAAACGGCATATTACATATTGTCCTGGATTGTTTCCTATCCTATCAGCAGCTCTCTGTACACTTATATATGCGTCACACATTTAAAATATTAACTGAAGGGATTTTAGTATTCTTCATAGCAAGTTATATATAGATCATGTGATAACTGTACACATGAAGGAATTTTTTGTCTTTTGTTTTTGCTGTAACTGTACATGAGAGTAAAGCTGTAATCAGCTGTGACTTCCCCAGTGTAACATCCCACGCTTCTACACAGGGAAAATAAATCCCATATACAACTTTCTGGAACGATTTGTCCACAAATTGCAATAAAATTGTGTTTTATTTGCTTCTTCGGGAAGACATGGGGTCTGATAATTAGATATAAAAAGCAGTTTCAAGTTCTATAGCAGTAAATTTACCATAAACTCTGATTCACCCATTCTGGTTTTCTTAAATTTAAAAGAGAGAGAGAGAGAAAGATTTCCTAATATAAGGACAGCTTCCCCAACTTTCTGTTGCTGTTGTAAAAAAGTAAAACCATCCGCAACAGTTCTACATTATCAAGAAATGAGCTAAAAGTACCATCTGTATTTATAAGTCTGCAAAAAGCATGCATCTTAACTTCTAAGTTAAGTTTTCCTTTCTGCCCTCAATAAAGTAAAATCCTAAAATATCCAGTGGTATAAACTGCAGAAATTATAACCAATTACCGGGAAACTGCAGCTTCCATAAATTCATCTAGAAGATCATCATAAGCCTGGCCTCGGATTCGTTTATGTTTCAGACCAATGTACAAAGGATCATTTATCAACTCCTGTTCAAAAAAAAAAGAAAGCAAATCAGTATAATAGTTGAATCATCATTTGGCACACATGAATCCAAAAAGACTGTACGTGTATACTTACAACTTTAAATTGGAAAAATTGATCTTTCTTTGAGGGAATTATGAGAAAGAAGAATGGTAGGAGATCTCCAACATAAACATTTTAGTATACTCATTGAGCTATAATTCCTTTGATACTTTATGGGATTTAAACAAATATAAAACTGATATGTACATATAGTGTAGATACATTTGGAAAATAAACATGAATGGGGACAGGTTTGACTATGAATAGTTTATATATACACATACATGTAAGTAAATTCATTTGCAGGAACAAAAAGCTAAGCAGGGTCAGACCTCGGTAGTATTTGAATGAGAGACTATCAGGAAATAGATAGGGAAGTGAAAAAAAATTACAGAAGAAAACAGTGGCAAATCACTTCTGCACTGTTGCCAAGAAAACAATATGGATATCTCCACATAGTCTCCAATAGTCAAGCTCCACATAGGGAGTCGGTAGGTTTTTAAAGTAAAAAGTAAACACTTTCTTTTATTTAAAATTGCTGACAGCATCCTACATAAATTCTTTTCAGTCATTTATAACCGAAAAAAACCCCTTCTATTTATACATTTCTAAAATCAGATTACATAACAGAAACTATCTTTCTTGTGAGAAGGAAAACATAATGCTTTTGTAGAGTAGACATTATATCCTTTTTGAGACTAAATGTTAGCTTTTCATCTCATATATCAAATTATACCTTATAATTTGCAAATCCAAATACATGCAATATCCAAAGCAAAAATAAACAGAAATGAATAAATGAATCCCCGACCACATCAAAGCACAGCTAATTTTTGTACTTCAGAGAGTTCCGCAAAGTGTATTTCAGGAGGAAGATACGGTTTGGGCATTGTACTGTTATTTAAGTCTAAGCTACCAATTACAACAAAATCAAATACCATATTCCAATTTCAGGAAACCTCTTTCTGGGGTAGACACACATAATCCTTACCTTACAGAATGACAGCACGGAATCATTTTTATTTTCCAGATCTCATTAGAAATTGTGCCTAAGTGTTGTCCTTGGAAAAATCAATGGGAGGAGACAGTAATGTACAGCATAAAAACAAAATTGGGCTTCAAATTTGACTAGGAAACCTTCACCGAGGGGGAATAAAACCCAGTCGTTTCTTAGGAACCAGCTGAACATGCCCTTCATACTGAATCCATTATAGACATGTCTAGACTCAAGAGTGGTCCTATTCAAATGACATTGAAGCTACAAAATACCATATAAAGCTGTAGTACTAGCAATGAGTACTCAAAGACAACAAGTTTTTCAGAAGACCTATTAATTCCACCTCTCCTTAGAATTGCTTTGGGAGAGGCACCAATGAGGACCCTGGGTACTTGATACCCCATGAGGCACAGCCAGAGATCCTTTTTTAGAAGATATCCCACCAAGGGGTACTCAGATATCAGTGTCTCTTATTAATTCATATCCTTTGTTTTAGATTCTCCATCACTCCTGGGACCTCCAGAATGGCAACAACTTTGGACCAGGGGGAAAATATATAATATCGTGCTCAACTAGTTGCTCAAAACCTTCCATTTCTTAGGCATACTTGGGAGAAGGAAGCAAGCCAAGGCTGTGCATATTGTAGATCCTCTCCAAAGTACCATGATTTCCACACATATCATCTTAGGAGTTTGAGGAACACATACTGTATATTGTGTGTATCTTCATGGGTAATCCCCCTAAATTCATCCCTTAAGTCTAGTGACACAAAATCCTACTTCTTTTCCCTTTCGGAAGAGGAACATGCTCCTCTTCTATACCAAAGTGGTATAGAAATAAATACCCCATCCTTGTAGGAAAATAACTAAGGGCTAGAACAGGTTCTTGTTCCTCAAACCCTCAAGATGACATGTATGGAAATCATAGTGCTAGATAAGACTCCTGGCAACAAAGTTCAGTATGCAAGCTCAAGGCTGGCCAGACTGGAACAAAATTTCAGAATCAAAGAAGTAGAAGACTAATAGAAGCCCACATAATCTATTCAGCAAGATTTAATAATCAACAGGCAGAAGCACCATATTCCTTAATCCCTCCCTATTGTAATCACTTCCCCAGAGTAATTTATTTTCCCTTAGTTAAAAGAAATGTTGTCCAGCAGGAAATACATTAGAAAAAGAAAGTCAATTAAACATTCCTTTCTCTTTTTCTTTGCAATAATCCACTGTACATGCAACTTTAAACCTCACATTCCCCATTGTCACTGAAAAGTTGCAGATAGTTTGCATTGGATAATACCAAGACAAAGCTGAAGAGCTGAAAAAGCTGTCTCACAAGACTGAACTCTACCAGAAACCTCATAAAATCAAGCCAAATAACATCTCAAAACTCATCTATTAGTTTCTTCTTAAATTAAAAAAGTGATTCTAGATCTTGTGGAATACATTCAGATATGGTGGATTTGATTCAGAGATTCCTAAAGCAAGCAGAATTGCATTTCCATTTGCTGAAGAAGGAGAGAGCAATTATTTCTTACTTTTTCCTCACAAAAATTATACTTTGGGATGGTAGGAGGACTCAGTAACTTCTGTGATTCTTGGAACAACAGTTCCTGTTTAGTTCACCCTTGGCAGTAAGTTTAGAGAGAAAGAAGTGAAGCTAAGAGCAATCCACCATGAGAGTTAGAGTATGTGCCATTCTGTAGATAAGAGGGAAGGCAGCCCAACTTGGAGAAAGTCAAAATCAAACCCAGAAAAAGGCAGTGAAAAATCACTTCTGTACTATTACCAAGCAAACTGTATGGATAGGGCTGAAGCATTTAAACAAGATTTGTAGAGTTACAAATAGGGGTTTGCAACATTTTTGTTTATTGCTAGTATCTGGTTTAAGCAACATAAATGCAGAGTCTACGTCAAGACATCAGACTCAAATATATTACATAATCAGCAAAAGAAGATAGAGAAGTACAATCCAGTCAGTCAAATTTGTCCCATGTGCAAATTGTGGAAGATTATGTATTGTTGGTGTCAAAGACATGGATTAAGATTAAAGAAATATGTCAGCAAGATTTGACCTGCAGGAACAAATTCAGCACACATTAAAAAAAGTGACCTGAGGAGCTATGGGAAGAAAACTGAAGCAGAAAAAGTATTCCCAAATTTCAAGAGGAAAAGATCCAAATGATCTTTAGAACAAACTGTTGGCAGATTGCTGGGAAGGCCTTTAGCCCAGGAGAGATCAGAAAAGTCACACACACCAGGCATATCTATAAAAATAATTTATTTACAGAAAGCAAAACAAAAGCAAAACATATTTAAAGGACTTAGCTCTCATTGAGAGCTACCTGGCTTGCTACATGCCGGCACAGAAGAGAAAGAGGAACTGAACCAAGTCCGGGCAGGTTCCTCCCCCCAGGTGCAATAATTAACATTCGAAAAGGGGGCAGTTGAATTCAACCTCTGCGCCCGGCCAAAATGATTAGATACAATAGCACCTTAATCTGTTAGTAGGAAAAACCATTAACACTCCCCTTTTTATACTATAGATTAAGATGCAAACCAATTTGCTTTGTCAACTCTTTGTGTCTTGGTACAGGAAGAGGTTTGGTTAAAATATCAGCAATCATGTCTTTTGATTCACAATATTTTAACATTATTTCTCCTTTGCTTATCATATCTTTGATATATTGATATCTAATATCGATATGTTTTGTTCTATTTCTGCAGGCTTCAGATTTTGCCATAGCAATGCAAGCTTGATTATCCTCATAAACAGTTATAGGTTGGTTCACTTCCATGCCTATGTCTTTTAACAAATGTTTAAACCATGTAACCTCATTACAGGTTTGTGTTAGAGAATAAAACTCTGCTTCTGCAGTGGAAAGAGCAACAAGTGTTTGTTTTCTAGAATGCCAGCCTAAGCTAGATCCAGCAAATTGAATTAAAATCCCAGAAGTGGATTTTCTGTCACTGACATCTGCCCCCCAGTCAGAATCGGCAAAAGCCTGCAATTTCTCGGTTCCAGAGGCATTTAGCTTCAGGCAATAATTCTCTGTTCCTTGCAAATACCTCATTAACCTCTTCAATGCTGCTTTTCCAGTAGATGTAGGCTTCTCTACCTGTCTACTTAAAATGGCCACAGAATTTGAGATATCTGGGCGAGAATGATTTGCAATGTACAGTAAACTTCCAATTGCAGATCTATATTTCTCTGCCTCAGTTAATTGAGTTTCTCCTATATCTTTCTGAAAATCTATTATCATCGGAGTAGAGACTGGTTTACAGTCTTGCATATTAAAATCCTCTAGGAGCTTTTGAATTTTACTACGTTGGTTTAACAGAAAGCTACCATCCTTGTCTCTGTGTACTTCCAAACCTAGGTAATTGGTCACAACTCCAAGGCTTTTTAATATGAAATGGCTTTTCATGCAGGCTTCAAAATCAAGCCTTTGTTTTTCTGTTGATGTGAATAGCAGCAAATCATCAACATAAATGCACAGATACATACAGCCTTGTTTGTCCTTCTTCATATATACACAGGGATCTGCTTTTCCTTTTTCAAAACCAAAATTCTGCAGTTTTTCATCTACTTTTTGGTTCCAGGATCTAGCAGCTTGTTTTAACCCATAGATTGACTTCTGCAGTTCACAGACTAGATTCTCTCCTTTTTCATAGCCAGGGGGTTGCTGCATGTATAATCTGTGGTCTAAATCACCATAGAGAAATGCAGTCTGAATGTCATAGTGGTTAACTGACATTCCTTTGAGTGCAGCAACTTTTAACAGTAATCTAATTGATTCATCTTTAGTAACTGGTGCAAAAGTCTTGTCAAAGTCTAAATCTTTCCTTTGAGTGAACCCTTTTGCAACCAACCTTGCTTTATATTTTTGGATTTTGCCATCAGCATTCCTTTTCAGTTTGAAAACCCATCTACAACCCAGACAGCATTCATTGGGAGGTAGATTTACCAGTTTCCATGTTTTATTTTCTTTCAAGGATGCTAATTCCTGTTGCATGGCAGAATGCCAATTTTGTGCAATCTCAGGTGGTAAAGCATTCACTTGTTCTAAAGACTCAGGTTCTGTGAATATGTGAAAAGCCTTTACTGTTTCAGCCTGAAAACGTGATGGAGGAATGCCTTTATTACTCCTCTGAGATCTGCGAGGTAATACAGGGCTTAAATTCTGACTCCTATCACTTTCCTGAGAAGCATCTGTCTCATCAGACAGATCTTCAGTTTGCTTTTCTGGTTTAATGTCCTCATCAGGCAAAAGGTCACCATCAGCAAGTCCTTGCTGTTCTCTTGTGGTGGTCAGATCAACTGGAGAGCTAGAATTTAATCTCCCCCAGTTTTGTTCAGCAAAAGAAGCGCTTTTGCTAATTATTAATTTCTCTCCCATTATGAACCTGTAGCTCCTCTGGCTTTGTTCATAGCCAACAAAGATGGCTTTCTTTGTTGTGGGGCCTCCTTTCCTTCTCTGTTGTTTTGGAATGTGAACCCATGCAGTGCTACCAAACACTCTAAGATGGTTTACCTTTGGTTTCACACCATAAAACAAATGGAGTGTCCTGAATCACAGAGTTATACAATCTGTTTTGTACATAACAGGCAGTAGATATGGCCTCTCCCCAATACTTAAAAGATAAATAAGAATCTTTTAGCATGCATTCCATCGCATTTTGCAAGGTTCTGCCCTTTCTTTCAGCAACACCATTTTGCTGAGGGGTGTAAGGGTTAGAAAGAATTTGTTCTATCCCCTTTTCCACCAAGAACCTTCTGAATTTGTGAGAAAGGTATTCTCCTCCTCTATCACATTGGAGTGCAGATACAGGCCTAGGGAATTTTCCATTTGCCCACGTCACAAAACTTTTAAATTTCTCAAATGCCTCATCTTTATGT
Source organism: Candoia aspera (assembly GCF_035149785.1). Taxonomy (NCBI): domain Eukaryota; kingdom Metazoa; phylum Chordata; class Lepidosauria; order Squamata; family Candoiidae; genus Candoia; species Candoia aspera. The sequence goes on along the minus strand of NC_086153.1, from coordinate 117,923,789 downwards.
TTTAAGATGTAGATAAATGTGTATCTTGAGAAATCATCAATGATGGTCATTGCATACCTTGCTTGTCCAAGACTTGGAGCAAAAGGACCAATAATGTCAGAATGTACAATTTCCAAAGGTCTAGTTGTAACTCTGTCACTGTGCTTACTCACAGGAGCTTTTAGTGTTTTGCATTCTTTGCAAACTACACAATCTAAGTATTTGTCACAGGGTTTTATCTTTAGGTCAGCACACAGCTGTGGCATTTGTGCTATATACTTGAAATTAGCATGACCAAATCTCCTGTGCATCAGGTGTACACATTGGTCATGATATGGCATGTTGCCAACTGCAGCCTTGCAACTTGGCTTCCTTGCATTTTGCACAATGTACAAGGAGTCTTTTAACATACCAGTAGCACACAATTTCCCATTTTTTCGTATCTCACAACCATTTTTCTTAAATGTTATGATATACCCTGTTGCAGCCAATTGTGCCACAGATAAAAGGCTTGATTGTAAATTTGGCACATACAACACACCTTTTACAGTTTCTCCTAAGCAGGATAAATACAAGTCACCTTGTCCCATAATTTTGGTCACAGACCCATCAGCCAAAGATACACTTTGTCTTTCAGTTTTAGACAGTGACACAAAAGAGCTTTTACAATTACATAAATGACAATTGGCCCCAGAATCTAACACCCATACATCAGAATTACCCTTCTCAGCAACCTGTGCAATTTGGGTTGTCTGAAGAGCCTTCTTCTGTGTTGCCCTTGTGTTCTTCTTCTCTGTCTTTCTACTCTTGGGTCTCAAGGCACAGTCTTTCTGCAAATGTCCAGCTGAACCACAGGAGAAGCATTGCTGGCTGGCTAGCGCTGTGGCCTCAGCTTCCGTTCCCTTCTTTTCCCTTGTTTTCCAGTATTGCAGCTTTCCAGAAGAGATGGGGGGGATCTTTCCTCTCTCTTCTCCCATTCAGCGAGTAAGCGCTGTGTAACATACGATGGGGTGAGGTCTGCTTCAGGCATAGCCTCCAGGGTACAAATCAACGTGCCCCATGTTTCATTCAGTGAGGACAGGAGGATATAGGATTTTGTGAGAGGTGTAAATTCCATTCCTCTCTCCTGCAACTCAACAAACAGCTGCTGAATATAATGCAGGTGCTCAGGAAGGCTATCTCCTTCTGCAAGGTAGGCTTTGTACAGCTTTTTCGTCAGAGTAATTTTACTCCCTGCTGTTGCCTTTACATATAAGTCTCTCAAAGCGTCCCAAAGTTGCTTTGCAGACTGCATGCCTCGCACGTGGACTAGCTGATTGTCCTCAACTCCCAAGATAATGGTGGCTCTAGCCCGCTCATCCTGTCTCAGCCATTCAGCACTGGGATTTTGGGGGGTTTGCTCACCAATTGGCAGCCAAAGATTCTCTCTGCGAAGATACATCTCCATCTTCAGGGCCCAATTCAAATAGTTGGTCTCTGATAGGCGCTCCAGAGGCATCGCTGAGGGCTGGGAGGTAGCCATGGCTTCTTCCTTCTTTTGCAAGTCACCTCAGCTGGCTTCTTTGTCCTGCAGACCGGCAGTTGCTGGAAAATCTCCAGGCGGCTCCAAAGAAAATCTTCACAGGTCTTTGCTACCTGCCTTTAAATTGTGCATGAGGTGTGGAGCTGATCTCTCTTTTCTCTCTGGGTTTTACTGGACTTACTGGGCTGCTCACTGGGCACATAACCTGTTGGCAGATTGCTGGGAAAGCCTTTAGCCCAGGAGAGATCAGAAAAGTCACACACACCAGGCATATCTATAAAAATAATTTATTTACAGAAAGCAAAACAAAAGCAAAACATATTTAAAGGACTTAGCTCTCATTGAGAGCTACCTGGCTTGCTACATGCCGGCACAGAAGAGAAAGAGGAACTGAACCAAGTCCGGGCAGGTTCCTCCCCCCGGGTGCAATAATTAACATTCGAAAAGGGGGCAGTTGAATTCAACCTCTGCGCCCGGCCAAAATGATTAGATACAATAGCACCTTAATCTGTTAGTAGAAAAACCATTAACACAAACCATCATGGGCACCAAGAGCAAACATAAAAGAGATCTAATAGAGGCAAATGAGGTTAATGGAAGAAAGGAAGATGTTATGAATGCCCTTTACAAACAGGATTATAGACAGAAAATTTGCAGAGAGAGAATATATTTAGGATCTAACTTCACAAGAAAAGGTGAAAATACAAAAAAAAAAAATTGAGTGGAATGCAATGACAAGAGAGTGAAGAATAAATGTATTTCTATGACAACAAAGATCAGAATGTTAAACAATGTTAAACAATGGCCTTTCCTGTGGTAATCTATGGCTGTGAAAGCTGGACACTGGAAAAGGGACAAAGAAGCCAGATCCCGTCAAATTATGGATTTGGAGATGGTAAGAAGGAGTACCATGGATTGCAAGAAGAGCCAGTCAGTCCTGGACCAAAAACAGACTAACTGCTCCCTTGAGGTGATGATCAGCAAACAGAAACTCACATACTTTAGACATGTGATGCAAGCGAACGATGAAGAAAACAGCTATGTTTAGAAAGGATGAAGGAAGCAGAGAGAGTAACAATAGATCAAATGGATGAACAAGATAAAAAACAATTACAGGCCTGCCCTTAGAGAACTACAAGTTATTACTGGAGACCAGTTGAACAACCAGCATTGGTCTATGCGGTCAGGAATCAAATTTGATGGCACTTAACTACTAACCTCCCTCCAGCTAACAGCTGGTTTTATCATATAACACATTATTTCCAAAAATACTCTGAACCTCAGTATCAGTTTTTAGGGAGGGAATGATGGTGATACTGACAGGTGCAACAGAAATGACAAGATACTCCTGGTCTGCATGAGAAACAGTAGTTATCTGGATCTGAATAGAAAAATACAGTTGTTTCATATTATTATTGTTTTAGCAAATGACAAGTTTGTTCTACAACGCAATACATGCGCCATATGCTGTCATTTTTCATTAACTTGATTAAACAGCCGTCCAACAATTTAAAAACAAATATTTCAGGATAATTCATCAAGAGATTATCTGTATTTATTTTTCTTTAAAAATACCCTGCTAAATTGGGTATGAACTTGTAAAATTAAAATACACACACAGACCTCATACATATGGATCGGGGTGGAAATCTACAGTCTTCCAGATATTGGTAGTTTAGCGGATGTCCAGCAACATCTGAAGGAGTGTAGATGTAGTGCTTCCTCAGACCAATACTTGAACTAGAAGGCTTGCAATCAGATATTCAGTGAAGAGCTCTTATAAGATATTTGCATTGCAGATACCAGAAAAGCCTTTAATAATGAAGAAAGCCAGCTACTGCAAACTCTAGGCTACAAGTCCTAAATATAGCAGTTCCCATCTCTTTTTCATACACTTACCTTGTAATAGACTGAGAATCATTCATTTCTCATTGGGAGAAGAGGTCGGCATCAGTGCACTGTTACATAATAGACTACTCTGAGTCTCATTTCAGGACTCAAAAATGAAATTTAGCAGATCTGGACAACAGGGCAAATGATGGATGCTCTATACTAAGAATGAGTATTTCCAATCTCAAACCACAAGCTCAAAGCTCACTTTCATTAGAGCAAAACATGATTTAATACTACATCTGAATAACTTCATACTCCAAAGTGTCATATTGTTTGTTGTTGTGAAGAAATATGAGGAGGGAGCACAATGTACACTACCTTGAGCTGTACAAAAAAAGTGGATATGTATCTATTAAATAATACCGAACAAATGAATAATTAAGAATATTCAACGCTTGCAACATCTGTATATCCGTATTGATACAGCAATACATGGTTGTTGATATGAGATCAAGCACCACTATTGAGAAATTTTCATTTACAAGCATCAACATTACCTTTTCTCATCTGCTGGAATTGGTATGAATTACCAATTAGATCATACCAGAGACTGTGGATAATATGTAGAGTGCTTCATAGACTATAAATTGAAGAAGTTCCAAACAATATGCAACAATAAGCTCAAAGACCTCTCAGTGATCTCTCAAATACTTCTCATATTTATGTGGTTGAGGCATGGTTTCTCACCACTTTAACAAGCCCACTCAAGCTTCAGACTGATAAGCCTCAACCTCTACTTTAATCCACCAAAGGAGGAAATAGAAAACCACTATTTTTAAATCAAGGACAGTTTCTCATGATCAGTTAGTTCTGGGATAGATTGGCATCATTTTCAACTGGTAATACTGGCCATACATATCAAGAAGTAGGTCAGATCTAAAAATACATCCTGCTTATAGAAATAGTAGAAAGTAGAATATATGGAGCAAGACAGAAGAGAAATGAGTTAATGATTATGTAAATACAGAGATCTGTAGGCTGAAAATCTTAAATCAGTCTCAAAATGGCTTACAAAGAAATGTCTAATGCTAAAAATTTAAACATGGATTGCTGTTTTAGTAAATTTTCCCTTGATCTATATAGAACATTTATGTTAAGATCACTTAAAGTACTATTTACTTTTCAAACAATTGAAATTCATCCAACTTAACAAAAAGGGTTCCAGAAACTATCATTACAGCTCAGAAGTGTAAGGTAGCTATTGCTGAAAAGCCTCAGCAGGTGGCAGCACTTTGATGACCTTGTCAGGCCTGGTTAGTGCTTTCATGAAATGCTACTAGAAAACCCCAGGACTTTAGACTAGACAGGAAGTCAAAAACATCACAGAAGGCGGCCATGGCAAATCACCTTAGTATGGCTGCCAAGAAAACTATACATCCACGTCCATGAAGTCATCAGGAGTCTAGCTCAGCTCAAAAGAGACATAACTGTTATTAGAAAAAAAGGAAAATGTGCCTTTTCTAAACTTAACAGTTTTTCACCTGCTTTAGGCTAGATTGCAAGCAACCTGAACTTGAGAAGACTGGTTTATGCCAGGGTTTCTCAACCAGGATTCCGTGGCACCCTAGGGTTCCGCAAGAGGTCACTAGGGGTTCCCTGGGAGATCACAACTGATTTAAAAAATTATTTCAAATTTGCGCAACTTCACATTAAAGAGATAAGTTTCATTCTTTATTTTTAGTTTAAGAACACTGTTAGTGCATCTATACAGGCCTACGCATGAAACAAATATAATTATTCTGTAACTTCTGGCCTATATTTGAGTCGGAATGTGCAGGGGTTCCCCAAGGCTTGAAAAATATTTCAAGGGTTCCTCCAGGGTCAAAAGGTTGAGAAGGGCTGGTCTGGGTACACAGGAGGCCTCTACCGACCTCATACTGTGCCTTGGAGCGTTAAAGTCACAGCTATGTTGGTACAGAAATGTATTTACAGTTTCTGTTAAGCTACAACCAAGCCCTTCCCAATGATTTTTTAAAATTTATTTTTAATTTTTTTAAATTTTATTAAAATTTTAATTTTACTAAAAAAGCAATTTCAGAATAATGCCTGTTCATGTCTAGCCATACTTCAGCCTAGTGGTGCAGGAAAAGGTAGAACCTTTTACCCTGGGGGGACAGAGTTAGCATTTTCAGTTCCCGAGATCTCCAGTCACTGACATACAACTATATACCATGCTCATTTTCTCTGACAAACTTCTATTTTCCTCCAGGAACGCCACCTGATGAAAGAATATGCCACCTTTCACTAGCCAATTTTTATTTCTGTAGTGGGCAATGCCATGACAAATTTGTCAAGACCAAGGGCAATTTTTAAAAATGCAAAACAACATCTGAGCATGAGGGGATTCAAACAAAACTTTTTCATTAAAATTAATCCTGAAAGGAACTACTAGGAATTGAATCTAAAAAGTGGAACAATTCAACTGTTGATGTCCCTGAAAGAAGCAGCTGCCCTAGGCCATTTAATGGGTTGAGTAAAAATGGTGGGCAAGGTCTATTTCTAGAAATAACCTGAGAAAAATCCATCCTTTTCCACCTTTGCTCTCTTTGAAGAAGTTTTCATCCTAGTCAGTTCACTTCTACTCTCAGAAATAGGCTGAGCAAGGAAATAAAAGCTGCACATGCCAAATTTAATCATAATAAGTAACCCTCACCATAGACTTTTTATCTGAATTAGCAACTGATTTGGCCTTGATTATATGGGCAGGCAATATTGCAAAAGAATGAGACCACAAGTTGCATTGGGCATTATATAAGTCCCCTGCCATTAAGATGCCTTGTTCTCCTTTTTAATGGAAGACAGGCACTAGCTAGCTTGGCAGCAAGCTAATGGAAACGATATTGAGGTGTGAGGACAGAAGCTCTATTAAAGCTTGAAAATCCTTTGTGATTTCAGCTATCAAAGTACTGTCATCAGCATATTGCAGGTTATTTCTTCCTCCAATTTTTAAACCACTCTCATCTTCTTCCAATCCAGCTTAACATATAAGCAGCATATAGGCTGAATAAGTAATAGGAGAGTATACAGCTTTGCCAACCTGGAGCCAGTCCGTTTTGTCATGTTCTGCCTGTACTGTGGCTTCCTGACCTGTATATAGATTTTGCATGAGGACAATGAGATGGTCTGGGATCCCCATTTTTCTAAGCACATTCCACAGCTTGACATGAACAACACAATTGAAGGCCTTATTCATATTCAATGAAGCACATTATGACTTTTGGGGGTTATTCTTTGGCTTTTTCAATTATCCAGCATACATCAGCAATAATGTCTCAGACATTCCAAAGCCACATTCTAAAAAAAGGGTTGTTGTTGTTTTAACTTAGTTTAAAATGGTTTTGGCACGACAAGACAGCTAAAATTTCTGTGAATATCATGAAAAATTGCCAACTCCTTTGTTCTGTACTGGCTAAATCGTCTTTTTTCCATATATAAGCACTTATATGATTAATGATCTATTCAGTAAACCCCTCTCTCATACTGCCTAGAATTCACAAGATATTTTTTAAGCCTGTTTCCTATGAAAGGCAAGATCAGGTACATAATTATTAGCCAGTATTACAAGAATGGGAAATTATCTTGTGTGTGTGTATCATGCTTCAAGTAGGAAAGTCAAGTTGTTTCTTTGTTTTTCAATGATTTTTAACAAGACTGTTTTTCTGTCTCTAGGTTCTAATTTTCAGTTCGTACATCAGCATACCCTCCAGATTTCCAGGAAAATCTATAGTTTGTATTAAGTTTGCATGATAATAAATAAACAAGTATGACCAAAGACAGTAAGCCAAACTTAACCTAGACCTCTTATATTATTGTATTGTCTCTCTGATATTCTGTTTTCCAACATGTATCTGTTGGCAGAGTGCTAGAAAGCATTTGGCCCAGGAGAGATCAGAAAAGTCACACACCAGGCATTTCTATAAAAATAATTTTATTTACAGAAAACAAACATATTTAAAGGCTGTTTGCCGAGAGGAGAGATTTGTCATGAGTAAGGACGGCGAGCAGGGGGCTCCCATCCAGGCTGTAAAGCGCATGCGTAGTACTGAGGAATTAGGAAGCCATTCAAAGAGACACAGATCAGGCCCGCCTTAGCCTTTGGGGTTTATATGTCTGGGTTTTTCCCATGCTTCTTCAGTCTGTTAGGATTTTCTGTCATGTAGCAGTAATAAAACACTAGAGACCTATTCTTGTCTCAGCGTGGTTCCTGGCTGTTAGGACAAGATTTCTCTCAGCTGCATACTCTCTGCAAGCCTACACAGAAGGGAAACTGAAACTAAAACAAGTTCAGGCAAGTTCCTCCCTTAGGCAATGCAACCATTAACACGTGAAAAGGGGACAATTAAATTCAACCTCTTCACCCGGCCAAAATGATTAGTTACCATAGTGACCTTAATCTGTAGTAGAAAACATATTAACAGTATCAACTGTTATTCTTTAAATGCATATTATGTTATCAAGGTTGCTTCAAAGTATGTACCTCTACTTCAGGATTTAAACTGGGAATGGGCAGAGATCACCCAGTCAGCTTTATGGACCAGATCCAAAGCTACGGTAATGACCGGATGGGCATTAGGACTAATTTAACCTGATGTTGTTACCAAATCAGAATAGCAGTTTAGAAAAAAAAGCCCTGAACTCCTGTAATCAAGCAAGGTAAAAGCACAAATGATTGTTTTTCCCCCATCAAAATGGAATAAAATTTGTATTAAACACAGATCACTGTGACAAGATGAAGCATGCCACATTTCATAGAAATCAGTGAAGTTTTCAAACTAAATTTCTGTTTTTTAAAAAATGTTTCTATCACTTTGCTGTTTTGGGCTACCATATTTGCAGTAATGGTATTTCCTATGGTAAGGAATACCTAAGCTGAATTTCAAACAGACAGATTGAGCCAGGAGTTGTACAAAAGGAAGTTTATACAGGTAGTCCTCACTTAACAACCATTAATTTAGTGACAGTTCAAACTTACAGTGGTGTTGAAAAAAATGTCAAAGAGTCTTATGTTTCAACTTTTCTAGCCATTCCTCTATTACCTATTAGGTAATTGGAATCACAGAAGCAAAAAGAGAATTTTAATATAATTAGATCAATTTTTCTGTAAGTCCTAAATAAGTTAATAGATACAATTAAAGATGCAATTTGTGGGGTGCAGGATCCACTGGATAATTCTACTCCTAAAAGGTCTCTTCTTACTATATCTTGAAATACTTAGAGCTGTTCTTAAGACTGCTGAATTTTCACTCATTAGATATATCACTTTTCCAACAGTTTTCAACTGCTGGAAAACATTCACATATAATGCCAAAATTTCTTTTGAGCTTTATGATCGTGATTTCTTTTGAGAATCAATTTTCTTCACAAGTGTCAACAACCCTTGATTGTTCTTTTCAAAAACCTTCTGTAAAGTCATATGGCAGACACTATTATTATTTAATAAGCATACTTCCTCTCTCCCTTAACTAAAATCTTAAATAAACCTTAAATAGGCCCAAATAATGCACTCCCAGTTCTTTGCAAAGATCTCATAGTGGAAGTAGAATTAGTAACAGTAGTAGTAATAGTAGTAGTACAAGATGTCTAGCTCAGGTTTTCATTTGCCAGCCTTCCATGTCTTATCTCTAATACATTTGCTTGTCTAATGCAAATAGCTAAAGCTAACTAGCAGCTACTATTTCAGAACCAGTCTCTATCTGTGGCTCTTGTCTAAAGATGAAAAACTGAAAATACATGATGAGCTTTGAACAGAAACATGCAGTTAGGCTGTTCAATAAATCAAAACAGTAGTAAATATAGCCAAGTATTGTCAAATTGTTCTTTCTTCTCTGAATCAAAAAAATCTGTTCTTTTCCTTAGAGTTGTATACTATGAAGATTTTTATTTCATAGTTTAAAATATCTAGTGATATTTCATGGTTTTAATAAATCCCCCATAGAATTTTGATACCTGATCCAGTGCCAGAAGTACCAGAAAGAGTCTCATATTTCCTTCGTTATCTTATACCCCTTAAATGCATTCTTCCCACTGTTTAAGTAGAATTTCAGTACAGAATCTTCAGGGATAGAAATTCTGAAACTATGCACTGCTGCTACCTCCTCCCCCCCGCCTGCCCCCAAGAAATCTGCCTCTATAGCTTACACAGTGACAAGGCCTACAGTGATTTCAAATGGGTCAGGCAAGCCTAGGTTCCTGCAAATTTGTGATTCCTCTGAGCAGAGAATTGTCAATGATATCATTCTATTCCTAGATCCTATCACTGAGCAATCTGCTGCTGCTGTTCTGCAACTTATAATACCCCTTTCCTTTGGTCTAGTCACTGAAAGGTGGCTGTAGTATCCTCATGTAGGATTACCTAATCAAATGATATCCCTTCAGCTCCTACAGGAGCTCTCCCCAGGTTGTAGCAACTGCAACAAATGGGATGCCAGCAATAATTAGAAAACTCTGCCACAATTTTTCTATGCCTAGTGAACAACCCACTGCTGTAGTCTGGCTCAAATACTATGTCGATGGATGGTGGATACTTCCCATTAACTATTCCTCTACTGAATCTCCAGACAGAGGCAATTTTTAAATCTTGCATACTCATGTTTTAGACTGATGTTTATTCTAAATTCAAGGGTGCCACACTTTATCTTTTTCATGAAAAGGAGCAATTATTTTTAAAAATATGTATAAACATTCAAGAAGGCAAAAAACAACCTAGTATATACCTGAATAATTCTTTGCCTATAAAATTGACCTTAACACATGAGGTTCTCTCCACAACAAAAACGCCTTGATACAAGGCAAGAAAATAGACAAGGTGACTGTATCAGGTAGAAGTGGGAGAAGAAAGAATGAAATTTCTGGGCTCAGAAGTTTTTCGGAACTATTAAAAAGGGAGGAACAACATTTAAACATCCAGTTGTTATTCTATGGAACACCCAGATTTAGCGCCTCTCTTGATTATGTATATTTATACTATAAGATCTATCAGGAAGATCCTCTGAAAAAAGGACTGGTTAAATGGGACAAAGACAACAGGGTATAGGTATCAAAAAAGTTCTGCAGGTTATGGCATACTTGGAAAGATGAATTCAAGTCTATTCTCTGTTTTGTCTTCTGTACCAGGTAGACTCACTGTTGCATTGCTCACAATGAAATATATTCATACAATGCAAAAAAAATTCTGTACTATGTTTTCTGGCTATTGCTTAAAAAACAAAACTCAGAATATTAGTTACTTCTGCATGCATACAAGCTGTTTTTGCTAACGTGCAGGTGGTTAATAACATGGAGAGAGCTGGCTTATGGAATCGCCAAGGGTCGGATACGACTGAATGGATAATTCGATTCGATTCAATTTGAGGTGGTTAATAACTAATGAAAGAAGAACAGAAGAAAAAAATCTTAAAACCAACCTTCATAGATCTCCACATCCCCCTCTCAAAAAAGCATTTAGGAAATATACTGATTTAGTCACTCTAAAGGGTTGACAATTATGTGCTTTCAGACTCTAAAAGTTTAAGCATTTAGTTGAGAACAAACCCAGGTTTTATTGATTTTAATGCCCAAGTTCTAAATAGCTTTGTAACTAATAGAGATCAGACTCCTGCCAGGTAGTATTTGATCTGAATTTTGTAATAGCACCTTCAAGCATTTATTGAAAAGGACTGCCAAACCAATGTAAGTACTTTGGTTGTTTCTCCAGAACACCTGAGAAGACAAGTCCCTTTGAATCTTCTTATGAAAGTTGCCAATATGTTTCACTGTTGACTTGATATGAGGCTTACTTTTCCAACAGCCTTTTCAATGCTACCCTAACTTCCAAATCTCTCCATCCATACATTTGCACCTTCAATGCTATACAATATCACCATTCAGAAGCTCAACACCTAAGGATTACTACACACAATGTCAGCTTCAGCTCACATGCATTCCACTTATGGTGAATATCTGATGTATCTGAATAGGCATATTTCATTCTCAAACTTGTTACCAGCATGAAGGAAACACATAACTTGCATTGCTCACAATGAAATATATTCACGCAATGCAGATTATACATTTCCTACAAGATTTCCTAAGGAACCCAGCTGGTTTATTTATTTCAGTAATTTGTATACCACATACCCATATGATTCTAGGCAGCTTACAATTTGCACAGATTAAACTTCAATAAAAAACAGTTCAACTTGAAAATACCAATTTCTGTATTTGTTTAGCAGGAGGACTCATTCTACCACTTTCCTAAAGAGTGGCAGTGCCAGCCACAATCTACATAGGACTATAGGCCGTTGAGATCCTCCGCTCACCATATACTTTCATAAGCCTATCAAGATGGTGAGGATACTCATAAGTCACATCCAAAAAGAGCTTAATTATACTCATATGCTCAACTACCATGATGGTAAAAAAAGGCAGAGTTAGAAGGAAGGTTTCTGGGCATCTGGGAGAGGTATGGTGAACTGAAGATGGCTCTGGGAAAGTGGAACCTTGGAACCTCTCCAGATAAGGAGAGGACAAAAGATCGCCCACATATGCCTGGGCTGGCTGCTCCCCACAAGCAGACCACAAGACAGCAGGTTTCCACGGGTCTGAGCGCCAGGAGACAACAGGATTAGCCATCTTGCTTGCAACTGCAGCAGAGACTTTTAAAGGATACTATGTTTGCAAACCTGACTTTCTAATCACTTTCAGAAATTGCTCATTAACTACTTCTGAGCTAAGAGAGACCTTAAGAATGACAAGTTTGAAAACGCCGGGTGAGTCTGCCTTCAATCCTGAACAAAAGAAATTTTTAATTTTAAACTTAAGAATTTAAAGAATCTGAAATAAATAGCAAAAAGCTAAATAAGATTTTGATCTTAGAAAGTTATAAACGAACTAAGGGTCCAGATAAAATTGGAATATTGAAACTTTTACAATAAGATTTTGGCATTAATTATAAAGTACAAGCAGCTTCTTGTGGGAAATAGGTACTGTTTTGGTTTTTATAAGATACAACAAATAAGTACATGATTTCAAAAACTGGACACTAAAGGGGATGTAAGATTTTAGGTAGAGGAAAGATACACAGGCCTGCAAGATGGTTATGACAATAAAAATACTGAAGGAGATTTTTGAAGAATGGAGTCAGAAATTAGTAGCCACAATATCAACAATGTCAGTAATGATGTCTGCTTCTATGGATAGACTATGTCCAAAAGATGTTATTTAATAAATGTCAGATATGGAACAAATTTTATCTGACAAGATAAGGTATCAAATGTGGATTTACAACTGACAGGCCAAGAGAATGATTTAGAAAAGGAAGTTTCACTGGCTCTACAAAAGAAACTGGATGTTTTAAAATTTAAAAGGGAAATACAAATGACAAACCAAGAGAGTGACCTGGATAATTTTTTCCTACTGGATTTACAAAAGAGGCTTCTTAAAGCCTTGAAGAATTCTGTGGGATGGGACAAAGAAGAAATGAAGAGAAATCAAATCCTGTGACAGTATTTGAACAAACTAAAGATTTAAGACTGTTAGAAGTAAAAGCAAGGAATATAAAGCTGGTTTTTTGATCAAGGTTAGAACAAAATATGTTGTTACTTCTAGCAACCCTGTTTGGACTTTCTGCTGACTTCAGGACTGAAAAGATGATGTTTTATGGATTTCTTTATACAGTAGATAAGGAATGGGATATAAGATGAACAGATCAATGTTTGTAATTTTAGAGAGGGTGAAGCATTACTAAATTTGTTTATACTTGTGATGAAAGTTGGAAGTCACTTCTTTGTGTATTTCTTTTCTTTTTCTTTATTATATTCTTACTTTTTCTTTTTTTTCTTTTTCTTGCACTTTTTACTCCTATTTTCTTTCTTTATGTTTAGTTTGTATTAGGTTTTACTATCATAATCAAAATTCACATGTATATACTCTGTGTGATTGTGTGTGTGTATACATACTGTATATATATATATGAACAAAGGTTTCTATATACAGCCTTGGCATAGCTCAAGATGCTCTCCTACAAATGTTTTACTCAGAAGTATAATGTTCATGTATGGGACGCGGTGGCGCTGCGGGTTAAACCGCTGAGCTGTCGATCGGAAGGTCGGCGGTTCGAAACCACGCGGCGGGGTGAGCTCCCGTTGCTCGTCCCAGCTCCTGCACACCAAGCAGTTCGAAAACATGCAAATGTGAGTAGATTAATTGGTACCGCTTCGGCGGGAAGGTAACGGCGTTCCGTGAGTCATGCTGGCCACATGACCCGGAAGTGTCCCTAGGGACAACGCCGGCTCCAAGGCTTTGAAACGGAGATGAGCACCGCCCCCTAGAGTCGGACTCGACTGGACTTTACGTCAAGGGAAACCTTTACCTTTACTATAATGTTCATGTAACATATTGGTTTGCTTATTCATTAGATTTATATCCTGCCTTTCATTCAAGAGTTCAAGGCAGCAAACATAGTGCCCTCCTTTCTTATTTTTCCTCACAACAACAATCCCATGAGGTGGGTTGGACTGGGAGAGTATGAATGGCTCAAAGTCAAAGTGAGCCTCCCTGGCTAAAAATGGACTAGAATATGCTCTTCCCATTCCTAGTCCAATGCTATCCACACTGGATTTCACTGACAACTTTGCATTGGGATAGAGTTTTATACAAGACTACTCCAGCATTATCAGTATTAGATCCCACTGCAGGTATCATCACGTCAATTTTGGGGGAGCTAAACTATAACAGTGAGAGCCAGTTTGGGGTAGTGGTTAAGGCACCAGGCTAGAAACCAGGAGACTTTGAGTTCTATCCCGCCTTGGGCTGAAAGTGAGCTGGGTGACTTTGGGCCAGTCACTTTCTCTGAGCCCTAGGAAGGAGGCAAGGGCAAGCCACTTCCAAAATACCTTGCCAAGAAAACCGTAGGGACTTGTCCAGGCGGTCTCTGAGAATCAGACATGATTGAACAGATTAAAAGAAAAAACTGTAACAGTATCTATATACTTTAACTCTATGACATCCATGGACACCACACTGCTGTCCCATAATCCACACTGTTACAGGTCTCACTTAAAATTACCAAAAATAAGTTATGTAGCACTCTTGTTTTATATAGCTCTTTAAAATGTTCTGCAAGAAGTCCTGTTCAAAAGGCAGACAACAATGGAGGAAGCAGTTAAATAGCCATAATCATTATCACGTGGAAATTTTGCTTTAATAAAGGGTAGGACTGTGGTATCTAAATATACTTTGTTGTTTATTCGTTTAGTCGCTTCCGACTCTTCGTGACTTCATGGACCAGTCCACGCCAGAGCTTTCTGTCGGTCGTCAACACCCCCAGCTCCCCCAGGGACGAGTCCGTCACCTCTAGAATATCATCCATCCACCTTGCCCTTGGTCGGCCCCTCTTCCTTTTGCCTTCCACTCTCCCCAGCATCAGCATCTTCTCCAGGGTGTCCTGTCTTCTCATTGTGTGGCCAAAGTATTTCAGTTTTGCCTTGAATATCATTCCCTCAAGTGAGCAGTCTGGCTTTATTTCCTGGAGGATGAACTGGTTGGATCTTCTTGCAGTCCAAGGCACTCTCAGAATTTTCCTCCAACACCACAGTTCAAAAGCATCGATCTTCCTTCGCTCAGCCTTCCTTATGGTCCAGCTCTCGCAGCCATATGTTACTACAGGGAACACCATTGCTTTAACTATGCGGGCCTTTGTTGTCAGTGTGATGTCTCTGCTCTTAACTATTTTATCGAGATTTGTCATTGCTCTTCTCCCAAGGATTAAGCGTCTTCTGATTTCCTGACTGCAGTCAGCATCTGCAGTAATCTTTGCACCTAGGAATACAAAGTCTTCCACTGCTTCTACATTTTCTCCCTCTATTTGCCAGCTAAATATACTAATCTTTGCCATATAATTTTTTTCTTTGACAGTTTGGCTAATGACGCTTCAAACCAGTAAAATTTGTTACTTTTAGACTTTATCATCCAGTAATCCACAGTTTGCTCTTTTCTCTTTCATTACTATTTACATGCTTCAGCAACAGTGCATGTTGCTTTATATTAGATTTACAGCAGTTAAAAGCTATGGATTCATAAAACATCCTTTGATGCCTTTTTTTTAAAACAAAACCAACCAAACAGAACCTGGTCAAAGACTGTTGTCAGCACTGCATTTCTGCTCATAAAAGACTGGTTGTTAGAGTAGATTAACATTGAATTGATATGTATTCAGGTTATTTAACCTAAATTTACCACTAAGCTTTGAACACTCAGGTACCCCAAAGCTAAAGAAAAAAAAGACAGAAATAGCCATTTAGTGCCCTGTACCTGTAAATATTTTAGCACTTTTCAAGAAAGGTGGCAAGTTTATTTTAAGAGATTATTAAGTATCAGGAAAAAAATTCAAAAATGTGTTAGTTTACTAAAAACTGTCAGCTGCCAAATTAGCAGCAAATGAAGTATGTCAGCCAAAAGTTTTTGGTGTAATAATAAATAGCATCAGCACAACTTAGCTAACGCAGCTGAAATTCAGGAATCTCTTACCAGATTTATCACTGTTCTGGCATGTGGTATATATAAATATATACTGCCAGAGAACAGATCTGTGCTGCACAAACAGGAAAATAAGGGGATAGAATGACTGTACTTCTTTAGCTTTTAGACTGCTATATTACAACTAATGATTTACATGTGAAATGTGTATTTTATATTTTCATGCAACAACCAGACAATTTAGCCAAAGAATTCATTTTCTTTTGGAAAAAACAGCAAAAGCAAAAGTTTTGAAGGATGCCAAGAACAAGAAAGCCTCAACATGGGGAGGCAGTATACCTACTTGATGTTTGTCCTTCACTGATCAAATCTGAAATTGCTCCTATGGAATTCCAGATGGAAGTCCAGGCACAAGCAAATGCCTGCATAATTCCCAATCACCCTACAGTCAGGAAGTTCACAAGTATACTCTGCACCTAGCCAGTCCAGAACCTTGGTAGGAAGTATGGCTGACCCATTCCTATCCCAAAATAGATTAGCTGTTAAAGAATTCCTTGTGATACCTTTCTATGTTTTGTTCTGAAATTAGACATTTCTGCAGTACTCAAGCAGCTTGTTTCAGCAAGGTGCTTCCCTGAATAACACCTAAATATCTCATTCAATTCCACAGACTATCAATATGTTCCAGCCCATCTTGAGTCCAATTCCAAAAGTGCCCATTAATTTGTACTCTTTATTATGTTTATTTAGGTATGTCTATACAGGTTCTCAAACCATGCCTTGCAATTTTTATAGTAGCTGCCTCTTTCTTATTTAGCAAATCTTAATTTTTCTGTTTCTGCACGTATCTACCTTTATGATAGGAGCATGAGATGTAACATACTTTTCTATATTGTATTCTATATGCTATATGCTATTCTGTAGGAACAGTTGGCCAACTCACAGTCCTTTCAAGACTTTGGCACAGCCTCAACTGTTTCCCTTTTCTTTTGCCACTCAAACTAGATAGCAGTGTGGTTTGTGACAAACCGTTTGAAAATTATCTCGTAGGATTTAGCATTAGGTTTAGGAAAAAGCATGGTAAATGAAAAATGTGCACAACAGTTGGTATTTAAAACTTTGGGGTAAACTATATTAAATTAAACTTAGAAATATTTTGGAAACCTTTTTAACTTTCAAATTGTTCATTTATCTTTTGAAATACCCACTTAAAGATGACATGGGTTCTGTTTTTTCTTGAATACATGTATCTGTTTCTGAAAAGTGGTTTAACAACAATTTTAAGGTTTAACAACAATTTTAAAGGAAAATTAATTTGGGTAAAATGATAGCAAAAGTACATATGATAGTGTCCTACTCTACCTTTCATGCCGTTTTTCTGAAATTCTTGGAACCTTCTATGTTGCTGCTGCCAGTAATAGAATACTTTTTCATTTATTTAATGTATGAAATATTAAAGTACATACTACTTTCTATGTTCTTGCCAGCTTTTTTTTCCTGGCCAATCCATCTATAATCTTCAGTAAGTCACAAAAAATGACTGAAGCTCCTAGTCCAAAAACCTTGACTAGACACATGTCAGTAGTTAGAGAGATGGATATAGTATTCTATAAAATGTTTATATTAAAAATAATGTTCATACTATTATTAACTATTTCCATCAAGCTGCATTAACCCATTTGAAGTAGGCTTTAATCACTTTGTTGAAGCACAACATGGTTTAATTTGAAGTGTTCTATTCTATTTTAGAATAGTATTCTATTTTGCTCTATTTTAATAGTTTAAAATAGATTAACTAAAAAAGAGCAATTTCCCAAAATTTAACTACCTTTAATAAATGTTGGAGGTCAGGAACACAGATGATACTTAAAATACATTATCACCTTTTTTACCCAATGTATTTTTATATAGTATTGTAATTTTAAACTGCTATTAACTCTCAGATGGGTAATGGGACGACAGAAGAATGAGATGTAATATTTCATAGGAAAGAAAAATAAAATAAAATCAGACATTTTAAATAACAGCTAAAGGGGCAAATTGGCCAGTTTAAAAGAACCAGCTGTAAATATCTGGTTCTTTCTTTTGGAGGCCTCTGTGATAGATTCCTGCTCCTCGTCTTCTAAAACCATGGCATCTGTACATGGAAAAGATCCAAAGATACCTCATATACAGCAGCCTTCTGCTGTTTATCATTTTAAAAGCTCCTTGGTATAAAATGACTGCAAACATTTCAACCATTCCCTGAAGTATTATATTTAAACAAAGTTACAGGCCTACCCAAAGATTTGCTGATTCTTGCAAAGTGGCAGACATGCCCATCCATATCTGAACCAATACTTCATTTCAAAAATGTGGTATTTCAACCATACACAGAGATATAAGATCATAAATGCTGGCAACAAGATGGAAGCCTCAAAATACGAAGTAGGTTAGAAGGCTATTCTTTAGTTTAAATATTCACACAACACATCTGTCAGACTTTAGGCTTTTTAATAAGCAGAATAATGGATGAGCATCTGGATGTAGTTGATAAATATAATCTAGTATAAATAAAATAATCGCAGATATAATACACCAAGAAGAAAATGAATGATGCCCTTTAAAAAAAAAGGAAACATAGCAGGAAAGCATTTAAACTCTTGATTACCCTGCCACACAAATATGTAACAAAACACATTCCAAGTGATATGTTGACTGATGACTCCATGTGCTATTCCACTCAGTTCTTTCATAGTTGTATCATATCTGTCATAATTTTATATAATTTGATATTTTTTCTAAAATGATCCATTTGGACTCCTTTTTTATATACAAGCATTAAATTTGTATCATATGCTCCAAAGATGAAAAGTTCAAAGTTAAATAATATATTTAACACATCTTAAAAAAACCAATTAATTATCTGGAATTAGTTGTACTTATTAATCTCATCAGGTACCAACTATATGAAAGGCATGGGATTTTTCTTTATTTATTTTCAAGAAGGTTGATTCTGGAGAGGGATTTGAAAAGGAAAGTAGCAGGGACATGAACAGGAAAAAATGTTAAGTGAGCAGAATGCAAGTGCTGATAAAGACACCGACTGTTGTCATAGTGGAGGCATCAGGGCAGATTAGAAAATTTATTAAGCCTTTTTGATATGAATATGCTATGTCCTTGGTGGATCTGGGCTCCTAAATCAACACTGCCATAATCAGACAGCTGCTTCCATGAGTGCAGAACCAATAACCATGGCCTGTTACAATGGGGCTTGTGAATGGTTTGTCAACTCCATTCTAACTTAAATGCATAGGTTCAGTCCAGAAAGTTGCCCCATCAAACTGAAACTTTTGATAAACTTCCCTGTTTGGCATTCCAACTGATTATTATTTGTTGGTAATCCAATAACACTATTTCATTGCAGCTGAAATACAGAAATGGAATTTTATGGCCATGCTACAACACAATTCTGTGTTTTCAGTTCTAATACATGGTTACTATATTTTCAAGAGTTCCAAGATAGAAGTTAACATAGTTCAACATTATATATTTTTTGAACACTGATTTATCAAAATTAAATTTGCTGTGTAAATAAATGTGCATATGATTGAATTATCTGCATGTGAAAATATATACAGTATTCCTTACTGTATATATTTTTTTAAAAAAAGAACTGAAAAACATTGAAATTCAGCTTCTTTCAATCTGGTGCTGAATGTATTGGGACTACTGCTCCCAGAATTCCTACTCAATATGCCAATTTGTGGTATTTTTATCCCAACATATAGGGAAGGAGAGTATCAGATTGGGAAGGATGCTACATCATAATTACCTGAAGCAAGGCACTTTTATCTTGTTACTTCTGTATTTACTATTATTATTCCTTAGGAAGAAAATAGTTCGTTATATCCAAATCCTCCAGTTTTGACTTTATTCTGGGATTTAATTTTTTCCTCAAGCAGAACAAATAGCTGCCTCTCTAATTGCCAAACTGTATGCATTCGGAACATTTGTCCTTTATCAAGAAACCCTCTCAAGTATAAACTGAGACGCTTATTCCTTTTCCACAAGTGGTTTATCTTAAAAGCTATCTTGGTCCTTGCGGTATCGTTCTCTACTTTTCCTTTTTTCTCCCAGTCTCCTCGGGATGTAAGAAGAGCAGATGCAGAATCTTCTCTTGGATCCAAGTTTTTAAAATATGCATTTGCCTAGAAATCATTCTTAATTATAGTAGTGCTTTAGACCAAACTCAAATTTCAGGAAGTTGAACTGGCCTTCAATATTTGGAATGTTTTGAAGGAAAAAAGGGGGGAAAAAGCGGGGAGGGGGGAGGCTGCCACTTTTCCAATTTGGCTCATAATTTATAAATAACAATGAGATGGAACTTGGAGGAAAATAAATTATGCTTCTTACATAGTCTATCACTGAAAGCAAGCATTTCGGAGTACTTCCAGCCATCGGGGTGGGGTAATCCTTCTACAGGAAATTTTTTGTGTTTGCTAATGAACAACAGGTTCTTCTGAGCTGTGTGAAAATGCTGTGCAGACAGCCTCAGAGCAAATAGCCCTTTGACTAAGAACTAAACTAAACACATCTGTCAGGTGCTGGAAGTTCTAGTTGACATTCAAAACAACATTCCACTTTTCCATTAAAAAAGTAGTATTTAACAACAAAAGGTTTCCATCAAGTAATTCCCAACTTGACTTAAACGATTTAGTTTCTAAGGGTTTTTTTTTAACTTCATTTGAGAGTAGGGTAATAGGCTGTACTGTATGTACTAATAAGATCTCTTTTTCAAATTGATTCCAAGCTTGTCTGTCTTTAAATCTGGGAAATATGTTGTGCAGTGATTTTATATTCCTTCAGGTTTTCTGGAACAGTGATAGTAAATAATTAAATCTATTTAGCAAATCATCTGATGATTTTGCATTAATTTCATCACTTTGTAGATTTCTGCCATCAAAAATGTTTCATCATCTTCCTTTTTTACCATGTTCTCCTTATGCAGTTAATACTGGAAGTTCATTTCAAGTAAGCCTAAAACAATAGATAAACTCGTGATCAAAGAGAGCCTCGGTGTGGATAGGTCTGCTTTGAGTGTGAAGAGGCTGGGCTGACATCTACCAAATATTTCATGATTCTGCAGCCAGCCTACTTCCTGATTTTCAGCTACAGTTCATTAGTGTAAAAAGGGAAGTGGAAAGTCTCATTCCATGAGCAGAACTTCATTTTCTGTTCTTAGAATCTAAGACAATATGTCCTCTTGGGGTGAATGTATCAGTAACACAAGTCATGATTACCCAATTTTCTTTCAGTATAGGAACTCAATCCTACGTGAAGAGAACTAGAGAAAGGGCTGCAATATTGATATCCCAGCATGTGCATAAAATCTTACATGCTCTCTTACTCCATGCAAATAGGTCCAGGTTCCTATTTATTAATGTAGCAAACATTGTATTATTACATGAAGAATTGTGCAAGGAATAAAGCATAGGTAGGCCACCATCATGCCCCAACACATCACCTAGGAGTCAGCTACTTTGCTAAAAGTTGTACTGAGGCATCTTCCTGTCTATTCAGCTTTGTCCTCAATGTTTACAGGATAGAATGCAACCGGGATAAACACTAGGAATTAAAAAATGACACCTCTATCCTATTGCTGTGGAAGAAGAAAGATTTTTTCTCAGAAAACTGTTAAACATACCTTTTTTTCTGAATGGGCAAATATTACTGCACAGTTTTGTCTATTTTTCTCTTGAAATATGTCAAACACTGATGTCAGCATGAAAAAACAGTTACCTCATTGTCAGTTCCCACATCAAGCATAACAGGCAGACACTCCTGGGGCTTCACTCCTCCGCATGCTGTGTAAAGTGCTAGTTTACCCACTGGGATGCCCATTCCATAACAACCTAGGTCTCCAAGGCCAAGAATACGTTCTCCATCAGTCACCACAATAGCCTATAGAAAAAGTATGGCAAGCATTATAAAACTGCAAACATATCCTTGATTCTTTGATAATACCAGTTTTAAGCAAGCCAATTTAAGCTCTTTCATGTTATTACTATTTTCAGCACAACTACAACCAACCAACCAATCAATCAATCAATGCATTATATACTGCATTTTCTTTAAGGCCATTACGGTCAATCAATTATATGGGTCTAGGCTGATTAAATCAGTATATGAGAAACAACGCATGGCAAACAAAGTGAGCATACTGGATTCTTTTTAATGATGTCCTTTTATTTCTGGAATGGACAGTGAGTCTAACCTTACTAATAAAGGAAATAAGGCAATTTTTATCAATTTCCTTTCCCTTCCCCCTGTTCCAGAGAGTTGCCCATTCTCCCAGAGCAGATTTTGCAGAGAATAGAAGACTGTGGAAGAAATTGGCAGAAATCATGTTTTTTTTAACTTTGCAATAGCCTCTGAAATATCAAAGATCTTTTGGTGAAGGAAAAAATACCAGTGGGTGTAATTTCTTCACTAAGTGTTTAGATGAAGCAAATGAAAAGTTCTCTCTCTGACACAGGAGTCAATGTCTGCTTTCAGCAGAGCCAGTCCAAGATGGACAGGGTCACTTTTGACTTCCTTGATTTCCCATGCATATTCCTGAACACTGATCCCCTTCACTCTCCCCTACTCTCTCATGTAAGTCCCCCCTAATAATCCTATATTAATAATTGCATCTCAAATTGACATCACCTACAGAGCATCCCACATTGCTTTTCATATTTACAGAAGAGGAATCCTGCACAGGCATTGCTGTTTTCAGAAATGTCCAAAATGTTGATCTTTGAAGAATAAACTAATAAAGCCTTCTTTGTCATTTTATTTAGTAATTGTTTGGTTCTCCCAACCCCGAGAACTGGAGAAAGCAATCCAGATAGGGCTGAAATATGGATGGCTGGAGGGTGAGAAAATCCCACTAGAATGACTGCTCAGTTGAAGCAGTGGGTAAAAAAGAAAAACAGCTGGGGCAAAGGCTCTCTTTGATTTTGCCTCCCAACCAGCAGGACTTCCTGCAAATTAGAACCAACAGCAAGGGTTGATGCAAAAAAGAAAGAAAAAGATGAGAGAGCGGTTGACAACTGCAATGCAGTCTATGTGGGACTACTAGGAAAAAATACTGTACTAACAGGATTGCTAACATGACTCTACATAGATCATATTAACAATATGTATTAAAGACATATATGTTGTTTTTGCTATATGTCCAGTATTTGGAATTTATCATGGTATCAAGAATTATAGATCTGGGGATGAGAGTTGGCTAAAAGAATTATTATACAACACTTAAAGCAGAAATTTACACCAGTTTCACAGCAATGTATTGTTGTCAACATCTGAACTGGTTTTGGAAAAGAAGAAAATGTTCAATTAACATGGTCAAAATTTTTGGAGCTGTTACATTGTTTCTGGAATCTTTTTCTCTTTTCCTTTTTTATTGCTATGTTTATCACTTTTGAGGTTGTGTTGATCCTTTAATACTGTTGTGTTTATTTCTATTTGGTTGATTAGCTAAGCACAATAAAATAAAATATACACTGAGAAATGACTGGGAGTTGCAACTGATTTAAAATATTGCAGTTAGGCAGCTAGTAAGCACAAACTACAGGAATCTTGGTGTCAGTACTGAATTATACTAATTTCCTGTCTGTTGTTTTTCAGGCCCAATTTAATGTATTGGTATAGACTTCTGAAGTCCTAAATGGCTTAGAACCTCACAGTCTAAGGGAAACCCTTCCCATTATGAATCAGCCTGGACATACTAATCTGCAGGAGAGGCCCTTCTGAAAATGTTCCTGCGGTCTACAACTCACATACCTCACACAAAGGAGAAGGCCATTCATTCATTCATCTATCTATCTATCAATCAATCATATTTTTATCATCATCCATCTCCCTCATACGGGAGGGAGATTACTTCTGGGCTGTGGAATTGCATACATCTCCATTTTAGAAAATCAGTCAAGGCACATACCTTTTGCCAGGCTTTTAATTGTTAATTACAATTAACATTTTTTTTTAATTGTCTGCATTTCAAATTTTACTGAATGGTAGCCACCTGAGTAGTAAAGCAGGGTGTAAGGCATATAAGTAAACAAACAAATAAGTAAGCAAGCAATATGACAGTTGGAGGAGATGCCGAAGACACATGTAGTCAAATGAGGTGCACACAAGAAGACTCTAGGAATCCCATTTAATCCAGAATCCAGAGGTTCCCCATTGCTGCTTTAAAAATATGTGTAGAGTAGTGCAAATGAGAAAATTGCTTAAATCTCAGGTAAGTCATATACATGAATCATGCAACCAAATCAGCTGCTATCTATCAGAAAAATTTTTTAAAAGCATTTAGCACTTCCAAATTTCTCGGAGCAAGAAACTCAGGGATCTGACGCTATTACGCCAGGTATTTTATCACTAGTTTCAAAGTTTATGCATATAAACAAAAACAACCTGTTTCTGGTTTTTCTCTGCTAATCCTTTGAGAATACAGCCATTGTTGTTTAAGAAATAGGTATTCAATGCTACATTCCACGGTGATTACATATTTCTCTTCTGGCTCCAAAAGGAAATATCTGAAAGCTGGTGAGAGGGGTAAGATCCATCGGTTATTGTCACAGCCACCTCCCAACTGACCTAATAGGGAAGGATCTGGCAATGGTGCAATGGCAACTGGCAGACCACCTGCTCTACAAACCCTGCATACCTTTATAGATAGCACATATACCTGAAAGGGCAGCCAAGATCTAGAGGAGATTATACATTCCACTGTAGAGATGGTGCATACCCAGCATCCAAATAATTTCAGTGCTCCCGTTCAGAGCCCACTGAATCAAAGGGAAATATTTAATAAGCTGACAATGCTGTTCTCACATGAAATGTGGATTTCATCATGTTAGCCTGCTATTTTCATAAAAGTCAAAATGAAAAAAAGAATGCAAACTCTTAAAAATATAAAATTAATAAATAGTGCTAGTCACATTAGTGGCTTAGCAAACACGCATGTAGAAAAAGCTACGTAGGCCATAACTGGTAGGATTTTGAGAGTTTGTGAAGGGTAAGTTTTACGTAACACTATTTAGTTGAACACTCTAATATCCCACATCTTCCAATATGTGCTACTATTATAAACTGTGATATCGAACTGTATATTCTCAAGCCTTGCTTTCTCTGAGATATTACCATATCTCAGGGTGGGGTAATAGATATATGCAATTTTCAGGAGACATTCAAATATTTAAAAAAAACTACACTATTGTTTACACCAATAACTTACAGGCATGATTCTAAGCATGCACGTGCATCTAAGAGACACCTACCTTTATGGCAGTTTCAGGCCATGATTTAAACAATGTTTCAATATGTCCTCGATCATGAGAAGTGATGAAGAGTCCTCTGCAAGAAAGTAATTCAAACTTTAAATAGTTTTTAAAATATGAAGTCTTCAACCCTCCCTCCCTCCCTCTCCTTCCTTCCTTCTCAGAATTATATCCTAATTTGACCTACAATTTTCAGTACTGATTTAATGTATTGCTTACTGTTTATAGTTTTGTTAGTGATTTGTACTGTATTAATCAATCACATTTAGCTTACACTTCAATAGGGACATTTAAGTTCTGTTTAGAGAAAGAGTATTAAATATTTTACAGAATACTTTGGAATATACCAGTCTTTACTGCTGTTTATCCATCCATATTTACTACCTGTAGTTTATCTCCTATACTACTATGTATTTCTTTTACTTATGGCCTTTTTACTTACAGTTGTTCAAAAATATTTTTTTTAAAAGTAGATGGCACCAATTCATGCTTTCTGATGTACACTTTAGCCCTTTCATTCATAATTAAGCCTTCATTTACCCACAGGTATCACTCAACTCCAATCTATAAGATCAACCACTCAGACTGCAGCAGAAGTCACAATAATAACTAAAATCATCTTCATTCAGATTGATTATATCCTTCCCCCTTCTGTTTCAGACCCAGAGCATATCTTTTTTTAATTTCTTTCATCTGTTAATTCTTGTTCTTTACCATTTAGTCCTTTTACATTTCAAGGGACAAACTTCCATATTCCATGGTAATCACCAGATGAGCCTTTAGATACTAACTTCTCCATGCATGACTTTGATCAATTAAAGCTTTCACACAATGCTTTTTAGTAAGCTAGAGAAGGGGTTGACTAGGCTACTAGCTTTAGCTGTACCTGTGCCAGGTGTAGCATTCCTTGCCAACAATAAGCACATTATCAGTCAGTTCAGGCATATTTTGAAAAGAATGCCACCAGCATAACGAAAGCCCAATTTTACCAAAAGCATGCTCAGGCTGTTCTATGCAAGCTAAGGTCCCTAATCTAGACAAGACTTTACATGCCAACCAACTCTTGCCCACATCCCATCTTGGACGCTTATGCAGTATACACTCAGGATGGTTAAGTAGGAAATGATTACAATTGTGAAATAAATGGATTTTTTTATTCTCCCTCAAACCTGATCATCCATTAGCTACTATATCATTTAAAAATCTAAACTTCACTTAAAAAAAATTAAAAAGCACCATTTAACATCATTTTCAAGAATTGCCTACTTTCATACCAGTCCTGGCAACATATTATGCGAGTCAAATGATGAACTACATGCAACGCTACTGAAGGATCAGCAGATTTGTAGGTAAAGATAAGGAATAAAAGATAGTAAGATGACAGAAACTGGACTGGAATGGAATGGAAAAAAGAAATACACTCACACAATCTAAAGGGGGCTTCACTCTCCCTCATTAAAGGCCTGGGAGAAGAGCCAGGTCTTTAAGGCCCTTCAAAACAACAGCAGTGGGGGCCATCTGGATCTCGGGAATTTTGTTCCAGAGGGAAGATACTGCTATAGAGAAGGCGTGTTTCCAGGGTCCCAGTAGATGGCATTGTTTAACTGAAGAAAACTAAATTGTGCCAGCCCCACCAGATTGAACTGGACAGGAAGATACTATGGGACATAGGTGGTCCCTCTATTAACCAGGTTCAATTCAATTAGACCCCATCCTGATTCAATGAATATGAACTCTGGCAAGTTTGTTTTCCAGCGTTCTAAACTAAGGTTAGAAAGACCGGTATGCAAAATTCAATAAATGCACACATGCACACAGAGACTGTTGGGAACACTTTTGTGAGTGAGGAAAAAGACATGGTTGGTTTAACGGTTCAAAAAGAAGTGCTGCCTAAGTACATTCACATATCCCAAAACAGCTCTTTCAAAGGATTTGTAAAGCTTTAGTTATTACTACCAGTCTTTAGATCAGTTTGTATTTACTGGCCCTGTAGTATGATCAACCTACAGAGAGGAAGACAGAAAACTATTTCTGGAATCATGCAAGTCAGAAACAGAATATCCAAACCAAATTTGGCTATATTTGTGCGCTGATGACATATTTAAGACAGTTAATGTGAATATATATTCCCATGGTATATTCCCATTAGGCAGTTTTCTATAAAGCCTAAAAGTCGTAGTACTAAAGATATTTCATCCCTAAATCATTATAACATGAGGTATTTACAATAGTTCTTTGAAAATTCCTAACATTTTCTTAAGGATTAAAGATCAAGCTTGTCATGACTTCTAGACATTTAACTAAACTAGTGACATTAAATTATTAAGCCTGTCACTTCTAGAAGATGTTGCAAAATATAAACACAGACTAGGTCTCCCTGAGACATCATAAGAAATACAATGTCCTGCTTGGGGCATTCTATTCAAGGAAAGCTGAACGTAAAGTAAATTCTTACAGTGATACTCTTTATGAAAAAAGGGTTAAAATAACATGGCTCATTTATCTTGGGAAGAAACCCAAAAGTTAGTTATATTCTGTAATTCACAGAGGGATTAAAATTAAAATACTTCAGTCAAGGCATTCCATGGATGTTTCACAGGAAAAAATATTAATTTGGATACCAACATTAAAAAATGTGCATTTTTAAAATAATTCCTTGAGAATGGCTGCGAGAGCTAAGGTAGTCATTTCTGATTGAGAAATAGCATGTGTCATGCGCTGCCTGCCTCTGAATAATACTCAGACACTGGTTCGTGGATCAGGCTCTGATTTATTCACAGCGCAGTTACAGCGTTGGAAGAAAAAAGCTGAGAGTGACAGGAGCGCGCCGGTGCGGGGTTTAAATACCCCGCGCCGGTCAGCGCCCCCTCACTCGCGGTCACGTCACCCCCCTTTGTCCAATACGTTGCCCTGCCGGTGGGTGAGGGGTTCCGGGATCGCCCATCATCAGGTTTTCTATTCCTCTGTTGATTGCTGTCAGCTGGGCGATCTCCGTTGTATTGGCGCTGATGGCTTGGGTGTGCTCCGTGATCCGTTTAGTTATTGTTTGTTGGCCGTTAGTCGTTGTGGGTTGATGGCTACTTATCTTGAGCCCCTTCACCTATTTCCTTGCTATTGTCATGTGTGCCATTGCGCTGATGACTTCAGCTCAACGGCACTCATGACAGCATGTGATTTTTGCACACAGAAGATTGCAGGTTCAATTTCCAAATCAGTATATTCAAGTAGCACTTGAACTAATATCTATTACAGTACTACCAAATTCTTTCTTGCTTCTATATTATTTTGAGATTATTCTACTAGAAGAAATAAAAGGTTGTTGTTCTGACCTCCAGACTTACAAATCAGTTGCAGCAGCTCTTGAGGAATAATCCCACAAAATTTCTGGAAAATTGTGCTGTACGATCATGTTTAAAAAAATCTCATCTGCTGCTAAGAAGTAATTTGACACAGAGAAGCCTGTTCCCCGTATTGTTTAAGATCTACATGAAACCACTGGGTGAGGTCATTCATTGATTCAGGGTGATGTATCATCAATATGAAGATGATACCCAGTTATATGTCTCCATCCCTAGCCAGAGAGGGGATGCAATGAAATTTCTGACATGGTGCCTGAAGGCTTTTAGGTTCTGGATGGGACTGAACTCTAGTAAGGTGAAATGGCTGTGGATTTGAAGGCCAGTCTGTAAGTTGAGTCATGGCAACTGGATTTCTTTTTGGTTGAAACATTTCCCTGCTTGTCCAAGCGGCTTCTTCAAGTCTGGGCAAAGGTTGGTAAGGGGACCCCATATATGTCTTCCAGGGTGGCTGCATTGTCCCTACACCTGAATGGCTTGTTAATTGTGCCATGGAGGTGTGGATTGCCTTTAGGATGTCTTACTCCTAAATCCCTCGCTCATCCTCAAGTGGATCATTAAGAGTGGCCTTCCTGGTGAACTTGTGAAGTGGTCTTAATCTTCCTGGGGACTAATGAAAGAGCAGCATGAAAAATGGGGGACAAGTTGTGTCTGAGGCCTCCGCCTCTATTGAGGGAAGGATTTTCCACTTTGGCATGAATGGATTCCTTAACCCCTGGAGCGTTTATCAACCCCTCAACCCCTCGACTGTTAATCATTCCATTTTATTTTGCAATATCCTTCAGTGTGTGACACACTCAGTTTATATATAGGAGAAAATAATTAAAATATGAGGATAAACATGAATGCTAGTTGGGGTCATCTGGAGATTATGGGAACCACAAGAAGAATGAGGAGAAAAGGCTCCCTTGGACCATACTGGTTCAGGTAAGTAAGCTAACGGGGGAGACATTTGTCTTCAAGGAACTCTGAAGAGAAAGGTTAAGGCTATTTAGAGAGGCTGCAGGAACTAGTGCTGACAAGATTTGGAGGTTGGCCCAGAATTCTATGACCTTTGTGTGACTACAGAGGTTTGCTGGAAATCTTCCAAGCTACTAGAACCTGGGCAATTCCTGAAGTGGAGAGTTTGAAAATGTGCTGACAACTGAATTTAGGGCTCAAAGCTTGGGATGGTACTGGAAGGCTAAAGAGGGAGAATCAAAGTTTATTCAGCGGAATAATAGGGGATAGAACAGGAGCTAAATGCAGGAAGAACAATATTTTATCAAAGTGAATTGCAAAGCAACAATGAGCAATGGTACCAGCAAACTTATCATTAGATGAAGAGGCACTGGGAAAAACCATTTGGCCTTTTCCATCTGGCCTTTTCCATCTGCCAGAGGTCAAGAACCATTGGTTGTCTAATAGTAATGGTCTGCCCTTTCTTAGCTACTTTGAAGATCTGATAGGAAGGCTGGTGATAAATTTTAAAAATACATACAAACAGATTAAAAAGCATCTCTACACTATGGAAGAAAATGATTGCATGATGTTAATAATAATATATTGTAATTTCTTTTTATTTAAGTGTGTGCATGCATGCATGCACTCACACTCATACAAATAGTAGAACACATGAAAATTAAATCAGGATTTTAAGAGGCTATAAATCTCAGACTATGAAAGATGCAAACACATTTAATTTGAATTGGCATAAATAGTCTTCAGTAATTTCAGCTAGAATATTTCCAGTGCCAAAAGTTAAGCATATGTATAACTGTTTAGTGAACTAAAAGTTGTCAAACTTTACTCTAGCAAACAAAAAAAACCCCTAATTGTTACAACTGAAGCAAGTTCTGCTGAAGTCAGACAGTCTCTACAAAAAACTATAAAATGTCACTAGCTATGGGTCTAAGAAATGTACTGATTAATATGAAATCAAAACTTTATTTTAAAATAAGAAGTCATTATATTAACAAGTCCCAGCTATGTGTTCCCATTGAAACTTAGAAAATAGCAGGCTCTTGATACTATCCAATCAGAATCAGAATTCACTCTGAAATGCTACATTGTCCATGAATGCTAACATGGTAACAATGTTCTGCTTGCACTGAAGATGTTTGTATTTGAAAGCCAGTAAGAAACGAAATGTGGATGGCTACATACTTTACAGAGACAGTAATGGCTAAACGAAGAGTGGGTTACTAACAGAAAACAGTAATCTGACAAAACAATAATGGCTAGTCTAACTCACGCTGATGGAAGGCAGAAAGTGATAAAATAAGGAGAAGCAATTGTAACAACACTAATAAAATGCTTCGTTTTTTTTAAGCCCAGTATAAGCAACAAAAACTCTCAAGCCCCATATTGCTGTCCCCAAGTTTGTGCTGCTTATATTTTCATGGTTTTTTTTAAAGACTTAAACTTTAAAAAAAAAAAGACAAGAGAAACTCAGCCCATCTACTTTGGGGGGAAAAAAAGCCAGAGCACCTCCCCTCACATACCATTCATCTTACTTGGGGGATATCACTGAGTCACTGCCAATGCTACCCCTGCAGGTTCTTATGCACGCCCCCCGCAAACCCTTTGAAACAAAAACAAAACACAGCCATTGACCAAACTGAAATTGCCCATCTTCACGTTAAGGTCAAAGCAAACTTACCAAATGCCCTCTACCAGGGGTGATCCAACTAGATATACAAACTGGGCAGTGCCAAGTTAAGTAGACTGCCAAATATTAGGAAAAAACAACAAATTAAAAAATACATTTTTGGGGGGAGGTACAGATGCTGGTAGCTCATTTAAGGCCTCCACTTCCTTTACTAGCAAGTACCCTGGCACAGATATGCTGGATTTACACATTGTGATGAACCATATTTCATTTGTGTTTTCCTTAGCCTAGTATACTGCATAAACCCAGCCCACTGCGATATCTTCAGTAAACAAAAGCTGCAAACGAGGAGATCTTATAATCAAACAGAAACAGCCATGAAAATATAAGATTTTGTTCCTGCTGCAGAACTCAAACTACCAAGCATGTTTAAGAAGAGCAGGAAGAAAGAATAATATGTCCCTTATCTAGTCTTTTCACTTTGTTTTAATTTTTAAAAAAGGATTTTTATACCTATTACATTTTAAAATTAATTTTAAAATTAAAAATTATTGCACGTATTACATTTTAATTATGTTTTAATTAAAATACATTAGTGAAGGATCTAAGAAAGGCCTACTAAAAGCTAGGCATGGAAATTTTAAAAGAGAATTGAAATCCTAAAACAACATTTGAAAGACTAAACACTGGACTTTATCTGGCTCAGCATTAATTTTAAACACCCAATCCTAACTCATTAGGGAAAATAGAACTTTTTAATGTTGTCCCTCATTTCTTCTGTCACATATTAAAACATTTAATTTATAATAATTTCCACTGAAATATCAAGACCATATATTAGTAGCATGCTTGCTGGAATACCACCTAATATATTTCACATAGGAGGAATATGATCCACCAGATTTACAATAAATACAGTCAATGCCACACAATCAACATATCCAGATACCCTAGATTAGAAAATATGCATCAATATCCTGTGCTATTACAAAGTGAAGTAACACTCTGGCATCTTCAAAAGAACCCCAATGTATCTGCTTTCTCTGCACTGTGCAAAGTAAGAAATATAGTCAGCCTCCAAAGAATTCCTTCCCCATAATTTAACATACCTCATACAATTCTCTTGGGAAGTAGCAGGATCTCTGAAGCACATAATTTCTACATTTTCTTAGCCCAGAAATACATCAAAGACTTAGCTTCATGTTAAATTAATAGCACTGTTCCCAATAACATGGTTTGTTTGTTTTTTAAATTGAGCTTAGCACAGTGACAACAATACAAGTTTTGTTTTCTTTTATTAAGTTTAATTGCAGCCCTGGACAGAGGGATTTTCATCAGGATTGCATCTCCCAATGGAAGAGTTAAACCTTCCTTCCCTATATCCGGCAGTCCTAGTGGAAATTGCTACTCTCCCCTATTTTCCCCTTTATTACAACACTGTCCTACAAGACCTTCAAGGCAGGTAAAGTCTATTAGGCTTGATCACCCATTATTTTGGAGGACCGGAAGAACAGCCAAGAGGAACAGGCAATGGGAACAGCAAAGTGTAGTCCTTTGCCAGCTCAGGAATGGA
The DNA here is from genome assembly GCF_035149785.1 of Candoia aspera. Classification (NCBI taxonomy): domain Eukaryota; kingdom Metazoa; phylum Chordata; class Lepidosauria; order Squamata; family Candoiidae; genus Candoia; species Candoia aspera. The sequence continues at coordinate 117,891,112 of NC_086153.1, read as the reverse complement.
TGGAAAACACTCATTCAGTAGTGGGGAAAGTAGCCTGATCTAAAAAAAAAAAACTGTCCCAGATATTTCTAAGTAGAAATTGACTAATTCATGCAAGTGCAATTTACTTGCTTAATAGTATAGAAATTCCATTATATGTGCCATTATAGATTGAACCAATTTGAAAAGTCCTGTTGTTTAATTTACTGGAATAAGTAATGCCAAGTTCACTAAGGCCACCAATTCAGCAATGCTACCTCAGTAAAGTTTAAGTATAGATACAGTAGTTGCACATTGTTAGCACTAGTGACTTCCACAAGATTGGTAACAAATTAAGATGGTTAGTTGTCTGCCCAAGATGCTTGAGCACTCCACTCAGCTTTCAGCAGGTGTGAGCCGATTTCCCCAGAAATGTGAGGTAGTTTGGCCGCATGCCATGTTGATCTTTGGTACATGGAGATGAAGAGGATGTTGGATTTTATTTCCTCAATTGACCTCTCTTGGACCAAAGGTTTAGTGGGCTCCATGGTAAACAAGGCATCTGCCTTCATTTCCATGGGATGGGCCCAGTCCTGGGCTTGTACCTGTGTTCAGCTGTATTGCTTGTATTCTGTCACTGTCATTCAAGGCATCATTCTGAAGCTCCATGGTTTAAGATGGCCTGCCCTCTGTTGGGAAAGGGTAGGTGGAATATCTCCCTTTGGGTCAGTGTGATATGTTTGCAAGACATTTTGCTGTCAAAATTGCTCATATTTGCTTTGACAGGCCCCATTTTGCCAGTATCAGATGGAGCGACTAGGTCAACAACTTATAGGATTATATGAGATTCTTTTGATCTTGCAGATTCTGGGAATGTAGGCAGGGTTCTTAGAAGCATATGCTTTGCCATCTGTGGTTTGGATCTATGCTTCATTTGACTCCTTCAGGTAGCTACCTGGAATGTATGTGTTTGTATTTGTTTTGTTGTTTATTCGTTTAGTCGCTTCCGACTCTTCGTGACTTCATGGACCAGCCCACGCCAGAGCTTCCTGTCGGTCGTCAACACCCCCAGCTCCCCCAGGGACGAGTCCGTCACCTCTAGAATATCATCCATCCACCTTGCCCTTGGTCGGCCCCTCTTCCTTTTGCCTTCCACTCTCCCTAGCATCAGCATCTTCTCCAGGGTGTCCTGTCTTCTCATTATGTGGCCAAAGTATTTCAGTTTTGCCTTTAATATCATTCCCTCAAGGGAGCAGTCTGGCTTTATTTCCTGGAGGATGGACTGGTTTGATCTTCTTGCAGTCCAAGGCACTCTCGGAATTTTCCTCCAACACCACAGTTCAAAAGCATCTATCTTCCTTCGCTCAGCCTTCCTTATGGTCCAGCTCTCGCAGCCATATGTTACTACAGGGAACACCATTGCTTTAACTATGCGGGCCTTTGTTGTCAGTGTGATGTCTCTGCTCTTAACTATTTTATCGAGATTTGTCATTGCTCTTCTCCCAAGGATTAAGCGTCTTCTGATTTCCTGACTGCAGTCAGCATCTGCAGTAATCTTTGCACCTAGAAATACAAAGTCTTTCACTGCTTCTACATTTTCGCCCTCTATTTGCCAGTTATCAATCAAGCTGGTTGCCATAATCTTGGTTTTTTTGAGGTTTAGCTGCAAGCCAGCTTTTGCACTTTCTTCTTTCACCTTCATCATAAGGCTCCTCAGTTCCTCTTCACTTTCAGCCATCAAAGTGGTATCATCTGCATATATGAGATTGTTAATGTTTCTTCCAGAGATTTTAACTCCAGCCTTGGATTCCTCAAGACCAGCTTGTCGCATGATGTGTTCTGCGTACAAGTTGAATAGGTAGGGTGAGAGTATACAGCCCTGCCGTACTCCTTTCCCAATCTTAAACCAGTCCGTTGTTCCGTGGTCTGTTCTTACTGTTGCTACTTGGTCGTTATACAGATTCTTCAGGAGGCAGACAAGATGACTTGGTATCCCCATACCGCTAAGAACTTGCCACAATTTGTTATGGTCCACACAGTCAAAGGCTTTAGAATAGTCAAGAAAACAGAAATAGATGTTTTTCTGAAACTCCCTGGCTTTTCCATTATCCAGCGGATATTGGCAATTTGGTCTCTAGTTCCTCTGCCTTTTCTAAACCCAGCCTGTACATCTGGCAATTCTCGCTCCATGAACTGCTGAAGTCTACCTTGCAGGATCTTGAGCATTACCTTACTGGCATGTGAAATGAGTGCCACTGTTCGATAGTTTGAACATTCTTTAGTGTTTCCCTTTTTTGGTATGGGGATATAAGTTGATTTTTTCCAATCTGATGGCCATTCTTGTGTTTTCCAAATTTGCTGGCATATAGCATGGATTACCTTGACAGCATCATCTTGCAAGATTTTGAACAGTTCAGCTGGGATGCCGTCGTCTCCTGCTGCCTTGTTATTAGCAATGCTTCTTAAGGCCCACTCAACCTCACTCTTCAGGATGTCTGGCTCTAGCTCACTGACCACACCGTCAAAGCTATCCCCGATATTGTTATCCTTCCTATACAGGTCTTCTGTATATTCTTGCCACCTTTTCTTGATCTCTTCTTCTTCTGTTAGGTCCTTGCCATCTTTGTTTTTGATCATACCCATTTTTGCCTGGAATTTACCTCCAATGTTTCTAATTTTCTGGAAGAGGTCTCTTGTCCTTCCTATTCTATTGTCTTCTTCCACTTCCGTGCATTGCTTGTTTAAAAATAATTCCTTATCTCTTCTGGCTAACCTCTGGAATTTTGCATTTAATTGGGCATATCTCCCCCTATCGCTGTTGCCTTTTGCTTTCCTTCTTTCTTGGGCTACTTCTAGTGTCTCAGCAGACAGCCATTTTGCCTTCTTGGTTTTCTCTTTCTTTGGGATGTATTTTGTTGCCGCCTCCTGAACAATGCTGCCAACTTCTGTCCAGAGTTCTTCCGGGACCCTATCTACTAAGTCCAGTCCCTGAAATCTATTCTTCACCTCCACTGCATATTCCTGAGGAATATTCGTGAGCTCATATCTAGCTGATCTGTGGGTCTTCCCTAATCTCTTTAGTCTGATCCTAAATTGTGCAAGAAGAAGTTCATGGTCTGAACTACAGTCAGCTCCAGGCCTAGTTTTTACCGACTGTACAGATGTCCGCCACCTTTGGCTGCAAAGGATGTAATCAATCTGATTTCGGTGTTGTCCATCTGGTGAAGTCCATGTGTAAAGCCGTCTCTTAGGTTGTTGGAAGAGAGTGTTTGTTATGCAGAGTGAATTGTCTTGGCAAAATTCTATCAGCCTATGTCCTGCTTCGTTTTGTTCTCCCAGGCCATACTTACCTGTAATTCCAGGTGTCATTTGACTGCCCACCTTAGCATTCCAGTCTCCTGTGATGAAAATAACATCTCTTTTAGGCGTGTTGTCCAGTAGGTGCTGCAGATCCTCATAGAACTGCTCTACTTCAGCTTCTTCAGCATTTGTGGTTGGGGCGTATATTTGGATCACTGTGATGTTAGATGGCTTGCCCTGAATTCGAATTGAGATCATTCTGTCGTTTTTGGGGTTGTATCCAAGCACTGCTTTAGCCACTTTACTATTAATTATGAAGGCTACTCCATTTCTTCTGTGGTCCTCTTGTCCACAGTAGTAGATCTGGTGGTCATTTGATGTGAAGTGGCCCATTCCAGTCCATTTCAGTTCACTGACGCCCAGAATGTCTATCTTTAATCTTGACATCTCACCAATAACTACATCCAATTTGCTCTGGCTCATAGATCTTACATTTCAGGTTCCAATGGTGTGTTGATCCTTAGAACATCGGATTCGCCGTTCACCACCAGCACCGTCGGCCGCTAACCGTCCTTTCGGCTTTGAGCTAGCTGCGTCATCACGACTGGGGCTAGTTGAGCTCATCCTCTGTTCCTCCCCAGTAGCATTTTGACCATCTTCCGACCTGGGGGTCTCATCTTCCGATGGTATACCGACATATCTCTGGTTGTACTGATCCATTTAGTTTTCACGGCAAGAATACTGGGGTGGGTTGCCATTACCTTCCCCAGGGATCGCATTTAGTCTGACCTCTCTGTCATGACCTTCCCGTCTTGGGTGGCCCTTCACGGTTTAGCTCATGGCATCATTGAGGTGCTCAAGCTCCAGCACCACGACAAGGTAACGATCCTTTGCGGAGTTTGTATTTGTATTGTGTTTATATTGAGAGGTGATAATTTCTTCGAAGGAGGGGCTCATGCCTCCTGCCTTAAAGGAAGCAGTATTACATCTTCTCCCAAACAGGCCATCTTTTATCTAACCATGTTGGATAAACTCTGCTGGTCTCCAACCTTCTTTTCTTGAAGAAGTTTTTGGAGAATGTGGTAAGGTGGGCTGAGACAGAATAATTGGCTCAAAGTCACCCAGTAAGCTTATTTGGCTGAGGGTAAACTAGAACCTAGGTCTCCTATTCTTGATTCAACACTTTAATCCAGCAGATTAATTAGATCTCTTTCAGTCATATTTCAGATCTATGCATGGTACTAAAACTACATTGATTGTTTTGGTGGATGACAGGAGTGCAGTCTTCCTGATCCTATGATCTCTGTAACATTTAGAACAATCGGTTATGGTGTCCTTCTAGATCACCTAAAAGGACTGACAATGGCAGACAGTATTTGCTGTTGTTCTGCTGTCACCTAAACAGATAATTCCAATCGGAGATAATGGGGGATGAGTCATCAAACCTCTGTATGGGATGCTGCAGGGCCTGGTTCTTTCCCATATGTTGTTTAACATCTACATGAAACAATTAGATCAGGTCATTCATTGATTCAGGGTGATGTAACATCAGTATGCTGATAGTATCCAGTTACATATTGCTGTCCCCAAGTCACACAGGAAATACAGTGGATGTTCTTACTGTCTAGAGGCAGTAAAAGACTGGGTGGGATGAAACAGCTTGAAACTGAATCCTAGCACTATGAAGTTGTGGTTTCTCCAAAAGCCATCCGATTCAATTATGGGCCCTATGTTGGCTCTGGACATATTTGCACAGAGTAGGTGTGCAATTTTGGAGAGGGGGAGCGGGAGGGAAAGATTTTTCTGGATTCACAGCTTTCACTTGATCTGGGAGTGGAGGCCATGGCCAGGGATACCTCTGCCCAGCTTCTACAACAGTCACTAATTTCCTCAAGATTGGATTACTGCAACACGCTCTATTTGAGTCTGTCTTGGCAGAATACCTGGAAACTTCAGCTGGTGCAGAATGTGGCAGCACAAATGCTGGCAAGTGACAGTTGTTTCAGCAGTATTATACCTACCGGTTACCTCTGTTTCTGAGTACAATTCAAAGTTCTGTTCCTGTATTCTAAAGCCTTACAGTAGTCTGGAAAGTGATGCTTCACATCTCCTTCCCTCGGACTGTTGGAAGAGTGGAGGCTGGAAACATTCCTTTCCTTAGGCAATCCCATCGCTCTGGAATACTCTACCGCCTGAGGCCCAGACAGTCTGTAATGGCATGTGAGAAACGCTTTGGGAGATTTGGTGAAGATGCTGCCAAGGGAATGGTCAGATAAGAGACAGTATAGCCTGCAGGTAGATAGTGAGTGAGGCAAGAGGCTCAGAAGAGAGCCTCCCTGGTTTCTCAGGCTGTAAAGGAGATGGGGGGTGTGTGTGTCAGAATTGTACTTTCATACTTGCAAGATTGATGTCAACCTCATGGGGTAAACCAAATAGGAATCACAACCAGATGAGCTAATTCTACTTTACTGTAAAGCTACATTGACAGAATCTTGCTAGTCTGAAAGTACAATCCTCCCACCCAACCCCCATCTCCTTGACAGCACAAGAAACTAGGGAGGGTGTCTTCTGAGCCTCTTGCCCCTCTCACTATCAAGCTGCCGGCTATGTTGTTTCTTATCTGACCATTCCCTTGGCGGAGTCTCTTTGCCTAGTCTCCCAAGATCTTTCTCACATACCATTACAGAGTCCTCAGACTTGTAGAGTTCAGGAAAGCAGCAAAGACACACCCATTTCATAGGACTCTGGCACCAGGCACCTGGCACCTTGTTCCCTTTTAATTATACCTGTTCAAATAATCATTGTTCTATTATATTTAAATAATATTTATATCTTTATATAAGCCACCTGGAGCCAGCAGAATTGGGCAGCGTATAAAACATATAAACAAACAAACAAACAAATAGGCAGGCAGATGCTACATTATACCCAGACTATATGCAACTATGCATAAAGAGTTGATTAGAAAGGGAAAGTTTTCACAAAATTCAGAGATAATGTTCATTCACAAGACAATCAAATTAATCTTGCTTTTAATTCATTAAAATAATTCCCAAAGAACTTCGGAGGACTTTGCTATGGAATTCTCTAGTTATATAGTTTCAGGAATAAATGCAGGCATATTTTATGCATAAGCAATATGGCAACTTCTCAAAAAAAAGTTGAACATGTAGGCATTTGAGACTTGTTTTGATACTAAATAAGTTATTAAATGTGTGCCTGGATGAACAAACATAACCTACAACCCAGAAACTCATTGATATATGGCTGTTGCCAATTTTCATTATATCACATATGTCACTGCAGCCAGCATCCATAAATGTCAGGCCTGTCTATAAGAACGTGAACAGAATAGCTAAATAAGCCCAAATGAAATAAGGAACATCTGAACTGACTGTCACCCTTACCCTTTAACTGCAAAAAAGATCCAGTTTCATTCCATTCATATGGCAGACCACCTGCAGAAACTCACTAGCATGAAAGTATCTTTTGCAATCTGAATGCTCTTAAAAGGCATTTTTAAAAAATTAAACTACAAGGAAGAATAGAAATTTGCAAATACATTATATTAGTTTAAATAAAAACACTGGCTTTTGTTTGTCAAAATCATTTTTTTCCTCTTTTTTACTACTGAAAGATGAAAGCAGAGACAGATTACTATCAGCTTTCAGATACAAAAGATGCAGCGTATGACGGTACCTAGTAACACTTTGCTGGTATAACTGACTTTAATCTTCTTTATGTAAATCATATAGAACATGAAGAAGAAGGAAAACAGATATTTGCATTTGAAAGGAATCCAGGTTATTCCATGGAAGATATTGTCACTGATGAAAAAAAGGAATCCACCAGACTTCATGAAGGGCTGAAGTACTTTTGACAAGACAACAGTTGCATGGGTTTTTTTTAATCAGAGTATTCCTGACCACCTAGGTAGTGTGGGCAATCTACTTAGTAAACCACACAAAGAAAAAAGCAATGCATTGTGTGCTATGTGGAAAACATGCATACCCACACTGTATTTTTAAGGCACTAAGTCTAGTGATCTGTTGCAGTATCACAAAGTACACGGAATGGGAGCGTTCACACAGAACAGTGCTTTCAAAGTGAAAAAAGAGTTAATTAAATCCATGGATCTATAATCACACTACATTTCAGTGCAGGGATCCACAATAATTTAGGAAGGGAAGAAGAAACGGGCTTCCACAGTAAACAGGAAGCAGAGACAAACAGCCCAAAACCCCATAAAAAAGAAATATGATCTCACAGCAATTTTATACAGCTTCCCTAAAATAGAGGACATGAAGTGGAGGCCAGCACACTATGAGGGAGTTGCCTTCTGATACCAAGGCTGAGGGAGGATGGAAGGAGGATGGATTAGCAACAGTAGCCACTTGGAATGCAGTGATGTTTGCAGAAATCACAGAGCGTATAAAAAAACTGTATAGATATATTACTCTATGATACACAGCTGCATGCCAACAGGGGATAAAATTAAACATTTTAGCAGTTCGTAGTTACAGATACACAAATCTAGCTAAATATTATGGATAACTATGGTGTGATGCCCACCCTAACTTTCTTTACTCAAAGGCATGTCTGTATAAAAGCAGAAAACTGGTAGAAGCAGAAGCTGCTTCTGAACTTTTAATTTCTTCTTTAAAGACATAACAGAAAGAAAAACATAACTATTCATGATTGCCATATAATATTTACTAAAATGGCAGACTGATTTAAACATGATAGTCCAAAAAAAGGTTACTCAGGAAAAAATATATATAAACACCTACAAAAACTATTTGAAATGCCCACCTTTCCTACTGAGTTAACTTAGAATTTGCCAACTTCAGCTAAAACCTATCCTGAGCAGTTTTTTGTGTGTCTATGTATACATATGCGTACCTACACACTAGCCAGAAAACTCCCAAAAAGAGCAGAACCAGGAGAAAAAATAATTGAATGAACAACAGTGGTTTAAAAATTATTAGTTCTCTAATTAATTCCATCTGATTTCTAAAATAAACCCCACACAAAAATTACTTTCTCTCTTTCACTCACACACACACACAAAGCAAACATGAATACACATACAGTGACACACACCACACCCTTTCCTGACAGCAGAAACTGAAGAGGAAGAGGTAGAGCAGCAACAAAGGAAGAAAGGAAGAAGGGGGAACACAGGGAGCAGATGAAGTAAAGGAAAATATATGAATGGGGAAGGAAAGAAAAGGGGGAAAAATACAGTTTCATTTGTGAAAACTCAATAGTTTTCAGAGCTTAGCCAGTATAAGCCATGAACGATTACAGAGTAAGCTTACCACTACCAAGTTCTTTTGAACTCAACGGCACTTACTCCCAGAAAAGAAATGAGTGTCTTTGGCATTTACAAATGCTCACAATACAGGTAGTTGTCACTTAACAACCCTAATTGGGACTGGCAACTCCATTGCTAAGGGATGTGGTCATTAAGTGAAACGTCACATGACCACTCTGCTTAGCAAGAGCAGTTCCGGCTATTCCAGTTGCTATCACTGAGTGAATCCCATGCGGTCATTAGGCGAGGACCCATCCTGATCCAAGCCATTCTTGGAAGAAGGTAAGGGGTTGCCTCCACTTCAACACCCCACATTCACCTATCTCGCCCCCCATCTCTGACCTTTTGGCTGCCTGCCTACCAGCCGCCACCAGTTGCCCCCACCGCCCAACCTATTCACTGCCATGCCTGCTGCACCATGCACCACTACCAGCTGGGGACTTCTTTCCCGCCAGTACAGCCTTCTTTCATGCGGCAGCCTTCTTTCATGGAGGCCCTGGACAGAGTGTGAAAGGAGGCCCTGGCTGGAGTGCGAAAGGAGGCCCTGGCTGGCATGTGAAAGGAGGCCCTGGCCAGTAGTGGTGCACGGGCCAGCACATACTTGCCTGCCCGTAGCTCTCACCCACCAGTCTTCAGGATGTTTCTACAGCACCTCCCCCACATGTGGCTGGGATGGTGAGCCCAGCAGAGGGGAGGCAGGCAAATACAACGATGGTCAGCTGGGGATGGGGGGGAGCGGCAGTGGAGGGGCTGTTGTAAATTTTGTTCATGTGACCTCAGGAGTGCTGCAATGGCTGGAACTTCAAGGACTGGTTGTAAGTCCCTTCATTCAGCACCATCGTAACTTTGAACAGTCACTGAACGAATGGTTGTTAAGCGAGGACTACCTGTATTAATGGGTGACATTTCTCACTTAAGTACAACCCAAACTGATTTACAACACTATAAAACAGTAAAATAACTCAATTTTTAAAAATTAGTAGGGTTTAGTTATCATCACAGAAACAGGACATTTCTGCATCTCTCTGATACTCCTGTACAGCTACCAATTCTCTTTGGACATAGAACAAAAGCAGGCCCTGTAATCCCTGTATATTACATCCTAAATTGTGATTGGTAATGTAAAAATAAAAAGAGTTTCTCCCTCAAGAGATTTCACTTTTCAAGACAATAATTTGTCCTGCTTTCATATGAGAACCAGAATATCAATGCTGGAAAGGGTAAACCCTCATATTTTATCCCTAAACCTATTTAAAATCGTGTAATTAATGTGGTAAAGTAAACAAAGGGAAGTCCAGCATAAGGTTACATATGCGTTAAGCTCTTTTGTCATCTGTTGAGTTTAGAAACCTATCTGAAAACACAGCACTCATTATGTAATGTTTGAACAACTGTTAACTGTGCTTATATGAAAAAATTCCAAAATGTATGAATGTTTTGTGCTATAGTCATTTTTAAATGAAACACATGGAAAGCAAAAATCAGCAGGACATTCAAATATGTTACTAATCCTAAGATTCATAAAGCTTTATGAATCTACAGAGATGATAATATCATAAACGCTCCAGCATTTAGCAAATTATATAGCAGAGTTTTCTCATTCAATTTTTATTGTCATTTTTATATCGTATTTTTTAAAAAACAAAACAGAAACAGCTCATTTATAATAATTTTAAAAATACATTTTTTCTTTAAATGATTCCAAAATGTGTTTTAAGATCACATGAAAAATGAACATGAGCTATTGTGGTGACATCATTTTTTCCTACTCCAGAGTATTTCAATAGCGCTTAGAGACAGGTATATGGATGGGTGTTCTGAATGGGTTACTAAGATTGTAATTTTTCATTCTTATCAATATGATACAAAAAGGTGAAAGCTGAAAAACATATTATACTATGTCATTTTTTCAGTAAAGCTGAACACTCAGGATATGCTATAACTAATCTATATGTTTAGTTCAGCAACCGAGCTGCAACTTCATCCAGTGTTGGTAATACAGCGGTTCAATGAGCTATTATGACCAGCAGGTCTACCCAGTAATTACCTATTAAGATTGTAAAGTAAATTCTGGAAAAGGCAAGTATCTTTGTGTCTTATTCACTTTCACAATCTATCCCACAGACTACATGTAACATTGGAAGGGACCTAAATAAAGGCTACAGAGTGGGTGAGATCACATCACGTGCATTTGGACTTGGGAGGAATTTCATACTTTGGGGAGGGGAGGTTACTGTGATATGCCTATTTTAGGGCTTTCACTACAACTTTCATGTTTTTCCTTTCCTATCTCCAAAGGGTAGGAAACTTTCAGCAAATCATGGTGGAAGGGCATCTAAGGACTACAAAAAGGGACCCTTATGGCTACAGTTTGCCCACATCAGGCTCATCCTCTCAACTTCTGATAATTAATATTATCAGAATAATTAATAATTAACCAAAAGACAACTATTTCTTAATTCTTAGCTCAGCCCTTCTAACTTTCCTAGAAAGACAGGGTCACATTAGATGACAGTTTAAATATAGGTTCCTGGATTTCTCTTATTTTTTTAAGGAGTCTCTGGGAAAAGTTTGTTTGTTTATTTATTCATTCATTCATTCATTCATCCATTCTTTCAATTTATATAGCTCTTCTGCTGTGTTGTTCCCCTTTAACTCTGCTTGTCCTGAAAGCAAGCATCAGACAGTTTTCCGTCAGGATAGGATTTCCATCACTATCAGTTTTTTGGTCCTTCTTTTTAAAAAGCTTGGGCTGTGTGTGTGTGTGTGTCAAATAATGGAGTTCCAGTTCATTTAGGTCCATCTTCAAAACCAAATATCCATATACTGTACATCAGAGAAGCCAGCCGCACAGCAGTCTCTCCTACACTGCAGGAAGTATAGTCTTTTACAGCAACCAGATCAGCTCCCAACAATTAGCAGCTTAAAAATAGAACACTCAGAGGTCCTTTTGCCAGTATGCTGTAAAGGTGAGCCCTATGCCAATGAAATAAAATGGGACTTCTATAATATATCTTGCCAAGAAGATATAACTGAAAGGTTGCCTGTCTATAGGGCTATTCCCCTTATTTCTTAGTAATAATATAAATACAATAATTGCTGCAATGTTACAAGGATAGTCAGAATTCTTCCTTGTCTAACTCATTCACTGATGTTACAGATGATTACTAATTTAGACTAATTCCCTTTAAGTTAAGGTCTAAAATCCTGGCTTGCTAGTATTTTAATAATAACGAGGGTCAAGCAGTTCAGTAATTAAGTTTACACTCTTTAAAAAGAGAACCAAGAGAATTCTTATAAATACTGTTGTTAATCAAATATACTGTGAAAAAGCTCTGGAGAAAAATTGGCTATCAATGTAACTGGAAGAAAAATAAATGTGAACTGCAGAGGCTGCCTGATCTTGCCAACAGTAGTAATAGCATCTAAGTGCTTTTTTAAAGTTCTGTTTTAATATTTTACAGAAAAATACATTACGAAATATCCTCCAGATATTTTCCCTTTGTAATTAAATCCACAGTTATATGTTGTTAATATATTAACAATGTCAATATTTTTCAAATTTTTAAATTAAAGTAGGATAAGATTTTCCCTATTCTATTTTTTATTATTATTATTAGGCAATATTGATTTCTCTGTAAAGCCACCTAATCCAAACATTTTTTTAACTGTCAATTTTTTAAAAATAAAGTATCCATTTATTTTTGCCAAGTGTACTTAACATAGTTTGAATTATCTTAATTATTCCAGTTTTGGATTACACTCAACTATGCTAGGAAGGAAAAAAGCAGAAATCTGCAAAGGAAGAAAAAAGTATACAAATACTTAAATGTGAAGTATAACCTTACATACCTTGGTCTCCGAAGTGCTATACCATATTGTTGGCACGCCAGACCCACAGTGGGAGTATAAACAATAGGCATAAATCTTTCAATGTCAGAAGTCAGCACTTTATAAAAGAGTTTTTCATTTCGATCCTGAAGACCCATTAGCCAAATATACCTGTGAAAAATGAATTATAAATTAGACAGATTTCCATATGTAGCTCTGAAGTGAATTAAGTGTAAGAAAGGTATAGAACAGGGATTGTTTTCCCATTAGAGCTATTTTTATCTAAGGAAAATGCTTCTTTCTGGCCGAAAGCTTTTCACTATATTACCAGTGAAGCTAGTGAAACAAAATCTGTTGCAAATGTAAAATTATTTAGCATATATATCATTTATTTTGTTATTCACTCTACATCTTTAGTGAGAGAATGAGTTAGAACATTAATATTGTTTAGAAAATGGAATATAACATAATGCATCAAACTGTAACACAATCTAGAATCTAAAAAACTGTCTATGTTTTACTTCGTGGAGAAAGTCATGGGTTCAATTTTGAGTGGGCTAGATCGGTTGTTCCCAATTTGTTTGAGTATGAGGACCCCTTCTATAGTTAAAAAAAACTGTGCATCCCACATGATCTTACTTTTACTTTTATTATTTGTTGACTGAAATGAAGCATGACAAAAAGCTATTATGAATTCAATAATCGTAAACAATGCTTTTAAATTACTTTTTCATTTTATTTTTCACAAATAGCATCACCATAAATCTAGATGTAATCAGTCTACAGAAGCTTAGCATTGTTTTCCTGTTCAGAGGAAGAAACCCTGTTGCAATCTGCTAAAATAGCCCCAAAAGGATCACTCTTCCACCGCATATACTTGCTCAAAAGAAGATAAACAAGTATAATGTTCATGGGTTTGTAAACAGAGTCCTTGGAAAAGAAGTAATTTATATTCTGTAAATTTGGAATCAATCAAAGTTTGAAGAACTTTGGATTTATCGAGCATGGGGAGACTCTGCAGGTGGAGCTGGGGTACTCCTTCGCTTCTGACCTATGCCTCTCAGCCCCAACGGCAAGGATAGAAGCTGGGAGAAGCCAATGACACAGTTCCAGGGCCTAAGAATTTCAAAGTTTATGGAAGAAAGAAAATATAAAAGGGGTCTACAGCCCATAGGAATCCTGGAGGACTAACTTTATAGCTCTGGATGCTAGAGAGAGCAGAGTAGTGGAAGCTGGTGCTCTTCCTCCTAGCCCAACCTACTATATCCTCCCTCCCACGTCATCCCAGACAGTGAAGTTTGTTTTTTTTTAAATCAGGGTCTTTGCCGGAGGAAGAGCTGTGTGAATTGCTTTTGGTTTGCTTTTCTATGTTTGATGAATATTGTGCATCCTTGCAATATGCCTTGGATGTTTGTGAGCCATAGGCCAACAGAATAACATCACTCAATGGGACAGATTCCTCTTTCCTCCTTATAAGCACCTGCAAGAGAGAGAGACCCTTCAGAACATATTTGGGGAAAATATAGTGTGGAGGAGAGGAAAATCCCACTGCACTAGCTGACTTCAGAATCCCACTGAAGATTTACTTTTGAATAGACACGTATATCATTGTACTATAGCATACCTTGCTGCGAGTACATTTCTATTCTTTAGTTTCTTGCTCTTTAATTCTTCTAACCCAAGAAATACACTGCTCTTAAAATACACTGAAAAGTTAAGATCCCTCTACTACAAAACTGCTTCTGTACTTAAAATGAGGAGTTTCCTACCATCATTTGTCAAACTTTATGAAGAGCTGTTTCCCAAGACATTCAATTCTGAAAGCAATTTCTTACTGGAAATTAGATGCTGCAGTCAGAAGGAAGGTGTCCAGAACTCACATTTATTATATTACTAACTTGTATTTCTTCAATAAAACTCAGTTCCACATTTGTACTTCCCAGGTAGCCTCCCAATCACATATCAAGCACATTAGAGGAACCTGCTTCTTCATATACTTTTAGACTCCCGTCTTAGTTGTGCAGAAGGTCATAAGCTAATCAAAATTCACAACAGCTACAGGTTAATCCTAACCTTTACAAATCTATATAATGGCACTAAGTAATTTATCTGCTAAACAGAAAAATAACAAAATTCAATCTGTTTTAGAGTTGTGTATCAGATATCTAATTATTTTTTTTCTCCCTGCTTCAGCTCTGTCAGACACTCTTGAATTTCAGGAGGGTTATCACTCTAAAGTAACTGAATTTATAATCCCTGGTTTTGAATGACACACAACTTGCTAGTTGGATATTTTCTTAAGACATACATTTCATTTGATTTCATTTCCACAGGATAGTGACAGGTGGAAAACATATTATGCACAGCCTAATCGAAAGAATGCCAAACTGTGCAAGCATGCATGGCAGCCAGAAGTCTGAAACAGCTTTTTTCTGAACAATTGCCCAATATCTTTTTATTTCTTCATTCTCTAAAACCAGCTGCTTCTGTTTAAAGCACTAATTATATTTTATTCTTCTGTTCGTTTCTCTGGAGCAATCTTTGATGGTAAGTTCTGTAAAAATAATCTTTTGAGCAAGGTGTGATGAAAAGTCTGCTAAAAGATCTTTAGAAAGCCACTAGTATAAAATGCATGAGTTTGAGAAGCTATTCCATTTCTTAACCGCCCTCAATTTTATAGTAAAGTGTTTCTACAGTTTAAAAATACACAGCATAATTAGGGAAATTATGGGATTTGTGATTTTTCAAAAACACACAATTTATCAAGCCTACAAAATACTTTGGGGATAAGTGGCTACATGGGTGTACAGTACCCTCTCCAAACAAGCTGGTGCAGCTTGGCATTTAAGCTACAGGGACATCAGCTTTTCACATCAGCCACAGTATCCCCATGGTTCCTTTTCTTCTTGGTTTTGCAGAACTACCAAGACAGAAGAGTCTGTGAAGAACAGCTGTAAATCCCGTAACAGACCCCTGGGGCCCTACATTCTGCTTCCAGAAAGGCAATGGCATAGTCCACCTTTAAGAGGCCCACATATGTACTGTCTCAAGGCCAAACTACCTGTTTATGTGCTTTGCCCTTGACGACTGATCTTTCTTTAACCAACAGTTAGCATTTTTTTAAAAAATCCAAGAGTGAAAAATATGTGTAAAAATTGTGAAAGGAAGGTAGAATTCCTGCTTCTCACTTAAAAGTTATCTCACTAGATTCATGTAACCATTTTCCTGGTGTGGGAGTGAATGTTTATAAAAGCAGAGAGTGATCTCAGAGCAATGCATGCAACCAACAGGGATAACAAAAATAGAAGTGGAAGTGAAATTCTGGACATGCCAATCTATTTCAGTTACTTCACATGGCTGAGTCAGCTAACTCACTTTTATTAGTAGTAATAAAGTTGCTTGTCCTTCCTTAATTTCTTTCAAATCCACAATTTCTCTACTGATGAGAGGAAATATACTTGAGAGGAAAAAAGCAGATGTGTGATTATTATTTACACTAATAATAGCTATTATTAACTATTGTTGTTTCCAGAGCTTGGAGTGGAATCTAATAAAACAGAGAGTTGGAAATTCCAGGTCCCTCATGCCTGCCCTTGCTCTTTCCCAGCAGTGCTGCTGTTCGAGGTAAAAAGGGAAACAAACATTCATGAGCTTGATTGTTCAGGAGAAATCTGCTGCTCTTTCAGAGGTTCTACTTAAGAGCTTTCAAACTTGATTGAAAGAAGTTTGAAATTCTGATTTTAGGTAGGTTTCCTTCTTATTATAATCTCATCAAAACTTGGGGGCCCAATCTGTGGGAAGCCTTTCACATTAGATAATTTTAAACACATAAACTTTAGCATCTCTGGTTTATGTCTTATTAAATATTTTTGTATTAATTCTTTTTCTGCATTTTATAAGATACTTAATCCGCATTACAGTTACAAAGAATATTGCAGCTAATGCTAATATTTCTCTATGGGGTGGAAAAATTAGTAGGCAAAGTTTCAAATGTTCAAATGTCATGAAAAGTTTGGTCAGATTTCCTTACAACTAATAATCCTTTCTCTTGATTGTCATGCTTGACTCCTGGACCAAAAATATGCATATGAAATTGACCTGTAGCTTGGGAATTTTTTATTTGCTTTTTTTGGCTGATCTATATGTTCAGATTCAATTTTATATGAACTATTCTTTGCCCTTGGAACTAATTCTGATCTTATGTACTAAACCTGATGGACAGGTATTTTTTTCCTAGTTAATTTTCTATAAAAATCAAAGCCTTTTACAAATACTTAGTATCATTATAATATACCATATGCAGACATACAGGTAGTCCTCAACCTATGACCATTTGGCCAGCAACCGTTCCAAGTTATGACAGCGTTGAACAAATGGTGGTTATGACCAGTCCTTGGAGTTCTGGCCATCCCAGCACCCCCACGGTCGTGTGATTGTAATCTGGGTGCTTGGCAACCCATTCACACTTACAACTGGTTGCTAAGCATCCCACAGTCATGTGATCACTATTTGCAACCTTCCCTGCCAGCTTTCCCAGAAAGTCAACAGGAAAGCCTGCAGGGAAGGTTGCAAGTCATTGAGGTAAATCTCCCCCACCCGCACACCCTCCCCTAGCCCTCTGCACTCGAGCCACACCGACCACTCAGGCACCCCCGCACACCCTCCCTGACCCTCATCATGCCTCCCTTGCACTCCCATGCACCCTCCCTGACCCACGCAGCACCTCTCGCACACCCCCTCACAGCCTCGCACACCCTCCCTAACCTGTGCCCGTCACACACCCTCCCCAACCTGCACACTCCCTCGCACCCTCCCTGTGCCACGTCTTCATGCACCCTCCCTGACCCTCCCCACTCCCTCCCCCACCTGGCAGCAGCCACATACCTGCCTGCAGGCCTGGGACTAGCAACTTCCTGCTGTCTTCTTCACTGACTTTGGTTGTGGGAAGCCAGCAGGAAGTTGCCTTGCCTACCGATCCTGCAATTCAGTTAACAAATCAGCGATCAGTTCAAAAGATGCACATAAAAATGACATTGTGAAGATTATGTATGAATATAACCTAGGATGTTTGTGGGTGTATGTTTTAAATTTGCAGTGTAATGCAGAAATTATATGGAATGACCTAAGAACTAAAAACATGCAAAACTGATTGGGACTAGTTATAGATTGATTCCTCTATTTGGAAGTCGGTAACACAATGCTTGTAGATACATCTCCCCTCTTGCCCACAAAAATCCCCTCCAATTCTCTGAAATTTAATTTTCAAAATGGACAGCCAAAAGCATTTCAAAGAGAAGCTGTATCTTCTAATAATCTGCCTTTATTTGGTCTTAATGCCTATAGGGTCCACACAGAGCTGCAGAGTTTATCAAGATGTAGAGATGGCAGATGGAGGATGAAACACAACTTGTTGCTTCAAAGGAAGAATTGGACCTACTGTATTTTAGTAAAAAAAAGGATGCAGTAAGTATCCATTTAAAGGAAAAGGAAAAAAAGCAGAAAATTTGGGATAGGCAGGTGGGGAGGGAGTGAAGGGTAAAGCAAAGATAAAGAAATGTTACAGCAGGCATGGAAGGTGAAAGCAGGGAAGCAGGCTTGGTGCAGTGTATTTGTATACATGATCCTGGAAGAGAACTAGAAATTAAGATGAATAGACCTTGGGTTCTGGGGCTGTGAATGAAAGAGAGGGAGAGCTATTAAGCATGAGAAATATGTAACTATTTGAATTGAGGTGTCTATAAAAATTCTCCCCCTCCCCCAGTAAATGGGTGGATAAGGACATAAATAAGCATGCCCCTTGAAGACTTTACCTATCCAGGTCAGTTGCTTGTCTTTCAAAGCTTTTCAGTTCAATTAAAACTTGAATTTCTTGACTGAAAAAACAGGGAGGTAGTAATCCATGAATATTAAGCTGCTGTCTCTCTTCCAAAGTAAAAGCCAGGCCCTGTATAGAAAAACAAACAAACAATGGTCATTTTAGTGAATAAGTATTTTAAAACATTATGGTAGCCAATTTGCTAGAGAAATCAACCCTGTACAGCTGTGCCTCTATATTTTCTTTACTATATGAAGATAATATGCTTCTAAAATATATGCTAACCCCACCACCACCAGATATTTTACATATAAATTCAAGCTTTACAGTCTAAATGTGAACACATAACCTTAAAATTTGTATTAACCTTTTGGTTGTAAAGCAGACAATGCTGCTGTACACTTCAGAAAAACTCTCTCCAGAATACATGTTAAAGTGATAAATAGAAATAACATCAAACACCAGTCTATTCTGACCAGATATATAACTGTTACACTATATGAATCAGAATTATTATAACAGGTATACAGTTTGGATGCTACTTAAGTGAAGCTCTGTTTAGAACATTGCCTACAAGTTATTGGACAAAAAAGAACTAAAACTGAAAGCCTATTAAACATACATTATGTAAAAGCTTATTTCTATCTAGATCGACTCCACTTTCTTCAGAACAAGAGCACACCCTCATTGGAATACAGCAGCTGAAATAAGGATAGCGAGGAGGCTGGTATAACAGCGAGAAACTGAAACTCCTCCCTACAGCCGAATTTCACATCCAGTTTTCTGTGGAGCAACTCCTTTGAAAGTCATCCATCCTGCCTGGATGACAACTGCCAGTAGGCTATTGCAAGATAAGCAACCTCTTCAGGCACCAAGCACCATCAGGTGATATTGCATGATTTTGCATGCACACGTACGCGCACACACATGTACAAAGACACAATAAGAAAAATTAAAATGACTGAAATTGCTTATTTATTTCCTTCTTTTTGTACCGGAGCTCACGGCTCACTCTTCCTATTTCCAGTAGCAACTCCGTGAGGTAGGTTGGGCTGAGGGAGTAAGTGGTCCAAGCTGCTCAGTGAACTTCAACAGCTGAGGGTGGATATGAACCTGGTTCTCCCCACTTAGTCCAACACCTTATCCCTTACACCACACCAACTGTTGGGGGTCCCTCAAATAACAGGCTTTTGGTTTAATGTTGCTGTGGCCAAAGAACTGGTAAGTGTCCATTCTAGTAATGTAACAGTATCAAGAAAGTCAAAGTAATGTTCCTATTTGTTGAATTCATGGTTTCTCCAGTATCTCAAATATAACCAGGAAGAAATGGGGAAAATCAAAAGAATGTGAAAATTGCAGGTGTTAAAACTATTTTACAAAGTTTCCCTGACTGCAGAAAGATTTGATTCATTTTTAAGCAAGCCTATTTAATTCAACCACACTATAAAAGTTCATACCACAAGCAGCCAAATTAGAAACCTGGGCTCAGAGGTAAACGCAGTTTCCACATATCACTTGAATTTATATGTCAAGAATTCATTTGTTTTGGCCAGCTCCACAACAGTCCTGTAATCTATGTATTATTGGTTGGACTACGCATTCTTTACTCTTACATCTTTACTTTTTTGTTTGTAAAAATAAACAATTTCACCTCTTGACTTATTTCATCCTTTTCTTTCATCTTTCTCTGTTTATAGAAATATAAACTACTTTTTTCTTTCTTTTCCACTGAGTCAAATAAATATGCACAGGACATACGGGAGGAAATGTTATGAAGGTAGCATCACGGAAAGAACTGTTCCTTCATGAAGAAAGTTTACACAGGAGCTTTACTTTGTGATTATTGCTACTAGCTACAGAGGGAGAAGTAGCTCTCAAACATGTCAAATCTGCTTTAAACAAACAATATTTTTCTTTTAGGGTTTTTCACACAATATTTAAAATCAGTTTGCTGAGTTCAGCAACAAGCCTTTCAATGGCCTGAATGTACATTAGATTCTATCGCATACTGTATGACAAAAAGGCTGAAAGACATTTCTAAATGTAATATAATACCCTTATACTCATTTCAGTAATTTGTATCCATTGTTATGCTTGTACTATAGACAGCAAGCATGTGGGACTTCCATCTTGCACAGTGATTAGACTTCCATGTAAAATTCTGGGAATTAAGTAAGAAAATAACACACACTTATCTGCAATCATAAGGATATTAATCAGCAAAAATCTCATTGAAGACAAAAGAGAACATACCACAAATCTCCTCTGATTAGATTGCTATGAGATGAAATGCATAATACTGGCACTATAACGATATCAGCATTTGTATGTATGTATATGCATGTTCGTGTCTATGTATGTGTATATGTGTAGCAGTTGAGGCATCAGGCTAGAAACCGGGAGACATGAGTTCTAGTCCTGCCTTAGGCACAAAGCCAGCTGCGTGACCTTGGGCCAGTCACTTTCTCTCAGCCCTAGGAAAGAGGCAAGGGCACACCACTTCCAAAAAACCTTGCCAAGAAAACTACAGGGACTTGTCCAGGCAGTCTCTGAGAATTGGACATGACTGAACAGGTTAAAAAAAATTGTATATACAGTGTTGAAGCTGTTGTTTTCTATGTATACTTTCAGTATCTAAATTATTTATTATAAATGAACTTGCAGTTGATGAGATGTGGCTAAGCAGCAAACACAACACAAAAAAAATTCAAACACAGTATTTTCCAAGTCTGTTATCAAAATAAAACATTTTTTACCATTCAGATTATCAATACTTGTATAGCTTAAAGAATTTCTGCACTGCTGTCATAAACACAGCATAGATAGTTTATTTAAATAAATAACTAACAATTACCCAATAGGGTAGCCTTCCACAACCTCCACAGCTCACAGACTGGTCAGTCATGCATGGCATCTTGTCCAATGTAACCGGCATGCTGGTATCCAATGGCATAGTTATAGAAGTAGCTGCTTGTTTGTACTTGTGTTATCTAAATAAAGGTCTAAAACTCACTGGAGCAGAAAAAGTGTAACATATTTCACAAAGAATTAATGTTTTGTTTTAGACCCCTGTGAAAACATGCAAATTTATTTGGGATAATATCCATGTGGCAAGTTGATCTTCCTCCCTCAAAAGCTGAACCACAGATTTGTCTCCCTCCCCTTCAAAAACTGAATCGCTGAAACGATGAGCCAGTTGTTTTCTAGTTGTAGGTCAGACAGAACTGGTCAACACCTAGAAAAATCTGATCCTCTTTTCTAATATATGACAAGTGTGAACTGAGAGGAAATTCTGTTATGGATAGTCACTTCCACTGTTGGCCCAAACTCATTTATTTTGCCTTATCACATTTTTTACCCTTATAACAATACAAAGTTATATTTCACAACAAAAGGCTTCTTGTGCTTTTGGCTAAGATTAAGTATAGTTTATTCACGTAATACATCAAAATGTTGTACAGTATTTGAAATACCCAGCAGTAACCTACACTGGAAATTGTGACAGCATGTATTACAGAAAACTACTGTAGTAACTTTTACTGTTAAGGGCCTACCTAATTATGTTATCTTCTTCTGCAGATATAAAAAAATACAGAAGAAAATACAGAAGCCACTTACTACTGCTTCTCATATCTCATACTCTGGCTTGATGAGCCTTAAAGAGAAGATGCATCAACCAAATTGTGCAGCTGCTTTGCCCTTTTGCTGTATGTTTTTCAAACCCAATTTCAAATCTGGGAAAGAATCAAGAACTTGGCAGAGACCTTCCTTATCCACCCAATAATGCTGCCTTTTCAACTTTGTACAGAAGCCCCAAGATCAAATTCAGCCTCCTAGAATGTTCAGTTTAAGCATCCCATGTAGTCCAGATTAAGAGACTCCACAGGAGATCACAGCCCAAGCATCCCTCCTCTTAATTCTGGAGCAATCACTAAAGATTTTGCAGCATGCCACTAAAACGCAGACTTGAAGATGACAGAATTCAGAAATTCTAGCTGGTCTTAACATTCTTTAAGACTGGAAAATGTAATTCTGCTTTCCTACTGTAATGCAACTGTCTTAAGTATGGGTATTCTAATTATGCTCAGTTTAACACATAAAATGAAAGGAAGTTCAAACATGCAAATGCATACAATGCTAAGATTCATTTCAATTTATTTAATGTTATGGGAAAATAGGACCATATTTAGTGTGCAATGTGGAAAAAATCTTAGTAATATACTGTATTTGAGATATTTTGGGCTTCCCTTCCTTCAATAAATATTCAAGAACACAAAATATTTCACTGATTTAGTTCAGCTTTTCTCCCATCCAACTCCAAGGATAGCTTGGATAGCAACCATATTTATGTATTCATTATTTAAAAGAAGCAGAAGAATGGCAAGCACTGAAGCTTTTTTTTAGAAAACAAAGGTGAATTCCATCTACAGGTAGTCCTCAACTTACAACTACAATAGGGACTGGAAAATTCATCGTTAAAAGTTGTGGTCGTTGAGGCATCACATGACCACACCCAATTTTATGACCTTTTTTGCCGCAGTCATTAAGCGAATCACCCACATCGTTGAGTGAGACATCATGTGACCATGACTTGCAATCTCCTGCCGACTTTATACAATGGCATAATTGATGAAAACTAATCAGCACATTTATTTATTTATTTATTTATTTATTTATTTATCAAATTTTTATCACCGCCCATCTCCCCCACATGGGGGACCCTGGGCGGTTCACAATAAAAACAATTTAAAATTTCAGTAAAATCATAAATACTACCAATAATCAGTCAGCATAAAATGCAATAAAGTCCAAGCCACGGCAGATCTATCATTTAACCAAGGTAATTTGGAAAGTGGCTTTAGCCACCAGATAATTTTTGATGAACTAGTAGATCCATGACATCAGAGACTAAACATTTTGCTTGACTGAAGGAAACAACTCCTAATCTCTCCAAAGAGGCTGCCTTTCAATTACTCTCCACATTCTATAAAACTGGTATTGCTCAAAAAGTAGAAGCAGTACCAACAGCAAGGAAGGCCTGCCTCATAAGCAAGAAAGATCACATAATTTCTCTCCAACCATTCCCTCTACAATGAGGGTTGAACAAATTCTGAAACTAAGATCTTATGCACCCAGGTAATAAATAAATAGTTCCATTAAGCTAACCATATGCATTTTATTTGGAATTCTGTGTGGTTGCTTTCTCTGTATTCCTTTTTTTAAATTAAGATTTGACAATTTACTTAATCAGGGGATCTTTTGTTAAAAGCTTCCTCACCTATGAAACTGCATGGTTACATATCTACCTTTTATGTTTCTGGATTGGCACAAAGTTTGTAAAGGGTTGTATTTCAAGTTTTTGATCAGAAAGATCCAGAGCACCTTCCTTTCTGTTTTTCCTAGGATTTGGCTGAAGTGAAAAATGCCTCATGAAGGACTAACCATTCTCTGCCAGACAGACTAGTAAATGTTAGAGGTTCGGCTTGACCAGCATATGTTAATGATATTTTACTGGGGAACCCTTGGAAACGTTCTGTGATTGAGATAATTATCCCTATTCCACTTCCACTTCAACATGCCAAAACAAAAATATAAAAGATCTTCAAATCTCTTCCTCAAAGAAGTTGTTACAAAAAGAAATGGGGAAACAGTAGACAGAGGAAACAAATGAAGCTGATTGATTGACACTGAAATCATGAACTCTAAACAGTCAGAATCACTGACACAGTAGAAAATGAGGAATAAACTTAACTGGTATAGTCAGTCCCCAGATGATTATCATATGCTGAGAGACTATCACTTTGACTATCTCCACAACAGATGGAGCTATGGATAAGGATATTTCTACTTCCTTTAGTAGGTAATGATCCAAACAGATTAAGCTCCTTCCCCAACCAGGAGCCACAAGAGCCATTACCATATGTTATACTCAAAATATCATGGCAGAATCTTAAAAACACAAGCCAAACTAACTCTCTTCTAATGAAAGCCAATGCAAAGTTCCATTAATGTTGCCATGGCTTACTAGCTACCCATTTATTACAGCTGTAATAATTTCTCTCCTTCTATAGTTCTTAGCAAAAATGAGAAATGGAAGATACATTCCTAGCTTCCTGAATTTTCATAAGCTCCACATGAGGTCAGAAAATACTCCAGGAGAACTAGACCTAGGGAGTAGAAAGTTGGCAAAGGCTGCTATTGGGAGAAGGATTTAATCTATGTTTTATGGGACTATAATATTATGGATGCAAAGAAGATAATGGGAAAGTATTTGTTAGACTTCCAAATCACTTTGTGTGAGAATGGGCAGGAGATCATTTATTAAATATGATAAATAAATAAATCATCCCTGCAGATAGTAAATCCAAACCCTGCTCTCCTCCAGGTCTTCAGTGCAGGTTTAATTTTTGTATTAGGCTCTTGCAAAAATAGTACTGTATGGAGATCTGGTGCTGCTTCTACCATCTGCAAAGTCTGTGGAAAAGAAAACATCCATCTGCTCCTCCACATTCTCTGCAACTCAGGAATCTTTGGAAGAGGGACGCTGCCCATGTGGGCGGGGTGGAAGGAAAAGTGTTGCTGTGGGCAACATGGCAAAGAGAGTTGTGAATTTTGGCCCCACAAAACTGAATCTAATACCTAAGAGATTGTTTCCCTAGGTATCTAAAAGTATGTCTTGCTGTAAAATAAAATATGTAAATCACAATGCTTTGAACTTATTTTGTTAAAGCTTCCTCACAAGACCAAATGACATTTATTTGTTTCACAGTAAGGAACACATTTGCAGGGTCACCAATTATATAATATTATATAATAATAATAGTTTATTCAGTCAATGACCAGCAAAAATAACAAAAAATACAACATCAAAGTAAAATAATTAAATACTAGCATAACAAAGATAAAATAACACATAAAAATGTGACATACACTGCTATAATAGTGCATTCTTACTTGTGCAAGTGTAAATCTAAAGAATTACAGACTATGAAGTAAAATATATACCATTTAAAAACAAGATAGCTAGTATGTGTTAAATCTAAAGTGACAAAACAGAAGTGATTATTTCTGTAACCAGTTATGCCTTATTTTCATTGTGGCAACACAGAATTTGACTACAGATGATAAACGGTTTCAAATCTTCTAGAAAACGGTTCACATAGAAATTGTCTGGTCTTCCTCGAAATTTACATATTAGGGGCAAAATATAAGCAGACCTGATATCCCTGTAGAGTTTACAGTGTGGTAATACACGCGAAATGGTTTTGATCTCCTTGTCACCACATGGGCCGGAAGTTCAGTTAATGGGGTTTTGGAGTATCTGCCTTGCAGCAGTACGGATGGTAAGATGTTATGCCTGGCTTTGAAAAATGCAATTCTCAGCTTGGGGAAAGTTAGATTTTGTAAATATGTTGCAGGTTCCTAAGTGTCCTTATTTATCCAATTTCTACAATGTTGGGGCAGCCTATTAACTTCAGTCTAAAATTCCATATCCCTTATTCTTTGGGTGAGCAGTTGTTTGGCTTGGTCATATCCTAAAGAAATTAGGAATGGTGCAGAAAGCCCACATAATGCCAGCTTCTGCTCTTCGCCCTGTTTCCAGGGAGAAGGAAAATTGTCTATTAAAACTAAAGGGGTCCATCTGAGTAGAAAGAATTGGGTTTTCAACCAGTAGTTTATCCTCCTCCTCCAAGCCCTTACCTGGATTGCAGGCACTTCTGTCTCAAGCTTAACTAGGCATTTGCTGTTCCATTAGGTGCAGCAAGGATTGATTTCAAAAATTTTGTTTGCACTGTTTCCAGTACATCCTTCTTCGCATAAATTCCTACTTGTGCCCTATAAAAGATTTGGGCCAGTGGTTTGGCCTCAAAAAGTTTTAATGCCGCAGGGATTAATTCTCCTCCGCTTGTATAAAATAAGCTCTTAATAGCACGTGTAGACCTAAGAGCTAGCTGCAGTGTGTGATTCTGGTGCACGTTCCAGGTGCCTTTAGAGTGGAAAACCACCCCAAGTTATTTAAATGCAGTAACCTGCTCTAACTTGTCCCTTTCGACTCGCCAGGATTGTTGGGTGGCTCTCTTAGCAAAGACCAGAATTTTAGATTTTTCAAAATTAAGAACCAGGTAATTTTGTCTGCAGTGCCAAAAGAGTTGCAAAGTCGGCTCAGCATTGTTACTTCGCCAATTACCCCCTGACAATTCCTGGAAACTGAGTCAAAGGCTTGTTTAAAATCTAGAAAGGCCACAAAAGAGGATTTCTTTTTATAAGTGTATTTTTGTACAAGATGGTGAAGCACCAAAAGGTGGTCTGCTGTTGACCTCCCTTTTCTGAATCTCGCCTGCTCGTCTTGGATTATGCCCTCTGTCGCTATCCAGTCTTGGAGCTTGTGATTTAAATCTTTAGCATATAAATTGCTAACAATACTCAAAAGGCTGATAGGCCTGTAATTGCATGGATCATTCTTACTGCCTTTTTTATAAATCGGGACTATTATTGCCAGCCCCCAATCTTTTGAAACATAACCAGTCTGATCCATGAATGTAAACAGGGATGCTAGCAGAGGTGCCCACCAGCTGAGATCCTTTTTAATTATTTCAGGCAGAACACAATCAACACCTGGAGCCTTGTTCACCTTAAGGGATTCAGTCCATCAGGTTACCTTTTGCACAGAGACAGGGGGCCAATTTTGAACTTGGTCCAGGTCGACCTCACTCTCATTTATGTTACTAGCAGGGTCCATGCACAATCTCTAAAATACTCCTCCCAGACTTGTACTGAACATTTTTAAAATGTATAATATCAGTACAGAAACTTTAGTAAAGGTAACAAAATAAAGTAAAATCTCCTCTCTTTTGGTTTTGGAATTCATCCAGCTAGTATATCTAAGCTAGCACATGTGGTGAAAGAAAGATTTATCTACAGACATCCCTCAAGAGTTGTTCATGGACCAAGTCCAGACAGCTTTTTAAAATCAAATCTGCTTTATGTTCACATTAATAACCTCCATGTGCAATTCTTTTATGTTGAAATCAAAATAGGTGAAACATATCTGCACCTACACAATTTCTTTTGTTGTAATTATTTGATTACAAATCAAAGCTTCTAATGAATATATCAGCAATGGCTTTCAGGAAAAAAACTCTTTAATTTCTGAGCATCTTGGAAAGATACAAGGAATACATCATAATTACACTGATGCATTTCAAATGTATACAGAACCATATGGCTATATCCTTCTAAAACTTTGAGAATCAACTCATATGTTTGAATTATCTCACTCAATGACCAAATTCACATATCATGCTAAGCCACCTTTTATTTAGTCATGATTTGTTGAATGAATTGCAATTGGATGGATGCACGTAACATGTGAAGTCATGGTTTATAAAGCACAACAGCAGAGTTTCCATAACATGCTAAAGCAAAAACCAAAATGAATCATATGATTTAGAATGATGCACAAACTAAATATGAAGGTCAAAACCATCTATATATTTGACAGCAGCTAACAGAGATTGCTTGAACCTGGCCCTTCTCTTTTTATGCGCACTCATAGAGATTAAAACTGGTGTGGAACCCATAAGAACTGGCACGGGAGTTCTGCTCACCAACTTCGTTGGTGGGCATGAGAGATATATTACAGAAGTTTGCAAGATTAACTTTTGGATTCACAGGGAATCCTTCTAGCCCTATTTTTTACTACTGGGACTCTAAACATCAGTATTACGGAATGATAAGCATCATTTCTACCTACTTAAAAACAATAAATAATTCACTGTATCCAGCAGAACTACAGCTATAGTGCTTACATGCCTCTCAAATGGTATAATTATAATGGATGTTACCAATACTTAGTTTCTGCATGAAGTAATTTGAAATGTAGAAATACCTCATTTCCTCACCTCACGAACTATAGGAAATAGAACTTCAGTTTTACTATGTGATAGACAGAAGTGGAAGGCAAAAGACAGTACAAAAAAAAAGGCGAAAAGCAAAAAAACAAAATAATGTTCCCACTACAGATATTTCAAGGAATTGATATGGCACCTTTCTTTCAAAGAATTCAAAATGATGTAATTGTTCTGCCTCTCCAATTTTATCTGCACTATATGATATGTAATTTTTCGAATTCCAAATAGCAAATGTTGCAGGATGAGATAGTCATGCAGGCATCAATTGAAATGTACACTCAGTGCCCCCCTTTACACACATTCACTTCCTTTCCCTCTGTCCGTCTCAGTAACCCACTGCTAATCACTAGTATTCTATAGCCACTAGCAAAAGCAGTATGCAGACAGCTGATCATCTAATTGCTAATTACAACCAAGACTGACTAGGACAAGGTTGCCCAGTTAATTTTCTGGCAGTCCAGGGATTTAGAGAGGAGGAGGAGAAATAATAGGCACTGTTGAGGTACAAATCACAACCTTTCAGGTATGAAAAACACTAGGTGTTCTCATGGCACTCTTTCAGCCTTTCTGCCATATTCAGTATGAAGATAAATGTCACTAACCTACTTTTAGCATTTCATCTTCCATGTTAGTGATGCCTACTGTTACAAATAGACAATCATATAATTATGCAATGGTATCATATGGCTTGCATGTGTTGACAATATAATGTATGATTTGAACTCTGTTGTGCTGAACCAACTTGAGTATAGCTAAAGAAATTCCCAAACCAGCAAGAGGTAGTTGCAGAACCTGTCACTTTTGGCTGACGCTCCATAGAAGGTGCACCCTAAAGGAAATTGCGACTGACACATCAGAACAGAAATTTAAGGATGATTCAGAAATGCTGGTTCCCTGTTTATTGTTAAGATTTCTTTGAGGAAACAGAACTTTTAATCAAAGAAACACTGAAATGTAGGATGGGCCAGGTCCAAGACTTATATATACAGTACATCTGGCAAAAAATAGCTAGTTACGACATAATTGAGTAAATTCATTAAAAAGACCCCAAATACTATTTTAAACTTTTTTTCTGGTTCTCTAAATTTCTCTTTAAGAGGGTAGGTAATTAGTCTTAAAGTACAATCTTGAACCATATAGGAGTTAAATCCAAACAGGAGTTTTTCTACTAACGCTCATCAGCTGTGGTCTTAGCTCAAAACTACTATTCAAGAAATAAGTGCAAGTGCTATATATATTTGTTAAATGCTGATATGCTTAAGATGCATAAACAGAAACAAACAATACAGGTTACTTTATTAAAATTATACTGGTGAGTATTTAGAAAAACCCATGCTGATATCTTATGCTCTGAGCAGGATGATAATCATGTTCTTTTGTTTCACACAAAAGCCACAGAGACTATGCACATTGGGACAACTCCTTCAGTCAGAACTAAGAATGATGGACCCTGAGTCTCAAAAGGGTGCTTAACATACTGCCCAACATACCCCTGGAGTTAGGTGGCCAATATATTTAAATAAATAATATATAACTAAATATTCCATACCCCTTTCTCTCTCATGTTTACATAATATCCAAAACACTCTCTCTCCCAATGGCCCATGTCCATAGCAGATATAGTGATAATGGCATATCTGAGTTACAACCCCCCATCCCTGTTACGTATTATCATGTAAACTAAGCCACAGTGTTAAATCACAGCTATGTAGGAATATGCAGTACTTTGGATTTGATTCCCAAAAATGCTCTGAATGTAGCACCTGCCTGAAACTCCTTAAAGCAACTGCCTCATTTACTGACATTGCACAGATGCCCTCTGCATCTGTCACATGATCCTGAGAGAAGACACAGTTGCTTTAAAGATATTCAGACAGGTGTTATTCTTGCATCTCCAAATGCTCCAAAGCATATTTTATCTTAAAATTAAAATCAAAGAACTGCACAGGCCTATTAAATCCACCATTTTGAATTGTCTATTTTTTAAAATCAAGTTAAATAGATAATTTGGGAAACTGTGCTTTTTGTTTTTGCCAATTCAATTTAGTGTAATTTATTTGATTTAGGCACCACTCACCTCCAAACAACTCTGGGTGCCTCACAATATATGCATGGGAGACACAAAAAGCATCTCAGCAGATATAACTTCTACGACATAAAAGTTCCATATGTTAGAATAAACTTTCCTGCTATTCAGCAATAGTAGAAACTGTAGCACCAAAGTTTCATGAACCTCAGACTCATGCTCTGATAAACAAAGAAGAAACTAAAAGCAGACAATACAAATATGTATAACAGAGAGGGCTATAGTTACAATTTCTTTTAAATATGGCTTCTAATGACGTTCAGGAAAATGATTTGCAAATAAGTAAAATTCTTCTTTAAGGGTCCCTGGAAAGTTAAATGTGGCTTTATTTTTCTAAATTATCTTGCATATGTTATAAAATGAGCCTCATGTGGTGCAGAGTGGTAAGCCGCAGCGTTGCAACTGAAAACTCTCCCCGTGATCTGAGTTCGATCCCAGCAGAAGCTGGATTCTCGGGCAGCCGGCTCAGGTCAACTCAGCCTTCCATCCTTCCGAGGTTGGTGAAATGAGTACCCAGCTTGCTGGGGAAGGTGACGACTGGGGAAGGCAATGGCAAACCACCCCACTATAGTCTGCCAAGAAAACGTCGCGAAAGCAGCGTCCCCCCAAAGGGTCAGACATGACTCAGTGCTTGCACAGGGACCTTTCACCTTTTTTCACCGTGTTATAAAATAAATAAAATGGACATTGCCCAATTTTCCAAACTTTGAAACTGGGATTCCTATTTCCAAATAGTAATGAGTGTCAGTTATAATTTTCAAGACTGACAGAAAATAAGCACTACATATACCATTCACCTCCAAGGAAAATAAAAAGTAAAATATCACTTTAACAGCATTTCATTAACATACTATCACCAAACTTTCCTGTTATTGCCACAAGGAAATAGAGTTGGCCTTGAAAATGTTCTACTTTAAAAATTACTGATAGTTTGTCTGTCTCCCTTCCCCTGCATAAATGCTTAGCCAACATATTTAAATTTTAGTTTTTGACAGAAAAATATGCATGTTATAAAGAGAAGATTAGGTCCCACTCTGAGAGCTGTAGGTTTACCTACTGACATTATGCCTAGACCTGGGATTGTTAGATGCTAAAGAGCAGGCCTTTCCATAATTTTTAAAAGGTGACCACATTTCTCCCTAAACTTAACCAAGGACTGCAAGTACATGCTATCTTTAGGATCTACTGTATAGTGTACATCTTAAGCTGTATACAAACAGGGTCAAAATAGATTATCTTCACATTGTTCTTACACACTCATGATGATATATGGACACCTGCATCACTCATCCACCGAAACTGGAAGTTTTTTAAAGACCAAACATAGGTTTTGATGGGTAATGTTCAAGCCCAGCTCTTGAGAAATAGTTTCCTCATTCTTACGCTCAATCTGATATCCCAACTGATAAAAGAAACCAGGCAATGCAGAGCCATCTCTCATGGAACCCCAGGATTCCATGGAGCCCCAGTTGAGAAAGGCTGGATTAGATTGATGACATTCTTCCATTGCCAAATGGAAATACTTTGTCTTCAGAACCTTTTGCAACAACTAGTACAGATTTAGAATCCAACCTCCAAAAACGTAAGAGATTTAAGGGAAAAGCAGGAAATAAAATAAAGGGTGGAACGTATAACTCACACTTCTCCAGTTTTCTGGGTTTGCATAACCATAAGCAAAACAACACAGGCTAGGTTTGTTAAACATGCTAAACGAAAACATGATTAACTAATGGTTTAATGTGTTATATAAGCAAGTCAGTAGTATAATATCCTTGCAATACATTGAAAATTTGCTAACTCCTCTTTGTAAAAAAGTGTTGATCTTTTCGCTGCTATTATTTTTTAAGCAGATATATGCTTAAGTATTCATAAAGATAAAGTGGAAAGGGATAAATAAAGTTGACGAAGTGATCAGATATAGCAGGGTACACTCCATGTTATTTAATTTCCAGTATGTATTACATTTCAGCACTATTACAGACACTCCTTATTATCACAGCAGGTGGCAGCATCTACCTGACCTTGTCTGATCTGAGAAAAGCTAATAAGAGTAAGACCTGGATACTACTCACAAGTGAGACTACTATACAGAAAATCCAAGGGCTATATGTAAGCTAGACTGGGAATTTAAAAAAAATGGCAAACTATGTTCTTATTTTTGTCAAGCAATCATGTCCAGGTAGTCCTTAATAGTCAAGTTCAACATAATGGAGACTTTACTTTTTTCCATTGTTATATTAGGCACACCTCTTTATTTTAGAAATGTATAGGGCTGCCCAACTCTGCAATGCCTCTGGGTGGCATACAATAAAAACCATTATGCAATATAATTCAAACAAAAAAATAAAAAATCCTAAATGCCATTAAAAGACAAGGAATCATGCAAGACCCACCACCTACTCTAACCTATGGGAAGAGCAGTGGTGAAAAATAGATATTTATACCCAAATTACTGCCATTTGAGCAAAAATGCTGATAGAAGTAAGTTGCGCAATAACGGAAGTTTCATTTCCATTTTTCTAACATAATGCAAGATGACTTGAATTCCTCATCAACAAAGTTCAACAAGGCTGCAATTCTATGATTACTTCTTTGGGAAATAATTCCCATTAAATGCAATGGAACTTTCTCCTGAGGAAATCCTATTTCTACTTTCTACATGAAAGAAGCCCTAAGTCTTACCAAGTATCTTTATTTGGGAAGATTTCTTCCTTATGTCTTTTATAGATCAAGTATTGTTACTTTTTTCCTAAGTAATATTTTACTACATGGTATGATATTATGAAAGTTTTATAAAGCTATACAGTAATATTCCTCAGTTCCCTAACAAAAACAAAATTTAACAAAGTATACCTGCATCCACATAGACCCTAAGTGTTTAGTTTAACTTGAAAACTTATTTAGCCAGATAGCCTTCCTTCTGCAAAGTTATTTCACTTTAATCCCATATTAAGTAGCTTTTTTTATCGTATTCCAGCTTCCACCATCTACTTCTCTGTGGCCTTATCTACAAAGTATGGTCCTTCATCTCTAATCAGGTGGTGAACATGAAACTGCTATGGAGAAGGTTGCTTGGATTGTTATGGCCCAGTGATGTGGTGTAGGAATAGACTTTTTAAGACGAATGCACCCTTAAACAGCCCGCCCTGATACGAAAAATGAAAGAGCACAATGTTCTCATGATAGCAGCACTTGTTGACCTTGCTGAAAAAGCCAGATACTGTTGACAAGAACAGAAAGCTCATTAGGTTTTGACTATTTGTGTAGAGTACACACCAACCGAAAAGGCTCACGCTATGGGCAGCTAGTTCCCCTAAGAAAGTAGTCTGGATAGGTGGTACAAGGGTGGCTTAAGAAGGTACAGTACAGTAATTTCTGTTTACGGCTACTAGTAGCTGCCACTGTCCCTCTAACAGCGCTTCACCCCCCATCAATCCACTGCGCTCGGGAACACTCCACCTACTATTTTCAGCATTGCTTTAAAGCAAAGTGTTTAAGCCCTAAAAGTGGCTGATCCCCTTTCTATTCCAGCAACCTTCCTCTTGCATGAAGCGTAGCTTGCCTTTCATGCACACAACCCGTCCCGTCTGCAGTAGGTCCAACTGACATCAGCGGGGACGAGGCTGCCAAAAGAGCCCAACCAATCGACGGAGTCTGGGTTCAAATTACTGAAGAAAGCGGCGTGCGGGCCGCTTCGTCCTGCGCGGGGCGACGGTAGGTCTTGTTTCCCTCCAGCTGACAGAGCGAGCGCTGAGGCGGAGCCAGCGCAAAAAAATACCACCCGGCTCGGTTACGCCAAGAAAGCGTGGAAAAATGTAAAACTCCTTGCTTGGAAGCCCGTCCCAGGAAACCGGGCTGGGCGCGAGCCGGACTTGGGCTTCCCCGCTGCCCTCCCTCCACGGCAGCCGCTCTCACCCCGCGCCCCTCTCCGCCGCGGAGCTGCTTCCACCCATCCTGACCCGCGCACCTTGCTGAGGGCCGGGTCGCGTAAAACGTCGCAGCCCCTCTTGGTGGTCCACCTAGATTTCCTCCCAGCAGGGGCGGCGGCGGCTTCCATGCTCGAGGTCGGCCAGCTGCGGAATAGGGGAGTCGCTAGTGGGGCCGAACTGGTCGGCTGCTGACGCCTGCTTGCTGGTGGTTGGCGCTTATGGCCTGGGCTGTTACCGCGGCTGCCTCTTGGGAGGAGGAGGAGGAAGGAGAAGAGTTTCGGTAAGCTACCTCCTCCTCCGAGGTCAGTAGGGCACGGGAGCCGCTGAGTCATTCCAGAGGAGTTGTTGGAAGCAGCAGGAGGGCAACTAGGGTCTGTGTCACCCGGATCAAACATGGATTCCACGCCCCCCCCATAGGTTGGTGAGGAGCAAAAATATACTATATTGTCATTTTGGCGCCCCCTCCAGCGCGGCGCCCGGGGCCCATGCCCTGCTTGCCCCCCACTAGTTGTGGCCCTGGGAAGCAGCCGCGGGAGGCACGAAGTGGGGTCAGGCGTTTCCCCGGCGAAGGGCATAGCCGTGCGAGAGGCGCAAACCCTCATCGATCTGCAAGAGATCGTTTTCCTCGCCCGCATGTTAGGTTTACACCTGCAGCACCCAGTCCGTGGGAAGGCCAGTCTCCGGCCGGGTGCGAGGGTGGTTTGAAGGCGGCCACGTGAAAGAAGCCCCTTGAGCAAAGAGGGGAAAGTATGCGGGGAGGTTGAGTGTATGCTTGGTGTATAAAAGGTAGGATCGGATAGGGGCCTTCACTGAGGTAAGAGTTAAGAGTTACCCTAATTATATGGTAGAGGGTTAGGCCAAGGTCTGTGGCCCTTGCAAGCCTATCTGATCATGGCTGCTGAAAACAAAGGGTGTGATTTGAGATAGGGAACAGATTAAAAATACAGGCCCTAAAATAGGCTTATTTCTGTTAAAGTAAAAATAAAAACTGCCGATAATCTCAAAAACCTACTCTCACCCACAGTTGAGCTAGTCTTGTCTACTTTATGGCCATATCCCCACCCAATTCCACCCTGGTTATATCCACCATAAATAGTAAAATATTTCCAGGCAATTTTAAGCTGTGTGTATAGAACAGTGGTGATTTTGGAATAAACTTATGTGGTGAGAAGTTTATTTGTGTTTACATATTTATTCATGAATAAAAAATATGCAGTATAATTGCTTAATTATTTGGGCATCTTTCCTCCAATTATAGTTAATACACACTACAAATCAATGTTTGCAAATCAATACAGTAATGCCATAATCTCTGAATATGTTAAAGATATTGTTCAGCCTACCTAATGGGCCATAATACATAGCAACCAAATTCAGTGCTATGTATTTAATCTGTTACCAGTATCTCTCTTCATTAGGCAAAAACCTTTTTAGTATTAAAATGCTAATATATTATAACAAACAATGTTTTTGTGAACAAAAAATTTTCATGAAAGTTGTATGAAAGTTGTTTGGGCTAGTACTGCTAATCCAACTCCACTTTAGGCTATTGGGATCAGCCCTGAGAACTGCATGGATGTTTGACTTGTAGGTGTCAGAAAACATCTCTCGTACTTTCTGGAAAACATTTCATGTCACATCATTCATACTTTACCTAAGTAGGTGTCAGCTTACAACTTAACTATGTGCTGCTGAGTATGCTAAGCTTGCAGAGAAATCAAGGGCATTATGGAGGTATGGATTCTTCAGCACACACATAATTTATCTGAAAGAAGAGCTTATAGTAGTATTGCTAGTGCAGTTTATATAAAGATATTTTTAACTTACTTAATTCTGTTATTTCATCTATTATTTCCCATTTCCAGGAAAAGCAAACTGGAGTTACAAAGAAAGTTCTCTTGCTTTTTTATTTAGAAGCAGGTTTGAGTATCAACATCTTTTCCCTTTCAGTAAAGAGTAAATTAAAAGTATGAGGTAAGAAAGCAGAATGCTTTACAGCCTAATATTTACTCAAAGTTGCTTATCCCAAAATAGATCATAGCCTTGATGCATTTGTTTATGTTAATACATTATTTAATTAAATTTAGTATACAACCCTGTACTTCAATGCAACAATTGCTGAGAGGCAAAGGATGTTTCTGGCTATGCTCTATGCTCTAGAAGTGGCATGTGAATGACAGTTTGGTTGAGTCAGCCTTCTAGCCATATCACATAATGTTAGTGCGAGGCTCATACTGTTAGTCCAGCAGCAATTACAGTATAACATTGGGTTATACTTCTAGTGTAAAGGAAGCAAAAAAGCAGCACTCTTGTGCAATGAGATATCTCATTTTATCTTGTACCCTGAACTGTTACACTTAGTCCCAGCAACAAAAGGATGCCTTGTCCCTTGAAATCAAAGGTAGCTATCTTTCAGCGTGTTGCATACTCTTACCAATATGCAAGCAAGCCTTCCCTAGATCAGCACATTGTGCAGACTGTAACCTTCAAGTCTAAAAAGGCAAAACATTTTCCCATTCTTTTTTATGACGGTTTTCAGACAATATGGCCCCAGTCTAGCACAAAGGGCAGATCACTGCTATTGTGAGCAGCCCTTTCTAAAGTCAATTGATTTTAAATAGGTCGAGCTATTTCCCTGAATAAACTTCATTAAGAATCAGGATTATGTAATTTCATTTAATGAATCAGCAGGAAAACTTATCTTTCCCAGGAGAGCTACCGTTAACAAGAGCAATTTAATATTAACATGGAAACAGTTTGTTCTAAGTGAAAGGTCTACAGGGTCTTGGTTAATTGTGTTAAAGATAACTGCATTGTAAAGGAATAATATTAAACTACATTGCAAACCACATGTATCTTTTTAAAAAAATATTAAACAATGGAAAACTTGAACTTTATCTGCTTGAGTAGTTTATTTTTAATAAAATATCTTAAAGAGTGTTAAGAAGAAGGTAGGTCTTGGAGACTGCACAGCTGGCTTTACTGTTGGTAGAGTTGACAGAAAAAGAGTCAATTATAGGAAAATGTTAAGTCCAACATTTACTTCAAGGGGATTGGGGTAAAATTCTGGCAGGGCTTAAATGTATACATTGCAATCTTCCTGAGAGACAGAAGAGAGGATTCAAAGAATACCTTTCCTACAGGTGCCACTGAAAAGGGCTCAGAAAGAGAATGATTACAGAACAGCAAAACTCTGGGCCAGGGTTTCTCAACTTCTTTGAGAATGCTTCTTTCCACCCATTCACTCTTCCTATATTTGTTTTGCACTTTAGTTCTCATTCAGTGTATCTGTATGACCAAACACTGTCAATGTACCTCTGTGACAATGGAGAAGCACTTCTGTATGCATTCAGCAACCATACGTTCTTGACCCAAACTCTTTTTGTTTTAAAATGCACACTTTTTAAATACCCAATTCCCAGTTTGTTGTTTCTCTTGACAGACATAATTCTCACTTCCATATAAGAAAGCAGGCAGAAGTACACTCTTACACACAGCATTTTCTATTCTTTCCACAAGCATTCATTTCTTGAAGCAGATTATATACAGATTCACCTACTTGCTCCAGGTTGGGGTTTTTTTTTTTTTTGCAATCACTCTATGTTCACTATAAAGCTGAACAACAAAAAAATCTAGAGTAATACAACCACAGCAATGAATCATTTGAATGAAGGTATATTTGTTAAATCCAAATGTCCATTAAATCCAAAATTACATAATTGATGTCAATTACATAATTTAGTAGTTGATGTT
This sequence comes from Candoia aspera, assembly GCF_035149785.1. Classification (NCBI taxonomy): domain Eukaryota; kingdom Metazoa; phylum Chordata; class Lepidosauria; order Squamata; family Candoiidae; genus Candoia; species Candoia aspera. Next base: position 117,853,212 of record NC_086153.1, on the reverse strand, counting down.
TTATGTTATTTGTGTCAATTTATGTCAGTCGCAACCTCAAACAAAAGACAATTTGACACAAATAATGTAATATATCAATTATATAATGACATCAATTACATCAATTTTCCAGATTGCTTTGGAAACAGTAAACTTTGTTATTTGAGCATGAAGCTTGAAGTAAAATTTTGTCTGTTACATCTGCTGAATGGAGGTCTGGAGAATGAAGGTTTTATTGTATCTTGGTCTTTGATAAAGTAATTTTCACATCAGTACTCTTCATTGCATCATACAATCTATTTAACATTCACTGCAAATCATTTGGGTTCTCAGCTACCACATGGCATCATCTGCACATAAAAACACATGCATGTTCATTTCAACAACTAAACAACTCTAAAGTTGTGCTACCAGAAGCATTTCTTACTAATTTTATCCATGAATATATTAAACTAAGGGGACATCACCCATCCTTGTCTTACTCCCTGGTAATGCATAACCATTTGGTAAAGATGCCATTTATTTTCAGGCATGATTTACTTACATCATATACCACTCTCATCATATTTACTAACTAACCCTTTCTTTCATAATAGTGCAAACGTTCCATAATTTAAGACTGCTAAATTATATGCTCGCTCTAAATCTAAATCAACACCTTCTTACATTTGTCCTAAATGTGTGTCAACACACTCCGCTGTCAATATACTGCGCATGCCTCCTAGTTGGTGGGATGAAAGCAGCAGTTTGTTGGCTTGCAAGCTACTCTCTAAATTAGAGGTCCTAGCTTGTATAGAGTAGCAGGATCATTCTTGAGGTAAAACTGGATTTGGGTGGCACTTGCAGTATACTACCCCAAATGTGCCAAAATTGACCATTAGGAGAGAATTCCCTGTTAATGCTGCATGTGGCAAAAATAGGACTAAGGCTGATGATGTACTCTATATGTTCACAGTCTTACTAAAAATGGTTATATTATTAATGTTGCTCTCCAGTTGATTGTATGGTATGGTTTTAATTGTTTTAATGTTTGTATGATTATTTTTGGGGGGTTTTGGTATTGTTTGTGTTTTAATCTTGTAAGCCACCCAGAGTCACGTATGTGAGATGGGCAGCTATATAAATTGGAAAAATAAATAAAATAAAAATCGTCCTTTTTTTTTTAGGTGTTCAGCAACACATTCAGCAAATTCAATTAAGGGTGGCATTACTCAGAAAGAACAGTTACCATTCCTTTAGTAATCAACATTAAATTTCTAAAAGATGAGATTCTTTACAAAAAGCATACCTCTTGACCTGATTCAGTCACAGTGACCTTTTTGCCTTCTAGCTGCCTTTTCCTAAGTCAGAATGGGGGGAAATTACATTATAAAATCCAAGCCTTATGCTGAAATTCAATATGTTGTATACATACAAGATAAAATCTTCAGAAAGTGAATGCTCTACAATAACCCAGCCAAGGAATCCCTGGTAGAATCTGTTTCCATGTTGTTCCTTGTAACAACAAATGGCAGCCATCTTCCATATCTGCCCTTCTTCCAGCAATTGCTACCTTGAAGTCCCATTTGGTCAATATCATGGAATGTGCAGGAAATACAAACTTAAGGGTTTTTGCTACCTGCTGTAATTGTCCTGCCATGTACCAGTTTTATCCCCATGTAAACCCAGTAGCTGTATACTACAGAATACAGCATCCAGACATACTTGGCTGATTTCCAATTCAACAGTTGTTGTTTTAACTTTGTACACCACCCAAAGTTACTGTTGTGAGATGGGCAGCAATACAGATCATTTAAATAAATAAAGTAGGTCAGGCCCAATTCTTGGATGGGAGGCCAGCAGGAAATCCCAGGGCTGTAGGCTGGACTGGAAAGTTGGAAGATATCCTAGAAGAAAATGATGGCAATCTGTTTCCTTATTTATTTGATTGATTGATTGATTGATTGATATAGCCGCCCATCTCACATACATGACTCTGGGTGGCTTATAATAAAAAACAAAATACATATAGTACAAAAAATAAAAACACATAGCAGTCGGACATCGTAAAACAACCATTAACCAAGAGACAGTTACTGCTTTTCAGAAACCTACTTGCAAGACTATGTTAACAACTTGACAGCAGAATAAAATAAATAATTTCTATAAATGTGGTAGCAACCCTAAAAATACATTTTCACAGTTATTAGACAGATTTATTTTCATAGAACTTTTCAAGAAAGACAGATTAAAAAGGTTTAAGTTAATAAATCAGATAACTATCAAACATGACATAAGAGAGCAGTTCATTTTAGTCCCATTTCTCAAGTACATATTTGTTGAGGACCTTTGTACTCCATATATAAGCATCTCTTCTGCCTTCTAATTAAATTTAAATACCTGTTGACTTCTTTATGTCAATACAGCTGAAGTTCCTAATAATCTTATTTCATATTTTCCAGGAGTTTTGATGATTTAAGCTAAAGGTAATTATGCAGTCCTGAGATTCTGATGCCTTTTCCTGCCAAACAGCTTTGCTGGTTCAGCTTGTTCTCCTTGTTTTCAATATCCATTCATAGGTAGGACGATGTCAGCCAGCTGATCTGGGAAAAAAAAACCTGGCCTACTACTTCCCCTGCTTCCACAGATGGCCTACTTTACAATTTCCATCTATATATTGAACAGAATGAACCCAGGGCTTGCATCAGTAGAAGTAAATCCCTGTTCCCCTTCTTTCCCCGTACACTTAATTGTAAGTGATTGCTAATAGGTGTTTACTCTTGTGGTTGTTTATTGGTTTTCATGGTGTCTGATTACATGCCAAGGAACATTCACTCCCAGCTTTTTTACTTTGCCTGCATATAAATATACTATTGACTACCTCCCATTTGGCCCTCAGAGGCTGAATTAAAATATATATATATGCACCCCCCAAAAAGGATGCCCACCTCTGCTACGTATGTGTTTATGTTTTGATTTGTGGTTTTTATTGTATAATATCCTTTGTTCCTATATTCTCCTCAATCATCTGAGGAATGGTGGTCTTCCTGAAATGATTACTCAACAGAATAAGGACCCTGGGCTTGCTTTACAGAAAGAAAACACAAAGACAGGAGGAGTTCAAATTGGATTGCTTCATACTGGATTCAAGGAGTACTTTCCAAGAAATTCACACATACCAAATAAATATACATAGGGTCAAGCTGCAGAAGATATAGGAATTTAAGCGTAGATTAAGGTGAAAAGAGTTTAAAAGGATGAGCAAAGCAACATCAATGCAGAAAATTGAGTGGACCTTGTGCACTAGCTGAAAACAATCTAAGCCAAGTGTGCACTGTGGAGGAAAGTTTAATTGTACAATATAATGATGCAATAGTGAGAGATCTCAAGAACATTTTGTGGATGGAGAATCTAACAAGCAATGAAAAAAAATGTCCTAGTATTTGTACCAAGGTAGTGATTAATATTTTTTTGGGGAACAAAGACAGTCTAAGGCCCTCATTCAGAAAACATTCCGTTTTATTCAGTTAACACCCAGTTCCATTTAGAAGGCCCAAGAAATAATTAATAGACTTGCAAGAAACTAATCAAAGGTTGGCCAAGATACAGGGTGTGGAAATCTTTAGAACTGCCCAAATTGCATATATTTGAAGGTGTTAAAAGTTCCATGCAAATCTAGGTCAAAAACGCTGCTAGGGCATGCACAGCCTTTATTTGCTTTAACACCAGTTTCTCAACCAACATACCTCACTGAGGCAAATGTGTAATACAAAGACCATTTACAGGAGAAACTATTAGGCTTAATGACGAACATGGAAAATGCTTCAGTCTTATTTTGAGGGGATTGATGGGAGTATGATGTATTTTTAACACATTATTTAAAGCCCAGACCATTTAATAACATGGTTGTAATCCTTAGGAGTTGATTGAAAGAAACAATAAAAATATTCTCTGTAGTGTATCAGAATGCAAACATGATCTCCCATACCATCTAGATCATAAGAAACATGGTGAACTTCCTGGATGAGTAATTTTTTCTATTCTTTGAATGTTATATACCAATTTCTTGTATGTTAGATTTAGCAGAGACTAGAATTACTGTTAACATAGTATTTGCAAACATAGAAGTACAACTTTTAATGTCTTTATCAGGTTTAACTTTCCTTTTTATATTGATTTCAAATTGTAATGCTTTTTATTTTTACAAGAGCTGCCTTGCAAACTCTTTAAGGGCTTAAATTGAACAAAGATTTTTTTACCAATCGAAGAGAATTTTTTTCTAACATCAATAATTATTAGACAATAAATAAATATAGAGTGATAAGTTTTCAGTCCTCCCCAGTTCTGCCAATTGCAACATTTTCATCACATAATCCTTGCCTTAACTGCCTGGTTTCCAGGCCCAAATAATATTATTTATTTCATTCCCAGATTACAAAATGCTGTTCTGTCCTGACACTTACATTTAAGAGCAGGTATCAACCTATGTGGATCTTAGTTATTCTTTAGTATTGTTGCAAACTGACTAGAAAAAGAAAGCTATTTGGTTTAATATTGAACCTTTATCAAAAGAAAGCAATAGGCAAAATATTTAATGTGCATTTTTTTAAAAAGGTTGATATGCTACTTTTTATCCTAGATGTCAAAGTAGTTTACAATGATAGAAAACAGCAATAAATTTGAAGATAAGTTGCTGGTTAAAAAAAAGCTAGCAATCTTACCTGGAGCTATCATACAAGGCTGCAAAAATTCAGACCACTACTAGATGGCAGTAGAGAGCTAGAGTACTCTGTATCTGGTTGCTGCCATCTAGTGGTCATTTGTATTTTTGATGCCCCAGATAAGGTAGCCTTAATTTTAGTATGCTAGGTTTGTGAACCAAGAGATTTTTATTTCTTTTTATATGGATCTATTTATGAAGGCTGTTATCATATAATTACTTTCCTGAAAGTAAATTCAATAAAACTCAATGAGCCATGTTGCTGAACAGAAATACTGTATTAAGTCACAGCGTCAGCCTCAACAGTCACTGTAATAGATAATTATTATACTAACAGTTGCAGGGGTTCTGCTGCTATTGCCCTCATGTCACTCAGATCCTGTAATCTATCTTGCCTAATACAGATTTCCCTGGGTACAGCAATGGCTGGCCTGGTTTCCAACGTGTATTCTTATGAGATCAGAACGGCAGAGTTGTAAACATCACCGAAACACTGCACATCAACCACTAAAAAAATGTAAATATTACATATAATGCCAAGCTTTATCACTATTGTTACCATGTATTATTACCAACCCCAAGCCTTTAAGATGGCTCAGACATCTAAAATAATACTTAAAATAAATTAGAAGCAATACTCCATTCCTATCATACAGTTTTCCTTTTCATTGGAGGGTCCTGGAAAGATCATCATGACATATATTTTAGCAACAGATTTCTGTGGCTTTTATAGCTTTGCTTGGTGGAGTCCTTACTGTAAAAATACAAATATCTTAAAATTATTTATATTTTACAGTACTGGATTTCAGTCAAAACATCTGAGAAAAACAAAAAGCAATCACCAAGAAAGGGAAGTGACCTCTGACATATGGCTCAGTGACAATCCCCTATTTATAAGGGAACGCTGAAACACTACAGTGGAATGTTACAAAGCGTACTACTTTAACCATTATGGGCCCAAACATTTCTTTGACATTAAAACTGTAGTCATATTTATCAGGCCTAATAAGCTACAGAAGCACTGTGCCCCTTTTCGCTAAAAAGTCTAAGGCTACAAATAGTTCTGCTTTCTTTTTTAAGGTTGTATATTCTTAATGCAAACACGCATTTTGAAATCTCCACGAAAGCAATAAGGAACCTTACTGGAAAGTTTGCACAGCTATAAATGCAATGCAGCGTTATTTAAGCTAATTGCCTGGGCAGCAGTTTAAGTGGGTTATGAGAACAGAAAGGTCCATTTTACTGTTTTGGCCTCTAAACATTCCAGAGCTTAGAAGCTTTTTCATAAAAGACTTACTATGAAGGGTTTGAAGCCAACATGTGTATGGTTTGCAGCTTTCATGCTATGCATATGTCTACTCAAGTCAATACACCATTTTTCAGAATAAATAAACGTGGCATTCATGTTTGTGCATTTTTTTGTTGTTTTCTTCTCTAAATTGTGGCAGTGTACATGAAACAAAATATCTGTTTTTCCCCCCAATGGAGATAATGCATATCTTTGGTGTGCCAAAATGCAAAGTTTTAGCCTATCTGTCTTCAGAACTTTGCCAGTTATGAAATCAAATTCTAAATTATTTAGGCTTGACTACTGAATTCAACACGCAACAGTTTCTTACAGTACTGGATCATATAATTAAAAGTTTGTAGCCGTGATCTGTTTGCAGTTGGAAAGAATACCATTTTGAAGTTGTAAATAGCAATTTTCCCCTTTGTGATACCCTCCAAATATATTAGATTTCACCTCCAGCCCAGCATGGCCAAATTGGTGGATGAGAATAAGATATTACAAGGGATTTAGGGACCAACTCTGAGGCTGGATGGTGCAGCTGCTCCAGAAAGAAAAATGGCTTGGCCTGGCCCTTAGCCAAAATTGGTGCTTCCAACTCTCTACTTGAGAGGTACTTTTATTTGCCAAGAAAAAAAGTTTAGCGCCACTGAAATAAATGTGACAGGTATATTTTGGATTGCACCCTTGTAACATATTTGTAAATACAGCATGTTCTATATATCTTAAAAGCAATGCAGTAGCACAAAAAACTGTGTTTGAATAATTTATCATATTCTGAGTTTTAGTTGCTTTAATATAAACAACATATTACAAAATTCTATGATGTAATTTCTATAAGATATTTCTATACTGAAATAATTTTATTGCTCTTTATTGTAACTGGCACAAGATTTGGCATAGGTTTAACTGTATGCCTTTTTGTTTTTATACTGTATTTTTACTCTGTGATACACTGCCCACGATCTATGAATTGAAGCAGGGTACAAAACTGTGAAACAAACAAACAAGAAATAGGATTCTTAAGAATGAATTCAATTATTAATTTAAAAAAATATTTTGGTTCAACTTGGAATGCTAAATTTACAACTTGGTATTAGTTCTCTTGATATGCTCCAACTGGCTGTTTCTCTTAATAGCTCTTGAAGCTATGAATGCAGTGACATGTATCCTTTAGCCCAGCCTTTCTCAACCTTTTGACCCTGGAGGAACCCTTGAAATATTTTTCAGGCCTTGGGGAACCCTTGCACGTTCAGGCTCAAATATAGGCCAGAAGTTACAAAATGATTCAATTCGTTTCATGTGTAGGCCTGTACGTATGCATTAACAGTGTTCTTAAACTAAAAACAAAGAATGAAACTTACCTCTTTAATGTGAAATGGCCTGAATTTGAAATAATTTTTTTAATCAATTGTTATCTCCCAGGGTACCCCTAGTGACCTCTTGCAGAACCCTAGGGTGCCATGGAACCCTGGCTGAGAAACCCTGATTTAGCACCTCATGACTTATGACCACAAAGAGTAGGATGAAGACAGAATTCACTCTCTGCCCCCTCTTGTCTATTACTCTGCCTGCTGTTTTGTCCATCAGATTACTAGTCTGAGGTCATTTCCTTCTGCCTTTCTTCCCAGGCAGATCCACAGAACATGTTCTTGACTTCTCCTGGTGGGATGTACCTAGGTAGGTGCTAGGTTTTAGCTAACCCTATAATGTATTTCTTGGAGTACACAGAAGGAGCCTCCTCGAAGATTGTTGAAATAATACAATCGGGCTTTCACCCTGGAAATGGTGGAGTACACAGAAGGAGCCTCCTCGAAGATTGTTGAAATAATACAATCGGGCTTTCACCCTGGAAATGGTGAACTACTGTCATGAGCACTGATGGTGAGCAGGAGGGGGCCCCTATCCAGGGGGGAAAACACATGCGTAGTTTAGAGACTTTGAGCTGTCATTCAAAGAAACCCAGAACAGACCCGCCTTGACTTTTGGGGGTTTATCTGTCTGGGTTTTCCCACGCTTCTTCAGTTTGGTAGGATTTTCTGTCTACTATAGCAGTAATAAAACACTAGAGACTTCTTCCTCATCTCGGCATGGTTCTTGCTTAGTCAGGACAACTACACCAGCTAATCCTTCTAACACCAGACCTGGACACTCACTCACTCACTCACTCAATAAATAAATAAATGTGTTTCTTGTAAATATATCTCCTTTCTGCTTCAACTAATCATTGGTCAGATTCCAACTCTCAGGAACACTCATGAAACATAAAACACATCAGTCTCTAGCAGTACCATATTGTCTTTGAGGAAATTCCTTCTTAAGGAGCTGCTGAACATTTCATTCATTACTGGGTTTCCCAAATGTATCACTGTTACTATTATCTGAAATCCTATATTTGCTCAGTGGAGCCTTACTCCTGGACAAGTATCATAGCATTGTAATCTAAATATTCCTGATCCTCAGCCTACTTGTTTTACTTTAGTTTTATTACAAAAGGTCAGTATGAGGGGAAAAAAGTAAATTCCAGATCTATTCATAGTTAGAATGTCTGTCTGAGTTTTGCTGAAGTTAATTGCAGACATAAAGTCCAGGTTCACTTATTGAATTAAACCACATTTTTTAAAACACTGGTTTCTTGGTTAGGCCAAGACTAAATAAAACCACATTTATACTTAGCCTGATGTGCAAAATTAACCTAAGTTGTCCCAATGATTTTAGTGAAATGTACCAGAGAAACCTAATGCATGAAGTACACCTCACTGTGTTTGATGGGGCTTTTTTCAGGTACAGTATCTACTGAATTGCAGTCACAGCCATAAATACTTTTCGGAAAATTGGGCAGCATTGTATATGCATTGCTTAACTGCACCCAACCAGATTTATTCTAATGTATAGCTGGACACATTTTGTTAGAAAAAAACTGTACAGTGGGACCTAGGTTTTTATGCCGTTGGAAATACAGAGTTTAACAAGAAACAGCTGTAGAAATGTATAAGAAAAATGTTATGATTACTTCTTTTCAAATTACCTAATTAGTCAAAAGTAGTTATAAATTGTTTGAATTCTCTCCCTCTCTCTCTCTGTATATATATATACTCTGTGTAGATATATGACAGTTATAAAACAGTGTGAGACTCTACGTAGATTTATGACAGTTATATAACAGTATGACACTCTGTGTAGCTATATAACAGTTATATAACAATGAAGAAAACATTGTAGTACAACATACTATGCCTCCTCTCACATTATACTGAATAATTTCCTTTGTTTGAAGATAGGATCATCATCTGGAACTTGGTGGGAGAAGCATTGGCCTGCTTTTGCTGTGTTCTTGGTTCTATGGTGTTGTTTATGGATGCCTTAAGATTCCGTTCAGTGAGTGGTGGTACATTGTGGTAAATATACATGTACAATAAACCCTTGACTAGGTTGAGCAGACTTTTGATTTAACTGACAAAGCAGGGTGATAACAATTGGAACGGTCTGATGCCTAGTCTGCCTTCTCTTCACTGCCTCTAGAAACACTGGTAGCCACAGGGTCTGATCCTCAGCCTCCACACTGCCTCGTGTCTAGTGTACTAATCTGTTGCGCTTGTGGTTGCCAAATCACCTTCCATCACAACATTGCCTCTTGTTGTGTCTCAAGTTCCCTTTTCCCCCGTTTGCCATTCAACAGATAAGTCAATGTTAACAGACAGCTCTTCCACTTATTAGTCCATTAAATCAAAGGCCTAGTCTATTAAGTTTCTGACTCAACTGAGAGTCTGTTTCTGGCTACAGATTTCAACATGGTACAGGTGCTAATGAGATGTTTAGCATTAGCATATGAGGCTTAGGTGCTATGAGTGTTACTGCGAGAGTCGTCACATTTCTATGATGACTGTCTCATTTGTTCCATTTTCTTGCATTATCCAATGTCATCTTGCAGACTTCATTGATATTGTCAGATTGACAAGTTAAAATATGTCCTCATGTTCTAATGAAAGTCCTGCCAGATTAGTGTCTGTTCCTAACACCTTGTGAACTGTTTCCAGATTTACTGAAGATTGGAAAGTGGCAAAAGTCTTCATAATCAGCAATAGTTCAGTATCAACTTCAAAGCACTAATTCAAGAATTCAACAAGAGAGTCTGCTACTTCATTACAGGCAGTGCCAACATTTCTCCAGGCCGATACATATTAGTGGTGTTCACCGCATCTCTTCATGAACTTTGTTGCCAGTTGAATTTCTTTCAGCATCACTGTTCCATCTGACTCTGTAATAGTTTCATCTTTGAAAACCTTGACCCACAAATGTTGTTCTTTCACTGCCAATAGCTTTGGGTTTATCTACATTGTCAGTTTCTTCATATCAAGAATAGCAATCCCATATTTTTGCAGCTGTTTCTGCTTCTGGTAGATTGTAAGTATACTAGCTAGAAAGCATGGAGGTAAAATATTATTGAGGAGGTTTGTAAGAAACCCATGTACTGACTTCAATTTAGACTTCTTAATGAGAATGAAATGATATGGCAGTTGTTAGCTTCTGCAGTAATCAAAACGTCTCTAGATCTGAGACCGGATGTGTGAAAACATCTCTTCAGCCCTGCAAGCTGCCTAAATACATGTCCAGCTTCACTAAGTGATTTGCAGATCCCCATGCAAGATTTGACCAGATCTTTAGCAAAAGAGACATGAGATTCTTAATTATTTCCCTTTGTTTTATATTGGAAAGGAGTCCATAAACCAGACTGTTCTGAATCTTCCTCCATCAAGATAGTGCAGGATTCCTTTCTGAAACCTTGGCTAGAAATTTAGCATATATAGGATCTAACTTCAGTGGATTATCAAGAGCAATCACTCGCCTTGAAACTGTAAGAATGGAATGGAACTTAGTGATGCACTGAACATTGTAAAACAAACTGAGAGTGATTTAAAGCAAGGAAAGGGGAAAGTGGCTGAAAAAATTAGTGATAAACTGCAAAGAGTGCTGCAATCTAATCTGGGTTATTCAACACTTAGCAAAATAAGTAATGTTCTAAATGGACTCGAAGCAAAATTTGAAGACTTCAAGCCAGAATTTTCTCCAGATGAGTTTGCTTTTTTCAAATTTGTTCCTATAACCTCTTGTGATGTCAAATGGAGTTTCTCCAGATACAAGAACATACTGGCGGACAACAGAAGGAGTTTTGAGTTTGATAACCTCAAGATGCACGTGGTTATCCAATGCAATTCTGCTATTAATGAAAACTAATCCAGGGATGAAAACTAATCCAGGGATGAATTTACTCTCAAAATGTTCATTTGATTCCTTCAATACTAGCACTTCTGCACTGGAAGTGAAGAAGAATAAACCTTTGTGTGTGTGTGTGTGCGTAAGCACAGATTTTTAAAAATTGGGTGCTAATTTCAGAAAAATTGTGAAGTCATATTTTTGTTTTAAAAGTCATATTTTTGGTTTAATTGGTCATATTTAAACGATTTTAAGGTTATAAATGCTTGCATATTTCTAACATTTTTAGATCATAGAAATCCTCGCCCTAGTCATCAGTTCTTCCTCCACTCATCTCCTTCCAATCCAGCTCCCCTTAATATATATTCAGCAATAAGGGAAGAGTGTACAGCCTTGTCTCACTCCTTTGCCAACCTGAAGCCAGTCTGTTTCACCATGTTCTGTCTGTACTGTGGCTTCCTGACCTGTATATAAGTTTCTCATGAGGACAATGAGATGTTCTGAGATTCCCACTTTTCTGAGCCCTTTCCACAACTTGACATGATCAACACAATCAAAGCCCTTTCTATAATCAATGAAGCATGTAGTGACTTCTTTTGGATATTCTCTGGCTTTCTCAATGATCCAATGTACATCAGCAATAACGTCTCCTGTTCCTCGGTCTTTTCTACAGCCCACTTGAACATCTGGCATCTCCCTTTCCATGTTAGGCTCTAATCCACATCAAATGATCCTAAGCGTTATTTTGCTAGCATTGTACAAAGATATTGGACAATAGTTTGCACACTCTGTTAAGTCTCCTTTTTTCGTTACTGAATGTAGATTGACCTTTTCCAATTTGTTGGCCACTGTGTCATTCTCCAGATTTGCTGGCATGGCTTGGTTAGAACCTTGACTGATGCTTCTTCTGTTGTTTGCCATATCTCAGTGGGTATTCCATCAGTACCTGTAGCCTTCTGACTTGGTAATGACCGGAGTGCTGGTCTAACTTCATCTTCTAGTACTAGAAGTTCTTGTAAGAAGGGAATACCTTCTAAGGTAAGTTTCACCACTACAGAAAATTTATTCTGGTTTGGCCCACTTTGCCATCTCACTAAAGGGACAGTGCCAGTGCATCTTCAATCAGGCTTTTGATGAGATTGCCTCTGTTGCTTTCTGCAATGCATTGCAAAATTATTTGTGAGCATTTGGAGACTCAGGCTATTCTGCATTATACAGTAACAGGAGATTCAGATGCTAATTTATAAATATTCTTGCAGAAAATGAGTATGTACTTAAAGTCAGGTTTTGCTTTGTTTAGTATCTCCATATGCATGCAAGAGGGTCTCCTTTAGGGCCTTGCTCTGCCCATCTGTCCACGTTAATCCCTCCTTCACCTCTCTTCAGAAGTGTAGTTCGTGTGTGTGTGTGTGTGTGTGTGTGAGTATGAGACACTTAAATGGATTTCTAAACATTTCAATTCAGCACAGTCTCCTCAGGGACTAATCGCTCTCAGAAACTGCCTAAGACTGAGAAAAGATCTCACCCAAACAGGATGTCAAGTTTTACAGACTTTGCAGCCAGAAAGACTCAGGACATCCAAAAACAATGAAAGTTCAGTGAAGACATTTGATACGAGTTTTCCAGACAGCTTTGCCAATCAAACGTATTACTGTACACTGTTTGGTTCCTCTGACAGTGTCAATTCAATTGTCTGCATTCCGCTGCCTCTTGACTCACTTTTCTCCCCTTATGGTAACATGTAGCTACTGAAAGATGTTCCATCATCTCCTGATGGACTTCTTCCCTACTGTTTTACCGTATAAAGTTGAAAATGAGATATTTTTGTGTTGTGGACAAATCTGCTGCCTTTGTTGCACTGTCCTACAACAGGTTTGCAGCTAAATGCGATTAAGGGCAGCAACAGTTACAAAGCATTCCATTTTTAGTGCTTTGGTTTCTATTCTGTGACACCATAGATCCTATTATTCATTCCAGAACCTTCACCACATTTTTGCTGATTAACAATGTTTGTTATTATAATAATTATGTTTGTCACAAAACATAAACTCTACAGGAGTTAAATTATAATCACCCAAGTTCCATGTTTTGTGAGGGAATCTCAGGACTCAAATGTAATTTAGGGAAGGAACATAATCTCATCCATTATTTGCATCATTATTTCTTTTTCATTTCTTTGCTTGAATTTTATATCCTTTTCCCCCTCCTTAGTCTCTGTCTCTCTTGCATTCATTCTCCTTTTAACTTCTGTTAGGCTTTCTTTTTTTCAGTTAAAGAACATTTGGAAGATACTCCATGATTGTACAGGGATGGGAGGCTGTACCACCCACCTGTGCAGGTAGAAGAATCAAAGAGTCTTCCAGGAAGCAGATCCCTTTTTACTCTAATATTCCTTGTGCAGGCCCTGTGCAGTTTGAGAAAAGAGGATGAAGGTAGGCAGAAAGGAGCCCTCAGTGGTTTTTAGTTGGCTAATTTACTGTTGACAAGTTCCCTATATTATTCTGATATTTCTGCTATCATATTTGTCTCTCCGTATAGTTCATGAGATATTTTCATCTTTCTGACATGTTTAAAATCTCTTTTGAGCTGGCCAGGATATCTGTTCCATTCCCTGTCTTCTCTTCATCAGATTCCAGCCAGTCACCCCCTTGCAAATATAGAAGAAACTATATTCTTCTATATAAACTATAAAAGAAACAGCCACAAATAAGGCAACCATATTTTAGTTTAGTGTGTAGACCCAGCCTGGATGCTTAGCTCAGTAAGTTGGGTGAACTCCAAAAACTGGGTTAAATCAATAAATCATCATTCAGGTAACTGTGGGCATGTTTGTTGTGCAAACACAGTCAAGACCATTGACAGGAAGACTGTTACTTCCTTGCTCTTCTCACTCAAGAAAGCTTTGAGATTAATTGCTCGGATAGATAGTTCTGCCTATCTGTACAGATGCCCATTAGCTAGGAGAACAACTGTTATTCAAACTTACCTCACTTTAAGGTAAAGGTAAAGGTTTCCCTTGACGTAAAGTCCAGTCGAATCCGACTCTAGGGGGCGGTGCTCATCTCCGTTTCTAAGCCTTAGAGCCGGCGTTGTCATAGACACTTCCGGGTCATGTGGCCAGCATGACGACACGGAACGCCGTTACCTTCCTGCCAAAGCGGTACCTATTGATCTACTCACATTTGCATGTTTTCGAACTGCTAGGTGAGCAGGAGCTGGGACAAGCAACGGGAGCTCACCCCGCCGCGCGGTTTCGAACCGCCGACCTTCCAATCGACAGCTCAGCGGTTTAACCCGCAGCGCCACCGCGTCCCTCACTTTAGCATCACAAAAATCACAGGATGTCATTTGGTCTTGCTCTTGGTCAATTCTAGTCTGTTTCTGGTTGTGTCTATAGGAGTTTTTGCAAATAAGATCAATTTAAGAGAAGCTGTTGAATCTGGAATCCTGAGAAGTATATTGGGCTAGAGCAGCATATCACATTATAGATTTAACTAGTTATGTTTTCTTGTATAAGAGTTATTTATTTTTATAAATGTGTAAATGACTGTCTTAAATCTCTTTAACTTTCTCCCAATAAATCTTTTTGTGTAATTGGACTGATGGGCTGATGTGGATTTCTTTGCACTTTTAAAGGACTGTTCCTCCTACATACCCAGATTGCTCAGAAGGATTAACTGTGTTTACTAACTTTGCCAAAGAAAGATGACTGGAAGCAGACAAGATTACCCCCAGGGAGTTCGTTATTTCATCGTTTTGGAGACTCCCTTAATCCAGATCAAAGGAAAAGGGACACTTGCAACCCTACCTCAGAATTTAAATTCTACCTTTACTGGCATACCTGAAAAGAAGTCAGAAGGTAGGTGGAACAGGAACAGGAACTCTCCCATTCTCTTAAAACTTGTGATGCCTGTCTTTCCACTGCTTTTAACTGGTTGCTGATTTTAAAGTTTTTTTTCTTTTTTCTTTTTGTATTCTGTTGTATGCTGCTCTGAAAGCTAACTTCTATTGGGAGACAAATATTAGGGGAAATTATGATGCAGAAGCATTGGAGAGCTCTCCCACTGTTACTTTGCCAAACAGGAAAATCAACACCATTCTGAATAGAGATAGAAAGAGTGCCTGTGTCAGGGAAAAACTGGTCTAGACTATATGTGGCATGCATCTCTTTTCTCCTGGCAGCTTGCTTGAATTAATGAGAATATCTGACATGTGGAGTATCTTGGAAATCAGGATTTAACAAAACTAAAAGACAAAGGTGTCTTTTACTCTACTGATTTCTAGTAATTGAAAAAACAGTCACAGTATTACACACTGTCAGTGAAATTTGGTTGATAAAATCATATTAGATAATTTAATTATTTGGCAGGTATGAAAAGAGATGTGCCATAAATACAATCAAGGCTAATACTGTATAGATGGATTTTTTACCTGTTTCTTGCATTTAGTTCTTATGTACTCCATGTTACTGTTGCTTTAAGATGGCTAGGTGGAGTATCATATTTTTTTTTTCTCAAAAGCTTACAAAAAGCTGTTGGAGGAAGTGGGCTTCTAGAAACTTAACTAAGTGGTGTTTCCTCATGCAATAGGTGCCAATGTTTTCAGGCCAATTATTGATTAACATCTGGCCAATAGCACTGCTGGTATATCTCCTTTGCCAATGGCCAGAGGAAATAGGCATGGCCATCTATTCTAAGCACTAGTAAGTCTTGATATCACTGACAAACTAATACATCTCACTAATATACCCACCAGCAACTCTGCAATCCCAAAGCACTTTCAAATTGCATTGCTGAAATTTGGCAGCAGAAATACAGATTTTCAACTGCCCCCCACAAAATGGGAGGGGAACAACAAAACTGATGCATTACATTTCTGCAAAGCTTAATGTATTCATTTTCCCACTTCAACCCCCCTCCCCAACTCCAAAGACCTCCAACCGTGTTAAAACAAGCTGCAAAACTTGTCTCCATATACTCAGTGACATCATAACATCAACAGCCATGACCCCCTTGACCGTTTTCCAAATGACAAAATACATCCCCTAGTTGCAAAACAGTTGTCTGCCCTGCACCAAGTCATTGTCTGTTCTTGCACACTGTGCTAGTCAAAACGCAGTTGGCTAGTTCATGATTCAGTGTGTTGGACAAACCCAGACAGTTTGGTTAATTCAGTTTACCACAGCTTAGTGTGAACAAAGCCTTAAGTATGTACTTTTATAAAACTTTTGTAAACATACAGAGCAGCTATATAATGTTAGTTTAAAGAGGGAGAATGAGATAGGATGGATCCATTAGATAGATGCAAAAAATGTCAAGGTAGCATATGATAAATGATGTACTTTTATTGGTAGATTTACACAGAAAGGAATTAGGTTGGATGGCAAACATATACTAATCATACAAAAGAATGCATTGACTGAACGTCTGAACATCTTTTTACTATATTCTACTTTCATAGCATCCTGTGTAGAATGGTTGCAAAATGGATGCTTATACCATTACAGTACATCACAATAAAAACTGGCATTAGATCATCCAGTGGGAATTAATTTCTCCTCACAAAATTACTTTCTTTTTAGATGGGTTAGACGGGTTTTGTTGCTTCAGTTTAGTGCATGTAATGAGCTGCTAGGTGGACAACTTAGGCTGCCTCACTAAATTGATCATACTTACTTTTAATAGACCTCTATGGGACTGCACTATTAGTGCAGCATTCAGTAAAAACATCACCCTGAACAAAATCAATATAACAGTTTCAGCACATAAAGTACTGTCAGAATACAGGATGAGACTGAAACAGAATACCAGGTTAATTCGAATCGTTTGGATAATTTTAGAATATAACATGGAGTAACTAGGCAGAAAAGAAGAATGCAAAGCATTGAAAATGTCACACGTGCTTCATTTACAAAGCATTGAAAATGTCGTAAGTGCTGAATACAGATTTTTAAGAAACAATTCATATAGAACAAAGCATTAATGCCAAAATTCACTTGTTTACCTCTTCCTTCACCATATTGATAGATAGATAGGTAGATAGGTAGGTAGGTAGGTAGAATGATATGGTGAAGGAAGAGGTAAACAAGTGAATTTTGGCATTAATGCTTTGTTCTGTAGTTCTTATTACTGTATTGATAGCTTGGATGGAAAAGGCCAGAAGGGAAGGTGGAGAAATGGCTTCTAGTTTCTCAGCAGAGCCAATGTAGCAGGTCCTACTCTTCCATCTGCCCCTTAGCTTACAATCTCTGTCTACCTTACTATTTAAAAAAAAATATAGATAAATATCTGACCAACAAAAAGTAGTAGACATAACAGAGCAATACATTCTACGTTAATTAGACCCATACAGAACAGATTCAATTGGTTCCCAGTATGGATTAATTTAAATAAAATACATGGATAAGAAAAAAAAGTACTGTGAAAGAATATTGCTTCAGTGGAGTCCTTGGTGCTCTCTGTGTCTTGCTGTTTTCTTGCAGACATTTCATTGCCAGACTAGGCAACATCTTCAGTGTGAAGAGGGAGTGGGCCTTGCTCTCTGTTTATATACCATGGTTTGTCCAGCTTGTGATGGTGGAGGTGTTGTACTCTCCTTGGGAGTTCCTTGGTTGGGCTGTTGTTTGCTGCTTGGTTGATTGACTGAGTTAATAGTTCCTTGGACAGGCAGGCAGAAGACTAGCAGAATGCATCCACGAACACCCAACTGGCAGTCAGAAGATGTGATGAAAACTCCTTAATCTCACAACACATGGACAGACTCAACCATATTTTCAACTGGGAAACCGAGCATCCTAAACCAAGCCAAATCCAAAAACACCAGAGAATTCCTGGAAGCTTGGTACTCAGACAAAGCAGCCATTAATAGGCACATAGAAGTAACAACATTTACATACCATTCAACGGAGACAATAGAAAAGCCAAAAGACCAGTACACTCCCTTGCCAGCGATCAACACCCAGATAGGTAAAGATTAACACTAGGATTAACACCAGATGAACAATCAAACAGCACAATATACCCTAATGAAGGAACTATTAACTCAGGCAATCAACCAAGCAGCAAACAACAGCCCAACCAAGGAACTCCCAAGGAGAGTACAACACCTCCACCAACACAAGCAGGGCAAGCCACAATATATAAACAGAGAGTAAGGCCCACTCCCTCTTCGCACTGAAGATGTTGCCTAGTCTGATAATGAAATGTCTGCAAGAAAACAACAAGGCTCAGAAAGCACCAAGGACTCTGCAGTTCAACCCTGAGCTACAAATATTCACTTCAATTAATATTGTTCATTTGTGAAATGTGAGTTAATAGCTTCCTTCAAAAGGAATGGTTTTTTGGTCATGTTTTTTATCAAAGTATGGCTCCTTAATACCTGGCATGGCAAACAAAAATGGTAGCATTTGTGGGGATATAATTAATTGACCCTATTATGTAATCCATATATCTGAATCATATACTGAATTAAGCAATGTGGGTATGTAATAATTTTTGTCAATATAATGCACTTTCATTAAAAGGGCATTAATACATTTTTTCCTCTTTAACACTACTACGTACCATTTACTCTGCTTCTGCTTTACTCTCAACAACCTGCTGATCTGTCCAGCCCAACTGTTAGGGGTGTGCAAATGTGTCTACTTTGTTTACACCTATTGAAAGGCTTTTGAATTAAACCTCCTGTAGCACTGGGAGTTGATACTTCTAGTCACAGCAAATCAGTCAGATTTTGGGTGAGAGAAATACTTAACCCCATTGCTGTATTTATTTATGGTTCTACATTGCAAGTATAAGTTATTTGTATTTTACTTATCTATGATCTGAACTTTATTGAGTAAATGATTTATCAACAATAAATAAAAATATGACTTGTTATCCACGCAACTGCTTTTGTTTTAAGACTGCTTTGTTTAGTCCTAAACTGTGTTAAGGTATCAGATTCATGCTGATTTAATAGTATGAATTTGGCCTTTCTTATAACGTTGCTGAAAACAGTATGAACTTGTTTAGAAGACAGAATTGCAACTTTCTTCTTTCCTTCATAATGCACATGGGAGAGAAAGGAATGTATGTAAACAACCATTTCTTATGCACAATAATTCATTGAATCTGTGGGTCCTAATTCAGAATTATAAAGCAGCAGCTCTCAAACATTTTGGTCTCAGGACCCCTTTACATTCTTAAAAATGATTGAGGACCCCAAAGAGTTTTTATTTTTGTGGGTTATACCTATCATTATTTTTATTATTATTATTATTATTATTATTATTATTCCCACCTTTTTTATAAATAACTCAAGGCAGTGAACATACCTAATGTTCCTGCCTTCTATTTTCCCTACAACAACAACTTGTGAGGTAGAAAAGAAAACTAAGAAATGTTTAAACATTTATTATTTGACTTCATGGACCCCCTGAAAGTGTGGTCTCAGGGACTCCAGGGTTCCCAGACCACACTTTAAGAACCACTGCTATAAAGAAAAGGGAAAAGTCTAAAATGTTATGAATCCTTACAGAAAACATTAGGTATACAGGAAGTAAATCAATGTATTTCTCTAAGTTGGAGAGAGATCACTTTAAAGCTGCATTTTTAAATATCTTTAATTGGGAATAGGGATAGTGATTATAGAAGTGTGCTGCACAAAGCTATCCTAATTTGATTTTAAAAGCTCCATATGAAATCAAAGCAACTGTTTCTAATTCAACAAGATTGTAATATTAAAATGACACATACTGGAGGTCATATGAAAGTAATATATAGTATGAAACTCTAGTGGCATTATTCTAAAATAAATACTTGTATAAGCTTGTGTCACACTCATCCAGGATGTTTAGGAGGGCATCTCCAAGATTTCTAGAAGAACTGCTAGCAAATATAAAATTTATTCCATAAGAAATCCTGGAAATTGTAGTTTCTTCTGCCAATTCATTATATCTATGAAAAATGCTCATGAATGCCTAATCCCCACAGTTCTTTCACAAGTGTTATGACTGTAATGTTTGCAAAAACCATTTTTAAGGGAGTAGTCTAATTGTAACTTATGATTACCCTACCTTGCCTTATTACAGCAGGTGGCAGCACCTAGCCAACTTTAACTGATCTCAAAACAGCTGAGTAGGGTTTGACCTGGATAGTACTTAGATGGGACTGCAGACTAGACTGGGAAGTAAAACAACACAAAACCCCAGAAGGCAATAGCATGTCACTTCCATATTGTTGCCAAAGAAACAACATGGACATTTCCAGGTACCAATCAAGATACGAGCTTGACACGAAGAAAACTACTTTTACCCCTGAAAAGTTTCTTGAAAGCTTCCAGGTATGAGACCTCTACTCCAAGCACATTGTAAAGGTTGCCTATCCTAAAATACTCTCAGACTCACAAGCAAGAGCTAAATAAAATCTGGTTTATTTGAGAATAGTATGCAAGTACAAAGAAAGCTGAGAATGGGAAAAGCGCGCCAAATGCAAACTAAAAACCCCTCGGTACAAACGAGATCCCTCCCCCAGTAGAATCTTCCCAAGCTCACAATCCCAGGTGCTCCTAACAGCTTCTGATGGTCCACGGGAAAAGTCCTTGAGCAGAGCACATAACCCAAACACATTCCATTGAAATGAACATAGATACAGAGCTTGGCACAAGGTCTCCCAGCAGCTCCCCCCCAACAGCAACGCGCGTCAGCACCATGGCATGTGAAACGTTACGATGTACAGTGCACATTGAAACAGTGAACATGATACACATAAAGAACAAAACTTGGTGGTGGGAAAAAAGGGTAGAAAATAATACCACTTTTATAGCATTATGTTGTTATATTTCATCCTGCTGTAAAAATTTCCAGACCACCCACCTCTGCCCAAAATGGCACTCATTAATCATGTCAAAATCTCAACATGGAGTATTGCATCTAAGTCTATGGCAAGTACCCTAGTCTTCCACTTTTATGAAAAAGGAATATATGATTTGGGAAAAGACAAAACAACTATTGGATAACGGAGGTACTCTATGAGAATCCCACCTGTGAGCACAGGTCGTTCTGCAATAAAAGCCTGGCATGGAAGATTTGATTCTCACAAAAATCATTTTTATTTATTAGTTAAATTTATAATCCACCACTCCTCAGCATACACAGCATTTAGCCAGTTTCAGCCTCACAACATCTATCTTGTAAGGAAGATTCAGCTGAAAATGTAAGACTGGCCCAGAATTAGCCAGTAACCTTCTGTAGTTGAACATGGATTTGAATCTGGGTCTCCTTCAATACACTGGCCTTTCATTTGATCCCATTAAATTAGAGCTAATATAGAATAAATTAGGAGACAAGAATTAGTTATGAATAGCAAGAACAATGGTTCCTGATATGTTAGTAACTCAATCTCAAGGCAGGAAAGCTATTTCACAAATTCTGCTAAACCACTCTTTGCTTAATCATGGTTAAATAAGAATTGCTTGCTGGGGGGTCAGGTAGCATATTAAAATACACTATGGTTTATAAATAATAATGCCTTGTTTATGTATCATGTTAAGCCAAAACCAAACAAAACACTTATCAGACTGTTATTAGAAGTATTATATGTAGTATGTGTATGTGTATGTAATACACCTGTACTTCTGGAAGTAAAATGTTCTATAACATGGGGCTACCAATAAGAAGGTCAGTCACCTAGTCCACACCCTATGAACTTCATCTGGACATCTAGGAAGTGAAAGATAGCAAGTTTGTGCTGTATACTTGTCTTTGCCTAAAATTAATTAGATGGGACAGAAATACCCGAAGTTATTTTTCAAAAGTAATGCTGCTATGTTCTGATTCTATTAGAATATATTAACCATACAGTATACGACTATATTCATGCCAATACACTGCTACTCACTATACTGTACAATGCCATGGTTTAGTGATAATGTACAGTTATACCTTATATTTGAGTGAATCCACATGTATGAAGATCACATATAAAACAGACCATAGAATCAAAGTTCTGGAAGAGTGAAGCCTGTACATCATGTGGAGAATGACACCTTCAAAGAAAACACAATAAAAAGCTGTTCTCATAGCAAGAGATGGCTCCAAAACAGTTTGTTCTCATATGAAGTTCATGAAGCAATGGCACGCTGATGGAAAAGTGCCAAGAGGCGTGAGGTGGGATTGACTTGTCAAGTCTTGATGGAAATTGAAAAAGTAGGCAGGAATTGTAGCCCTTTGAAACCACTGGCCAACTAGATTTTGACCTAAAGGGGATTGATGGTTATTTGAGTGAGTGGATTGAACAATACAAGTTGTAAACCTGCATTTGTTTCTGTATGCCCCAAGTCTCTGGATTAAAAAAAAAAAAGTAGCCAGAGGCATTATAAAGACCCTCTAAATGACTCTCAGATAACATTTCCATTTATACCATCAGGTTTTTTTTTTAATTTAGTAGACATGAATGTGAAACTTGTAACACTGAAATACAAACATTAAATTAAATTAACTTTGAACAATGACTTGCCACATTTTTTATCACTTGTAAAATTAAATAAACAGTAGCAATAATAATTTTTAAGAATTTTTTGCCTTTATTTAATAAAACAGAACAAAATAGCAAAAGGAAAAAAGGAATACAACAACAATTTGGTTTCTCACCCATAAACATACATATATTTACACAATAGTTTCAATAAAGGATGACTACATTTCATTATCACCATCTACACATAGTCTATGTCTGTAATCAATTTGTTCATAAATTTCAAGTAATGTCAGATTTCCAATCCACTGAGTAATTGGATCTAATTATCTTTCCAATGTTGGAAGTACTAGTCTCTTAGCAGTAAGAAGAGTATGGAGAACCCATTTCCATTGTCCAGCTGTTACTTTTCATGTAATAACTATTTAGTTAAAAAAATATGGACATCTGAAAATATTAAATCTGATTTCAGAGTCAGATTAATATAAGTAATTACTTTCTCCCATCACAGAAACACATTTTAATTATTCTCATTACATCTCCAACAACATAATTTATTCATACCTTTTCTATACAAATGCAATGAAGTTCAATAAGTTTACAATATTTTTTGTTGAATAAGATGTAATCAGGGGCATTGCACACAAGTAACAGGGGTGGGGCTTTGACTGCCTGGCTATACCCACCTTTTTCAAGCCAGTGACCATCATCAAGGATACCCTCTTAATCTAAGATCTACTGACATTTTTGATACTGATACTGCTTCCCATTGTTTTGTTAAAACGGGGATCTCCAATTCCCTATTTTATTAAGTCTTTAAATTTTGTATTTCAAATTGATTTATCACTAGCCAGTATTTATAAGGCTAATTGACAGCTTTTTTTGCCATCCAAATCTTCCCAATATAGGGTTTTTTTAAATTACTCCATAGCATCAATTTGGCTTGAAGAAAAGGATCAAAATGGAATTTTCCAGAAATAGTATATCACAGTTTTTAAATTGATGTGATAGTGACTTATCAAATCTATTATATTTTGAACCCCAAACAGTTCAATTAACTAAAGGCATCACATAAGAATACAGGTAGTCCTCACTTAATGATGGTAATTGGGACCAGAAACTCTGTTGTTAAGCAACTCGGTTGTAAAGCGCGATGTCATGTGACAATGCCTACTTACGATGGCAGTTGCAGCAGTCCCAGTTGCTGTTGTTATGTAATCACACAGAGTCACAGTGTCCTGCAGTCACCTGATCACCATTTGTGACTTCCTGCGGGGTTCCCCACTGACTTTGCTTGTTGGAAGCTGGCAGTGAAGGTCACAAATGGCGATCACATGACTGCGGGACGCTGCAATGCCATAATTGCGAGCTGGTTGCCAAGTGCCCAAATCACAATCACGTGACTATGGGGGATGCTGCAACAGCCACAACTACGAGGACCCATAATCAGTCCCCCTTGTTCAGCACCACTGTAACTTTGAACAGTTGCTGAATGAGTGGTCATTCAACAAGGACTACCTGTACTCCACAAGGGCATAAGTGAAGATACCCAAAATTTAGTACTAGTCAAAAAGTATACAGTACAAAATAGTATTAATTCAAGATTCAGAAAACCAAAGCCGCTATCTGTAACAGACAATTGAACTGAAACTGAACTTTTCAAAGAACTGAAAAGAAATTTAGAGAACATTGTACAGAATTTTTGAAAATGTGTTTCAGGTATGCATATGGAAATTCCATGCAAACTATAAAGTATCCTGGGAATTTCATTCAGTTTGATAATAGTAACCCTGCTCCAAAGCATGAGGCTTAAAGACTTGCATCTATCAACATCCAAAGAAACCTTTGTATACCTTATTCATATTTAATGTAATTATTTGAGAAAAGTCACATGGGATAAGAATACCTTACTAGTTAACAAATTAAGTATATTTACCAAAATAAGCTTTAGAAATATTTTTGTCTGTTGGCATCAATTCCAACTTGGATCAGGTGGAATCATTTGAGTGCATCAGAGCTAGAATCAAAGTATGATGCTCAGAAATAAGCAATAAAATATTATCAACATATAAAAACATGGTAGCAAACAAAGCGGATCTTTCCCAAACACAGCAATTTACTTTAATGTCTTTCCCTTGCTGTTTAGTTTGTAAACTGTTTATGGTGCATGTAAACATTTGACCATCTTCTGCTTTATTACATATAGAAATGACAAGGAACTTCTGTCAGGTGAACACATGGTAGAATAACCAGTGAGTTGACTGCAAAAATGAAACTCATGATTGTCTTCTACTGGGATGACCTTCCCCCTGCTGGGATTTCTGGAGATGCACTCTTGAAGTTGCTGCTTCTGCACTATTTGTTTGTATCTCAACCATCTCCCATCTTCCAGTAGCTCAATTTGGTATCCTTTCAGGGGAAAGAATGAAAGCCAGAGTGCTCCTGTTTTAGTGTATCAGGAAGAGTCAATCGACTAAGTTTCCATAGCTTGCATGATACCATGTTTGATGAAGCCTCATTGCCCGGGCATTGTCTGGAGATGAAGCTCAGGCTACAATTACTTTAGCTGTGCGTGATTCAGAACCCAAGCCAAAGTTGATATGAGACTAAAATCAATCTTCAGTAAAACAGTTGGCTGACACTGTGCTAAACCATTGTTTGCTTAACCATGCTTACTAAATAAACCACATGCACGGTATGTGGATCCAGTGACTGGATCCACATACCGTGCTAAGCCATAAACTGTTGAAAATCATTACCTGAATTCACAGAACACACTAAGCTAAAACCAAACCAACCTCATTAGGTGATGCCTAAGGATAAGGAAATTACTGAATTGTATAAAAGGCTTGGGATAACAATAGTGAACTAACTTGTCTTAAGATAAATTGGTATATGTGCTTGGTTGAATTGGAAAGAGAACTTCAGTTGGCCGGACACCTGGAATTACACCAGAAAGTCTCCTCTCTGCCCACCTCCACTCTCTGACGGACTCGCCTTCTGTTGGTGTTTCCTTCCCGCCTTCTCCCGGGATACAACTGAAGAGGCCTGGGCTGCAAATGGATACAGAAACCTCAAACCTTTGCTGCCATTTACTCCCGGGTATTTGCAGCCCAGCTATAGAAGCTTAAATGAAAACAAACAAACAAGAAATCCATGTTTATGTATGCAGAGGAAGAGATGTTTGTACGTTTGGGGGGCGGGGGGAGGAAAACTTGGACTGTACCATTCTCCCCAGAAACCCAAGACACATTTTTGCTAAAAACAGTGGCTAGCTAACTTATCTAAAAAGCCCACCTCATCTCCCACTTTATTGTTATAGCGTTTTGTTTTAAATTGGAGGAGCATTTAATTATATAGAAAAAAACTAACCAGTGACCTCCTCCTTGGGATATTTAAACGGCCCCTCTCAAGGAGAGCAAATCGGAATTGCCCGCTTGCTCTCAAGCGCCCCGCAGCGAGATGAAACGGAGGCGCGGTTCGACTGGCTGATGAGGAGTCCCGAGCAGGAATTGCTGGGAAACAAGACGTGATATTGATGGGCATTGACTGCTGGTGTATTTCACTCTGCAATTATTCTTGCACGATTTTGTACCGCGTGCTTCTACAAAAGAAACACTTGCAGAAGATTACTTCGCAATCCAGCAACAGAGAGGCCCGTTACGACTGCCCGCATGGTTCGGCTGCTTGCTTTTTGCCCCAAGAAAGCCGCCACAAAAATAGCGCCCCCTGCTCCTCAGGAAAATGCACACGGAGCAAACCCCTCAGTTCTGCTCTCCGAGACGGGCACAGAAGAGCGGGAAATGCCTTTCGCCCCCGCCGGTGGATCTGACAGGAAGGTGGCCCGTCCAGCCGCTCGGCCCCTGCTCTACGGAACAGCCGCCCCGCTCGCTGCCCTGTCCGGGAGCGCCGTCCTCGTGAGTCCTCCCGCCACTTCTTCCTCCCTTCCGTCGCTCCCGAGGCCTGTCTCCCCCTCCTTTAGCGCCTCTCTTCCCCGCCCACGCGGCGGGGAAAGACCCTAGCGGGCGGCTCCCCCTCCACCCGCTGCAGTAGCCTTCGCCAGGGCTCCAAGGGTGCCGCCGCTGCTGCCGCCACCGCCCTCTCCCTCAAGAGTCAACTGAGGGCGGCGGACCCTGGTGGGGCTGCCCCTTTGGACGGCCGTCCCTCTGCGCGTGCTTGAGATTCTGGGATTCTTCACTTTGGACATCTTCGCGTTAGCGGCTGCAGAGCGCGAGCCTGGCGAGCGAGAGGCTTGGCGAGCCGTGGCGCACTCGCGTGAGGTATGGTTGCCCCCGGGCTCCAGGGTTGCATTACTCTTCAGTCCTCTCCCGCTAAGGAAAATTCCCTACGCTGGGAATACCTTGTTTGGAAGCAATAACATTGCTTGGCTTCTAGGAAGAGTTCAGTGCTGAGCATACCTGCTAGAAAGCGTGAATTAAACGCGGACAGAATCTTCCCAGGAAATGCTTGTGCGGCTGTTGACATAGGGAAAGCTGAATGGCAACTTGGATCAAGATCAGTGGCAAAAGGTGCATTTAATGAAAGTGGGAAAATGAAAGTGTCTGGTGAATCAGAAGTGCAACGTACAAATGCACATCTGAAAAAAGTAGGCTGCAATTCCATGCCTCTTTTGGCATTGGTGCAAGGGAAGGGAGCAAATAGGCATAGGACCAGGGGGAAGCATCCCCCATCCCTAATATTTTGCCAGTTAAATCAGATTTTAAAGACAACTTAGATGGAAATAATGGTAACTTCAGGAAGATCGGTGACCAGAATTTAACACCATTTTCTTAAGGTTGGACATCATTCTTGGAAGTGAGACCATCTTTGGGATTCCTAGGAGGGCAGCAGTGGAGCCGGAGCCAGATTAAACAGCCTTGCATTTAAAGTCCAGAAAAGGAAGCCTAGGGGTGGAGGTGGATATGCTATGTGTACTCCTGAGTAGAGTTTAGGCATTGGTGGATGCATTTACCATGACAAATATTTTGGTTCTGCACAGCTGGTACACAAAGGTCTTTGAGTGTTTGCTGAGCTCCCGTACAGATTTGTCAGGGCAAAAGATTTTGCTTCTTTGAAACAGTCAGCTTTTAAATTCAGAACCAACCGTGCATTTCCTTTTTGGAAAACTGACACTAATTTTATCCAGATTGCCTCTTCGAGCTCTGTGTGTTGGAATCACAGAAGTCTTTTACTAAGGTTACTTATTTGATTTTCAGCTTCAGACACCTTGTTTAAATAAATGAAATGAAGGCAGCAGAAAAGTAGAAAGGGGGGGGACCCTAAAGAGTAATTACATTTAATAAAAACAGCCAAGGCATTTTGATTAGTCTGTAATAGAGAGTTAATTCAGGCTCCATGTGTCCCTCTGAAAGTTTTTGGCTTAAAAGACCTAGGATTCCTTCACTTTTGCATACAACAAGTGAACATGAAGGAGAATAAAGTTATGGTTAAACCCAATTTCATACACAAAGAATGGAAATGCTTTTCTTGCATTCATACCAGGCCCACAGAAGGGTTTGGCTGTGGCTTGTTACAATTTGTACATTTATGCTTTGTTGTTGGCAAAACTGAACCTCTTTTACCCATGAGTCATCCCATGGGGCTACCAAACTTCCACATACCTGTTTTTATTTGTGAGGGTTTTTTGCTCCTTGTGGACCAAGCTGGAATTATTTAGAAGGAAAAGTGATTTAGTAACATACTAAAGGTGCTTGGAGATTTCAGAGGTCTTCTTACATTGCAGAATGAACGGGAAGTAGTGTTGACAGCACTAACTCTAAGAACTCAATTAAGTCATTACCAGCGCAGAGGGAGGAAAACAGTTTCTTTGCCAAAAGTAATTTTCTCTCTCCTTGCAGTAGTTTTGAGATTTTTGGTGGGGAGAATTTGTCTTCCTGTGGGAGCCACCTGCCACTTCACTATTAAGAAGTCTCCACTCTTTAATTTCTGCCTTAACTGTGACACTGATGACTTGCATATACATTCCAATGATTCATAAATGGGTTTGTGAGCCATTATTTTGGAAACATACCACTCTACATTGCAATGTAGATGTTCAAGAAAGTGGAAAATAACTGTGAGGTTCTGGAATTTGTCTTAGATTACTGTGCACTGAAACAGGTACACCTTTGGATACAAATAGCTACATTTTACACTTTCTTTTGCAAGTATGCTACTGAAGTTTAATTTCACCTATAATACATACTTCCAGTCACTCTCTTTCAGCCCTAGGAAGGAGGCAATTGCAAACCACTTCTGAAAGTTTTTTCTTGCCAAGAAAACTGCAGTGACTTGTCCAGACAGTTGCCAGGAGTCAAAAAAACTGACTTGAAGGGACCAAAAAAAAGGCATAAAAAAGATTGGATTGTAAGAAAAATATTGGAGGAGATGGGAGGGAATTTCTCAAGAAGAGAGTAGATGAGATAAAGGAGAGTTAAGTGTATTTAAAGAACGGAAGTGAGTAATCTAAAGTGAGAGTCCCAAGAGTGGACCACCTATTGTATCTTGAGGCATTTTCTGGATGATCCAATCCATTTCATGTAATAATTAAACATCCAAACCCTTGAGATAGGGTAGGATAGGAAATCTACATTTTAAAAGTCTGAATGTTCTCACCACCTTGTAAATTCTTAAGTGGTTCTTGGGAGACATGGTGGAAGTACTCTTTGAGGGAGCTATATCTTCATCAAAACAGAAAAACAAGAGTCCTTCCAAATTATACATTATTTCAGAAAGATAGATTAAAGTGGCACTCTTTCGAGTAAATTGCATCCTCTTGTACTGTACAGGTAGACCTCGACCTATGGCAGCAACTGGGACCAGAACTTCCATCGCTAAGTGATGTCGTAAAGCGCAACCGCATCGCTTAGTGATGGCAATCCCTGAAGTCTTGGTTGCCATTGTTAACTGAATCCCATTAGTTAGGCGAGGCAACTTCCTGCCAGTTTCCCACAACCAAAGTCAGTGGGAAAGCCGGCAGGAAGCTGCAGGTCCCAGGCAGGTAAGTGGCTACTGCTGGGTTGGGGAGGGAGCAAGGGGCTGGGCGGGGGTGTGCGCAAGAGGCACCATGAAGGTCAGGGAAGGTGTGGGAGGATATGCGAGAGGTGCCTCATGGGTTGGGGAGGGTTTGCAATTGGTGCCATTCAGGTCAGGGAGAGGCACTGCATGGGTCAGGGAGGTGCGTGAGAAGCACTGTGTGGGTTGGGGAGGGTGTGCAAGAGCCACTGCGTGGGTCAGAGAGGGTC
The DNA here is from genome assembly GCF_035149785.1 of Candoia aspera. Taxonomy (NCBI): domain Eukaryota; kingdom Metazoa; phylum Chordata; class Lepidosauria; order Squamata; family Candoiidae; genus Candoia; species Candoia aspera. The sequence goes on along the minus strand of NC_086153.1, from coordinate 117,823,335 downwards.
CCTGGGAGTGCAAGAGTGGCTGATGCAGCACAAGTGCAGAGGGACTGGGGGAGGGTGCGCGGCTGGGGGAAACTTACCCCAGCGACTTGTAATCTTCCCTGCTGGCTTCCCCTTTGGTTTCTGGGGAAGCCAGCATGGAAGGTTGCAAATGGCCATCATGTGATTGCGGGGCACTTGGGAATCAGTCGTAAGTGCGAACAGGGTGCCAAGCACCCAGATCGCAATCATGTGACTGCAGGGGTGCTGGACTGCCAGAACTGCAAGGACCGGTCGTAGCCACCATTCATTCAGCTCTGTTGTAACTTTGAAGTGTCGTTGAACGAATGGTCGTAAGTCGAGGACTACCTGTAAACCTTTTATGATCTAACAGTAATGATTATTAGAGTAAATGCAAATTCCATTGATAGTGGGTTCTGTCTATGTGCAAAATGTTTTCAGGATTTCAGAACTATAAACTGCTATCAGGAGGTTCCCATTATTCTTATTAACTCTGGCAAACCTTAACCATTTGTTGCATGGGTGAAACAAGTGAAAGAACTGAAGGGTGAAGTCAGTCAGTGAAGTTCCTTTAACTGTGCTTACTGCATACCTCTTTGGCCTGATCAAGTATCTTACACTTTGTTGGCTGGATACAGGGACCTTTTCCATTTACCTTCTTGGCATCTTCTTTAGGCCCTTTTAGTTGGAAAGTTCTGCCCATAGAACCTCACTGCTATTAGGTGATTGTTTTTCCTGGCTAGCTTATGGAGATGAGAATTAATAACACCAGAGAAAGTATTATTATTTCCATTCTATACTGATAGATAATAGATTTTTGAAATATAAGATAGGATTTTTTAAAAGCCAATATTTAAAGTTCAGGAAGCATTTTATAAAAAGCAAAATAAGATGCTCTCTACTCAGATTTACAGTCTAAAAAAGACAAAACAGCAAAGAGGAAGGCATATGAATAAGTACATAGGAATTTGTGGAGTCCTTGGTGCTCTCTGAACTTGGTTGTTTGCTTGAAGACATTTCATTACCCGATTAGGTAACATCATCAGTATGAATGAGTGTGGGTTTTGCTCCCTGTTTATATATAGTAGGTTGCCCTGCCAGTGCTGGTGGGGGTGTCGTTTTCTCCTTGGTAGTTCCTTGATTAGGCTGTTGTTTTCTGCTTGATTGTTTGTCTGGTGCTGATCCCTGCTTATCTGGGTGTTGGCTGCTGGAGAGGATGTGTTCTGGTCTTTTTGTTTCCTTCTTAGCTTTTTTATTGTCTCTTTTGAATGGTGTGTAAATGTGGTTTATCTCTATGTATGTATTGATGGCTGATTTGTCTAAAAGCCAAGCTTCCAGGAAGTCCCCAGCATTTTTGGATTTAGCTTGGTCTAGGATGCTCAGTTTCCCAGTTGAAAGTACGGTTAAGTCTGTCCATGTGTTGAGAGCTTAAGGAGTTTTCATCGTGTCTTCTGACTGCTAGTTGGTGTTCATGGATGCACTCTGCTAGTCTTCTGCCTGTCTGTCCTACAGAGTGGCTGCTACAGTCCTTACCCTGTATGTTGTAGGTGACTCCTGTTTTTTCTTCTTGGGCTACTGGGTCTTTTGGTTTAATTAAGATGTTTTGGAGGGCTTTAGTTGGTTTGTGTGCTACAGTGATGCTGTGTGGTTGTAATAGTCTGTTGGTAGAGTTTCCAAGATGTTTATGATGAATGGCGGTGTTATCCTTTGCATAGCTTGTGTTGGTTGCGCTGTAGTGGGTTGAGTGGTCAGGCACTTTTATCAAACCCACTGCAGCACAACCAATCTTCAAATTCAGAGGTAAGGGTCTTTCTTAGCCTTGCTGTGAGAAGATAACCAGGAGGTACAGGGGCATTCAAAACTTATGTGCTACCAGGGAGCCATGGCTGATTCACATTGTACATCAATAATAGCATATTCAAAGAGCACAGTCTGAATTATTAAAACACATTTTTATAGTGCTGCATTAGGTACATTTGAAATAAGTTTTCTGCCCTCTAGTGGTTATTTCACAAGCATATTTGAGTTTAAGATGAAAGGAAAGTTAAAATGAAGGGAAACTTTATTATTTATTTTACTGTAATTCATCATTCACACAGTCTTCAAGCTGGGGCAAAACAATTAAAAATATATGGGAAAACAACATATAAAAGATACAATTAGTTACTGTACAGATATAAAAGATACAGTTCAGTAGCTTAAATTTAAGCAACTTGCTCTTATATTTAGTCTGTTTAAACTAAATCTAGTTTAAATAAAAATAACTTGTACTTTCTCCAAATGATGGTAGACTTGACAGAAATGAGAAAAGTCTTTATAAACTGTATACACTTGTCCATAGGATATTAGTATGATCAGCAGTTGTAAAGTATCAGTCTGAGTTAGTAAAAGGACCATTTCTGATAGGACATAACCAAGTTTATGTCCAGAGTTGTGCTTATACCACCAAAAGTGACCAATCCAAGCAATATTTTCCATCTGATCTACTCCCTATCTTGTACAATGCAAGAAACCACTCACAGCAGAACATAGATAGCTAAACGCTTTCTAGGTCTTTTTAAGGATTAGAGCAGCAGCAGCTTCATCATTACCTTGATGAGGACAGGAGTCACCTATAACATACAGTGTAAGGACTGTAGCAGCCACTCTGTAGGACAGACAGGCAGAAGACTAGCAGAGTGCATCCACGAACACCAACCAGCAGTCAGAAGACACGATGAAAACTCCTTCATCTCACAACACAGGGACAGACTCAACCATACTTTCAACTGGGAAACTGATGGGCACATTTAAAAATTGGTGCTATGGGGCTTTGTGAGTTTAGAACGTGGCTGCAAAGGTGGGAATTGCCAATTATTAACTTATATGCCATAAAACAAACTGGTGAGGATTCTCTGCACCACTTCTTCTAGCCCCCTAAGAAGTTCTCTGTCACTTTCCTGCAGGCTTTGACTTTTTTTCTGGCAAATGATCACTCTTTGAAATAAAACAATGGGCTTTGGTCCCCACCATTATTATTTTCAAGGAATTTCTGTGAGGCCTAGAGGCAACCTTGAAAACAACAGTGATGATGCTAGTGCTTACCTTTACTAAAGGAACAAGGAAAGGAAGGTGTCCAGAGGTGCAATATAGGGGGCTGCTTGATTTGAGCCCCAGATGAAAAGTGGTGGGTGCTGCTGCCTTGCTGTCACCAACAAGAAGCTCCCTTGCTGGAAGCTGAGGAATTCTCATAATACTGTGTATTTACAAAAGTATATATGGAAATGAGGCAGAAGACCAAGGAGAAGATATCTCAGGTTTTTATTTCACTATTGGGAGAAGAGAGTGAATGAGAGACAGGACAGGGAAGTGGGTGCTTATTGATGTTCTGTCCTCCATTTTTGAGGTAGAGGAGAATATGATGGCCAGGGGAGGAGTTAAGTGGCGTTTACTTCTCTGTTGTGATTGGGCTAGCCACAGTCACACTGTGGCACTATCCTCCATTACATCAGATGTGCCCACAGTTAATTACAAGTTACCTTCCTGAATTTGCTGCAGTAAGAAGCATATATTTAACAAACCAAAATGCAATACAAGAAGCTGGTGTGGTCCTTGCGGTTGTGTTAGGGCTAGTTTCAGAGCATTGCAACATTCAAGCTGTTTTTTATACAAACCATCTGAGCGAAGAGATGCTATTAATACCTCCAGTTTCAAAAAAAGGATCACTGTTATTGAAACAACAGGTTGAAAAGAACTAGAAATTTAATATGATTATGTCTACTGCTGGTTTGAGTGTTCATCAAAATGGAGGGAAATAACATTTAACCTGCTTCTGTTGCTGCTTCTGAATATACAACCATGGTAACCTATAGCAGATCATCCCAACCTAGTGCCCTCCAGTTATTCAAAATACTACTCCCAAAATTCTAGGAATTGCCATATGACTAGGTTATGTCCATGGTTAATTGAATTTCTCAAACTAAATAATGCTATAATGGGTTGCTACGGAGGGTAAAGCTCCATTAAAATCACATCACTCCATTCCTCACTATGCAACTGAAGGCTGATAAGCTGAACAATATGGAATAGTGGTTGGGGCTCCATGGGATTCTATGAATTGTTTAGAGACCAGCCAAAGGCTACTTCTCTGTGCCCAAGACTTCTTATTCTGGAAATACAGCTATCAAAAGAATGATGATCTGCTCTTTGTTGCATTTTACATGCCATTCTCATATATGTTATATATCACCTTAATGGAATAATTATATTTTCTTACTTTAGGACTTAAGCCCATGCTAATGTGCATTTCTTCAGTAGTTTTTAATACATTATTTTTCTTCACCATAATGTGGACTTCAGCCCTTTTTGAATGCTGTCATATAATGCAAAACACCTTTCTACAGATCTGCATTTTTTTTAACACTGACTACAACTTCCATCCAGGTGTTGTTCTTTATTTGTTCAGTCGCTTCCGACTCTTCGTGACTTCATGGACCAGCCCACGCCAGAGCTTCCTGTCGGTCGTCAACACCCCCAGCTCCCCCAGGGACGAGTCCGTCACCTCTAGAATATCATCCGTCCACCTTGCCCTTGGTCGGCCCCTCTTCATTTTGCCCTCCACTCTCCCTAGCATCAGCATCTTCTCCAGGGTGTCCTGTCTTCTCATTATGTGGCCAAAGTATTTCAGTTTTGCCTTTAATATCATTCCCTCAAGTGAGCAGTCTGGCTTTATTTCCTGGAGGATGGACTGGTTGGATCTTCTTGCAGTCCAAGGCATTCTCAGAATTTTCCTCCAACACCACAGTTCCAAAGCATCGATCTTCCTTCTCTCAGCCTTCCTTATGGTCCAGCTCTCGCAGCCATATGTTACTACGGGGAACACCATTGCTTTAACTATGCGGACCTTTGTTGTCAGTGTGATGTCTCTGCTCTTAACTATTTTATCGAGATTTGTCATTGCTCTTCTCCCAAGGATTAAGCGTCTTCTGATTTCCTGACTGCATCTGCAGTAATCTTCGCACCTAGAAATACAAAGTCTTTCACTGCCTCTACATTTTCTCCCTCTATTTGCCAGTTATCAATCAAGCTGGTTGCCATAATCTTGGTTTTTTTGAGGTTTAGCTGCAAGCCAGCTTTGCACTTTCTTCTTTCACCTTCATCATAAGGCTCCTCAGTTCCTCTTCGCTTTCAGCCATCAAAGTGGTATCATCTGCATATCTGAGATTGTTAATGTTTCCTCCAGCGATTTTAACTCCAGCCTTGGATTCCTCAAGCCCAGCATGTCACATGATGTGTTCTGCGTACAAGTTGAATAGGTAGGGTGAGAGTATACAGCCCTGCCGTACTCCTTTCCCAATCTTAAACCAGTCCGTTGTTCCGTGGTCTGTTCTTACCGTTGCCACTAGGTTGCTATACAGATTCCTCAGGATCCATCCAGGTGCATGTCCTTAAATACTTCACTTTGGCAATATAATTAGAAGCATTCTAATTTGCAGATGTGGAAAGTTTCTGCATTGCTGGCTGTATGAAGTGGGAGAAGAAGGCAATCTCTGTTCTCAGAAAAGTTGCAGCCAAAGAATAGGAAACCATTTTAAAGCCTTAGGGCCCTTTCCGATGCAAGGGCTCCACCAGATCAGAATAAGCATATCCCTTGTATGCTTTTGGCCATATTTACATGCAGAGATTAACTCTGGAAGTTAACTGGCTCTGCTCTTGCTCCAAAAAAAAAAAAACGCAGCAGAGACAGATCAGCTCTATTTCCCATGTAACTGCAGGGCTGATGGCTCCTCCCATCTTGTCCTTGCTCTTGGGATTTCCCCTTCCTTCCTGAAGCAAAGGTCAGATGATGGTTAGCTGCCATTGTGCCATTTTATCTGCTCTAAATACGGCTTTGCCCGTAGCTGCTTTTCAAGATGGTTCAAAGGAAGAAAGCACAGCAAAGGATAGATGTTGCTTTTAGCACTCCCTCATTGGCCAACTGGGGAGTGTGCTGGATGGCTTAAATAGAAAAATGTGAAGATATTCCAGGCAGCAGCAGAAAAACACTTTTGAGAGTTGGAGGGATGAAACTGGGAACCATGTGAAAGGGGCTTAGTGTGTTTCTTTTACATAGTTTACTAGGTATCCTAAAGGTCTGGGTTCAGTTTCTGAGTCAACATGGAAATTTATCAAAGGTTCATGAGAAAGGTACTTCACTTCTGGATCAGTCTTGTTTTGTTCTCTCTTTATGTTTAATATTTTTAAAATATAACAAATTCAGTTATGGGATCTTCTGGAACCACCAATGAAAAGTAGAGACTTAAAAGTAAATTTTTCAAAGGCATCAGCTGTGATGGGTTTCCCTCAAACTCTTGTTTCTTAAATATGTTAGTTCAGTTCAGTACTTATGGATATGGAATACAAGAGTTGGAATAAGTTGTGTTGTAGAGTGGTTAAAGTCTTGGATTAAGTTTCGGGGAGACTCTGACTTCAGTCCACTTGCAGCAGAGTAACCTTGATGGGTGACTTCAGGCCAGGCACTCTTTCTCAGCCCAACCTACCTCACAGGATTATAGCTCTGAGTACAAGATGAAGTGACAGCCCCATATAAGGCACTTTGAACTCCTGGAGAAAAGCAAGGATATAACTCTAAAAAATAATACTAATTTCTTTCTAATCCTACACAGTACAAAGTCCAGAGCACCATATGGTTGTAAGTAGACTGGAAAAATGTGTAATAAATAAATAAGTATTTCTGGCTTTGCTAGCCACGTGAGTGCTATGCTTAGATATTTATACAGTTAGATGCAGAATTCAATCTCAAAAAGCTAAAAATAAAAAAAAGCTGATAATTATATGAATATATTATTTTATTAGATTTATTGTCTTCATAGGACTATTTTTAATATCCTTACTATGGCATACATTTATTACAAGACTTTATAGAAGCTTCTGTACAGTTATGGTAATTAAAATAATATTTTTATCACATTTTGTTTTTTCAAAACAGAAGCAAAGCAACATGATGGCCTTAGTTCTGCTAGTTTCCACTCTTGCCTTCAGCCTCACAAGTGGAATAAATCTACAAGATTTTAGCTGGCAGTTAAAAAAAATACCACGGATTGTGAAGGAAAAGACTTTCTTCCTTGGCACTCCTAAATTTGAAGGCAGTGCCAAATTAGAACTGAGTGGCGTATGTGGGATTGAGTGCCAAAGGACACTGCCAGTGCCACGTTGGTCTGATCTGAAGGAGCTGCTTTCCTATGAGACAGTCTTTGAGAATGGCACGAGGACCCTGACTGAAGTGGAGGTCCTGGGGGTGGAGCCTGACCCAGGTGTAAACACTACTAATCAGGTGCTAACAAGAAGGAAGAGACAGGTCTATGGCACAGACAGCAGATTCAGCATTTCAGACACTCGATTTCTGACCAACTTTCCTTTTAACACAGCTGTGAAGATCTCAACAGGCTGCAGTGGCATTCTTATTTCCCCAAAGCATGTACTCACTGCTGCCCACTGTGTGCATGATGGTGAAGATTACATTAAAGGTAGTAAGAAACTGAGAGTGGGGCTGCTGAAGCTGAAATCCAAAGGCAGCGGCAAGAGACGCAGGGGAGCCAAGAGGAGTAAGAGGGAGGTGCCAGAAGTCAAGGACGGTGAGACTGACTCCAAACTGCAGAAAAGGGGATCTGGCAGTAGAGCTGGCAGAAAACAAAAGACATCTGTGTTGAATGAGAGGAAGTCGGAGCGTAAGCCCTCCTTCCAATGGACCAGAGTTAAAAGTACTCAGATCCCCAAAGGCTGGAAAAGAGATGTGACAGGAGATGTCGCAGTTGATTATGACTATGCAGTTTTGGAACTCAAGCGTCCCCACAAGAAGAAATACATGGATCTTGGCATCAGCCCAAATAGCAAGATGATTCCTGGAAGTATGATCCACTTTTCTGGATATGATGCGGACCGAGCTGGCCAACTGGTTTATCGTTTTTGTAGCATATCTGATGAATCCAACGATCTCTTCTACCAGTATTGTGATGCTGAGCCTGGTTCCACTGGTTCAGGAATCTACCTCCGCCTTAAAGAACCAACCAAGAAGAAATGGAAACGCAAAATTATTGCTATTTATTCTGGTCATCAGTGGGTGGATGTTAATGGAGAACAGCAGGATTACAACGTTGCAGTTCGAATTACACCCCTCAAATATGCTCAGATTTGCCTCTGGATAGGGAACAGTGGCGATTGTGCACAGGGCTAATGACATATAATACAAGATCACCTAGTATCTAATAGGGCTAGGCAATGAAAGTCATACGTTGACTTGGTTTGGTTTTATTTGAACTTGACACCAGAAATTAGCCTTTTTATATTGAGAAACAAAAAATTTACCCAGCATTTACTAGAATTTTTCTACTAGGTTAATTAAATTAACCATAGATACAAGGTGCACTTAAATGCCAGGTTGTGTATATATGTGTGTGTGTATGTGTGTTATACACACACACACAGTATATATGTACTGGTAAGTTTGAATAATTCATGTCAAAGAACAATTGTTCTTGGCTCCTTCAGTTTGTTACTCAGTTAACATTTTAAAGAAAAGATTCTTCTCTGGTAACTGGTATTATTAAAACATTGATTACTTTATTTTCAACATATTAACTTGTCTCAGGGCTCTGCTCAAATAAGCATCGCACATTCATTATTATCTAGTAACTACAGATGATCCAAATTCTGAAACATGGGGATAAGACAAGAAACAGAAAAATCTGATCTTCACACTTTGATGGCCCTGCCAAGTTAGTGTTTAAGGAATATGTAAAGCTTGGGTATCCCATTTTCTTGAATTCTAAAACAGCAAAATGAAGCCTAATCAATGCAGCATGTTCCCAATTTGGAAAAAAGAGAAGGAATCATATAATTCAATGCCTATAAATCAGATTTAGAAAATAAAACTGGGAGTATTAAAATGGTATTTGTTTATTCAGTCACTGCTTTGAACAAATCCCTGTCCTTTTTTATTGTTATTAAGGTGCAGTAGTGATGGTTATGTATTCTAATTTTTAAAACTATAAAAAGCTCAATGTATCCTCCTATCAGAACTAGGAGATGACAGTAGCCCAAGAAGCCATATATATGCTCCTGATGGTAGGGGAAGCATGAAGGAGAAGAGAACAGCTCTGTGGTCTCAAATGTAAACAGATGTACAGTAATTGCCACATCTGTTGAAGTGTACCTGAAAGTCTTCACCATAAAGGTAACATGAGATGCACAAGTTGCACCAAGACTCTGTTTCCCAACCTCAGCAACTTGGACGTGTATGAACTTCAACTCCTAGAATTCTTAGCAATGGTCATGCTGGCTGGGGAATTCTGGGAGTTGAAGTCCACACACCTTAAAGTTGCTGACGTTGGAAAACACTGTATTAGGATTTACCATTCAGCCTTTCTTTCTTCAAATAGATGGCGATGTGTGGAAATACTGTAGCTCTTCAGATTTCCACAACTACCAAAGCCAATAATTATTTCCTAAATCATGTTCTAATGTTTACAGAATAATGTAGGTTAACTATCATGTAAATATATTACTGATTTATTATGTAGCAAGAATTCTCTTGGGTTCATTTCAAGTTTTGAACCTCCGCTTTTACTAGAAAAGCATTTAAAGTAGGCTTGTTATTTAAAACATACACATTTCAGTAGCTTTTCAAAATAACTTCAAAGATTGTAATGTATGTGAAGGCCATTTGGAGAAAACAAAATCATCAGGACTCTGTTTAATATGTAACATTAAGGTGGAATATTCCTGGCCATATATAATCTTGGTTTTATTAATATTACAATAATTTCATTTTAACTTGAATTGATCAACATTTTTGTAAAGAAATGTGTAGTAAGAAACAAACGTTTTAAAATATATATATGAATGTGAAAATCACTAAACCCTTAAAAGCACTTCAGTTTGAATGAAATATTCTTAAATTTGTTTTTTGCTATAACTTGAAAAAGTATTAAATCTAGAATTGACATGCAAAGGCATTTTTATGATTTCTCTGTAAGTGAATTGTGCATTTCAAAACATCCCAGATCAAATTAATTATAATCTATAATCTTATTCAGAAATATTCTTACTTTGAATTATTTTTTCAAATATGAAATCCATAAGGAAAAAAAGACACAAATAAAAGACCTTTATACATCATGATGTTCTCAAAAGACATCAAGATAATAAATAAAACGTATTAAAAGTTTGCAATACTGTAATTTAAAAACAAAAACTAAATTTTATTGTATCTAGAAAACATGGTGTTCTAGTTGCTGTTAGATTCAACAGATTAATGGGTACAATAGTCACAGATAATGGGAATTCCAATTCAATAATATCTGGAGGACCACAGGTTTCCTGCCATTGGCTTCAAAGTATTTTCAAGCAATCTGATCATAGGATATCCCTCTTGAAGGGGCTAAGCTCTATGTCAGTATGAATTGGTATCATTAAATTGTTATTTACTGTAGGTTCAGTGTGAAAGTAAGAAAGTGAAAGTTGCATGTTACACTGCAGTGAATGGTGATCACTGGATTCACTGAATGGAAGAATCAGAGATGAATTTTGGGAAAAATTATATTCTGAATAAATGGGATCCCGAGGAAGAAAAATTCTTCTAGGTTCATGAGTGAATGGGTCTGATCAAGGGAGTACAGGAAAAGGGATAGACCATTTGGAGACCCAAGAATGAGTTACTGTTTAGACAGTAACTCTTTGTTGTTAATATGGGATTTAAGCAGAAGTCTGTTCATGGCAAAAGAATACATATACATATAAAAGCATTAATTTGTTTATGACGAAAACAAAGAATTAATGAAGGACGTAAGAATGATGGATAGGGATGTGCAGACTACTCCACAGACAGAATAATTGTCCCAATTGTAGCATTTGGACAATCTATCTATGGAGTAAAATTTGCATGCACAGTATTGTTTGCTGTGATTTGAATCTGGTCTGCTTTGGATAGAATCCAAAAGTGCAGTGCTCTAGACAGTGAATACACCATTCCATTTCTAGAGTGGGGAAACAGTTACAGATCTCCTTTCATCCAAAAACTGCCTGGCTGTCAGTGGAGCCATAGAACTCACAGAGTCTTTAATGATAAAAGGTTCTCAATTTGTAACAGTTTTTTGGTAGTCTCAAGAGACATCTTGGGAAAAAAATGGACATGGTAGAAAAGTTTGGTCTAAAGTTTGGAAACCAGGAGTTTGGAAACTAGGAGACTGAGAGTTCTAGTCTCATTTTAGGCATGACAGCCTTCGGGGAGGCCTTGGCCCAGTCCCCCTCTCTCAGCCCAACTCACCTCATAGGGTTGTTGTTGTGGGGAAAATAGGAGGAGGAAGGAGTAATAGGGATGTTTGCTGCCTTGAGTTATTTATAAAAATAATAAAGGCAGGATAAAAATTAAATGAATAAATGTAAAAGTGAAAAGGTGTATGAAAATAAATTCAACTCCCAACAGAATGAATGAAAAGTGAACTTAAGGAAAGAGGATGTAGTAGTTGCTTGGATCAGAGTGAAAAGAATTACGTTACAGAGTGCACAAAAGTTACCAAGTTACTCTAATGGAAAGAATGAAATGTTGACATACTGAAGAGGAAAAGGCTATGGATGGGGAAAAGTGCATTTAAGAGAGTGATTACTGCAAGAAAGGAAGAGAGACAGTTATTGTAAAATGTGTACATAGAAAAAGATAGTTGCAAAGAATGTCAAAGCAAGGAACAGTTAAGATTAAAAGACACAGGGAAAATGCAGAGCATATTCATGGAAATAGAAATTTATTTTGGAAATAGGTGAAGAGGATTAAATGAATCTCCATTAGAGTGGTGAAATGATTTGGGATGAAACTGAAGTCAGGGAATGCTAGAAGCATTATTTTAGAGATCTGCATGACAATTCTAGTGATATGCCTAAATTGAAATGAACATTATAAATGTTAGTGTCCAAGAAAAAAATGATAAAAAGGAAATAAAGTTTAATTAATTAAAGGATGAAGCGGTTTATGGATATGGTGGAAACAAGGATAGTTTGTAAGAATAGAAAGAGAGGTACAGTGAATGGTGTTGGTGCAATGTTTTCTTTTTCTTACTACATGCTTTTTTTTTTTAACTTACCATTTCGTACTCCTTTTCTGCACTCTGCATAATGTTGAATAGTATGATGGGTATGTATGTATATATGTAAGGTAATAAACATAACTCAGGTTTATGGGTATACCTTGCTGGAATTTACTTCATTTATTTAGACCGAAGTTCTATTACATAGCTTGGAAGTAGTGTGCATTCAAATTAATAAATAGATCAGGGTTTTTCAAACTGGGTTCCACAGAACCTTAGGATTCCATGAGGATTAATTACTGGGTTCCATAGGAAAAAGTTGCGGGGGGGGGAACCTCTTTGTAAGGGAATCTAAGGTTGTGTTTGCTCATGATGCCTAGTTGTACGTCTCCACTCTGGGCCAACCAAGTGATATTGTCAAGGTCCTTTCCCAGTGTCTGGTGGCTGTGAGGGTCTGAATGGGGGAGAATAGGCTTCAGCTCAACCCTGGCAAGGCTGAGTGGCTTTAGGTTTTAAAGGCCCCCAGCTCCAGGGATTTTCAATCTGTAACTCTGCATAGGGGTACATTTTCCCAGTTAGAGTTGGTATGCAATTTGGGGGTGGTCCTGTGCTTTTGGCTCCTGCTTAAAGAGCAGGTAGTAGCCATCACCAGGAGCGTTTTACACAAGTTCATCTTTTGTAGCAATTGCACCCATTCCGGACAAGGAGACTTTACTCATGGTGACTCATGTCTTAGTCACCTCCCATTTGGATTACATGCTCTTCATGGGGTTGCCCTTGAAGAGAACTTGGAAACTGTAGCTGGTTTAGAATGCAGCAGTGTGAGCAGTTTTGGGGGTTTCTCATTACAAATTGTCCTAGCTTAGTGACCACAATTGGGACCAGCAACTCGATTGTTAAGCAAAGTGGTTGCTAAGTGAAACCACAACAGTGCTTATGATCTTACTTCAGCTTTCCTTTGGTTTACAGACCTGCAAAGGCTGTAAATGCGAGGATTGGTTACAAAGTTAGTTTCTCATCACTGTCGAATGGCCACTGTATGAGGCAGTTGTTAAGTGAGGGCTACCTGTACACCCATACAACATGGCTGTTTTGTGAGCTATACTAGCTGCCAGTAAACTTCTGAGTGCAAATCACCTACAAAGCCCTACATGGCATAGAGCTAAGCTATTTACATGACCACCTTTTTCCCATTGTTTCTCCTCAGTCCACCTGATCTAGTAGAGGGGACATGCTCCATGTTGCTTCTATCAAACAATAGCATCTTGTTGGACCCCAGAGTTGTGCCTTCTCAGTGGCAGCATCTGCCCTGTGGAACAGAATCCCCCCTGAGATTTGGATGGCCCCAACCCTGTAAACCTTTTCGCAAGGCATAAAAGTCGTGGCTATTTCCCCAGGCCCTTGGCTCAGGTGGATAGATGACCTCTGCTGTTAGCAATGTGCCTTTTCTGTGAGTGGGGTTATTGTTTATCCTTGGGCACCTGTGGTTATATATCGTGGGCTTTTCTGTGTTTTAATCCTTATGACTCACCCAGAGTCACTTGTGAGAGATGGGTGGCTATATAAATCATATAAATATATAAATAAGCCTCAATCTTAGTCCCTTGCAAAGAGGTCTTCTTTCCTTAGTCCTTTAAACAAGAGACTAAGGGGGGAAAAAACCCTCTGTGAGGGGCTCAGAGAAAAAAAATGTCAAAATGCAGTCAAACATCCACTCCTGCCATCCAGGGTGCCTGGGGCAATTTGTTTTAATGTACAGGGGACAGGGTGGGACTTGTCAACTGACATTCAGAAGCCCCACCCTTTTGGATCAGGGGCTCCAATAATTAAAAAAAATCAGGTTCCAAAGCATGAAAAAGTTTGAAAATCCTTGTTTTAGATAACCTGTTCAATAGTGAACATGCATCTCTTCTGCAAATATGCTGAGCAATGAGTTGTATCTCCTGTTGCTAGTGAAAGCCACTAAGAAGTGGGAATATCTTAGACAAATGTTAAAACTGCATGTTTACAAATGACAAAAGGCCCCCAAATGGAAATGACAAGTTCCACAAATATTCCACAAATACTGGTTGAGAAGATTACATCACAATCTCTGAAGCCCTTTCCTACATCAAAAGTAATTTGCTGATGAGAGGGATCAAAAACATGAAAGAATGCCATATACAGTACAAAGACTTTGTACGTTTTTCAGACATTCCACATCAAGGCATTCATTCCAACAAGGTCACTGAAGTGTAGATCATGGTTGCCACTTCAAAGTAACCATCTTCCCATTTTATCAAACCCTATAATTAGAACAATAGCAAGGCCAGGTGAAAAGTTCTCCAACTAATTCATTTAGGCTCCAAAAGTGGGTTTGTGAGTAGGCTAGAGTACGTCTTTCCTCGTCTTTATCATAGTCATTATGCAGTGGTGGTGGAGGAAGATGATTTTCACAAACCTTTTTACCTTATCTGGTTCAGCAATCATATTTATTCATGCATGCACCAAAGATATCAACGTGATGTGAAAATACTGTGCCAAGAATATGAGATTTTGTCTCTGCAGCTCAGGAAACCTTTCCCCTCCATGTTGTATTCCACAGCACTGCAATGAAACAGCAACAGCCGAGGGCTGCTAAATGGTACCTGTGTTGTTATTGCCATGACAACAAGGCTGACACTTCCTAGCAGTAGCCGTGCAAGGAAGCACAGGTTGCCTTGGTAACAAGGATACATTCCTTTACTTCCCTTTGTCTTCCTTTTTCTCACTTTCCTCTTGGCCATCTCAGGGAGGACAAAGCACTGTTTTCATGATGAGTAGCGCCAGGTAGGATCACACAGAAACAAAGGCCAGTTGAAGGTGGCCTGAAAGCCTCAGAAGGGGCGGGAGGATAACATGGCCCTTCAGTAGTATTGGAAGGATAAACTCCAGAGGAATGAAAGAAAAGGAGACAGGAAAAAAAGAGGAGGGTAAAAGGGAAGAGAAGGTATGTTTTATATTTATTTCAGGTGGGGCTGGCTGAAATTACATTGAAGTTGACTGCAGTGGCATTAGGGCAGACTATGAGACCCACACTGATCTCTCTGCAACAACCCATGGCTGGGCCTCTCTCCCAACATCTGTCTCCTGCAGCTGGCTCACTCTAATTGTCAGGCTGGCCAGGGGAACTTCTGGGGCTGCCT
This sequence comes from Candoia aspera, assembly GCF_035149785.1. Classification (NCBI taxonomy): domain Eukaryota; kingdom Metazoa; phylum Chordata; class Lepidosauria; order Squamata; family Candoiidae; genus Candoia; species Candoia aspera. The sequence goes on along the minus strand of NC_086153.1, from coordinate 117,808,118 downwards.
TAATCCCTACTTTCATTGTGAGGAGATGAAGTTAGATAGATAGATAGATAGATAGATAGATAGATAGATAGATAGATAGATAGATAGATATAGATATAATTTTCCCACCTTTATTATTTTTATAAATAACTCAAGGCAGGGAACACATCTAATACTCCTTCCTCCTCCTATTTTCCCCACAACAACAGCCCTGTGAGGTGCACTGGGCTGAGAGAGAGTGACTGGCTCAAAGTCACCCAGCCGGCTTTCATGCCTAAGGCAGGACTAGAACTCTCAGTCTCCCGGTTTCTAGCCTGGTGCCCTAACCGCTAGACCAAACTGGCTCTTTGCAAACGTTCTAGCAGCATCCTTCTCAAGATCCAGTTACTAACTACAAAATGAAAGATAAGGAATTGCATTTAAATGCCTGAAAAACTGCAGTGGGAGGAAATGATGGAAATGCTTGCAGTTTTCAGACAATGAGAAAAATTATTTTGAGATGTATTATTTGTGTGAGATGGGCACTATAGGTATTTTGCTACATTTGTTATCTTTAACATAGGGCCCAGATGGCAAAGTCCAGGTAGTTTGAGTTTTAAATGGTTGCCACTGAGAGATGTACGGAGTATGATTTCACATGAATGTATCTCACATACACTCCTCTGTTTTAGCTTCTGTAGTATTCCATCAAAGAGGTTGTTCCAATGAAATAAAGTCCCATCTAATACTTGGCACAAAAGAGAGAAAAGTAGTACATAGCGCCTCACAAAGCTTCTCTCCCCATCACCAAATTGTGGCTGACAACCAGAGATTATTAATCTGTGCTCATCTAGTGAAAGCTACTCAGATGTCAGCACTACTCATCCTAAACTGGAAAGACAGCCTTTAATTTCAACATGTAAGGTGGAGACAACATTGCAAGCACATGACAGTTTACTAAGTGGACCTTGCGTCTGCTCCTCTAACCACATCAGTTACTGACTGCTGTTTTGGGCTGAAATTACACAGCATTTAACAGCTGGGTGCAGCCATGTACTTTGTCTGTATCATGACCACATTGGACAGTTTCTGCAGCTGGAAGCTGGTAAAAGTGACATCTGCAAAACTGGTACCTTCAGTTGATTGTGGAGTCTATTTGTCCAGCTAAATTTGGAGTCCATTTATCCAGCTAAATTTTGAAGCTGAAGCCTGGAACAGGAGAGTACCTGACAGGCCTTACAATATATAGTATATATTATGTGCCATCAAGTCATTTTTGACTCCTAGCAACCACATATTCTCCATGAAAGCACACACACAGATACACACACACACATGCCCCATAGAAGGTCCAGAGCAGACATCTTTTATAAAGCAATGACTACCCCATTAGGTTTATAGTCATCAGCTCTTTTCCCTATTTAATTCTGGATGAATCTATTTAAATTCATCCATTATTTCCAAGCAGGGCTCCAACAGTTGCATTTTGTTCATTAAAAGTATTTTGTCTAAAGTATGTTGTTTAATTTTGTCTTAACAATATAGCCTCTTTCAGAACTGCCAAATAGAAGAACTATCAGCACAGTGCTCAGGAGAACCAATATGAGACAATTTTGAAGTGTATCTACAACTGTAGTCGGACAAACCAATATTCATTGTGTAGCTGAGGCAAAACAGTTCTTCACAAGTATTTCTAAAATATTACACACCTATTTCAACGTCATATCAAGCACATTTTTGAAAAGCCTTTCTGATAAACCCATTTTAACAGCTTCTGTTTTTTGAGCATTTAAATACATTTTGTTAAGAATAAGTTGTTATGATGTTTCTTTCTCAAGAAGTTGACCATTTCTATTTGAAATGATTAATTAATAAAGCTGTGTTAAAATACTTGAACATCTAAGCTGAAGTATTTAGTATTCTATAGTTCATACTTCACTACCAATGTCCCAAATGGAAAGTTGATCTTGTCCAAAACATTTGAACAGCATCTGTGCTACAACACAGACTTTCTAAAAACAGAGAGGAGAATGAATGAAATTGGAATAGGGGAGACACACCACATTCAAACATAAACCTGCACAAACTAACCCTAGTAAAACTGTGGCAAGACAAACGTGTGTAACAATCTTGTTAATTCTCCCTTGATTAAAAACAATATCCCTCGCATAAAAGACTGGAGCAACAGTGCAATCCAACTCTGCCTTTGAATCTTCTCTGAACACCAGTTATGGACAACTTTATTTCAGGGACCAGATGTCAGCCACCATGTCCTTTTCCCAAAAAAGCCAGTAAATTCTAAGCTTGTAAAGTACTATGTTGGCAAATTTCATGTTTTATTTGACAACTTTTAAAAATATCACAAAACAAAAGTTAATCTATCTTTTCATTGGTGGCAAACTAAAAACAAAAAAATATATAAACCACACAAAAATTACACAAAAATTACAGAGTAAGTTAAAACTAAACCATAATGTTAACTTATGGAGCAAAATGTTCACAAGATCCAAAAAACTCTCCAGTAAATAGAAACTGCTATGCTATATGAAGTCTTCCCACAAAGCACTTAGACTACTTGCTTGGTGAAACAATTTAATACGCTGTAAGAACTGTATTTAGAAGAGAAAAACTGCCTGCACTCACTTATTGACTGTGTGCAGTTCTGATTTTGCCTATTGCTTTTTGGACTAAACCTTGGTTAGAACTCAAAGAAAGGATGAGAGTTAGTGTTCTTCCTTTACATTATAAGCTCCTGTGGTATTTTTACAAGAAAAGCCCCGAAGTTTCATCTTGTTTTCAAGCAAATTTAAAAAAATATGGATGCACAAGTCAAATTGCATATATTTCTCTGGATTGTAGCTCATTAAATTCCCTTACATAAATTTGTTGTGAGTTAGTATTGGCAACAGGATATTCTAAAACACTTCAGAACATTCAAAACAGGATGAAGAAATATGGCAAGACAGTCAGATTCTTACACTATATTCTATGTACTGTCATAACTGATAAGGCCTGAGACAAAAGATTTAAAAGAAGATTGTAACTTTATTAATATTTACATATGAGAAACTTCATTGAATTCATTTCGGCTTACTTCTGAGTAATTATGCATAAGTTGTGCTTCATGTGGGTGCTTTATTCTGCAATGGCCTTCCATACATACAGAATTAAATGGGGATCCAAACATTGTATTCTATTTTATCACATTTTATCTGATTTTCCTTATGCTAGAGAATGGATATCTGCACTATCGTTTCTTTCTTGTAACCATAGAAACCCTGTGTGAAAGAATCTGGAGTCTGTGCGGCTTCATTTCACAGCAAGTTCCAGACTGTCACCAATTAGCTGTATGATTATCATTCCAGCGGTGTGACATGGCAAACAAAACAGGATATGGAAAGCTGCATCATATATTTCTTTAAATTTATTGTATTGTACTGTATATCCAGCAGGGGGCAGCCTAGGATACAAAAGCCTATGTTCCAGATTTCTTAAACTTTTTGAACCTGTAATAAAACCACTTACTAGCTAACCTAACTTTCCAAGCATTAGTTTTTTACCTTTAAACGCGAATATCACATCTATGGTGAAAACTCAACGAATATACATTTTATTTCCAATTTTAATAGAACAGAACATTTTTGAATAGAATTTACTTACACTGAAAAGGAAAGAGGCTTTCTTAAAAGTAATGCTGCACTGTTAAATAAAGGCACCTTAACAACCAATTTTGTGCAACACATCAAACAAGATCTATAGCCTGAGAAACATTTAAAACCGTTCTCAAAATTAAAATAATGGTATGCTAAGAAGCTTCCCTCTTAAGCCTTTGCAGTTAATTCAAATAATGAACCTGAACCTGTCCAGACTTGATCAACAGGATTAAAATACAGGCTCCAAAAAAGTATTACTTTTTCCTTTGGTTTGTACATGGTTGAGCAATAATACAGAGCTATTTAAAAATCTCAAAATTAAGGGTAAATTGTATGCATGTATACGTGGCAATGAAGCCACCTGGAATTAAGATAGCTTTCTTTTTATATACAATATTAAAGTGTTCAAGGACCTAAACTAAGATGGTATAATTGTCCCAGGTGATTCAAATCTAACCTCCTTCCTAAAGAGGAATAATCTGGATCTCGAGTGTATCACAAGCACAATTCTGGAAGTTTTTTATGCCATACAGACTGGAGAAGTATACTGTGGCTTTGGTTGAAGCAGCAAAAATATCTGCAATACTGTGATGAATCACTTTTTTGGTCATACAAATAAAACCTATTTGGACAAGGGTGATTTGTTCCTCTTAACATGGCACACAGCTGAAGCCTTGTGTTAACAGCAACATTATTTGTAATGTGATACCAAGTTTGATCTATGTTTTAATAAATCCCATTCAAAGATATTCACTATTTATGTAAATATGGATGTTTCTTTATTCTTTATAAATTTAGGATGCTTCCTTTTATCAGGGCAATTTTCCCAATAAGCCCAGCATTTTCTATAAATTCTATTTGTAATCTTCATCATCGAAATCTGATACAACTTGCTGAAAAAGGCAAAAAGGCAATAAAAATCACAGGAATTTGGTGTGATTTACAAAAGTGAACAAATATGCCAGATGCATAACGCTGTGGAACAAATAGCAACCAAGATCATTCACCCATTAGAATCTAATCTACAATTTCTCCTTATGACCTGACCTGCTCCTGTATTTCCCAAGATTCCAATTTGAATCTTTAATTCACGGCAAGTTTACCTAGTAATTTAACTGTGACCACGAGGATCGTGTGTGAGAAATGATGAGTTATGGATCCCTCAACTGATATCCATAACCAGTTCCAATTCCAGGGACATTGTGATAAAAATTTAGATCAGAGGTGGGCAATATCTGAGATGTTGGAGGCCACATTTAATCCCCCTAACCTTCCAGGGGGCTACAGGAGGCCATCTGGGATACTGCGATGTCACTGGAAGGAGTGAGGCTGAGCTAAAAAAGGGACTTTGGGGTGAGATGTAGGGTAGGAATAGGAGCAGGAAGCAAGCTGTTCCATCTGTTCCATACATCTTAAATCCCCCATCACTGAAAAAACATCTAAAATCAGTATGCTGGGGCGTACTTTTAAGAATGCATGTGGCCCATAGCTTAAGCACCCGGGACTAGATGACAACAGATAGATGTTTAAAAAGTTGGCCTTCACAGGCCAGGAAGCATCATCTGGACTGCTGTAAAAGCCACAAAAGATCTCCAACTGGCAACGAACATAGTTTTTTTCAGCAAGAGTTTGAGAGGAAAATAAATTTCCTTCGATTATGGTAGTTATTTTTTAAAATATGCCTTAATTCTTGTAAAGGATAGATCATGGCTGAGCGGTAGACTCTATGCTTAGCAAACAGTTAAAATCCTACTTCTGGAAAGGGTATTTTTCTGAGACTTTGGAAAACTGCTTTTAATTGGCTCAAACACATGCTCTATTGTAGCTTCAGACATTAAGATGAGTAACCACTTACAGCTTCAGAACTTCGGACCCAGTATCAGAACTTTAAAAGTTTCTAGCTAGATTCAGTTAAAGGCCTATTTGATTCAGTGTTCTATTTCGATTCCTATTCTATTGAGAGCCAGTTTGGTCTAGTGGTTAAGGTTCTGGGCTAAAAACCAGGAGTCTTGTGAGTTCTAGTCCTGCCTTAGGCATGAAAGCTGGCTAGGTGACCTTGGGCCAGTCACTTTCTCTCAGCCCAACTCGGTGCAATGTAGACTAGCCTCTTTGTGGTACACCCTGGGCAACGTGACTTGTCACAGCTAAATAGTCTGCACATTTGGCTGCTGGACCTCACAAGGATTTCCCAGCAAGAAAAAAAAAAAAGCAGCATGAACACTGAACTGCTATGCCATACGATAAAAAAATTATACTAAAGATTTTATTATAATATATAACAGCAAGTTTGGTCTAGTGGTTAAGGTGCTGGGCTAGAAACCAGGAAACTGAGAGTTCTAGTCCCGCCTTAGGCGTGAAAGCCGGCTGGGTGACCTTGGGCCAGTCCCTCTCTCTCCGCCCAACTCACTTCACGGGGTTGCTGTTGTGGGGAAAACAGGAGGAGGAAGGAGTATTAGGTATATTCGCCTTGAGTTATTTATAAATATATATATATATATTTTCCAAATGATAGGAAGACCAGAGCAGCAGTTCAGTGCAGTAGCCATTTCTAGCTGTTCTTCTCAATTCAGAAGCATGCTGCTTCTCACTTCTCACTCTGATTATATCAGCCTATCTACAGCAGACATTCCAGAACAGTCTATGCAGCGTAATAAACATGTCTAACACCCACAGGGATTATCCCTTCATGGATTTATCTTTTTTTAAACTTGTCAAAAGTGGTGGCAGCACATTTATTTATTAAATTTATATGGCCATCCATCTCACAAGAAGGGACTCTGGGCACTGTACAGCAAAAATATATATAAAAAAGTCAAAATCAAATTAAAAAGTTAAAAAAGCATAAACATGTGAGAGTTTAGATCAGCAAGGGAGCCACCTCAAGATTTCACTGGTCCCTTGAGGCCAGTTGACATAGCCAGGTCTAGGGGGACTTCCAGAAAATAAGTAGGGATGGAGATCACCTCACTTCGGGAGAATGTTCCATAAGGCGGGCACCATGGCAGTGAAGGCCCACCTCCATGGGCCTGCCAAGGGTAGTCCCCTGACTGATGGCACCTACAGCATGTCTCTCTCGCTGGATCTGATGGGATGGGCAGATGCAAATGGGGAGAGGCAGTCCCTCAAATAACCCGACCCCACGCCATGAAGGGCTTTAAAGGTCACAACCAGGACCTTGAATTGGACCTGGAAGCAGACTGGCAACCAATGCAGCTCGCAGAGCAGAGGTGTAACATGAGTTGTTCTAGAAGCACACATAACTGCTCGCACCACTGCATTATAAAATGTAATGTATAAAAGGTATAAACATTTAAACTACTGCTGTTGTATACTGGTTTAGGTTTTCACCACCGGTATCTGTTGGGCAGCGTTGGGCTTCAGGGTTTAGTGACCTAGAGAACGTATTTCCTCACATTTTGCCAGCAACTGTGGCTGACATCTTCAGAGGCAAAACGGTCTGCTATGTAGGCAACTGAGCAGAGACTGACTGGGCCCCTATTTTTAAAGCCAGTTTTTTATAGACTTCTGATTGGCCTTTAGCCGAGCTGTTTTCCGATTGGTGCAGGTTAGTGAGGCCCTCACCCCCTACACCAATCAGAAGTCAGGACATCTGGTTATAAAGACAGGAGCCCAGTCAGTCCCTGCTCAGTTGTCTGTGCAGCAGACCACTTTGCCTCTGAAGATGACAGCCATAGTTGCTGGTGAAATGTCAGGAAATCTGCTCTCTAGACCACGGTCACTAAACCCTGAAGCCCAACACTGTCCTACCATTGTTGTGCTCTACCATAATCATAAATTAACTCTGAATAATTAAGAAAATAGCAGAGACCACTTTATTTTGAATTTACTTTGATCAAGGTGTTTTATTGCATCTCAGAGGGTATACATGCATTGGGTTTTTCTCAAACCAAAATACAAAGGAAACCCATTTGAAATTCTCTCTCTCTCTGTCGTTACAGGGTATGTTATCCCCACAATATACAACCACTTTTTAAAAATGGTACCACATATTGATTAAATATTAATTTGAAAGACTTAGATGAACATCTTTCCAACCTAATATGCTTTAACAAAGAGCTGCCAAGCCACTTGTAACACTGATCAACAGTGACCTTATTAAGGAGTCAAAAATCTTAAGCTAAGCAATCAGCACACACAGTATGAGAGAACAAACTAAAACGATAAAAGAACACTTTTGTTTACAGTAAAGGGTATAATTCAGGTTCAATGTGACCTCTAATCACAAACAGTACAGAAAATACATAGTGCTGTATGAGGATGAAAAACCCTAATCTAAGATATATACATAGAAGAACAGAACTGACAGATGTACATAAAAGCAAAAGAAAAAAAATCATGAATTGCCTCTGGATACAGTGGGCAGACAAAGTAGTCTGACAAACCTAAAGGAGTTTGCTTTGTTACGTTCGATTTTTCTCAATTATGTGGCAAGAAACTTACCCTTTACTTGTTTTCAGTGCATTTAAAATAACAGTGATAAATAAGGTGGTTTTTAAATGAAAACAAAAGGCAAATATTTTTTTAAGAAATCTGACAGTATTTTCATGTGGGGGATTTTTTTTTAACATTCTTTATCAAGCAACTTGATAGAAGATGCATTAAATGGGAGTTTTCATTCATATAAGCAGATAGAATGTCAGGGAATCAAAACCTACCCCACAACAAATGTGATGATAATCCTGCTTTTGAAAGAAAGTACATTCCACACACTTTTAAAAAAAAGGGACTGTGTTTTTCTTGCTACCTGATATAACCACAATATTGTTTTGTATAACAGATACGTAAAGGAAACTGGATTTGAAGAGAAAATTTAGAGGGTTGCCAAGGTTATTTACATTAAGACCTCCAGAAACACAGATACATCGCTCCAAATGCTCACCACACAACAGCTGCATAATCTGTCCCTACTGGATTGGTTCAGATAAGCACTAAGAAGGCATCAGAAACACACATCCATTGCTTAGGTTGAGAAACACATAAATTATAACCCAAGTACACAAACTGAGAGAGAGAGAGAGAGAGAAAGGATAGCAACTAAAAGAGTACATGTTCCCATGTTCACTTTCACAGCTGTGTTACACGTCTTGGAAGTAGGAGAGAAGTCTGAGTAAGCGCTGGGTTTGGTAGTGTGGCTCACTTGGAAATTCTGAGCAACAAAATTCTTGCTTGCAGATTCCAAACTTGCATCTTCACTTATCCTTTCACAAAACTACAATCACAAAAAGAGGGGGGAAAGAAGCACTAGAAAGTTTAAGGGACAGGCATTCAAATTCAGTTTAATGATCTGACTTATATGCCAGATGACACTTCGAAGATGTAACCTTCCCTCCCTCAACTACTTCATGTTTTCTTTTCTTTGTTTTAAGATTTTATTCATTAAAAATTTCTACAAAAAAAATTCTACAAGATATATATACAAAAAGATTTTTCAACAACTTAACAAAAAAATCAACATACATTTCTACACATCTTGCTATAATGTCTTATGATGTTAACTTTTCTTTTTCCTAAGGAAAATAGGTGTGTCAACATATACGAATCATATAAGTAAGAGGTGTCCGACTAAACTAGCTAAAGATATACATTAAAACCCCTAATGTAACTTCCGATAATTTTGAACTCTTATTTTACTATTTATTTCGAAATATTCACTTCTTTACAATACAAAACCCAATATCATTGCTTCATTTTCATCAGTTGCATACAGGTAATCTAAAATTGGTTGCCACATTTCCTTCAATTTCGAAATATTATCATCTTTCATTAAACATGTTAATGTTGCCATTTGTGCTAATTTGATGAGTTTTATTCTCCATTCTTCCATTGTTGGAACAGTTTCCCTTTTCCAATACTGTGCATATACTAATCTGGCTGCTGTGATCGTGAAAAGCATGAAATTACTGTATTTCTCTTGTTGATCACCATCAAAGAGACCTAATAAAAAAAATTCTGGTTTTTTTCCTATCTTTTTCTTAAAATTTTTCTGAAACATATCATGAATCTGTGCCCAAATTTTTTTTGCTTTGCTACAAGTCCACCACTTATGATAGAACGTTCCTTCCATTTGCTGACATTTCCAACATGTATTTGAAGTGTTATACATTCTTGCTAGTTTTTGTGGTGTCAAGTACCATCTAATCATCATCTTATAAAATTTTTCCTTTAAATTATAACATAATGAAAACTTTAAATCCTTAGTCCACATTTTTCCCATTTTTCTAATGGAATGTCATAACCAATATTTCTTGCCCAATTAATCATGCATGTTTTAACTTGTTCATTTTCTTGATTTGTTTGTAACAAGAATTTATACATTTTTGTAATAATATGATCATTATTTAAATATAATTGTTTTTCAAATTCTGATTCTTCTTTTCTAAATTTATAGTTCTTGAATCGTTCGTTTAACTGGAAGTAAGTAAACCAATTGCACGTGTGGCCTTCATTTTGTAGTTCTTCCCGAGATTTTAGAACAGGCAGACCACCTTGATCGAATGTTAATAGATCTTTATATCTTAACCATTTAGTCTGGTCCCCTAAGCTTTCTCTTCTTGATAAGGCTTCTAATGGTGATATCCAATTTGGTATATTTGGAAGTAGTCTTCTGTTGTATTTATCCTGAGTCTTAAGTAACGTTTTTCTAATAATGTGATTATTATATTCTTTGTTCAATTTTACTTTTTCATACCAGATATAAGCATGCCAACCAAATTTAATTTCGTGTCCTTCTACCTGTAAAAGTTTTTGATCTTCCAATATTAACCAGTCTTTGATCCATAGGAAACAACAAGCTTCCAGATATAACTTAAGATCAGGTAACTACTTAATGTTTTCTTCTTTTCTTCTAAGAGGTAAGATAATTGGAAACACATTTTCTTCCATACTTATTATATAAAGGAGTTTAATACACACAGACCCGAGCACGCACAAACACACAGACTGAGCTACAACATTTGTCTAAAATACTAATCTAGACCTTAAATTCTGCTCTGATAGTGGAGAAGTGGTCAGGAGAGATATGGATGCTTGATAGCAAGTTCACTGCATACATGAATGTCTATATATACAATTCCCTGCTCCTTTTCTCAGTCAGGGAGGAGAAAGATGCTACTTTTAAGCTTGATGGTTTTTACTGCCCAGTGCAAACTCTGTCATTTGCTCAGGGCTTGTGATAGCGGAACTGCTTCAGCCCTGATTATTTTATACTGAGCTTCTTCCGGTAAGATATTTTGTTGTTGCTTATTCGTTTAGTCGCTTCCGACTCTTCGTGACTTCATGGACCAGCCCACGCCAGAGCTTCCTGTCGGTCGTCAACACCCCCAGCTCCCCCAGGGACGAGTCCGTCACCTCTAGAATATCATCCATCCACCTTGCCCTTGGTCGGCCCCTCTTCCTTTTGCCTTCCACTCTCCCTAGCATCAGCATCTTCTCCAGGGTGTCCTGTCTTCTCATTGTGTGGCCAAAGTAGTTCAGTTTTGCCTTTAATATCATTCCCTCAAGTGAGCAGTCTGGCTTTATCTCCTGGAGGATGGACTGGTTTGATCTTCTTGCAGTCCAAGGCACTCTCAGAATTTTCCTCCAACACCACAGTTCAAAAGCATCAATCTTCCTTCTCTCAGCCTTCCTTATGGTCCAGCTCTCGCAGCCATATGTTACTACGGGGAACACCATTGCTTTAACTATGCAATGGTGTTCCCCTTTGTTGTCAGTGTGATGTCTCTGCTCTTAACTATTTTATCGAGATTTGTCATTGCTCTTCTCCCAAAGATTAAGCGTTTTCTGATTTCCTGACTGCAGTCAGCATCTGCAGTAATCTTCGCACCTAGAAATACAAAGTCTTTCATTGCCTCTACATTTTCTCCCTCTATTTGCCAGTTATCAATCAAGCTGGTTGCCATAATCTTGTTTTTTTTGAGGTTTAGCTGCAAGCCAGCTTTTGCACTTTCTTCTTTCACCTTCATCATAAGGCTCCTCAGTTCCTCTTCACTTTCAGCCATCAAAGTGGTATCATCTGCATATCTGAGATTGTTAATTTTCCCCCCAGCGATTTTAACTCCAGCCTTGGATTCCTCAAGCCCAGCATGTCGCATGATGTGTTCTGCGTACAAGTTGAATAGGTAGGGTGAGAGTATACAGCCCTGCCGTACTCCTTTCCCAATCTTAAACCAGTCCGTTGTTCCGTGGTCTGTTCTTACTGTTGCTACTTGGTCATTATACCGATTCTTCAGGAGGCAGACAAGATGACTTGGTATCCCCATACCGCTAAGAACTTGCCACAATTTGTTATGGTCCACACAGTCAAAGGCTTTAGAATAGTCAAGAAAACAGAAATAGATGTTTTTCTGAAACTCCCTGGCTTTTTCCATTATCCATCGGATATTGGCAATTTGGTCCCTAGTTCCTCTGCCTTTTCTAAACCCAGCTTGTACATCTGGCAATTCTCACTCCATAAATTGCTGAAGTCTACCTTGCAGGATCTTGAGCATTACCTTACTGGCATGTGAAATGAGTGCCACTGTTCGATAGTTTGAACATTCTTTAGTGTTTCCCTTTTTTGGTATGGGGATGTAAGTTGATTTTTTCCAGTCTGATGGCCATTCTTGCGTTTTCCAAATTTGCTGGCATATAGCATGCATTACCTTGACAGCATCATCTTGCAAGATTTTGAACAGTTCAGCTGGGATGCCGTTGTCTCCTGCTGCCTTGTTATTAGCAATGATTCTTAAGGCCCATTCAACCTCACTCTTCAGGATGTCTGGCTCTAGCTCACTGACCACACCGTCAAAGCTATCCCCGATATTGTTATCCTTCCTATACAGGTCTTCTGTATATTCTTGCCACCTTTTCTTGATCTCTTCTTCTTCTGTTAGGTCCTTGCCATCTTTATTTTTGATCATACCCATTTTGGCCTGGAATTTACTTCCGATGTTTCTAATTGTCTGGAAGAGGTCTCTTGTCCTTCCTATTCTATTGTCTTCTTCCACTTCCGCACATTGCTTGTTTAAAAATAATTCCTTACCTCTTCTGGCTAACCTCTGGAATTTTGCATTTAATTGGGCATATCTCCCCCTATCACTGTTGCCTTTTGCTTTCCTTCTTTCTTGGGCTACTTCTAGTGTCTCAGCAGACAGCCATTTTGCCTTCTTGGTTTTCTCTTTCTTTGGGATGTATTTTGTTGCCGCCTCTTGAACAATGTTGCGGACTTCTGTCCATAGTTCTTCTGGGAATATTAGTGAGCTCATATCTAGCTGATCTGTGGGTCTTCCCTAATCTCTTTAGTCTGATCCTAAATTGTGCAAGAAGAAGTTCGTGATCTGAACTACAGTCAGCTCCAGGTCTTGTTCCGACTGTATAGATGTCCGCCACCTTTGACTGCAAAGGATGTAGTCAATCTGGTTTCGGTGTTGTCCATCTGGGGAAGTCCATGTATAAAGCCGTCTCTTCGGTTGCTGGAAGAGAGTGTTCGTTATGCAGAGTGAGTTGTCTTGGCAAAATTCTATCAGCCTATGTCCTGCTTCGTTTTGTTCTCCCAGGCCATGCTTACCTGTAATTCCAGGTGTCATTTGACTGCCCACCTTAGCATTCTAGTCTTCCGTGATGAAAATAACATCTCTTTTAGGCGTGTTGTCCAGTAGGTGCTGCAGATCCTCATAGAACTGCTCTACTTCAGCTTCTTCAGCATCTGTGGTTGGGGCCTATATTTGGATCACTGTGATGTTAGATGGCTTGCCCTGAATTCGAATTGAGATCATTCTATCGTTTTTTGGGTTGTATCCAAGCACTGCTTTAGCCACTTTACTATTAATTATGAAGGCTACTCCATTTCTTTTGTGGTACTCTTGTCCACAGTAGTAGATCTGGTGGTCATTTGATGTGAAGTGGCCCATTCCAGTCCATTTCAGTTCACTGACGCCCAGAATGTCTATCTTTAATCTTGACATCTCACCAATAACCACATCCAATTTGCCCTGGCTCATAGAGCTTACATTCCAGGTTCCAATGGTGTGTTGATCCTTAGAACATCGGATTCACTGTTCACCACCAGCACCGTCGGCCGCTAGCCGTCCTTTCGGCTTTGAGCTAGCTGCGTCATCACATCTGGGGCTAGTTGAACTCATCCTCTGTTCCTCCCCAGTGGCATTTTGACCATCTTCTGACCTGGGCGTCTCATCTTCCGATGGTATACCGACATATCTCTGGTTGTACTGATCCATTTAGTTTTCACGGCAAGAATACTGGGGTGGGTTGCCATTACCTTCCCCAGGGATCGCATTTAGTCTGACCTCTCTGTCATGACCTTCCCGTCTTGGGTGGCCCTTCAAAGTTTAGCTCATGGCATCATTGAGGTGCTCAAGCTCCAGCACCACAACAAGGTAATGATCCTTTGCTGAAGGGTAAGATATTAGCAGGACTAAAAGGAATACAAATTACAGGTAGACCTTGCTTAACAACTGCCCTGTTTAGCGACCAATCAAAGTTATGACAGTGCTGAAAAAGTAACTTTATGACCAGTCCTTCATTTATGGCCATTGCAGCATCCCCATGGTCACATGATTGACATTTGGGCACTTTGCAACCAGTGGGTGTTTACAGCCATCACAGCATCCCGTGATAACATGATTACCATTTGCATGCTTCACAATTGGCTTCCGACAATGAAGAAGCCGGCAGTAAAATCCAAGTCACAGTGACATGATGTCTCGCTTAATGACCTGCGGTGACTTGCTTAATGGTCAAATGGGAAGTGACATCATTAGTCTGTTGCGGTCATGTGATGTTTTGCTTAGAGGCCATGTCACTTAGCAATGAAGTTGCTGGTCCCAATTGTGGTCGCTAAGCAAAGACAACCTTTAACTTTATTAATTAATATTTCTGAAAGGGTGTGATTTGAATTTTATTAATTAACTTTTTTGAAAGGGCATATTTTGAAAGGACTTCACATGGTGTTTTCACTCTGGGCACAGAGGGGCACAATATTGATTCTGCAGAATGTTAAACCTGAATTTAAATCCTTATTGAGCCAGAGTATCCTAGTCCTATAATCCCTCTCATAACTCTAAATGTCTGCAAATAAAGTACATCTGAATTAAGAAAATTATGTTTTAAATTAGTCTATACAGAAAGGCAACTACAGATGTGGAAGAGAACACATCTGGACTGCCTGTTTCCAGAGATGTCACACACAGCCCAATGAATCCTGAGGAGAACAGGAAAATGCTACAAAATTCTCCGTGAGCTCCTCCTCCTATCCCACCATAAGGCAGCAAGGTATGTTTTCTTTTGCCTGGTCTCCAGTCCCCAGCCACAAATACTAGAACAAATAATAATGACTACAACAGCTCTAGGAAGTGTTTTAAGAAGCATGCTTTGTTTAATTAAACATTCAGTGCTGTTCTAAAGATGTATTTTATTTATTTGATTTGTTAGACTGACATCCTGCCTTTTCCCCAGGAGCAAAAGATGGCTGACATGGAGGTCTCCCTTTTATCACCACAATAATCATCCTGTGAAGCAGAGTGGGCCGACAGAAGAGACATCCAAGTGAGCTTCCATGACTGAGGGTGGACATGAGCCTGGGTGTCTCCTGTCCCAGTTCAGCTCTTCAACCACTACACCATGCTGGCTGTTCTTCCAGCCAGCCCAGTACTGAACTAGCTCCATTCAAACCAAATGAATTCTTAGCATCACCTGTAAAATACAGTGGAAAATACAAGCTTGATTATATTCCAGCAATGGATGGAAGAGGAAAATCCATACCTTAAATAGTTCATAAGAAATCTTTGATGTTAAGATCTGCTAACGGGTCCTTTGTTGGAGGCTTCTTGGGACTCTGGGTGGCAGGTGTTGGACTTGGAGAGACCTTAACAGTTTCCCATTATTCCAGAAGAATAAGGACATGCACAAAGGAAAAAAAAATGCAGTGACAAGTATTAAGATCCAGCTCTAACCAACATTAATACGCACTGAATGTTTTTTTCATAAATATGGGCTTACGCTATGTCCCACTGAATGAATATGAGAACTGTTGTGATGTTCAGTTTTTTAATACTGGATAAAAACTGAAATAAAATTACTTTATCATATATTTGAACATTGACTGGGAGCAGGAACCACTTCTGGACCAGTGGCACATCTTTCAAATGGTCAAAGCAGCTTAAGAAGTAATATTTTTAAAAAAATAAGGTGCATTAAAAATAAAAACTAAACAATTACACAAAATCCATATTGTAACATTGAAAAGTCTTGATGGTATAAACTGAAAATAACAACATGTCACACTAGATTGTCTTCCAGAAATAAAAAGGAAATAACTTGGAAAACAGGCCTATATGACAAAACAGGAAAGAAAACAAATTAAGATTAGATTTTCTGTTTTCTCCAAAGCCAGGTAAGTTCTCACTTGTGCACCAGGTCCTGCAGCTGCTCCAAATGGTGGCCTCATCATTGGTTGTCCATACATAAGAGGCTGCTGTGGCATCATCGGAACGCCTGCTCCAGGAGGCTGCTGGAAAACAATTGAGAACAAATAAGGTCTATAGTGATATGCCACTGACTTACCACCTGGGACTCAAGAAATGTCTTGACAAAATAGTTATGTTCCATTGGGGGGAGAGGTTGCACAAATCTGGGTGTCTTTCAGATCTGAACCCATCCCCACCTGCATGAGTCTCAGAATAGACTACATTAACTTAAGCTGTCGTCTGGTAAATTCAAGCAGCTACACTGGATATTGTGTATATTGCAACAGAAGAATACATTATTCAAAACATTGTATGTTTTTTTTTTCAGAAAGAGATAATGTATAATGTGCATTTCTGAAAAAAGCATGCATTTTGGCCACCAGGTTCAGAAGATAAGCTTCAATGTGTGGGTCCTTAAAAAGTGATTTGGGAAAAAGAGGACAGATTCCTTATTTCCCTGGAAGCACTATTGTGGTCTCTTTGTTCCATGCCTTCCAGAAGTTATTCAAGTTGCATTTTCCCAGGTAAGATTACTGAGATATTTTTAAAGGCCGGTATAATGCAAAAAGGAAGCAAAGGTCAATGGGAGAAATGGAAAGTAGTACTTGTCCTACCTATCATTATTTGAGTCAGTCTTTCTACCCTCTTTCTTTTCTTACCATCCCAAATCCTGATCCAGTTTGTGGAGGGGGGGCACCTGATGTAGGAGGGACAGCACCTGCTGGAGGCACAGATCCTGTCTAGAGATTGGAGTAATAGAGATAAATCACTAACTGGTTAAAGTTTTTACATACAGTATTTAACAGTTTTAGCACTCAGTAAAGAACTGAGATTAAGGCAATATCAACTCAGTTAAGTGTAGTCATCATATCATACTGCAAATACTTCATTTAATTAATTACATGTTGCAAAAAGCTAGACTTATTCTGCACACAAAAATATCAGGTTGAAAATGACATACACAGGCAGCTGGTCTCACTGTAGCTTCAGCCAAACATACTTAGATGGAATCAAGTTGTTCTTGACTATTCCAATGCATTTTATATGGGGCTACACTTGAACAATGTCCTGAAGTTGCACCTGGTGCGAAATGTGGCAATGAGGCTGCTGTTCAGCACAGGGTAAAGGAAGCATGTGAAAAATCTGTACCTTTTTCTTATAAATGAAGAGGATAAAGTATATAAAAGAAATATCCCTGCCCCTCTGTTTCACTGAACAAAAAGGAAAAATACTTGGAAATACCTATCAAGCAGAAAATTACTTAAGATGTAAGGGTTATTAGCAAATTAGTAACTCAAGTTTAGGTTGACTGTAAAGATAAAGAATGGTTTAATTTTGCATTACTTTAGTAGCCAAGTATCTCAGTTAGTATGACTTCATAACAAAAGGCTACTTACATAAAGAACAATCGCCCAACCTTTCTGGTAGAGAAAAAACTTGTTACAAGGGGTGCATTTAG
The DNA here is from genome assembly GCF_035149785.1 of Candoia aspera. NCBI lineage: Eukaryota > Metazoa > Chordata > Lepidosauria > Squamata > Candoiidae > Candoia > Candoia aspera. The sequence goes on along the minus strand of NC_086153.1, from coordinate 117,790,566 downwards.
TGTATTGCTTTCCTTACCTGGAAAGATCACTACACTGCACAATATTTAACATTGTACAGTCTTTTGTTAAAATGATTTATAAGTTTCCCATTGCAGTTTCCAACTGCTGTATTATTAGCTTACAGGAACAGCATAACTCTGAAAATAAATGCTTAACAAGGATTATACCAAAACTGCAAAACAAGCTCAAAACATGTTATCATTAGAGCACTGAGGAAGTGTTCTGCTGCTAGAACAGTAAGATAAAAATGTAACATATAACAATAATAGGATGGGATTCACATTTCCTTAAAAAATGTATCAAAACTACAGTTTTGGAAGAGACAAGTGATGCCGATTATTTCAGATGTCAAAACCCTTGAACATGGCTGTATATTAATGCAATAACAGTGCTTCAATATTTTAGCAATCATGTTCATATGGAATTCTCCACATTTATGCAATATGCATTATCACCACATACCAGTGGGCCACTTGGAGGAACCCCAGTTGACCATGTTGCAGGTGCTACTTTTGGTTGCCAGTTGGCTCCTCCTGTCAACTTCTTCTCTCCTGCATTCCACTGAAGGTCTCCCCTAAGACAGTCAATGATTCAGAATACTAGTGCTAATTTACTGTGAGGGAGAACTGCAACCATAGCAAAGTTTTGGGCTGGAATCTTGGTGGCGTAATTGTATTATTACAAGCTGGTTTATATTACAAACCAGCATGACAGAATGATCCTCAATCTTCACTAAGAACAGAAAAAAATGCAACCATTTGTAAAACATTCAAATGACAAATACAGAAGAGAATTTGATATCCATTAACTGCACTCTACAATAACTGCATAATGTATCTGGATTAATTACGTGTACAGTGGCGCTTCTGTACCTCTTCATAGTTAATTCAGGTATACTTTACGATTTGCTTTTAGGAAAGTGAAGAAACAGTGGGACTTACTGACATTACATTCTATCATAAAAGTCTCTGGTCTTTTGGAGTGTAAAAGTTCTAACACTTAGAGCTGTTTTGCAAGATTATTCTACCCTTTCCAATATTAGATTTATAGGAATAATAACAACAACCACCATCACCACCACTGAAAGACTATATACAGAAATATAAAAATACTGACTACAGTGTTATGCTAGAAAGTACAAAAGGGAAGTACACAACTATCTGAAACTTCGAATTAACTGGTTACTTACTTCTTTGAAGTGGTACCAGAAATTCCAAGATCTGTAAAAGAAACCAGGAATTTGAAAGATTGCTTCATATGATAGTAGATGTCAAGAGATAACATGTTCTGTAGTCCACCAAATCACTAGGCAACTCAGCGTTAGCTGACTTAGGCAGCATTCAGTCAGTTATCTAAAAGTGACAATAAAATAATGCACACCCAACTATATCTCTGGAAAGTTCCCTATGACATTCAGTCACTTATGTCATAACCCCTCAACTTACATGGTCTTGATTACTTTCCTAACTATAAATATAGAGGCTAAAATAAGCTAAGCTTAAGAAAAGCTAAGCTTTTCCTCCATAAAATCATCATTTATATATTTTCCACTTTAAAATCTACTCCTAGAAACAATTTTTTTAAAAGAATGCCCATTACATAACAAACTGACTGAACAATACGAAAACATGATGCACCTTAGTCTCAAAGTTCAGGATGGGAAAAGGAACTTTCTCTCACATCCTAAACAATAACCCCACTACACTGTCCTCCCATGTAAGGGAAGAAATACATCCTTCAAAGCATAGTAACCAAACTCATTATAGCTCAGGAATAACTAATTGGTGCAATGTGTAAAAGATCAACATCATAAAATGAAAATCATGGCCAAACCTAACAATTTTTCTTATTTATTTATTAATCATATTTATATGGCCGCCCATCTCACACAAAGCAACTCTGGGCAGCATAAACAATTAGAGAAAACAGCAAATAAAAAAAAAACAATCATTATAAACGATATTATTAAAATAAAAATATCATCAAAAATTTTAAAATACACAAACCCCACAGAGAGAGCAAGAATAGCAATCACTTACTTCCTACTAAGTTTGCAAGAGAGGAATCAAGATCACTTCCAATGGGTTTGGTTGCAGCCGAAGCAGAAGTGGTGGCTGTACCTAAACTGGACAAAGGCTGACCAGTTTGCATTGTAGTTGGCATAAGAAGGTCACCTAAGCCATCAAACACTGAAGATTTAAGAAAATCAATAGATGAGGAAACTACTTTTTCATGTAATTAAACTTTTACATAATTAACAGATATTTAAATGGAGAACTCATAACCTTTCTAAAGCATACAAATCACTACAGATCTTTGTACCATCACACAGGTTTAATGTCAATGGAATGCCAATGGAAGGCATGCATGCTGTTTGACTTACACACTGAAATAAATGAATTCCAAACATACTACAATAAGACAAAGCATTAGACAACACTAACTTCTTTAAACTATGAAAACAGTCCATGTTGCTGCACTGCACGCTTTTATGTTTTTAACATTGATATATGGAGGACTTGTGGTCCACAAATCTTATGAAAACATTATCATTTTCTGGAACAGCAAATAGAAAGCCTATTTGGACATTACTTTTACCCAGTATGGCCCCTAAAACTGATGTGGAGTAGGCCTCAGGTTTGTAGATTCCATTTCTGGATTCTCCCCAGAACAACTGAGCCAGATGTTTTACCAGTTTTTAATATCTAATTCCAAACAAATCATTGTAATTCATTAGCCAAATAGCTATTTAAGACTGAGATAAGGGTGTGTCTGAGGTGGGACAGCATATTGAAACTAATTATTATTGCTGAGTTGCAGATTTGGGAGGAATTAGAATTAAGAATTGTCTTTTGTGTAAGGATTTTTTTATTGAACTATTGACAAGAACAAAGAAAGCTAGAATTATATTGGCATAATTGCTTTATAAATCTTAAATTGGAAGGTAAAGTATCTACAGCCTATCTCTGAATGCTTTCTAGGAACAAGCTCAGGGAGGAAAAAAAATTGAGCAACCTCCCAGGTAGCTGTGAAGGGAAAGTAAAGACAAAGGTCTGAGGCAACAATTGTTTTTGCTGTTGACAGGTACACCCTGGGAGATTCAAAAATTTCCAAAGGGTGGGAAATCTTTTTCAGATGGAAAGGCACTGACTGTTTGTGTGCTGTCAAGTTGGTGTTGCCTGTTAGCAACCACAAAGACAGACCTCCTCCAGGATGATCTATCCCCAGCCTGGCCCTTTGGGTCTTGGAAAGGGTACTACTGGCTAGGAAACTCTTGGAAAATAGGTGAGGATGGAGGAGGTGGCATCCTGTGAAGATACCTGTATGGACAGAAATATGCAATCATCCCCTCCACCCATCACTGGGAAAGGAAAAGATTACTGAATGGGACAAGTTCACAGTCTCTACTGCCAGTGCGAAATACCCTTCTTGGCTGTACCAGGATTGCTATGAGACAAGATCAGGGCCTTCCCCCTTACTGACTGTGATGAAAGTCATTACTTCTCTGCTGCTAATACAGTAGAAGCACTGCAGCCACGTGTTCTTTACCACCCAGTTCATATCAGGCTCTCTGGGTTTGAGATGGATTTCACAAAGAACCCACCTATGCTCTATACAAAACATTTATGTCTTCCAATTTACTGTCACGATATATGGACAAATTCCATATGGACAAGATGTGGGATCTAGAGTGGTGGTTTTTAAACTTGGCAACTTTAAGATGTGTGGACGTCAACTCCCAGAATTCCCCAGCCAGCATGAAAGTTGCCACGTTTGAAAAACACTGCTCTAGAGTGTTACTGTAAAAGGGATCAATGGAATGTCAGCTGAAGAATATAATATTTGCTTAACAAAAGTAAAGGAAAGAAATCCAGAGAAAATGCCTTGTAGAAAGAATTCCTGGGACAGAATTATAAATAAATCTATAATCTTCAGTGGTATTGAGGTTTAAAAATATCCTTTATCTGTGTAAATTCAGAGAAGTAACTGCACAGCTGAAGGCCACCTTGGTGTAGTGGCTATGGCACCCGGCTAGAAACTGCAAGACCATCAGTTCTAGTCCCACCTTGGGCACGTAGCCAGCTGGGTGACTTGGAGCCAGTCACTCTCTCACTCTCACTAGGAAGCAGGCAATGGCAAGCCACTTCTGAAGATGTTGCCAGGAAAACTGCATGGATTTGTCCAGGCAATTGCCAGGAGTCAATCAAAACTGACTCAAAGGCACAGGTACGCGCACACACACACGCTGCAAAGTTAAGTTTTCCATCCCACAGAAAAACCTCCCATCAGATAACTACAGCAGAGATAATGGATTTTTCAAACTCTATTGCTCTGAAAATATAGTTCCAGTATTCACCTACATTGGCCTAGTTTTTCTAGCGCAAGTATCACCTTTAGGTATACAGGTAGTCCTTGATTTGCTAAGCGCGTCCGCATCGCTTAGCATCGGCAATCCCTGCAGGCCCAGTTGCTGTCATTAACTGAATCCCACGTTTATTAGTGGGGAATCCGGCAGGAAATTGTAAATCCCAGGTCCGCAGGCAGGTAAGTGACTGCTGCTGGGTGGGGCAGCGAACAGGGGGAACGCAGGAGGGTCAGGGAGGATGTGCAAGTGGTGCAGTCAGGGAGTGTACATGAAGGTGTGAGGAGGTGCACAAGAGGCACCACATAAGTAAGTGGCTGGTGCGAGTGCAGAGGAGTGGGGAAGGGTGCACAGGTGGGGGAGACTTACCCCAGTCACTTGCAACTTTCCCTGCTGACTTCCCCATTGACTTTCTGGGGAAGTTGGCAGAGTAGGTTGCAAATGGCGATCACATGATCGTGGGGCGCTTGGCAACCGGTTGTAAGTACAAACAGGTTGCCAAGAACCCAGATCGTGATCACATGACTGTGGGGGTGCTGGGACAGCCAGAACTAATTTGGAACAGTTGCTGACCGAACGGTCATAGGTCGAGGACTACCTATAATGCCAAAAAACAACTGATACCATCCCTCTATACCTAATGAAACTGAAATATCTAATCCAGGCCAACATTACATAAGCAGTATGCCAATTCACATCAGATACGCATGCTAATGTTAGTAAGCAGATTGCACTAGTATGCTCTGGCAAGCAGTAACTAAAGCAAAGCAATACTAAACTAGTTGGTTTCTTTACTTTTTCTGTTGCAGAACTCACCCAAATGGCAAATTTGTAGCAAGGCCCCAGCATGGAAGTAGAGAATGAAAGAGACACAAACAGAAACGACAGAGCAGTAATGAAAAGTCAAGCCTTGTGTCAAAGGAAGAATACCCTGGACCTCCATTATTTTTAACTTCTGGTGCCATGCATGCTTGGCAAAGGCTCCATAATGATGGCAGCACCACATATCCATATGCTGAGTATACAGGATAAGGTATCTGCAATTTCAGGAGTTTCTTTTAAATGAGCATGCATATAAAGCACATGCAAAAATACAGAATATATGCACTTTGGTTTGATGCATGTTGAAATCCTATAGAAAAGAACTGAACAGAAGGAACTATTTTTCAGATTATACATTAGAAGTAGTATACTAAATATTCAACCATTTCAGAAGAACGTGTTCATGAAAAACCCCAACATTTTTGGACATCTGGGAGAATTAGAGTTAACACATTTTGGAAATGAAGGGCACATTTTGTTATAGACAGACCCAGAGGAATCCTTTCACTCACCTGAGGGATCGAAGGAACTGCCACCAGGGGAAGGAGAAGGGGATGCTCCAAATGCTGCTTCAAAATTGGGCTGCAATATATTAGCCTGAGCTGGTGTGATGGGGGAAGGTGATGGAGATGGAGCAATAAAAGAACCTCCAAAGCCTTTAAAAAAAAAATTAGAGAGAAAGAAATGAAGTATTAAGTTAATGCTAAGAACTGACCCATAGGCCTAAAAAATGTCATAATTGGCTTTGGCAAACAAAGTCCTTTCCTCTTCCCAGATCCAGCCTATTCTTCAAATGCCAGGCTTTGACAATACTAGAATAGCTTCCCATCACCATCCAACTCTTATCTAAGTGTCATCCACTGCAGCTTTTGCCCAGGTTTTCGAAGAAAATACCAGGGTGACCTTTTCACTCTGAACAGTGAAGGCTCACTATAGCATCTTCAGTCCTGGGGTGGGCAGTCCCACAATTCTGCCCATGGAGTGGGGCATTGCCAAAACCCCAAAAAACTAATGATAACAAGAAGTTATGATTATATAAAGATGTAGGATTTTAGTCCAACTATGATTTCAGTAACAGTTTTGCAACCAAAATATTTATTCTTGACCAAAGCTCTGTAATTTCTACCATACAAATGGAAAGCAATTTCCCCTTACATGTTCAAACTCATTTTTAGAGTATTGGATCATGAACCACTCTAGGACAAATTATTTTTTTTTCCATGCAAGGTGGTATCCTGGCTACACATCAGTACACTGCATATGCCTCCTAATTGGTGTGATGTGGGAAACATTATGTTGAATTACAAGATGGCCTCTTGTTTATGAGAAGGCCATGTGCAATTTGGAGAAAGTCTGGCGTGGCCTTCTCATGAGGTTTTGAAAGGCTTCAGAAACCTTCTGAAGCACTGCAAGAACAGTGTGCATGATTTGGAGAATGGCGCAAGAGACCTTGGGAAGAAGGTCTGGCGTAGCCAGCAGCTGCCTTGCATAGGGTCAGGCCAGGTGTGCCTCATCAGCAGTGGGAGGAAGAAGACAGCAAAGGACAGCTGGGCATGGTAGGGCGGGTGGAGTGCAGGGCAGCGGGGGCTTTGCACCGCAGCACTGGGGTGGCTGGCCATGGCATGGGGCTTGAGGCGGCCCTCCTCAGTGGCGGTGTCCTAACAGCCAGGAACCACGCTGAGACAAGGAATAGGTCTCTAGTGTTTATTACTGCTACATAACAGAAAATCCTAACGAAGTGAAGAAGCATGGGAAAAACCCAGACATATAAACCCCAAAGGCTACGGCAGGCCCGATCTGTGTCTCTTTGAACGGCTACCTAATTCCGCAGTACTACGCGTGCGCTTTACAGCCTGGATGGGAGCCCCCTGCTCACCGTCATTACTCATGACATCACCCTCCCCTCCAGATTCACATTCCATTTCAGCCCCCTCCCTTCCAGAGTCTTGATAAGATTTGACGTCTCCTTCTAAGGTCCCATGGGAACTGGGCGATGGAAAGTCTTCAAAGGAAAACTCCAAGGACGAATCAGTGCTGCTCTCCAGGTCTGATAACGCTTCTGGCCCAGGTGGCCACTGCTGGAAAATAGCTAGATAATTAGAAGAGTCGTCCCCGCTTCCCCCTGGGAAATGCACGCCTGAGGTGGAGGGCTGCAGGCCCCTCTTGTCTGTGAGCATCTGCAGCTCTCTTGTAAGCACTCTTTGCCCTGTTCAGCTGCTCCTTTAACAACTCCTGTGCAGCTTGTTGCTCTTTAAGAAAACCAGCCGTGGCTGGAACTGTTCCCTGCTGGGAGGAGGTGGGCAACACCCGAGGGTTAACCCTGTAGAGTGCCTGGAAAGGGGACATCTTGGTAGAGGACTGTACAGAATTATTATATGTAAATTCTGCCATGGGGAGCAGGGCTGGCCAATTGTCTTGCTGATAAGTGGTGTAACACCTGAGATACTGCTGTAACCATTGGTTAATTTTCTCGGCTTGCCCGTTACTAGCAGGATGATGCGATGATGACAGGTGGATCTGGACCCCTAATGACTGGAAAAGGGCCCTCCAGAACCTGGAAGTGAACTGTGGGCCTCTGTCACTCACCAAGTGATTCACCATGCCTCTATACCTAAAAACATGGTCCATGAACAACTGCGCTGTGGCTGGTGCAGATAGGAGGCCCTTGCAAGGAATAAAATGCACCATTTTTGTGAAAAGGTCCACCACCACTAGTATGGACGTCAGCCCCTGGACTGAGGGTAAATCAGTGATGAAATCCATGGAGATTGTATCCCAAGGCCTACTGGGGGTGGGTAGGGGTTGCAAGAGTCCTGCGGGCTTCCCTGGGAGAGGCTTGGCTCGTCTGCAGGTGTGACAAGAAGCAACGTAACCCTTTATGTCTGCAGTCATCTTAGGCCACCAGTAGTCTCTCAGAGCTTTGGAAACACCTCCGTGGCCTGCTGTTTGATGGTCATGGCAAAGTCTCAGTACTTCTTCCCTCAATGAAGGGGGAATATATAATCGCCCACTATGCCAGAGGATTCCTGCCTCCACATTGAATGGGGGGCAGTGTCTTGCAGGCCCCTCTGGAGGTCATCCATCCTGGCCCTGGCATACGGGTCCTGTTGCTGCTGAGTTCTGACTCTTGTAAATAGGTCCTCTGCTTGTCTGCCTGCTAAAATCTCTGTTTGGTTCCCCCTCATAGACTGATCAAAGTTGTGAGGTTGTAATATAGCAGCCTGTACCTCCCAGTGAGTGGCGGGGGTTGCCTAAAAGGATTGAGACAGGGCGTCTGCCAAGCAGTTTTGCGCCCCTGGCACATAAGAAATAACAAAATTGAAACGGGAGAAAAACTGGCTCCATCTGATCTGGCGTGGGGTGAGGGATCTGGTGTTTTGTAGAAGCTGTAAATTCTTGTGATCGGTACAAACTCTCACAGGAAGGGCTGCACCTTCCAGCCAGTGCCTCCACTCTTGGAATGCTGCTTTAATTGCCAGCAACTCCTTGTTAAAAACATCATAGTTTCTCTCTGCTGGTGAGAGCATGCGTGAAAAAAAGGCACACAGAAGCAATGTATTCTCGGTTTTGTTTGTATATTGCAATAACACCGCCCCAATGGCAATATCGGAAGCATCTGAATGCATTATGAATTGCTTTGTGGGATCAGGGTGTCTTAACAGCGGCTGGGATGCAAAGCGTTGCTTAAATTCTAGGAAGGCTGCTTGCTCCCTCTCCCCCCAAATGAATTTTGATCCTTTCTTCAAAAGCTGTGTGAGGGATCTAGCCCTGTCACTAAAGTTTTTTATGAACCGCCTGTAGAAATTGCAAAATCCTAGATATCTTTGTACTTCTTTAACATTTTGGGGAGGTGGCCAAGAGAGAATTGCCTGGACCTTAGAAGGATCCATGGATATGCCTTCTGTTGATACCTTATAGCCCAGGAAATGTAATTCAGTTAAATCAAAGGCACACTTCTCTAGCTTGGCGAACAGCTTGTTCTCTCTCAGTCTTTGTAAGACATTACGTACATGGGTTACATGAGTTGTAGCATCCTCAGAGAAAATTAATATGTCATCTAGATAAATGACCAGATACTTATCTAGTAAATCAGAGAAAATTTGATTCATAAATCGGGAAAATATGGCTCCTGCATTAGACAAGCCAAAGGGCAAAACAAGGTACTCAAATTTACCAAACCTGGTGTCGAAGGCAGTTAGATATTCGTGCCCCTCTTTCATCCGGATCAGATTGTACGCATTCCTGAGATCCAACCTGGTAAAAATGCGTGCTTTCTGTAAGCGATCCAGCAGATCAGAGATTAGAGGCAGCGGGTAAGTTTCTTTTGTTAGTTTATTTAAAAAACAAATCGTGGACCACTCTCATGGGTGTCTCCTGGTTTGCCGGTGCCAACGGGTCAGGCTTCTTTGGTATGAAGAAGGTAGGAGCAGACACTGGGGAAGTAGATGGTCGGATGAACCCCTTTTGGAGATTAGAATCCAAGTAATCCTTTAAGGTGGCTAGTTCCTTGGGAGACATGGGATATTGTTTCCTTGCTGGAATCCTGGCTCCTGGTATCAACTCAATGGTGCAATCACAGTCCCTATGGGGGGGTAGTGCTGTGGCCTCTTGTTCACTGAAAACGTCTGCAAAATCTGCATACTTGGCTGGCAACTGGACCCCCCCCCCCCCCGCTTCCGTGACTGCGTTGGTTGCTGGAGAGCAGAGAGCGGCTTGAATCTTGTGGTGCTGGCATTCCTTAGCTGGGAAGGAGATTGCTCCCGTAGTCCAGTTCAGCAATGGGTTGTGGATTCTCAGCCAAGGCGTGCCTAGAATTACAGGCACATTAAGTGATGCAGTAACATAAAGCTGGATCCACTCAGTGTGGTCTCCCGTTGTCAGTTGCACCGGTTCTGTGAACCTTCTAATCGGCCCTGCCTTGAGGGGCTGGTCATCAATGGTCTCCACTTCTATGGGACATGGCAATTCTATGGTCGGGATATTGAAGTCTTGTACGGTCTGCAGATCAATAAAATTGGTTGAAGCTCCGGAATCCACGAGGGCCTCTAGCTTGACCTGGTGCTCTGGGTTGACGTGCATTATGACTGGTAAGTAGTAAAAGGATTGCCTGGAATCCTCGGAATGAGCCCTCCTTAATTGATTGATGGTCTCCCTGCTGAGCTCTGTGGAGGGAGACCGATGGAGTTTCCCTGGTTGGAAGCAGAGGCGGAGATGGCTCTTGTTTCAGCTGCTTGCCCTGGAGCTCTTATTGAAGTTGCTTGGCTTCTCGCTGGGCAAGCTCTCACCATGTGCCCCTGGGCTCCACAGTAAAAACAGAGGGCTCTCTCTCTCCTTCTCTGCCTCTCAGCCTCGGAAATAAGCCTCTTGCTCACTCCAATCTGCATCGGCTCCTCCGGTCCTGAGTGAGTAGATGCTACGGAGAGAGCTGGAAATCCTGGAAGCACTCTGAGGGCCCTGTTTCTCCCCGGCTGCATCTGTCTGAGCTCTTCTAGCCTGACATCTATGACCACAGACAACTGATATAAGGCTTCTAGGTTAGCTGGTGTTCCCTGGCGCACTAATTCATTCTTAATTTCTTCATCCAGCCCGTTTGAATTGGTCTTTTAATGCACTCTCATTCCAGTCCAGATCTCCTGCTAACAACTTGAAATCAGCAATGTAGATTCCCACCCTCTTGTTACCTTGCTTGAGCTTCCGAATTTCCCGGCTGGCAGTGCCCTCTCTGATCGGGTCGTCAAAGTGTGCTCGGAACCCTGCCAAAAAGTTCTGGTAGTCGTTGAGAATCGGTTCGTTGTTCTCCACCATGGGAATAGCCCATTTGGCTGCTGGTCCCTTTAGCAGACTTAGGATGAAGGTGACTCTGGTTCTGTCTGTGGGAAACTCTGCCGGTCTGCTGTCGAAAAACATTGTGCACTGTGTGAGAAAGGTTCTCAACTGTCCTGCTTCTCCTCCAAACTTCTCTGGTAGACTGCCCTGGGATCTCAAGACCACTGGAGCTGCTGCTGCTGCTGCTGCTGCTGGTGCCGGTTGTGGGTTAATCGGAGCTGGTTGTTGTAACTGCTGTAGCATGGCAGCTTGTAATGTGTTGACCTGTAGATCTACCTGTTGTTGGTGTTGTTGCAGGGCTGCTGCCAATTGTTGGATGGCGAGCCAAATTTCTTGGTTTTCTGAAGACATTTCCAAATGTCTCCCCTTTAAATTCTTTGTTCCTCCCTCTTTCCATGGGAGTAGGAGTTTGTTAGGATTGATGTCCTAACAGCCAGGAACCACGCTGAGACAAGGAATAGGTCTCTAGTGTTTATTACTGCTACATAACAGAAAATCCTAACGAAGTGAAGAAGCGTGGGAAAAACCCAGACATATAAACTCCAAAGGCTGAGGCAGGCCCGATCTGTGTCTCTTTGAATGGCTACCTAATTCCTCAGTACTACGCATGTGCTTTACAGCCTGGATGGGAGCCCCCTGCTCGCCATCCTTACTCATGACAGGCGGTGGTGCTGAGGCTGAAGTGGAAGTCCGGGGTTGGGGGCAGAGTGCCACTGCACAGGGTGGCCAGAAATGGGGAGGAGATGGGGGGAGCTAGGTGGGGGGGGACTGAAGTGCCCCTGTGGTTGTAAGTGCAGGTGGGTTGCCAAGCACCCAAATTTTGATCACATGACTGCGGGGGTGCTGCAAAAGCTGTAACAATGGTTACAATTGGGAACAATGGTCGTTAAGTGATGACTACCTGTAGTATGTTTACAGAAAAATACAGTTACAATAACGTATTCTAAGGGAGTAAGAAATGATTAAGATTAAGGGAGGCAGAAAAAATGCAGAGCAATTTGGATAGAAATAAAGTTGTTTTGGAAGTGGATGAAAAAGCAGAGTAAAAATAAGTGATGAAATTATTTGAGATGAAACTAAAGTAAGAGAATACTGGAAGGAATATTTTAGAGATCTGTATGGTAATTACAACAATATGTCAAGGAGTGGAATTGAAACAATGTTATAAATGTTATTGTATTGTAAGAAAAAAACCTCAGTCCTAAATACTGTAACAACACTGAAAAATTGTTAATAGTGCAGGAGTACATTATATTAAATATTAAAATATCATTGTGGTTTGCCTGTGGAATGGCTCAGCTCATTTAAAGTGCATCCATACCTGATAAGAATATTGTTATTGTTCCCATACTGAAAGTAAAAGGCAGCAAGCATGAATGCAGAAAGTGTAGAGGGGGGTTGTTTATTTATTTAATTTTATTTTCTATCCCGCCTTTATTGTTTTTAAATAACTCATGGCGGCGAACATACCTAATACTCCTTCCTCCTCCTATTTAGTAGAATTCTGACTGAAACGGTGTAAGGTATGACAATGAACAAAAGTTGGGAAGTGCAACGTGGATTCATGCCAGACAAGGGGTTTACAGAACAAATTTTTGCTCTTCAACAGGTCACTGAAAAACATATGAATGAGAAACTTTATTGTATGTTTGTTTATTTAAAGAAAGTCTATGTTTTATGTGAAAATGTTGATTCTTAAGGTAGGAGCAATATATAACAGAAGTAAAGCATGCATAAGAATAAATAAAAAGGTTACCGAACTGTTGAACAGAGTGGAGAGTAAAGGCAAGGATGTGTGATGTTCCCTTTGCTACATAAATTTATGTATGGATAAAAGTGTGTAAGGAATGCTTGTGGGTGATCGTCAGGGATAAGTACAGTACTTTTGTATGCGAACATGTTGCTAGTTGAAAACCTAAATGATTTACACCAAATGTTAAGATAGCTTGTATGATGCAATAAGGAGTGTGGATCTGAAAATTAATATACCAGTGACCAAGGCATTTGTGTTTTGACAGGCAAAATGGATTGAACAATTACAATTTATACATATGTGGTAAAACATAAAGCAAATATATGAACTGTGTATCTTAGTAGAATCTTTTCTAAAGATGAGAAGATGGGGGAAAATTTAAGACATAGAAAAGTAGTGGGTGGTACATAACCTGTTATAAAGAATGAAAGCAGGAAAAAGACGTGAAAATGGCTAACCATAAAAGTGTGCTTATGCTAACTGTAAGAGTTGGGAATGTCAGGAGAAAAAAAAACCCACTAATTGGGAAATGTTTACTTAGAAATAAGTGTAATAAAACAAGAGATGGGGCCAAGAATGGGTGCTGAAAGAATATAGATTGAACACAAAAGTCAGTGACCAGTATGGAAGGAGTACTTTAACGTTTGATGATATGCAGAGATTGACTGAATATCAAATCACAAACAAATACAATATATGTAGGAATAGTGATTGCTGAGAAGGGGAAAACTGAGAATGTTGTGGTTGGATGGAGTTAATAAGATCTTCAGGTAAAGAAAAGTGAGAAGTTACTGCTTTCTCTGCACTTTGCAAAATGTTGCCTTTCTCCACAAGGGATTGCCATTACCATGGTCTAGTGGTTAAGGACTAGAAACTGGGAGACTGAGAGTTCTAGTCCCGCCTTAGGCATGAAAGCCGGCTGGGTGACCTTGGGCCAGTCCCTCTCTCTCAGCCCAACTCACCTCACAGGGCTGCTCTTCTGGGGAAAATAGGAGGAGGAGTAATAGGTAAGTCTGCCATCTTGAGTTATTTATAAAAAATAATAAAGGTGGGATAGAAAACAAACAAATAAATAATCTATGTACATGTGAATGCAGGTAGTTTAGCATCAAACCATAAAACTTAGGGTTTTTTTAGTGTTAGATTTGTATCTGTATAGGAGAAAAGTTGCATATTTACATTTATGCTTTAAAAACCAAACTCAGGAAGACACAATAGATCAGAAATTAATGTCATTCTTTTCCCCTATGTGTTGCAAACAGTTGGGGGATTTGGCATAGATTAGATCAACAGCCCATTTTGAACTACAGCGATTTCAGTCTGTACGGGCTGCTTCTCCTTCCTGCTGTAAAGGGCAGGAGTAACCTTGAGGAACAGGAAGAAGAGCCGCAACAAAGACAATGGTCGGATAAAAGATATCTTTTATCTGAGTCAGGACTAGAACTGTAACCTGAGTAAGCATCTCAAGATTAGAGCCTCCCTAATTCTCACAAACATAGAGGGAGGGAGGAGGGAAGCAAATTCAGACTTGCAAGACTGTTACTTTAACTGTCACTACTTTAATGAAAGTAGTATTAGCATGTATGATTTTAGTTTCCTAATCTGGTCTATCTTGAAGGGCTGACAGAACAGAAATTAGCACGCAGTATCAACTTCGGCCCATAGGAAAAAAAAACCAAACTATCAAGCATATTTTCTGAACTGTACTGTATATCCAAATAAAATAAAAACTTAAATAGTATGTAGCTGTTCATCAGAATGTGTGCTTTCTAATAAACCTATATCTGTTTTTATATCTATTGTTCTGGACCTTCACTGAATATTCAAAGCAGTAACAACAGCAACAATAATGACAAATCTATGGACACAAGAATTTCTTTCCAAGTTTGAGTGAATTTCCATTCCTTGTCCTGCTGAAGACCTTAGCTTCATTACATAAAACAAACAGAAAGCCAACAGAGCTATTTCTGCAGATTACTGACAAGCCTAAGGAAAGGAACTAAGATCAGAAATACCCTCTAATGTAATTTAATTGGCTCATGTACCCTTGACTGGAAAGCTCTTATTTAGAGCAATTTATGCCTTCCCAGTCCATTCTTTCAAATCTAGCACAGAGTCTTATACCATAGGAATCAGATCGCTACTAATCAGATACATACAAGTTCAAACAAGATTGGTAGTAGTTAGACCAATGTGAAGCTATATAGAATGGTATCACGTGAATTCATAGGTAAACAGGGGGAACCCATGATCTTCCGAATGCCTTAATTATGACGAAGGATATTTTCTGCAAGCAGCACTTACTACTATTTATAATTATCCTGTAAGGACAAATCTAATATAGGTGAGAAAATACCAATGCTGCAATATAGTACTTTTGTTATTTCTTATCATCCATCTTGGACATACATAGGACAGAAGGCCTAATAACAACAAAAACAACTGAAGTAAAAATTGCATCAGCGAATCATACACTTATACTCTTTACCATAACCAACAGCTTAGACTACTTAAAAGTATTTTTGAGCATTTTCTATTACCAGTTTAGGTGGCAGGATCCTAAGGCTTCCTGGCACTAGTGGGAGCGTGTCTGGGGTGGCGGGTTTCACAGAATGTTTATGGTTTGGAAGTCTAGTAGCCATAACGATGCTCCCTTTGTATGATTTAGACCCATCTATTATGAATTGTAAATCAAGGCATATGACTTAGCAAGATGTGAATCCAGTCACTAAAGTTCATTGAAGAAACTATTGTACAAGTATCATGACCTATCATAACGTGTGAATCCAGCCATAGCGTGCCTTGCATGCTTCCGTTTTTAGAGATGTTTGGATATAGAATGGTCTTTGGCAAACGCATCTTGTACAGTATGACTTCAGTTCTGTTCTTTTTTCTCCTTATAATTTAAATGCACCAACATTTTCAGGGTACTTTTGGTGCTAATTTTTCTCCTGTTCCATTCATCTTTAAAGTATCCTTCCCACAGGAAACTCTGCCCAGCAATACCTACTGTTAACCGAGTGCGTATGTCCATGTGCCAAAATCAAGTGAGAAGCATTTAATCCCAAAAGTAGGCACTGTACTAGTTTTGTGGAGGGTGGAGGAACAGGATAATAATCATCATCAAACCATGCATTGCAAAGTTTCACGGAACACATTCAGGTTAAACTATTTGTTTAGTTAC
This sequence comes from Candoia aspera, assembly GCF_035149785.1. Classification (NCBI taxonomy): domain Eukaryota; kingdom Metazoa; phylum Chordata; class Lepidosauria; order Squamata; family Candoiidae; genus Candoia; species Candoia aspera. Next base: position 117,774,617 of record NC_086153.1, on the reverse strand, counting down.
TATCCACTCCCAAGGCTTGGAAGCATTTTGGCAGATCCATCGTCGTCTTCATGCTGCTTGCAGAAATATAAATGGTACTCAGAAAAATGTTGTGAGACCTGCAGCATCCCTGACCATTTGCCCACTACGTTTTTTCACAGTACAGAAAAGTCGCAGCACAAACACAGACACCCTTTATTAAAAACAACACACAATTATATTTCATTACCAGCTAATAGGTCAGCAGAGGCAGAAGAACTAGAAGCAGCTGAAACTGCAGGTTGGGGCTCTGAAGGGCCACTTCCAAAAGCATCTACGGATTTTTCCATGAGGCAGCAATAAAAGACAATAGGATTTAAACATATTATAAATATATTAACATGCAGCATATAGAGGGAAAATGCAACTATGAATATGACATGACTTTTCAAGACCACAGAGGAACGGCAATTGGTAAAATATATGAGACAGTCTGAAGAATAGCTGTAGCTGTTCTAAAACCAGAGAAACTAGAGGAGGATCCAGACAGACTTTTTTTATAAGTATGTCAGCTGTACTGATGAGAAGTGATGGCAGTGATAAGGTTCGCCAAGGGAAGATGACTCCGAGAGAGCTGTTCAGCTTTCTAAAAGCACTTCCTCATTATTCCAAACTACTTAGTAATCCTAACCAGCTTTGCACTCCTATATAGAACTAAGAATGCACAGAAACTTCAAGGAATACATGAACCAGTGAGTATTCTCTCTCCACTGACCAGTATGAATGAGTAAAGGATGTCATTCAATTCCTGTGCTGCTATAAAATATAGCAAGTCTTTGACCAACAAATATCTCCCTTTCCCCATAAACCATGCAGAAAAGAAATAAAACATATTGCCACCTCCCTAGCATCATTTCACATTTTCCTAAGATCTTGTATGTACTTATCTGGCCATTTGCAAATACATCTGAGCATTGCTATAAAGGGGTAGCTGCAAAATTCCAAGCCACCATGCTTCTATTGCATTTAAAAGTGTATTGCCAGCTCTGATGATGAAAGGATAGCATGCTGGCAATTTTGCAAAGAGGTGCTTTTCTCAGTAGCTGTAACCAGTTACAGGTAGCTGTGGTGGGTGCAGTTGAGAAGGGAAGATGTAGTCTAAACAAATCCTACAGAGAGGCACCATGAACAGGATGCTGAAGGTTGCTGGGGAAGTAGGGTGGAAGGAGATAGTCTTAGTGAAATAAGAAGAGATGGAAAAATATTGGTATCTCACCATCCACAAAGCAGTCACTTAAGAAAACAAAAACAAAAAGCAGTCTGGTGCTTTGCAACTGCCAAAAAAGGGATGCAGACAGTAGGGATGTACAAAGCGTCTGAATGAAGTGTTTTGCAATGCACTTCATAGGGAAGAAAGTGAACTGCAGTTTCTATGTTTGTTGAGACAGCTGCAAACAGGTTTTGAAACAGACAGAAAAGATGTGGCTCCAAAATTCAATAGAAACCCTTTATTGTCTCTCTAATCCACTGTTTTCCTCTTCTACATCTCACCCATCCATCCATCATCACGGATTCTCTGTGCACACATGAACAAGACAACCTGTGTTTGTTCCCACAAACATGCAGTCCTTTAAGGATATCCTTTTCTGCCTCTCCTTTCTAATGTAAATATTCTGCCTGGTTGCACTTCATCACTACTGCTAATGTAAGTTGTCATCATTTATGCTATTTTTTTCCTTCAAGGTATCTAATTTTATTTATTCATTCATTAAATTTATACATTGCCCATCTCACTACGTAAGTGACTCTAGGTGGCTATGTTTTCTTGGGTATTACAAGTTATGAAGGACATGCCTTTTGATAAAAAGCAATATAACAGTTTGTGATTTATGCTTGAGTACAGTTATATAGTTCTCTTCACATTTTGTAATTAAAAGACAGTAGATACTATATATTGTAATAATTCCAGTGTACATCCCAGAGGTCCATGGACAAATAATTTCTCAGCTCCACAAGAGCAGAATCAACTCTATCACATTTATCTAAATAGATAGATACTGTAGACAGATGATAGACAGACAGACAGAAGCCTCACACTCCATCCCTTACCTATAAACAGACAACAGTGTCAAGAGACATATACATGCTACAGAGAAGCATAACTGTAAAACTGAAAGTTATATACTGTAGGAGGAAGAATGAAATAGTTACTTGAACAAGAAAGGAATTCCATGCATGGAAATAAAGACAGGTAACAGTACAAAAACACCCCAGCTGTATTTTATAACACTCAGTTAAAAAGCAAATTAAGTTACGACACAGCATAATAAAAGTAAATGTTAGGAAATGCTGAATTGCTGGCAAAGAAAAATGAAATGAACCCTGAAATGAAATGTGAAGTACTCTAATGGTGAGAAAGAACAATACCCACCACAAAACAGGTCAATCACACCTGAAGAGTCCACTTTGGCCGGGGAAGCAGTGGGCAGGGACGATGGTGCTGCAAATGCATCCACTGGAGTAAGCATGATAATATTTAGTATCAGCAAATTAGGAGTGATGAGGCCATTACCTTGAGGCCATTACCTTGAACCCATGACATCACAGTGTATATGTAATGACTTGGAAAAACTAAATTTCCTTTAAATTTTTCATATAGTATCCAAAGTTCAGGTTTTTATACTATAAAAGCAGCATGTTTAAAGATTAGATTTAAAAGAAACACTGTTCTATGACCACATTTTACTTACCTTTTATACATGTGGGGACTGCACAGAGTAATATATATGTGCCTGTATTAGCCTTGGTTTTATACAGTATTACTGCGTATGCTCAAGAGCTGAGGCTTTCAGGTTTCTCATTTCATCCAAGCTATGGGAATTCTGGTTAATCCAAAGTACAATCAAACTTTAAAGCCAGATTTAATTTTCCAGAACTTAAACTATTTAAACTTCCTGGGTTCTGGATAGAATGAGAACTCCCTGATCATGGAAGCTTCATGTTCCTTCTTTTGATATATAAGCTAGGGAGGACAGTATTATGAGCCTAGAGCCTGAGAATGCTCATTGATATAGCAAGCAACTATTGCTCAGAGCTACATCTGAATTGCCAAGTAAATCTGTCAATAGGGAAGGTGCTGTAAAACTGTATTTCTAATAAAGCTCTTTTCATGGGTTATGCTTGTAAACAAGCTCTACAGCTGGCTTTTGACTCTGTCCGTCTTTCAGCAATGATTTGAAAAGGAAGCTGAGTGTAAATGGCATATAAACATCATTAAACAGGGTTAGCACTACAAAGTTAGCAGAAGCTGGGCACACATTATCTTCCTAAATTAAAATTAGAATTAAAATTGAAATAATTGTGTTTATACTGTTGGTTATCAAAATCTTATGAGAGTGATTGACAATCTCATATTCTAGGTCAACCTCTTGTGTGAGATCTTGGGCAAGGCTTGTACAACCTCAGACGTTCACCTAAAGTGACACAGGGAATATTTAGGAGATCAGCTCAGTTTTGACATTACTAAAACTTTTCAGCAGTTCAGAACTGATCGTATTTAACATGTACAGTTGTAACTGAAATTATTCGACCCCCACTGCAAATCAGGTTGATTGTCAAAATGTACAGACTTTCAGCTGTTGGCAATGAACAAATGAAGCAAAAGCAATTGAAATAGCTCAAATCAACGAATGCTTCAAGTGGTGTCCCCAAAGTCAACTGAAAATGCAACTTATAATGACTTCTCCAGTCTCACAATTATTCAACCCCTTCATGGCAAGCATCTTCAGTACTTAGTAGAGCACCCTTTTGCTGTTATGACCTGCTGCAAACGAGATGCATAGCCAGACACCAGCTTCTGGCAGCGTTCCTGAGGGATCTTAGCCCATTCTTCATGAGCAACGGCCTCCAGTTCAGTAATATTCTTAGGTTTGCGTGCTGCAACTGCCTTCTTCAAATCCCACCAGAGATTTTCTATGGGGTTCAAGTCAGGTGACTGTGATGGCCACTGTAGAATCTTCCAGGACTTCTTCTGCATCCAAGCCTTAGTGGAGTTTGAGGTATGCTTGGGATCATCGTCCTGTTGGAAGGTCCAATGACACCCAAGCTTCAGCTTCGTTACAGACAGCATGACGTTTTGTCCTAGGATTTCCTGATACTTCTATGAATCCATCTTGCCGTCCACATGCTGCAGGTTTTCGGTGCCAGGGGATGCAAAGCAGCCCCAAAGCATCACTGAGCCACCACCATGCGTAACTGTAGGCAGAGTGTTCTTTTCAGCGTATGCTTCATTCTTCTTCCTCCAGACATACTGGTGATCCATCGGGCTGGAAGGTCCAGTTTTGTTTCATCGCTCCACAGAACAGAATCCCAAAACTTCTGTGGCTTATTTATATGATTTTGAGCATATTGGAGATGACTTTTCTTGTGCTTTTGGGTCAGTAGTGGTGTACGTCTTGGGAGTTCTGGCATGGGAACCTTCTGCGTTTAGTACGTGCCTTACTGTGCTCACTGAAACCTCAGTGCCTGTTGCCACCAAGTCTTGCTGCAGGTCTTTTGCAGTCACTCGAGGGTTTCTCCCAACCCGCCTTCTCAGAAATCTGGTTGCAGCCACTGACAGCTTCCTTTTTCTGCCCCATCCAGGTAGCGTAACCACTGTTTTTTTAACGTTGAACTTGCGAACTATGCTTCCAACAGTGTCTCTAGGGTCATTCAGTGCCTTCACTATCTTTTTGTATCCTGTTCCTTGTTTGTGAAGGGCGATGATCTCTTCTCTTACCTTTTTGGACCATTCTTTTGACTTAGCCATACTGTATTTCTAACATGCAGTCAAACAGGACACTCAACTAACCCCTAGACACTTCAGGTATTTCATGTGTTCCAGCTCAAGCACACCTGGTGCAACTAATGAAGCCCTTGATTAGTTGCATCGGGTGTGCTTGAGACAACACCTGTTTTGCATATTGTATGTGTGCTGTTGTGACGGATTCTGTTCAGGGGGTTGAATAATTTTGAGACTGGGAGAAGTCATTATAAGTTGCATTTTCAGTTGACTTTGGGGACACCACATGAAGCATTTGTTGTGTTGAGCTATTTCAATTGCTTTTGTTTGATTTGTTCATTGCAAACTGCTGAAAGTCTGTACATTCTGACAATCAACCTGATTTGCAATGGGGGTTGAATAATTTCGATTACAACTGTATTTTTGAAAAAAGGGGACAGGTCACACGAGAATAACTTAGGTCTAAAGAGAAAGCACATACCGGATAAGAGATCACCAGTGAGAGAATTCTCAGGCACAGGAGAAGCTCCAGTTGGCGGAGAAGAAAAAGTGTCTTACAGAAGCCAAAGAAAAATAAAGGAGAAATTACATGAAAATTAGAGATAGATATGCATATGATTGACAAAAAAAGATGCTCACGAATCAAATAAAATAGAAATTTAAAAGCACAAGCTTGGGTTATTATAGGACAGCACATATATATTTTTACCTGTCCCAAACAGGTCTATGCTAGGAGCTGCATCTGACTTAGGTGGTGCAGAGGAATCAGCAGGTGTGGATTCAAACAAATCTAGATGAAAAATACATAATGTCTTACTAATTTATATCTCCATGTTGGGAATCTTGTTTCTTTCCAAGAATAATTGCCGTATTGTCATGAGTACGGCTAGTGAACAGGAGGGGCCCCCTCCTGTTCACCAGCAGTACTCATGACACATAAACCCTAAATATGCAAAAGACTGTTTCCATATGCTGAGAATCTAATTCATCCAATATTTTTTCAATTAAAGAGAGAATTAAATAAGTTACCACCAAAGATATCTAGAGCAGGAGGAGGAGGAGCAGAGGTGGTGGTAGTAGCTGATGTAGTAGCAGTAGTGATAGTAGCAGCAGTAGTAGCAGCAGCAGTTGTAGCAGGGGCTGGAGGGGCCACAGCAGCAGCTGGAGTAGGACTGGTTGCGGACACGGAAGTGGCTGCACTAGTTGTAGGGGTAACTACAGGAACGCTGGTCTCAGTTGGCTTCATAGCAAAAAGGTCCAGCTCAGGAGCAGCCTCTGCACTGCCTTCTGATGGGGCAAAGGGGTCTTGTAAAAGGAAATGGCAGAATATATATATATGTATATAGGATCAGCAGGGAAGGAGGTTGGAAAAACCACACCCTGTGTGGATTACATCATATACAGAGATATCATAATTTATACATACATGCAAACCAGAAATCAAACACACAGATTTATCAACCACTGTTAATTCTCTGACATCTTTGCTAATGGGTGCACATGTGCACACATGCACTTTCTCTCTCACCTGAAATAAGGTGTTTTGGAAAAGTGTGTTTGTAATCATAGAAAAGTTTTACCAGCAACATGCAAGATTCTTCATTGTTAAAAATTTTCAATTAAAAAAGGCTTTAGTGAAATCACTTAGGAATGCTTTCCTGACACAATTTTGTTTGATTAGAATTTTTGTCCAAATACTTCGAGAAAACTTAAAAAAAAAAAAAAAGAACCTTAAATGACAAACATCCTGCCATGAAGTTTATTTAATTAGTACGACACACACAACAAGGACAGACGAGCCAATGAGATGGAACCCACCATTTCCTGAGCATGCATCAAGAGCTGCGGCTACAGGGGTTGGGGTGGCTGGTGCTGCTGCCCCTTCAGGTGCTGCAGGGGCTTCACCAGGAGAAGCTGCAAAGGCATCTTGAGTGCAGGGTTAGAAACAGAAATTAAGAATAATAAAAAAAGAAGAAAATAGAGTAAAAGAACCAAGTTAAATGGCATAAAAATCCCTTATACAAAACGTCAGTTCACAGGGTGAAGGTTGTGTTTGTTTTGTGCAACTACCAACAGTTTTCAAACTAAACTCAACCAATGTAATTATATTAGGTCAGATGATTGTGACAGTCTGCAAGTACAGGCAAGGTAAGCAGAAAAGCTAAGGGTGAAAAATGCTCCTTGTATAAGGGTTTTGAGCAGCATGCACATGTAACCTCCAAGAAAAGAAAAACAAACAATATAAAATCATTCAATAACCAATATATTTGAGAGAGTAACTTTTCCTGTTCTGTCAAATTGTTTCATTTTTTATCTAAGATTGGGGAACTGAAGTAGACTAATAAATGTTACTTGTCTTACAATTACAATTTCTCTTGACTTGGACCACAGTAATTACACTGAAATGTTAAATGTTAATAGCCAACCGCTTAAACCAGTGTTTCTCAACCTTGGCAACTTTAAGCTGTGTGGACTTCAACTCCCAGAATTCTCCAGTCAGCAATGCTGGCTGGGGAATCCTGGGAGTTGAAGTCCACACAGCTTAAAGTTGCTAAGGTTGAGAAACACTGTCTTAAACAGATGGATTATCAGAAAAACAATCCAGTAATTGAACAGCTTAAAGATATATTTTTAAGAACTCTGAGTAGGATTGAGTAGTTTGAGCTACGCTGTCCTAAATTATATTGCTATTTCATACAGTTTTCTATTGATAAAGTAGAAGGCTAGGTTTCCTTCATTCCTCCAAGTATTCAGACTGACAGGAAAATTCACAGGAAATTCCATACATATACCCCAATAATCCATAGTTACATGCCCATATCAATGGATTTCAATTTGTCTCCTACTCCTGAAATTGAACATGGAAGAATTCAACAAACGTAATATTAATATTTCAATAGGTTTAATTACATTTTCATAACACCATCAGTAATTTGACAAGTCTTAGGGTTTTATTTTAAAAGCCAATTCTAAAAGCTAATTCTCTGCAGTTATACCTTGAAGAATTACTTGGTCACATAATATGAGAGAGATACCTTCACCATGTACCAAAAAAGGTTCCAGGGATGGCGTGCTTCTCCAGGCAGGCTGATTCATAATTATAATATCACTACCAAAACCACCTCTCTCTGATGGCCCCCTGCACCTCTCTACTCTGAGGAAATCTGGATAACTATATCCGAAAAAAAGTGATCTGTCAGAGAACCTGCATCCAAGCCATATGGGGTTTTTTGAAGTTCAAACCAGATATTATCATGAGACATGTTTTCCTTAGCCCTGGCTGGTTAAGCACTGGAGAACCGAGGCAAGGAATCTTTTTTTCCCCTCTAAAAGAAAGCTTGAGATTCCTAAAATAAACACAACTTTCCTGCTTTGTTTCACTTCCATTAGGTCCACTGATTCAGAAGACAAACTATTTCCACATGCTGCAAGAGACAAGAGATACCGGTCTTGGGGACAAAAAAAATCTAGTAGCACCTTTTCCTAACAATTTTATTAAAAGGCATCAGCTTTTGTGAGTTTATAGAACGCATCTGATGAAGTGAGCTGCAGCTCATGAACACTTATGCCTTAAAACAAAATGTGTTAGTTAGAAAAGGTGCTACCAAACTCCTGATTTTTTGCCACTGTAGCCTAACACAGTTCTCTTCAGGCATGATCTTGGGGTGGAATTCAGGTCTAGTACGACTACCAGACCTGCAATGCAAAAATTCAAACAACCAGTAGGCAGCAGCAAAGAGTTAGGGCTTCCTGTAACTTTGCTGCCCTCCAGTAGTTGTTTCAGGTATTTACAGGCCAGCTCTAGTAGCCACACTTCTAACCCAATCCCTTGGGCGAATTTTTCAATTAAAAAGATATTGTTTCCTTTTGGACATAAGAAAAAGTACTTAAAGCTAAAAAGGCTGAATTTCAAAGCACAGAGAACTTTCCAGTCCTCTTCCGAAGTAAGAATGTGACTTGCTATGTTTTATGATAATTAGGAAAGTATTTAAATAAATCTCACTTAATTAATGATATTGCACTTCTCAGGAAGTGAATTGAACTGATGCTATCAAATAATATGCTTGAAGGTATCTGGGTCTCTCTGCATTGTTGTTTATTCATTTAGTCGCTTCCGACTCTTCGTGACTTCATGGACCAGCCCACACCAGAGCTTCCTGTCGGTCATCATCACCCCCAGCTCCCCCAGGGACGAGTCCGTCACCTCTAGAATATCATCCATCCATCTTGCCCTTGGTCGGCCCCTCTTCCTTTTGCCCTCCACTCTCCCTAGCATCAGCATCTTCTCCAGGGTGTCCTGTCTTCTCATTATGTGGCCAAAGTATTTCAGTTTTGCCTTGAATATCATTCCCTCAAGTGAGCAGTCTGGCTTTATCTCCTGGAGGATGGACTGGTTTGATCTTCTTGCAGTCCAAGGCACTCTCAGAATTTTCCTCCAACACCACTCTCTGCATACAGACATTCATATATAATCACTACTTGGAAACAAGTTTCTGAAATCAGGTTTGAGGGTTAGAGTCTAATTAATTTCCTATTTAGCAACCTGCTTTCTTAGATTTTAGCAAGGGTTTTAAAACAAGTCACATTATTGGCCTTATTTATTGACATAAGTGACACAAAGAGCAATTCATACCCTTGGAAGGCACTGGTCAAGCCTGAGGTGTGTGCACCTTTAAAAGTGGAGTTTGCAAAAGAACGTTAAGTATTTGTCTCCCTAAGGCTCTACTGCATTCATTGTAGGAAGCCAACCATATTGTCTACCCTCTCTTGCACACACCAAGCTAATTCCGCTATAACTTTATCTCCTTTTAGCACTTCATGAACAAGTGTGCTTAAGACTCTGGATCCAGACCCAATTTCTTTTTCAGGAACACTCTTGGAAGGGGGAAATGGGTTTAAACTTGCTTCATATAGTATAATTGAAAATAGCCAAAATCAAGGCATGTTTTTTAATTCTGGCTTGTGTCAATAAATCATAGTTCAAACTAATTCCCAATTAAGACACGCAGGCAACGTATGGTTGGTTCATCATTTAGCAAACAGGATTTTATGGCTTGTTAACGGCTAATTTTGGGCCAGAGATGTTAGAAAGAACAGTATTATGCTGAAACTACTTTTCCAGTGTTGTTGATACCACTGATTCTTTTGGTATCTACTTTCTTGCCACTAGGAATTTCTTTTAATCTCCTTCAAGAGTATTTCTAGTCAGCAAAAGGGAGCGAGGAAAAGATTAAGTATCTCTCATAGTGGGCATAGCAGCTCCAATCCAATCCAAGTCGTCGTAGCTTAAACCACAGAAGGAAAAATAGTGGCACTTGACTACATTTCCCCCAGGTATCTCACAGTCAAAACTTCAAAGCAATTTTAACGATAAGCTTAGCTTTACTACATCATGGAAACATTATCAGTGACCAGTTCCAGTCAGTTTAAATAAGGAGATTGATTCTACTCTTCTTTTCTAGCATCCTCAGAGATAAAACTCACTAGCTTGTTTATGCAATGCTAAACTAGGCTTCAGAGTTAATCAAAACAAGCCCTCCTTTATCAACTAGCAGAGAAAAATATAGTGTATAGTGTGGTATATATTGTGCTACATGGTTCAGAAATAATGGGATACCATTTGCACTTCCTGCAATTAGAGACACCTAGAAACGCCTACTGGGCAATGAGAAAAAGTGAAAGGCTAGATCTAGTTTTCTCGATTCAAGTCTAGAAAATCTCCTGCCTCTCAGTAACCTTATAGCTGTGAAAAAAGTAGAAGCTACACTTTTACCAATTTCCCCCTCATTACTGACTCTCTAACGGTTATGTTACTGTACTACACACCCTGCCTACTCCATCAGCATTAAGACAAGGCTGAACAAAATCATTACAAGAAAAGGGGAAAGACTGAAGTAGCCACCGTGGTGGGGACTTTGAAAAGGCAATTCAGAATTAAAACAGGACAGTGTTGGTTCTGCTGCCATGCAATTTCCCACTGGAAAGATCAACCTTACAATTTCTCTAGAGACAGAAAGGCTCACATGCTATTAACTTAAGATATAGACAATTTAATGTTAAAATGTTCCTCAAAAACAAAAATCCTGCTGCCTGCTATTCTAAAAAGCTGACATAGACATGCATCTGATCTGCAACAGAACAAGTTAAAGCTGCCTTTAGATCTGCTAAAAAGCAAAGTAATAGGAAAAAAGCAACAGGAAATGGAGTCTGCCAAATTCTCATTGTGCTGAACTGGTATTTTCATAAATGAAGCATTTAAGCATTTTTGCTTAACACGTTACAGAAAACTGTATGGCAGTTGTCCAATAACTGAGAATATTTCAATTTCAAAAACTCTACTTAGATAAGGTAAACAGGAAGGTTTACCCTAAAGCCACACTGAAATGCTGAAAGCAAATACTGAAAATGGGATAAAATTTCATAGCTGTTACATTGGAAACATTTTGCTTACCTGAAGAATCACTAAATCAATTGTATGTTTGTTTTGCAGTATGTCCTTTTCCACCTGAAAAACTTTTATCTAGCCAAATTATATTATTCTGCAGACTACAGCTTACCAAATAGGCCAAGAGAAGGGCCAACTTCTGTCAGTTTGGGGGATGTACTAATTTTTGGATTACAAGGCTGATGGTGGCAAGTGTGGCAATGCCAATAGAGAATCGTCTCTCAGGGAAAGAAGCCTGTGCAGCATTGGTTCTACCCAGCATCTCTGGTAAGCAGTTTCTTTGCCTAGTTACCCAAAGTTCAACTTGCTCCAGAGAGTATAGCTGATACATCTGGGGTACTAACTGGAGTTTCCCATTCAGGTTGAATATGGCTTCAGAACTGGGGACCACCCATCAGCAGGAGAAAAGAAAATCACATTTTTCTTCAGGTCCCAAACGTATTTTTTCTTTCCCACTATTTGCAAGTAAAAAGATTCACACTATTTACAGTAATGCAACCCATTTATCATGTGTAGGTTAGCCCCACAGTATTCCTGTGAAGATTACTTCAAAGAACCATATTTTTGCACAAGGTAATATGCACACTTGGCCTCTTTTCAAGGTATCGTAAGAATCTGGTTTTATTAATTCTGTAGGTGAAGAGAAGAAAGTTACCAGATTTTATCAGTGTTTCCTCCTTCCTCCCCATTCTTCAGTTGAGGAAGTAGTAGCAGAAGACTAAACTAACCTCCAAAGAGATCCACCTCAGCAGCAGCAGCAGCAGCAGCAGTAGTAGTGGCAGTGGCAGTTGCAGAAGTAGTTGCTATATCAGCAGTTGCAGCAGGAGGGGCTAGGATGGGTTCTGGTGCAAATGGATCTGAAATCTGTGGTTCAGAGGTAACACTGGAAAATCCAGCCAAACTGTCTACATGCGTCCATACAGGAAGATCAAACAGGAACAGTAAGCAGAAAAGGCCAAAGTAACACTAGATTGTACAGTAAAGTAAATTAAAAAGAGACAGACCTAGTCTAGTTGCATATTTAAATATTTCAGCTGGAGGAACTGCTTAGAAATCAAGCATTACTCACCCTCTCCCAAGAGGTCTGTAACATGTCCATTAGAAGACAGCAATGTAAAGAAATAAGAGAGTTAAGAAAGTCAACATGCATGCTACTCAGAAGTCACTCTCTGCCAATGTGGGGCTATTTCAAATCAACAGGATGCTGCTCTAAGTCCAGATATGTCACAGGTACTTGGCCTGCAGATTTACATTATGCAGTCTCTTTTCCTTTTTCAAAGCACCTAGAAGCAAAGACTTAAGTGACTAAGGTTTATCTCAACCCATTTCTGACACAGCCTTATCCACCTACAAACTATCTTTGAAAGAGGAAGAGTTAGCTTGATACATTTGGCAAGTAGCTGTTATTTAATTTTTTCACCACCACAAGGTGAGCTTGAACACTGTTTTAGGAAATGGCACATTTCACAATCCAACTGGTAGCAAAATCAGCACAGATGCATGTTTTTAAACATTCATTTTAGAAATCCCAGATGCAAGGACATTTGAAAAGTCTTGAATTTGGTTTCTCTGCTTGAATGCAAATCAATAATTCTGATAGCCGCTTTATAATTTGGTTTTAATGAGCAATAATATCAAAGTCTTAAACTTGTTGTTGTTGTTGTTATACAGGTTTCCTGCATTTTAAAGAAGCATGTCATCCATCCACTGATGAGCAATATATGAGTTAAACTTTCCCCACCTTTGAGGCTACAGAGCTGAGCAGAAATTCTATGAAGTTCTTTGATTCTTGCCCCTTCCAGGTCAAGACTGCAAAAACGGTAAGTTTATTTGGCAGTTTGGAAGGGAGAAACCCAACATGCAATGATGCCAATATACTGAGGCAGGGGAGGCAGCTGCCTTGGAATTCAGAGACACAGGAAACCCTCTGGGACCCCCCTTGTTGACCATTCTGCCTCGTGCTTCCAACAATTGCTTTGACAATTTCCCTCTGGAAAATTCTCTTTCTTCTTCCAGAAGTGGTCCAACTGAGGAAAATTAGGCTGTGCCTAGGAAGAAGCTATCCAACAACAGCAAGAGTAGCCAGAACCTTAATTCTAGCAGAGGATTTGGGAATGACATGCCCAAACATGCCAACCTTGTTTTATCTGGCATTCATGGCCCATTTCCAGGGGAAGGTACTGTTTGTCAGCTTGACAGGCAGCACAGAACACTCCATTCCATGCTGAGCAAGCAGAGGACAGAAGATAGACCCACTCCAGTTTTTGGGTAGCTGTCATGTTCACCGTTTCAATGTGCTTGGTACATCGTAACGTTTCGCATGTCATTAGCCTGATACGTGTTTGATCTCAGGAGGGAGGAAGATTCCTCTTCGGGGAGTTCTTATCTGTTGGCTGCTGGGTTGGAATGTGTTTGGGTTATCGCATGTGTTCAAGGTTGTTTTCCCAGGATGTGTGGAAAACGGTTACCAGCACCTGGGAGGGGGGTGGTTGCTATGGCTGGTAGGGGGGAGGGATTACGTTTGGAGCCAAGGGTTTTTAGTTTGTATTTGGCGCGCTTTTAGTCATTCTCAGCTTTCTTTGTACCTGTCATAATTTCCCTAATAAATCAGATTTCATTTAAGTAACCTCTTGTGAGTCTGAGTGTTTGGGATAGGCGACCATTACATAAAGCTGAGAATCCAAAACTTCAAATCCCACTGGCCCCTATCCAGGAAAAGACAAGTCCGTCTGATCCGGTGAGGGAGAGTGCTGGCAATGACCGATCCAGATGCGTTACTCATGGAGAATGAGGGGTCGAGTGAGGGAGAGCCCGATTCTACCATGGTGTGCCCCGACAGAGCCCCCCTGGGAGAACTCTCAGCGATTCGAGAGGAGGCGAGTTCGGGGTCTGAAGGCGAAGCTACAGGCACGAAGACCGCGCCAGAGACCACGGTCACAACCCCGGGCGAACTGGTCACCTGGGACGACAGTTGGGGGGACTTCTCGGAGGCGAGGGGCTTGTCCTGGAGGCAGAGATACCCGCTGTCGCCAATGGTGGTACAGGTGCCGCCGAGGGGGGACTCCCCCACTCCAGACCGAATCCGGGTGCTAGAGTCAAAGATGGACTACCTGGAGCTCTTTCTGCAGAAAATGAGCATGGACCTGAGTTCGCTGAAAGAGGTGCGGGAGGGGTCAAGCCAGCAGCATTCCACCCCTTCCTCACAGGCACAGTCCCCAGAACGGAGAAGGGGAGCTCGCCCAAAAGAGGGGGATCGGGCTCCCAGGGTGGAATTAGCGTCGCCGCCCGTCCCTGAGGGGAGGCGGGCGGGACCTATCAGAGCGGCTGAACCGCCAGTGGGGGGACGCAGCCCATCGGGCGGAGGATTGAGGGACTTCTCGGTCAAGTTCGACGGAGACCCGACAAAACTCTCATTCTTCCTGACGAATGCCAAAGGGTACATGGAAGAGTGGGGGCCGCTTTTTCGATCGGAAAAAGTGAAAATCATCACCATTGCCACCAAGCTTAAGGGGAGGGCAGCGGACTGGTACGTACAGATGTGCCAGTCGGAAGCCCCTGAACTGGAGAAATTCGATGAATTCCTCTGGGCTCTACAGCATCATTTCGAGGATCCACTAGCAAAGGAACGGGCGAAGCGTGCCTTGAAATAACTCAAGCAGGGATCGAGAACTGTGGCTGACTACGCGCTGGAATTTAAAGCGCTAGCAGGGAAGGTGGAAGATTGGTTGCAGGCAACTGTCATAGAGCTGTTCAAAGATGGTTTAAACACCGAAGTGCTGCACTGGTCGCTGGGGCGAGATGACCCTGACAGTTTGTACGGGTGGATCCAGCTCGCTGGAAAGGCTGAGCATGCCCACGAGGTGTTTGCGCAGAGACGAGCAACAAAGTCGAGGCGAGATGGCAAGCCCACCCGCCCCTCGGGCTCCTTTGGACGATCCGGACGTTCCTGGGAAGAGAAGGAGTGGCGTTACACGAAGGGGCAGTGCCTGCGCTGTGGCAAGGAGGGGCACCGCGCAGCGGCGTGCCCGAGGGCGAAGGGTGAGGACCAGCAGGGGAAATCGACTGCGAAGTCCCCTTCTCTACCGAGGAAAATGAAAGCAGCTGTGGCCGACAGCGAGCTGGAAAGCGTGCCGTTCTACAGGGACAAAGGTGAACCAGAATTGCTACAGCCGGTGGGAAACGCCAGCCACCTGCTCTAAAGGGTGCCGCAGGGCAGGTGGTAGAAGAGGGGCACGAGCCGGTGTCGGTGAGTGGCAACTATCGCATTCTCACTGTGAAAGTAAAATTGGGATCCCATTCAAAGACGATAGAAGTGTGGGCGATGATCGATTCTGGGTGCTCACGGTGCTTAATGCATCCCGACGTGGTAGCTGCCTTGGAGTTACCCACCTTCCCATTGCAACGACCCATTGCTTTCACCCAATTGGATGGGTCCATGGCCGGGGGCAAACCGGTCACGCATTTCACCGGTTTGGTAGCCTTGCAGATGGGTAGCCACCGGGAAGGGTTGTCATTTGTAGTGGCTCCGGTGGGGGGTCCTTTGGTGGTTTTGGGTGTCCCCTGGTTGGTCCAGCAGAATCCTCAGATAAATTGGGTCTACCGAACTGTAACCTTTAGGGACGGATTTTACCAAGCACCAGAGGGAACTGAAGCCCCAGAGGTGGTGGTGGGGGTAGCGGCAGCTGCGACTCTGCAGTACCCAACCCCTCCTCTTGAGGGTCTACCGGAGGAGTACCAGGTCTTTGCTGATGTGTTTGGGGAGAAAGAAGTGGATCAACTGCCTCCTCATCGGAAAACTGATTGCGCCATTGAGCTGGTGCCTAACACCCAATTGCCTAAGACAAAGATTTACTCAATGACTCAGAAGGAACTAACTTTGTTAAGGGAGTTTGTGGACAAAAACTTGGCAAGAGGGTTCATTGAACCAGCTAGCTCGCCAGTGGGGGCACCGGTCCTCTTCCGCCCGAAGAAAGATGGGACATTAAGACTCTGTACCGATTTCCGTGGGCTCAATGCAGTCTCAATATCAAATAAATATCCCCTGCCTTTGATAAAAGATATGTTATCACATCTGGCAAAGGGGAAAATCTTCTCAAAACTGGACTTAAGGGAAGCCTATTACCGTGTGAGGATCCGGGAGGGGGATGAATGGAAAACGGCATTCAATTGCCCGTTGGGAGGTTTTCAATATAAGGTTTTACCCTTTGGTTTGGCTGGGGCCCCTGGGGTGTTTATGCAATTGATCAATGAAGTACTACATGAACATCTGTTTAAAGGGGTATTGGTCTTAGATGATGTATTGATTTATACTGAAACTCTGGAAGAACATGTACATTTGGTTAAGCAGGTGCTTCGCAAACTAAGGAATGCTGAGTTGTATGCCAAACTGTCAAAATGTGCCTTCCATCAAACACAAATTGATTATCTGGGGTACCGGATCTCAGATAAAGGCATAGAAATGGATCCTGCTAAAATCCAGACTATCTTAGAATGGGAAAAACCCCGCACCCGTAGGCAACTTCAAAGTTTCCTGAGGTTCAGCAATTACTACAGGTTGTTCATAAAGGGGTTCGCTGAAATAACCTTACCCGACTGATTTACTTAGGACAAAGGGGGTGGGGAGAAACCCGCCGGGTAAAAAACCCAGGCGCGCTGCTTAGATGGACTCCGGCTTGTCAGGCGGCGTTCGACAAGCTGAAGGAGTCTTTTACACAGGAATCTATTTTACAACATCCTGACCCCTCCAAGCCTTTTGTTGTTCAGGTGGATGCCTCTGATTATTCTATTGGAACCCTGTTGTTGCAAGCCGATGGGGCAGGGTGCTTAAAACCATGTGCCTACCTGTCCCGCAAATTCTCTGAGACAGAGAGACATTGGCATGTGTGGGAAAAGGAGGCTTTTGCAGTTAAAGCGGCTTTGGACTCTTGGCGCCATTTGCTGGAAGGGGCTAATCACCCATTTGAGGTGTGGACTGACCATAAGAACTTGGAAGCCCTTAATACCCCTCGCAAGCTGAGCCCTAAACAAGTCCGCTGGGCTCAGTTCTTTAACCGCTTCAACTTCAAGCTGAAGTTTATCCCAGGGAAAAAGAACTTTTTAGCAGATGCGCTGTCCCGGCAACCCCAGGACTCCAGCGCCGCGCCAGAGGTGGTTAGCACACTGTGGACACAGCCACAGCTAGGGATGCCTGCTGTGACCCGCAGCCAAGCCCGTGCGCAGCAGCCAGTCGGCAGTGATTCCGCACCGCAAGGCACCTTGTCCATTTTGTCTCAATTGCAACAAAAGTTTCTAAAGGAGCAGAAAACTGACACTTGGTTGCTAGCCAATAGAGACAATGTTACTTTTGATCGGGGATTCGCTTGGAAATCCAACCGTCTCTATGTCCCTGACAGCTTGCGAAAGGAGGTTTTACTTCGTTCGCACAATAAGCTGGCTGGGCATTTTGGTTTTGTAAAAACATTGCACCTCGTCCGCAGACAGTTTTGGTGGCCCACATTGCGCAAAGATGTGAAGGATTATGTGGCGTCTTGTTCTGTGTGTGCTATGTCTAAACGTAAAGTGGGAAAGCCTCAAGGCTTGTTGCAACCAGTGGCCAGTCCCGCTTGCCCCTGGGAAGAGGTGTCCATGGATTTTATAGTGGAGTTGCCTCCTAGCCAACGAAAAACTGTGATTTGGGTCATAAAAGGCTATTTCTCCAAGCAAGCACATTTTACCCCATGTGTCTCCATTCCTTCAGCACAATTGGCCCGCCTATTCCTTGTACACGTGTACAGGTTACACGGATGTCCCTCCCGCTTGATTTCGGACAGGGGCACACAATTCACCTCTCAATTTTGGCGGGCATTCTTAAAGCTTTTGGGCACTAAACAGGCATTGTCCACGGCGTGGCATCCTGAGACTGACGGGGCCACAGAGGCGCTAAATTCAACACTGGAGTAATATCTGCGTGCTTTCGTGAATTATCAACAGGACGACTGGGTTGACCTCCTTCCCTTTGCTGAGGTTGCCTACAACAACGCTGTTCATCAAAGCACCGGTCAAACCCCTTTTCGCACCGTACATGGCAGGGATTTTGTCCCTATCCCTGACTTGCCACAGCCGTCCATCCCACCTGCCTCACCGTCCAAATGGGCAACACAGCTGGCGGACTCTTGGCCGGTCATCCAGCAGGCACTAGCGGACACCCAGGCTGTTTACAAACAGCACGCTGATAAAAAGCGTGCCCCTCACCCTGCGTTTCAAGTGGGTGACATGGTATATCTGTCTACTAAGTTCATCAAGTCCTCTCAACCTTCGAAAAAGTTAGCTCCTAAGTTTGTGGGTCCATTTCCTATTGTCGCACAAATCAACCCTGTGACTTTTAAACTTGATTTGCCGCATAACTTGAAACGCTTACACCCTGTCTTTCATTGCAGTTTGCTCAAACCCTTACTCGCTCTGACTGCTGGCATGATCAACCTCCGCCGCCTCCTCCCATCATAATTGATGGGCAACAACACCTTGAAGTAAAAGAAATTCTTGACTCTCGCCAGCTTCGCAACACGCTGCAATACCTAGTTCGCTGGAAACACTTTCCCCACCCTGAGTGGGTGGCCACTCACGATGGCTTCCCCTGTACTTGTTACTCGATTCCATACGGCTTACCCCTCCAAACCGGGTCCTTAGTTTTTTTGGGGGGGGGGCAGTATGTCATGTTCACCGTTTCAATGTGCTTGGTACATCGTAACGTTTCGCATGTCATTAGCCTGATACGTGTTTGATCTCAGAAGGGAGGAAGATTCCTCTTCGGGGAGTTCTTATCTGTTGGCTGCTGGGTTGGAATGTGTTTGGGTTATCTCATGTATTCAAGGTTGTTTTCCCAGGATGTGTGGAAAACGGTTACTAGCACCTGGGAGGGGGGTGGTTGCTATGGCTGGTAGGGGGGAGGGATTACGTTTGGAGCCAAGGGTTTTTAGTTTGTATTTGGCGCGCTTTTAGTCATTCTCAGCTTTCTTTGTACCTGTCATAATTTCCCTAATAAATCAGATTTCATTTAAGTAACCTCTTGTGAGTCTGAGTGTTTGGGATAGGCGACCATTACAGTAGCAAATGTCAAGCTCTGCCCAGACTCGGACGTGGTTCTCAGCAATATACACTTCTCGCTCGCAACCAGTGTCTTGAGGAGAAGAGTTCTGTCCAGGCAGGGGACATGGTTCACCCCATCGCTGACACCTCGCACCTGACTCTTTTACTTTGGGATTTTCCTGACCTGCAGTGGGAAAGATAGAGGATTAGTCCCCTTATCTTGCCCTCCAGAAGACTGAAAACAGCCTGCCCAAATATGGCCAATGATGAGGATCAAGGTTTTTTTTTATGTCCACTCACCTGGATCGTACTCTGAGCCTCTCATTGGCTCACATAACGATGCGTGAGAGTTTCTTCCAGTCTCTGAACACCTGAGTGATGCTCATGCTGGATGAGACTCCCTGAATTGGTACAGGGTTCATCCGCATCCCTCTCCCTACCCTTCTCTCCACTCTCATGGCCCACACACCTTCACCTGCAGCCAATGCTGCTATGCTCAGTCATGTATGCAGCTGGGTCAAAAGGAGATGCTAATGCTGAGGCCACATACACATCACATGCTGCATGTGCAAAATAAAGGCAATGCTGTGGCCAGCAGCCCACACAGAAAAACATTGCTGTCCCTCCTGCAGCTGTATCATGCCACGAATTGACTGTCTGGAAGTAAGCTACTGCTGTTGCTTAAAAGATTCTTCAAGACAAGATAGATGGATTTTAGATGATGGGTTTGTGTACATATTCTGAACAATAATGTGCTTCTATCCATATATTGTATAAGTTTAGTCATGACGAACTAGTATAACTGTGCATACTCTATTCATGTTCTTCTGTCTGACTCATGGTGAAATTCATGTTGCCTTTACAAATTAAGTGAATCTTCATCTTCTGTGGCCCTCCAAAAGTTCCACAGTCAACAGGACAAGAGAGCATAAACATACTTGTACACATTGACCCAAGTTCAGCAAACCAGTATAGTTTTTCCTTCCCCAAAATGTCCTCTCTGATGATTTGGTTGGCTGGTTGATTTGATGACTCTGGTGTCTATGTGTGAATGTGTGTACATGTTCTCTATTCATGCTCTTGTATACTATAGATTCAGTTCTTTAATGCATTTTGCTGCAAAGCCATACTGAACTTGTTGGTTGGCCTGTTTGCTGCAGTTCTTCTGCCTCTCTAGTACTTCAAAGAAAAGATTTGTTGTTAAGTGAGGGTGTGTAGATGACTCATGACTGCTCCTTTTGCTTCTGTGCTGCTGCTTATCTTGATATTACCCACATTCACTACTATCATTGGGGGATTTTGTGAATTATGATCATGGAATCTTTTGGCAGTAATTAGCTAATTCATCTGACATCACTGGTCCTCAATAGCAATTTGCCTCCATTATAGTTAGACACAAATGTAATGCTGTTCTTTAGAAATAAGGGAAAAGTCATATCTTTGATCAATCCTAACAAAAGCTTCTGCTCCCCCAGAAAGTAATTATTTTGTAAAACTTGCCCAGTTTGAGCATTACTTATTTCTAGTGAAGGTATTATATCTTCTATATTTGCCAAAATAAAAATCTAGATCCTGCAGGAATACAATCCCTCCATTGTCAGACTACATTATTGTTGGAGCAGTGTTGATGTAGATATAGGATTAAAAATAATATTCCTTTCATCCTGCCTGGAAAGGCTCTTGAGACAATTCAGATATATGTGGATGGACTAAACAATTCTTGCTTTGATAGGGCAAACTGGGGAAGGAAAAAGATAGTTAAGGACAATATTTCATTAAGCCTCAGGAAAGGAAGATCTATGTACATTGTTCTCCATGATAGGACATAAATAAGATTTTCTCTTTACGTCTGACCTCCTGAGCAAGCAGATGCATAGAAGAAAGCATGCAGCTGACAATACATTTCTTTTCCTCCCTCTTCTCTAGCACTGCCAAAGTATACATTAAACAAATGCAATGAAATAAAGAAGACCTCTTGGACAGGACTGGCTTTACCACTATGAAGATTGAGGGAACCAACTCAAGTGGCAAATGCTGAAGGGAGAGCATCCTAATTGCTTACTCATATATGTTACACATGATCTTAGCCCAAAGGCCAAGAAGCAATCCTAATTGAGTTGCCCAAGTCTCCTGGCCTCTTTTTCTGTTAGAGAATAAAGGTGGGTGTGCACCACATAACCTGGCCTGCTACTTTCAGATGTGGTAAAGGATGCCACCAAAAATCTTAACCCATAATACTTATGTTAGTTTTCACAACTGAGTTTTGCTACAACAGACAAGGTTGCACCTCTGGGCATTGTTAGAAGCAGTACAAGCACAGATCAAAAGGGGATAAAGGCACTCTTCAACAAAAACGTTACATGACTTACAATACTATTTTTGAGTGACTAAAATCTGCGTGTGGTTGGTTTTATGATAGGTTCAATATTCTCAGTAGATGTTAGAAAATGTTCAAATTCCTTCTAGAGAAGGAGAGAACAGTTAGGGATATAGTGCTTTTGTTATAGGCCAATCAAATGTAAAACGAGAAAACATTTCAGGATCAGCATTTCAGAATTTCTTTAGATTCAACCACAGGTTGCTTCACGACATGAAACCTTCAGGATATGGTTGTTTGAAATGTACAATAGAATAACAACACTACAAATAAACACTGTATTAAAAATATTATTCTGAGGTTAAAATTCATTACAAAAATGAAACTTTGAAATTCATTTTAATGGCATTTCTTTGTAAAATCCATTGTTGTTGTTTATTCATTCAGTCGCTTCCGACTCTTCGTGACTTCATGGACCAGCCCACGCCAGAGCTTCCTGTCGGTCGTCAACACCCCCAGCTCCCCCAGGGACGAGTCCGTCACCTCTAGAATATCATCCATCCACCTTGCCCTTGGTCGGCCCCTCTTCCTTTTGCCTTCCACTCTCCCTAGCATCAGCATCTTCTCCAGGGTGTCCTGTCTTCTCATTATGTGGCCAAAGTAGTTCAGTTTTGCCTTTAATATCATTCCCTCAAGTGAGCAGTCTGGCTTTATTTCCTGGAGGATGGACTGGTTTGATCTTCTTGCAGTCCAAGGCACTCTCAGAATTTTCCTCCAACACCACAGTTCAAAAGCATCGATCTTCCTTCTCTCAGCCTTCCTTATGGTCCAGCTTTCGCAGCCATACGTTACTACGGGGAACACCATTGCTTTAACAATGCGGACCTTTGTTGTCAGTGTGATGTCTCTGCTCTTAACTATTTTATCGAGATTTGTCATTGCTCTTCTTCCAAGGATTAAGCGTCTTCTGATTTCCTGACTGCAGTCAGCATCTGCAGTAATCTTCGCACCTAGAAATACAAAGTCTTTCACTGCTTCTACATTTTCTCCCTCTATTTGCCAGTTATCAATCAAGCTGGTTGCCATAATCTTGGTTTTTTTGAGGTTTAGTTGCAAGCCAGCTTTTGCACTTTCTTCTTTCACCTTCATCATAAGGCTCCTCAGTTCCTCTTCGCTTTCAGCCATCAAAGTGGTATCATCTGCATATCTGAGATTGTTAATGTTTCTTCCAGTGATTTTAACTCCAGCCTTGGATTCCTCAAGCCCAGCATGTCGCATGATGTGTTCTGCATACAAGTTGAATAGGTAGGGTCAGAGTATACAGCCCTGCCGTACTCCTTTCCCAATCTTAAACCTGTCCGTTGTTCCGTGGTCTGTTCTTACTGTTGCTACTTGGTCGTTATACAGGTTCTTCAGGAGGCAGACAAGATGACTTGGTATCCCCATACCGCTAAGAACTTGCCACAATTTGTAATGGTCCACACAGTCAAAGGCTTTAGAATAGTCAAGAAAACAGAAATAGATGTTTTTCTGAAACTCCCTGGCTTTTTCCATTATCCAGCGGATATTGGCAATTTGGTCCCTAGTTCCTCTGCCTTTTCTAAACCCAGCTTGTACATCTGGCAATTCTCGCTCCATGAATTGCTGAAGTCTACCTTGCAGGACCTTGAGCATTACCTTACTGGCATGTGAAATGAGTGCCACTGTTCGATAGTTTGAACATTCTTTAGTGTTTCCCTTTTTTGGTATGGGGATGTAAGTTGATTTTTTCCAATCTGATGGCCATTCCTGTGTTTTCCAAATTTGCTGGCATATAGCATGCATTACCTTGACAGCATCATCTTGCAAGATTTTGAACAGTTCAGCTGGGATGCCGTCGTCTCCTGCTGCCTTGTTATTAGCAATGCTTCTTAAGGCCCACTCAACCTCACTCTTCAGGATGTCTGGCTCTAGCTCACTGACCACACCGTCAAAGCTATCCCCGATATTGTTATCCTTCCTATACAGGTCTTCTGTATATTCTTGCCACCTTTTCTTGATCTCTTCTCTTCTGTTAGGTCCTTGCCATCTTTGTTTTTGATCATACCCATTTTTGCCTGGAATTTACCTCCAATGTTTCTAATTTTCTGGAAGAGGTCTCTTGTCCTTCCTATTCTATTGTCTTCTTCCACTTCCGCACATTGCTTGTTTAAAAATAATTCCTTATCTCTTCTGGCTAACCTCTGGAATTTTGCATTTAATTGGGCATATCTCCCCCTATCACTGTTGCCTTTTGCTTTCCTTCTTTCTTGGGCTACTTCTAGTGTCTCAGCAGACAGCCACTTTGCCTTCTTGGTTTTCTCTTTCTTTGGGATGTATTTTGTTGCCGCCTCCTGAACAATGTTGCGAACTTCTGTCCAGAGTTCTTCCGGGACCCTATCTACTAAGTCCAGTCCCTTAAATCGATTCTTTACCTCCACTGCATATTCCTGAGGGATATTAGTGAGCTCATATCTAGCTGATCTGTGGGTCTTCCCTAATCTCTTTAGTCTGATCCTAAATTGTGCAAGAAGTAGTTCGTGATCTGAACTACAGTCAGCTCCAGGTCTTGTTTTTACCGACTGTATAGATGACTGCCACCTTTGACTGCAAAGGATGTAGTCAATCTGATTTCGGTGTTGTCCATCTGGTGAAGTCCATGTATAAAGCCGTCTCTTAGGTTGTTGGAAGAGAGTGTTCGTTATGCAGAGTGAGTTGTCCTGGCAAAATTCTATCAGCCTATGTCCTGCTTCATTTTGTTCTCCCAGGCCATGCTTACCTGTAATTCCAGGTGTCATTTGACTGCCTACCTTAGCATTCCAGTCTCCTGTGATGAAAATAACACCTCTTTTAGGTGTGTTGTCCAGTAGGTGCTGCAGATCCTCATAGAACTGCTCTACTTCAGCTTCTTCAGCATCTGTGGTTGGGGCGTATATTTGGATCACTGTGATGTTAGATGGCTTGCCCTGAATTCGAATTGAGATCATTCTGTCGTTTTTTGGGTTGTATCCAAGCACTGCTTTAGCCACTTTACTATTAATTATGAAGGCTACTCCATTTCTTCTGTGGTCCTCTTGTCCACAGTAGTAGATCTGGTGGTCATTTGATGCGAAGTGGCCCATTCCAGTCCATTTCAGTTCGCTGATGCCCAAAATGTCTATCTTTAATCTTGACATCTCACCAATAACCACATCCAATTTGCCCTGGCTCATAGATCTTACATTCCAGGTTCCAATGGCGTGTTGATCCTTAGAACATCGGATTCGCCGTTCACCACCAGCACCGTTGGCTGCTAACCGTCCTGTAAAATCCTTTACAGATTGAAAATTAAGTATAGTATGCATCTAGGACCCTCAAAATAGCACCTTTGGGTGTCAAAATTCCTGCAAATTTCTCTCTTGATGCCCACTACTCTTTAACATTTGTAAAAGATTATTTTAATTTTAAACAAAAATTAAAAAGCAAGCTGACATGTTGCCAAAAAAAAAAAAACCAGCCTTCCTAGCCATCTTCATTTTTTTGGATTTGGATAGGGAGCAACTGCGCCAGTTTTCCTTCTGATAAATGGGTTTTGCAACTGTCCACAGACACTGTGACAATCATTTTGTGAATGGCAGTCATGATCTTTGAATACCTCTGATATGCTCCCACAATATCATATCTGACCAATTTCTCCAAAAGTTTTGGAAGTCTTTTTTTTTTTTTTTTTAGGAATTCACTTTTTCTTGTTCCATATACAAGAGAGACAGATACCAAAAGTACCACTTGGCATTGTGTATATTTTTCCTTCTAGAGGTACTAGAAACCTATTTTTAATAGCAGCTCCTGAACTGAAATTATGAAACTTCTGCTATCAGTTATTTGTACCTGAATATGAGGGAGATCTCACAGTCTTACCACTGGGCACTGTGAGTTGAGAACAACAGAGATGAAACTGATAGTATGCAGTGTATGAACCTCACTGACTGTATGCCTATTTATGGCAGAGAACTAGCATGAATTACTGTACTAGACACTCAAGGCTAAGTACACCTACACATTGGAACTGCAAGTATTTCAAATAGTCCAAAGTTAAAAAATAATGCTGCATTGTTTATTCTAACACTTTTTAAAGTTAACATTAATATGAGCCTTGCTAATGCTAAGAATTATTTTTGTCTTAATTATTACTAATTATTATAATTGTTATTTAAATCAGCACCAGGAGAGTTGTGCATATAAATTTAGTACATTATTATTATTATGTTGACTTCTTTCAAGAACGATTTTATCACATGTAAAAATTGATAGACTAACTGGAAGGATGCAGCAAAACACAAGAAAAAGGTATACAAAAGCCCCAGGACACCAATGAAAAGTTTAATTAGAAGACCAGCTCATGGCAGGAAACAAATAGTTTTGTTTACTAGGAGTTTACTAGGAGCTGCTGCATCATCATCATTCACATTTTTAAGGTTGGCCAATTCATTGATAACTGAGCAGCACACAAATTAAAAGCAAAAGTATAAAATCTGAAGCAAAATAGAAAAGAGATGGTCATCCTGGTGGAACAAATATCCACTAAAATCCCATAAAACCTCTTATAGAAGGAGCCCATGCCCCACCTTAGCCTAGAATCTGAGGAAAGAGCTAGGTTTTCAAAGGAAACAAGATTTGGGGTAATTTCAATCTCCGAGGGGATGCTGTTCCAGAGGGCAAGTGCTGCAACACAGAAGGTACGCCTCCCATTTACCATCAGTATGGCACACTGATTAATGGATGAGACCTAGACCATGCCATCTCTGTCTGATCTTATGGAACGGGCAGAAATAACAGGAGACAGTCCCTGAAATAACCAGGCTTTATGCCCTGTAGGGCTCTGAAGATGACAATCAGCATCTGCAATTGTATCTGGAAACCTACTTTACCCAGCACGACTTGGGTAATAGAGATGTTACATGGGCCTACTGTGACATGCCCATAACTGCTTGCACCACTGCATTTAGCATGCACTCTTCAAGGGCAGCACTGATTAGTTCACAGACAAGGTGATGAAGGCATAAGTAATTGTGAAAAGGGCCTCCTGGTCCAGGAAGAGGTGCAAGTGGCAGATTAAACAAACCTGTGTGAAGGTTTTCTTGGCCCTGCTGCCACCCGCTCTTTGAGCAGGAGCTGAGAGTCTAGGAAAACTCCCGAACTGCAAACCAATTCTATCTGGAGAAGTGCAATCCCATTCAGAACTAAAGGTGCTTAGTCTATAGTCAAAGTCCACTCAGTCTTGCTGGACTTTGTCAAAAAATATTTTATTTGCATCTTGAGACTTTGTCACTGTTTTATGCATAGTTAGAAATGTAAACAAGAAGGCTTTCCTATACTGAAATCTCTTCTAGTAAATGGTACATTACTGATTCTTCAGAATGCCACCTTTGGTTGATTTATCTTACTGCTGTTAATGCACATCATATAATGAAAGCAAATACAGAAAGCTGTAACAGCCCTCCTCAAACTCATGATTTCCAGAGGTGTTAGACTCATTATCTCTGATGGCTGGTGAGTAGGAATAATGTAGTCTGACACATCTGGAGGACTAAAAGGCTGGGAAAGTCTGATTTACAAAATAGTTATAATCAGCACAAATAGTCTTAGACATAAGGAGGTGGATTAAGAGAGTATGGTCGGCATTCCAGATTTATCCTGAAATTATCTTTTGGGGAACTAAAATCATAAAAGTTTTACCTCCCCATGAAGTTGTCCCACCAGTGGCAGCTGCTGAAGCTGCTTGTGTAGGAGCAGATGTGAAGTCTGGTTGAAGATCCAGAAGATCACTGGAAGGCTTGGAAGCACTATTATAAGGGGAAAAAAACCCACACCAAAAAGTCTTTGGATAAAAATCATAGAAGTAATTCTGTGAAAGATTTTTAATTAATTTGCAAAGAATTAAACAAAAATAATGGCATATTCAAGAATATAATTAGAACTGTACAAATCATTGTAATCTTATATTGACTTTCCCCAATCTATGTTCTCCAGATAAGTTAGGCTTTGAAAGCCATAATTTCCAGATTGATAAAGCTCATTTATACCTTATTAGTGATTAATCTACACAGAATTTATGGGACACATAGACAAGGAGCAAGGTATGCCTACAGCCTGTTATGACCTGTTTTTCCCCCCAGAACATCAAGGGTTGTGGGTGGGTGTGATTTGTACACTGAAGTTTCACATATGTGTTTTGGTTTTTGTTTGTCATGCTTTTACAAAAGACTTTGTCTTCCATCACCTGAGAAATTTAAGGGGTATGAAGGAAGGAGCACACTTTATAGCATCTTGTAAGTACCCAATATTTTAAAACTAAGTATTATATTTGCAGCCAAACTAACCTTACTGGAGCCGTCGTTGAAGACGTTGCAAAAAGATCAACTGGAGGAGATGTATCAATACTTTTTGCTGGGGTAGAATTGGGAGATGTAACAGTTGTGGCTGGAGAAGACTGGAAAAGAAGAGATAGTACATGCCACATAACCTAGATCTACTTAATTTTTTTCAATCGTGAGCCTCTCTGGCATTTCCTATAAGTGGGAAGCTAAAAAACATTCAACATGCTATCACCATAAGAAAGGTCTTTCTAAATTATTAACCATTTCTGTTAATTATAGATATTTGATACCCCCACCCCCACCTTTTCCAGGCTGAAACCAGGAACACTGCATCTGTTTCACCTTGTTTAATGAAAAGGTGCACTTTTTATATGAAACATTATACTTACGTATCAGTAAGTTAAATTATTTACTCCTGTCTTTTAAATATGCTTAAAAGTGTAAACTGAATCTAAGGGGGAAAAGCTTGCTAAATACTCCTCTTAATATTATGTCCTTAGTAATTTCTCATGAAGCAGGTTGAAAGCAGGTTAAAGAGCAGAGAAAGAGATGGGAATAATGTTTGTAGGATACAAGGAAGGTGCATCCCTTAGCTCCACTTCCCAGCAAGCATTAATACTTAGCTTTCCTTCCTCAGATGGAAGCTTTTCTTTGAAAAATGCAAATGTATGGCAATTTTAGAGGTGAGCAAAAGGCTAAAGATTTTTTAAAGCCTTTATCATTACAGGAAGTTTCCAAGCCTGCACAGGCCCTCTGAAAGAAAAAATTCTTAGGTAAAGGTCATAACTCATAGCAGAGTAACATGTAGTTTGACCCAGATGAATAATATTTAATCTTTATTTAATAAACTCCAAATTCGCTTTAAAAAAGTACCATTTTAAAATTATTTAATTATTTTGGATAGCCCTTAAGGAAAAGAGCACATGGGCTAATATTAAAGAGTCAAGAGCCAAAACAGGAGGATAAGAAGTTACAATATGAAAAGCACTTTAAAAGGCTGCTCTGAACACTTCCTTTGAATTTTCACTCACAACTGCTCAGTGTTATCTAGACATCAATGACTGAGCAAGATCTCAAATTTTCTGGCCAGCACAAAAATTGGCATTTTGTCAAGATCCACCTAGGAAAACATACTAGCAGTATATCTTTCAGCACGAGTGCTTCTTGGCTGTAGGAGTTCACATATGTTTACCCTTTAAAAACAAAAACAAAAACTGTACCTTCCTGCTGTAGGTGTATGCATCAGGAATTGTATGGAGTATAAATCCTCTGAACAATAAATGCCTTATTTAAAGGCTTAGAAACTAAATACATTTTAAAAGTTGGCTTTACAATAGTACAGAAATTCAAGTCCCACTTGGATCTTTTGGGGAAAAAAAACCCTATTCTGTGCATACATTAAGATCTGGACAGTCCCACATATTTTATAAAAGTGACGTTCATATAAAATATTTCTCACAGAAATTTGCATGCAGTTAATTATAAAGGAGGTGGTAACTCTGACATGTAAACTGTTCACTATGACAGTCTCTCAGGCACCTGATGCACAGCAATGGGATCTTTGTTCTGGAATACTGAATGAAGTATTTAGGCAGGCTTTTGTGTACTATATAAAACATTAAGTTTGGTGAGAAAGGTCTACCATAGATCCCTCATCTAATTTCAGAAGCCCATTCTACCATCACATCAAAGCTATGAAACACTAACCTTTGCTTTGCCTTTAGGAAAGAAATTAAAATCTTTTCATCCACACCTTTGAATTGCTGATTATTCTTGTTGATATTATTAACTGGATTTTATCTCTTTTAGATTACTCAGCTTTTGCTTTGTCTGTTACTGGGAGCACCCTAGGGATTGAAATACTAAATATACTTCTCTATCTATATTTGGCTGTCAGAAAAACCACACAGATTTGATAAAAGACAGCACAGATTTTTATCAAAACAGTGTGCTATGAAATCATCATAAAATGTATTAGGGAGGAGGCAGCCCTAGATTTAATCCTGAGAAGTATTTTCAATCTTATTTAAAGATTGTATTGCCAAAGCAGTCTGGAACAGCAACCTCAAAGCTATCAAATTTGAAATCTATAGTAAGTAGGAAATGTCCAAGAAACCACTATGTTCACATTTATGTTTCACAGGAGGAAAAAATTCCATTAAATTATTTTCAAAGTTAAATCATGCATAAAACCTTATGCAGATTGCATTTTTAAAAAGCTTTTAAAAAATATAACCTTCAACATTCCCAACAGGATGCCAGAATAGGTTATGAGCAAGGAAGTTATTTTAAAAAATGGTACATTTGGAATGTTGAAAACATATTACGGGCATTATTGCAAAACAGCTGCCAGGAAGGAGAACAATTACAAATGCATGTCCTATGCCACAGGCAAGCATATACATTGCTCATAGAAGTAGTCTGCTGGCTCCCCATCCACTCACCCACCCACCCGATTTTCTTTGGATTGGATTCCAAGCTGTCACACATAGGGAATGGAAAAGCGAATTCTTTCCCTTATGTTTTTTTTTTTTTACAGTTGATAAAGAAGCAACTCAGTGTTCACTACAGTCTAGGTCCTGCTTCAGCTTCACATTAAACCAAATCCCAAATTGGCTTAGCATGTTGTGTGAACGTGCTCATTACACAATGGTATATGCCGCCCAGAGTCCCCTTGTTATGGGGGAGATGGGCGGTGATAGAAATTTGAATAAATAAATAAATATACGTACCCAAGGCAGATTCCTTAACTAAAATATGTGCAGTTCTGGTGCAATTAGCAATATTCATTTCACCAGTCCTACCTATTTGCAATTTTCTGTCCCCCTATAAAATAGCAGCCTAAATTCTAAGGTCATACATTACTATTCAGTGAAAGACAAGCTAATACATGTGATTAAATCCAGATTACACCTTTTTCCTTTTAATGCATATTTGCTTGTTGTGAGTTCACTCTTGTCATACAATCCTTACATCTTACTTTTGAGAGGGTTGGGGAGAGTGTGTGAGTGTGTGCAAGGTGCCGTGCGGGTTGGGAGGGTGCGCAAGTGGCTGGCGCAGCACAAGTGCAGAGGAGCTGGGAGAGGGTGTGCAGATGGGGGAGACTTACCCCAGTGACTTGCAACCTTCCCTGCCGGCTTCCCCATTGACTTTCTGGGGAAACCAGCAGGGAAATTTGCAAATGGAGATCACATGATCGTGGGGCGCTTAGCAACCAGTTGTAAGCGCGAACAGGTTGCCAAGCACCCAGATTGTGATCACATGACTGCAGGGTGCTGGGACAGCTGGAACTCTGTGGATCCACTGTAACAGCCATTCGCTCAGCACCATCATAACTTGGAACAGTCACTGACCAAATGGTCGTAGGCCAAGGACAACCTGTATTAATTAATAACTGGTTGAATCCTAGCCTCCCTTTGGTGCCACTGAAATCCTATCCATTTCAGTGAGGCTAAAGGACAAATACTTTCCTATGGATACATGCTTATATTTGATTCTGTAGTTTAATCCTCTGGAAAGAAATTGCCCTGAGTAATATTTTTCACATAGAAATGAAAAGTAATATAGGCATGTAGGATATAAATTATAGTAAAAGAGATCAAATATCAATTTTATACATTCTTATGAAGAACATGACTTTTCTATTTTACATATTTAATTGAAGAGTCAACTAGTAATATAAATCTTTAAATAATTACCTTGCTCAAGGGAGAAGGAGCACCAGAGCTAGAAGAATTAACATAATAAAATAGGATTCAGGAACAGACTTTATCTGCTAGTTACAAACTCACAGAAGAATCTGGCAGACTGCATAAATATATTTTTAAAAAATAGTGCAATTGCCTCTGCAATTGTAAAACAGTATTTTCCATTAAAAATATATGGGAAATCACATTAAAAAATGGGGAAAAACTCATTTCTTCCTAAACCTTTTTTTCATTTGCTTTTTTTTAATTGGAGGAAAAGGTTTAAAATATTCCCTAATAATTCCATTTTAAATCAAACATAACATGGTTAAAATGTGAAACAAATCGATCTGTTTGGAAATAAGGCAAATCAAGATATAGTATAAGCTAAAATTCCCATGAAAATGATAAAAAGATACAGAAAGGAACAGGACAAATAGAAACTGCTGATAATTATAGTATTTCAGAAAAAAAGGTGATTTTCATGGCTAAATATGTATTCTAAAGCCTTAATCTCATGCCTTTTTTCTTAAAAAATACTGCCCTAATTGAAACAGTGGGCCACAGTCACCGCAACACTTCAGACAAATGGTGATAGTGTCACTAAAATGAAGAGATGCTACATTCTCAGAATTGAGTAGCTAGCTTTTGATTTTGTTTCCATTCTGTTACAACCAGAGCTATGTTTTAAAAAGTAGTCCTCTTCAAGTTAATATTCATTTCTAGTAACTTCATCATCATGTAGCATTTCTGGCAACAGTACAGAAGGGGTTTGCCATTGTCTTCTTCCAGAATTTTTTTTTTTTTACTGCTTAGCTCTGGGATTTCCTGATAGTCTTAGATCTAAGTATTAACTTAGCTTTTCAGGCCCAGGAAACACTGGCGACCTGTGCTACCTATCTTGACATGTGAAAGGTGAGTGGTCCCCTGTGCAAGCAAAGAGCCATGTCTGACTCTTTGGGGGGGACACCGCTTTTGCAACATTTTCTTGGCAGACTATAGCGGGGTGCTTTGCCATTGCCTTCCCCAGTCATCACCTTCCCCAGCAAGCTGGGTGCTCATTTTACCGACCTCGGAAGGATGGAAGGCTGAGTCGACCTGAGCCGGCTACCCGAGAGAGAATCCAGCTTCTGCTGGGATCGAACTTGGGTCGTGGGAAGAGTTTCGGTAGCAATACTGCCGCCTACCACTCTGCACCACGAGTCTCAATAAAAAACCTATCTTGATATAGCTACATTTTAAAGTAAATTAAGTCAAAAATTTTGTAGCCATTCACTATAGAAAAATATGTCTTTCAATTCTGTGCATTCAGTAGTTTTATAACCTTATCATGTAATACATAATACGTATGTTCATATATATATTCATATATAATGTAATGAGTATTAAAATTAAATATTTCTTTATCTCTACTTTTCCCAGATTTCCAATTTTTGCAGGCTCTGTCCCATTATGGAAAAAATGTTTTCTATTGCTTCAAAATTTCTGGAAATCTAAATCTTGCCCCAAACCCAGCCCACCATCTCCAAATAAAATTCAAACAGCACCTGTTACCCCAAACTTAAAAAAAATAGGTTCCTTTAACTTCCCTTGACTTTGAATAGTTTTGTTTAAAAGATTGAATGTGGGCTCTTATAACAACC
The DNA here is from genome assembly GCF_035149785.1 of Candoia aspera. Taxonomy (NCBI): domain Eukaryota; kingdom Metazoa; phylum Chordata; class Lepidosauria; order Squamata; family Candoiidae; genus Candoia; species Candoia aspera. Next base: position 117,741,350 of record NC_086153.1, on the reverse strand, counting down.
ACAAAGCATTATAGCAGATTAATATTTTTATATTTACTCCAAGGAACTAAATAAAATCAGTAAGCCAGTAAGCCATGTTACAATTTAGGTAGCCACTGTAAGCATAGTTAACTGTCTTTTTAGAACAGAAATTATGTTTTAATAAAAATTGTAAACATTAAAATTATCATTGTGTTTCACAGGCATTTCATTTTGCAGAGTTCCAAAACAGCATGCAAATTACTGGCAAGAAACTAATATTCATAAAATACAAGCTTTCATTAAAGGAAATGCTGCAAAATACACAAGGGCATAGACATTAGTGTAGCGTGTAAGTTTACTTACCCCTCACTAAATATCAAAACAGCCATTATGTAAATAAGAGAGGGATACAGAAAAACAAGATTAGTTAATGTCAGCCTATTCTAAGACCAGAAAAAATTATTTGCTCAGAACACAAGGAAATTTACATTAGCTTAAAAAGTGATATCTATAGCACTTTTATTCTTTATTCTTTATTTCTATTTATAGTATTTTTACTGTATTTTATTTTTTGTATTATTCTGATGGTTTTAATCACTTGTTGTAAACTGCCCAGAGGCCTCCGACGGGAGGAGATGGGTGGGGATAAATTAGATAGACAGACAGACAGACAGACACTTACTTACTTACTCAGGAGTAAGTACTGTTGAGTTCTATTGGTCTTACATTAATTAGGATGACAACCTTGGTTAAATTTAACTGAATGGTATTATGCTAATTACAATATTCAGCCATATTCTACTTTATAAGAGTTTCTGTGCAACACAAGGCTGGACCTTGGATATCCCACTCTGAATTTACATCATGTCATTAGTTTTGGAATACTCAAAGTACAGAGGTGAAAAGGAAAAGATAACACTTATTAATTATATATAATCTCATAAATGTATATAACTTCCTTACTGTACGTAAAATAATTATGTTTCTTTTAATTGTCCTGGAAATAATCAAAGGTAAAGGACCCCTTAAGTCAAATTTGGCTCCTGGTGACCACACAGGTAAGGTAATGTAGTTCTCTTAGCTGCATTATAGGCTTCTTCAGGAACTGACTTCATAAAGTAGCCTACAGACCTAGGATTCCGAGGTGGGTTATCATCTAAGTACTAACACAGGGTGACTCTGTTTAGCTTCCTAAAACAGTCAAATTATTTACTGATGCTCTCTCCTGAAAATACTACTTTCCACATTTGTTAAATTTTCAATGAATATGCACAGACTGAAGAAAATAAATTTCCACTGCTAATATGGCATTTCAGGCTATTAGCTGAAAACCTCTTTGCACTAACCTTAGAAATCTATAACAAGACTCACTGCAGCAAATGACAGATGATGTTCATGTCCACTGTATGACTGAAGCAACATACCAATACAAACTACAAACTGCAATCTGTTTTACTCATTTATAATACCTGTAAATATTTACAGTTGCAATCCCATGTGGTCAAATATACCACATGTATTAGCACATGTCTACTTTGTGTCTCCTGATCACAGCCCTCTTTCATCAGCTAGAAACAGTACTGTTATGCCTTTCTGCTGCCCAGGAAAAACCAATTATACACTTCATGCCAACAAGCAAGCATTAGTCTCACAACATGTATATGTACTACCCATTCTGAAAAGTAGAATGTTTATACTGTGTTGGTGCAAAGAAGAATGTGTATAGACACTGGTGTGTCTCTACGTTGCTAATATTCAGATTCAGAAGGGACATCAAACGCAAGCAATAAAGCTATCACTAGGCAATGAGAAGTTCAAGAACAGAGAGATTCATGGGGCTTATTAGCAATCATCAGTTTTGTGTTTTCTATAGCATAATGAATGCTCAATACTTTTTCTAGTAAGGAGCAAAAGAATTCACCAAGCAATACCCAAACTGATATAGTAATTCTCTCCCTGTAACCTCTCTATATAAATCCATAAAAACTCTTCATACCTGTTCCCAGTTTTCTTTCCTTCCAAACTATTTAAATGCTGTTCAAGAGTTTCCATAAGACTACTAGGAGCCTAAAAATATAACAAAAAGATACATTTAAAACCAAGAAGCATGAGGAAAAGCAACTGATACAGAGCTCAAGAGGCATTTCTAGAGCTTTTTCTATGAATCAGTTATTTGCATACTTATGCTATTCCATTTAACGCATAACACAACTGTGTAAAAGGCCACTTCTATGCTACTATGAATTGTATATTTTGTTGAAGTACATTGTTTGGGGGAAGAGGTTATTAGTTGGAATACAAACTGAAACCAGAGCGGGTATATATTAATAGCACAAGCATTAATTTATACAACCAAAAATATTTGCATGCATGCGTACTTAAAGCTTACATATTCAACCCAATGAAAAATCTAGCAATTTTTTCTTTTCTATAGAATTACAGCTGTAATACAGTGCAGAACTATATACTAAAATCAACACAAAACTCGAGCTCCCCATACTTGATCTTTCCTCCCTACATTAACACAATACCTACCACATCATGTCTAATAATATAAAGGAAGGGCATATGACACAGGATGAATTAGATACTAGAGGTTCTGAATACTGACAGTGGTGGGAATTCTCTCTCTCATAACACCTAGTTCCTCCTTCAAAGTTTATGTTACTGGTCTGAATATTTCTTGGAAGCAACTCATGATGTTCTTCAGAGATATTTTTTTAGACCAATGCTCAGAGCATTTTTTTAAGTACCATAAAATAAGAGTTTTCCAGTCAGCTAATATAAAAAACTCCCTAAAACTAAAAATTCAAAATATTAACATTGCAATTATGATTTAATGCAATTTAGGCATATCTCCCTTAACTTTTATAGACAATTGTTTTAATCCAGTCATGTTGTTGCTGTTGTTAAAATGAGAAAAGAATGTAAGTGGAGTAAGAACAAAGAATATCTTTGATATTCCCAGTTTTTTAAAGACTTTTTTATCCTGCCTTTATTATTTTTTATAAATAACTCAAGGTGGGGAACATACATAATACTCCTTCCTCCTCAGCAATACCTATGACTTTTAAAATATATAAATTGTATTTGAAGCATCAAAAAATTAATTGTGCATAACAATATAGAATGATTGCAGTTAGGATTAAATTAGCACACATGGCTTCACAACCTGTTCAAATTTATTGTTCAATTTATTACAAACCACCTTCACACTGCAACAGAAGTGAACGTACACCACAGATTTAATGCAAACTCATTGTAACCTTAGCTAAACTTAACTTGCAAAGTATAGCTTGGAAGAAGACCAAGCTATTGTCTAGGTCAGAGCTTTCCAAACTGTGTGTTGCGACACGTTAGCGTGTTGGCTGCAGTGTGTAGGTGTGTCACGCAGTCGAGGGATCACAGGTACTGTGCATGCGCAGTATGTGTAATCAGGTCAAAACAGCTGATTCCACATGACTTCTGGTGACGCGGCCGCACCTGCAGTGTGTTAGGACAGAGGCCAAGTCAGAGGAAGACGAAGAAGGTCCTTTAGGACCATTAGATCAATTGGCAGGAAACGATGGTGAAGGTGCAAAAATTAAGAAGAGCCTAGCGCGGGAAGAAGAAAAGCAGCTGATTGGTCAGGGATGTGACTTGCGTCACTGCCGCCAATCAGCGCAAGAGATCAACGAGCAAGAAGGAGGGCTGAACAACGGGAGGCCCGATTGGCTTCTAACTGTCAACAGCGTGAAAATGCAGGAGATAAAAGGCGCCGAAATACAGAGCAACGTGGGATTGTTCTCTCACTTTATCACTGCAGGAGTGGAGTGCTGGTGCTGTTGTTTTATTTATTTATTTATTCAATTTCTATAGCTGCTCTTCTCAGCAAGTGATTTTCATGTTTAGTTGTTAAAATTTTATAATAAATTCACACAGATTTATTCATTAAATTGCAGTTGAATTACCCCTAAAATGGATAAGTTTCTAAGTAAGAAAAGAAAAGCTGGTGAAGATGACATTTGCGATGAACAAAATGTAGCGGCTATAGATGAAACTATGCAAGAATCAATTGCTGAACAGTCTGTATTAGTACGTAAGAAGTGTAAAGGAAAAACTTCAAAGCCTTGTTTATATAGTAAAGATCATATGAAACTGGGGTTCACATTTTCTGGTAATGAAAACAATCCTTGTCCCAAGTGTTTAGTTTGTGGGGATATACTTGCAAATGAAAGTATGGTACCAAACAAATTAAAATGTCATTTTACCTCAAAACACAGTCATTTGTCAGGAAAACCAGAACAGCACTTTACTGAGCTTTCAAAATCTATAAAGAAGCAGTCTGCATCATTCACAAAGAGAATGAAGACATCATAGAAAACTCAAAAGGCAAGTTACTTGGTTGCTCAAATAATTGCCAAAAACGAGGACCCACACACTATTGCCGAAACCACCATAAAGGAATCTTGCTGTGCTATTGTTCAAACACTGTTTGGGCCCGAATTTGAGATAGAAGTTAGTAAAATCCCTTTGGCAGATAACACGATTGGAAGACGTATTCAAGGTATGTCGGATGACATTAAGCTGCAAATGAAGGATATTTTTCAAGACGGTAATATGATCTTTACATTGCAATTAGACGAACCAACAGATGTGTTGGTTACCACAATTATTGTTTTTTATACATTTCATTCATACTGACAGAATTATTGAGCAATTCTTGTGTTGTCTAGAACTTCCAATGAGAACTAGAGGTGAAGATATATTTAAAACTTTAGATTGCTTCATGAAGGAAAATAATTTGCAATGGTTAAATTGCGTAGGAATATGCACAGATGGTGCACCCTCAATGGTTGGTTCAACAAAAGGTTTTATAGCTTTAGCAAAGAAAGAGAATGAAAATATACTTCTTGCTTTTTACATCGCGAAGCGCTAGTCGCACAAACCATTGGAAATGAATTAAGAAAAGTTATGGACAAAGTGGTTCAAATGGTCAATTACATTAAAAGTAGACCTCTTAAATCGAGATTATTTGCTTATATTTGTGAAGAAATGGGGGCAAAGTTTAAAAAGCTCCTAGTACACACAGAGATTTGTTGGTTCTCAAGAGGTCGAGTGCTTTGCGTGTATACGAATTGAGGGAAATGATGCTTAAACTTTTTGAGGAAAATCAGCAAAATGAATTCTGCGATCTAATTCAAAACAAACTTTGGTGCACAAAATTGGCGTATCTTGCTGACATATTTGAACATTTGAATAAAATAACCAGTGTGCAAGGAAATGGAGAAAATATCTGAACAGCAGTAGATAACATTTGTGCTATGAGAGACAAAATAGCCATTTGGAAAAGGAAAGTGAAAGAAGGAAATTTTGAAATGTTTTCCAAAACTGCTGAGTGCAAGCTAAAATGTGGTATCAGCTCGCTAATTGTTGACCATGTAATATTGCTCGGAGAGAAACTTCATCATTATTTCCCAAATGTTGAAGTCCAAGACTATGATCGGATCAGAAATCCATTTCTTTCAACTGCAACGAGGAACTTTTCACTTACTGAAGAAGAATTAGCTGTAATAAAAAATGATTGAAGTCTGTTAATGACGTATGAAGAGAGTGACTTAGGCAGCTTTTGGATTTGCATTTCAAAAATGCATCCAAACATAGGTAAAAATGTGTTAAAAATTCTGCAGTTTTATACTACATACATCTGTGAAGTATCCTTTTCAACGATAACAAACTTAAAGACACTGAAACGTGGAAGCTTAAAAATGCTTGATGACGAAATGCAAGTGTCTTTATCTAATATTCCACAAAATATTCAAAAGCTGTGTTCATCCCATCAACCTCATACATCTCATTAAAATGGTAATTATTTTTTTTCGTGCCAGAAGCACCTACTAAGGCACTTCTGTATAGTTATTGGTGTTATTCAATTTTTTAAAATTCTTGCACATATTTACATACAATATTGTTACTGGTAAACGACAACAATCTTGGAAATGTATGTTACCTTACAAATCATATAATTTTAAAAAGATAAATGGAAGGTTTTCATGAGATATGTTGTGTCGCCATACGTTTTGCTATTACAATTTATGTATGTGTCCATATCTCTTATAAGGGGTTAGTTTAACCTCTGGTTTGCTAGTAAAACTGAATTACTGTGTCGCGAAATGATGCACGTCTAAAACGTGTGTCACCAACATGAAAAGTCTGGAAAGCTCTGGTCTAGGTTCCCAACAGAGATCCTGGAGGTAGATAAATTCCTTTTTTAAATATGTAGAGATGTGCTGTCCTGCCTAAAGAAAGGTTCCTTAACGTAAGCGTAAGCTGCCCTATAGATAGCAATAGGTTCAAACTAATTATACTTAATATATAATCTACTTCCCCTGTGAAAGCTATTGTTTTCACCCAGGCACATGGAATGAATTGGACTTACAAGCTGTAAAGTCACTGGTTCAAATCACACAATCTCCATTACTAGTTTTGAAGGACTTTACCAGGGGTCTTTTAGAGCCATTGCTTAGAAAGACATGATAAAGGTAGGATATCCATTGTCTGATTAAATCCATGAAAATTCCACTTTTCTGTAATGTTTCCATGTGCTACGTGAATGGCTCTCAAGTTCAGTGCTGGCAGAAGGTATGGTAGCCAACACATCCCTTTTCCTCAATGTTAAAAGAAGTATATTCCACGTCCTCCTCTAAAATGATGTGTATTACACATATTCTTTTCTGAATATACTGTAGTAGTGGATCACTGAAGAACCCTAATCTTCATCGTAAGACAGAAAATCAGTCAAATATTTCAGTTTACTACCATTTTCTGAAAATGTAAGAAGGCACAGATAGGATACTGAATACAGAATCATAAAATGTGTTCATGGTTAGGAAATAAATTTCTAATCTCACCAAAACAGATAACTAAGAAAAGGGTTCAATTAAAATCAAGTTTTCCAATTTATTGATTCATAATGTGTTCATAAAGTATCAACGTCATGAACGCACACACAAACCTGTTAATTAGTTTGTATAAATAATTAGAACATATCCATTTAATAATAAAATCTAGCCTTTATACTACTTAGAAGCATAATCGGAAATCTTCATTCATGAAACCATAGGGACTTTGGTGTATGGAATGTGTATGAATTTATAAGGCCAAGTCTTCTTCAAGTTGAGGTTGATGTTTGAGGACTTCAATGATATATTCATGTTTTCTATTGGCAACAATATAGAACTGGTTTGCCACTACCTCCCTCTGGGATTTGATTCTTTTTTTTTAATTTCCCAGTCTAATCTGTTACTCTGGGATTCCCTGGTGATCTCCCATCCAAGTACCATCAGGTCCGCCTTGCTTAGTTTTTGAGATCAGCGAAGGTCAGCTAAGTGCTGCCATCTAGCCGGGCATTTTGAAAAATACTTTTGCAATTAAATGATTACTATATGCCTTTCTGTAGGCCAAAATATAAAGCAACTGAAAGAAGCTGTACAAGATCGGAAATCACAGAGAGAGCTGGCTTATGGAATCGCCAAGGGTAGGATCCGACTGAATGGATAATTCGATTCGATTCAATAATAAGTCAGAACATTAAACAAGCCCGCTAACTTTTTCTGTCCAGATTGAAAGGCTGGCAGTTAACTAGGAAGAACAGACTTTAGGGAAAATAAATAGTTATACTATTGTAAAAAATAAATAAATAAAATAGCATATTGCCAACTGTACAATATGATTATGCATGAACTCAAAAGTCATGTTCTGTTCTTGTTTCATTCACTTATTTAGAAAGCATTTTAAACATTGTATGTGGTTATGAAACCTCAGAAAAGCTTTTAAGAAACTGCAAATGCAGATATTTTATATTCTAAATCATGTTCAAGGGCTTTCAAGACTGCTTATACCTTTACTTAATAGCATGGCTATAAAGCAAAACAAAACACTTCATGTTCACTTATTACAGTAACCATATTCTGTCAGAAGAAAAAACAGCAAGCAAAAAGGTATTGGTAACTGAATTTATTTATTGTATTTTAAATAATTTCCAGCACATTACTGTGCAACAAGAAAGAGCCAAGGATTCTTTTGATTGTCCTGCAAGAAGTTAGGTCAGTATAATTTTAATTCTATCTGGGTTATTGTATTACACTTTCTATCATAAAACTTTCAAGAAGGCCAAGTCAACTAAAATAAATAGAAGACTCTTAAAAAATCTTCCCAGCATGACTGTTACCTGCCATTAGATTCTCTATGGATGTAATCTTATGTACAGTATTCAGAATTCAATAAATTGTACTGAAAGCTATATATAAACATTGAATGGCAATATACAGATTTTTAATGAATATATAATACTGTAATATGTTCGTTTGTATTTTTACTCAGAAAAGATGTGTCAATTAAAAATTAAAGTTAGTGACATTACAAATATAATAGGCAAAAATATGTTATAATTTGTTTATGAAGAAAAATAGCCATAGAAACTAATTTGTTAGATTGCACATACAATCCTCCATCTCAAAGCATCCCTGCATGGTTTCACAGTAAAGAAAACTAACTGGGACTTCTGGCTCCACAAATCATACAGTTTTGCAGCCTGAAAATATTATGTAGACTAGAAAGAAACGATTATGTGCGGTTTTCTAGTATGACTTGAAACTGAAGAATTTTTATGAAAATCACAGGTTTCATTTTAATGACAGAAAAATTACTTAATGCCCTTTCATAAGCAGGTGTGGAATTTGTGTTGTGCACCAGTTGCTCCCGTTCCTGGACTGGGAGGCTCTGCTCTCAGTCGCTGATACCCTGGTCACCTCTTGAATGGATTACTGTAACGCACTCTACATAGGGCTGCCCGTGAAGAGTGTATTTTTGTTTAGCAACGTATTTCCTAGGTTTTTAAAATGTTGCTCATATCTATTTGTAATAAATAATATTTACCCAATCCTTAAAGGTAGGTATTATCACCCTATATTACCAATGCATGCTAAATAATGACTGCACTCGTTCACAGAGTAGAAATATAAATGGAAGTTTTCACTTCTCTGCATCAAGTATTTTACATCTAATAATTTATAAACATTTGGTTTTATTATAGCAGCCCTAAACCTATCTCTTCTCTGGAAAAAAAAACTGAGTGATGTTATGGACCAAGTCAAAGGATGGGTTCAAATCTTAGGAACATCCTCTTCTCTCAAATGCACTACTTGCACTCTTAGAGACTGGGAACAATCTGCATGTCTAGAAAGGAGAAGAAATGGGGATTCTCTTCATTACATCTCTCGAAACGATAAGTTGTCTAAAAATGGAGATCCTAATCTAGAAACAAACGTATGATCAATCTACATCAGTCAAAATGGTTGCTCTTTTCAGTAAGCATATGCTGACTTTAAAATATTTTAAACAGTTAATGCTTTTAGGCTGCATGCTAAATGAACAGAAATTGTTTTTATTACCTTTAACCACTGTCAAGCTAAATGCTAAATGCAACTTACTTGTGTGAGATCAGGAATATCGCCTTTGTCAATTCCAACTTGCTGTGGATAAAGTAAAAAATAATCGTTTCAAGTTTCACATTTATTATCACAAACCAAAATACAATATAAAACATCAAACATTTGAACTAAATTGTTAAGAGGAACATAGCTAATTACCTTCTGACAGGAACAGAGAGATTAGGAGAGGCTTTCAAGATTGATGACAGCACTCTGAGATAAGCCAGGCCAGAAAACAGACACCACAGGGATTTCAGGAATGCAACTTTGTTGTTGTAGGGTATGGTAACGGTAACCAAATCTTATTTAAGTGATATCAATCAATCAATCAATCAATCAATCAATCAATCAAAGAAATGCATTTCCACGTTTCTCTCTGTTCCATCTTATAGTAAACAATCATGGGGTTTTTAGTTTTGTTTTTCATGTATCTTTTGGACTTATTGTACGTAACACAGATTCTTCTTGGAGTCTGGCAGCTTTAACAAATCCAACAAAATAAACAAACAAATCAAGATGGGGATATTTTGAGTTTCTGTCTCATGCTTCCTTCAATCTCTGGACTATGTAGCCATTAAGTCTCTCCTTGATACTGTAGTTTTTTCACAGCTTCCCTGAGAATATCTCTAAATTTCTTTATAGTTTGAGACACAGATCTCTAGCACCTCTTTTCACAGTCCATGCATTTAGCTGGTAAATCATGCAAACACTCTAATATTGAAAAACAACCACCTGGCAGTTACTTCCATCAGTTCACTGTCTTTTCCTAACACCTTGTTAGGAACTAGTTATATGACAAACCAATGTACTCTCATGTTAAATGTGTAACTTATATTAAATATATTAATGATACGGAAAGTCAAATACCATTATCTTTTCTACCTTTTGATGATATCTTTTCAGAAAATTCAGTACACTGCAAAATATTTGCAATCTTTACAAGCTATTGTTCTCTCTGGGAAAGTTTCACTTACCTCTGCAACTTTAAGAAATTCTGAGACTCTCGTCATTCTAGTAAGAAACCGTTTATAAATTTCAAGAGCATCTTTGCACTGTCCTTTCTTCATTTCAAAAAACTTCTCTGGAAGAGATACATTTGAAAGTCTCAAAACTCTATATGCAGAACATCTGAAGACTTGACATTTTATTATGAAAAAATGCACACTATTAAAAAGGTGGCAGAAAGCAATTATGGCCAGATCTGTTTTTTGCCCTATTCCACCCAGTGAACTTCAACAGAAGGTTGCAACTTCAAGTTTGAACCTACAAATTATATACAACACAAATAAAGCATGCTTATTTTATAGCATCCCCTAACCTTAATTCTTTTTCTCCCCCTTTTAAACTGAAATCCCAGGAAAATGTATTTCTAAGACAAAATCTAACAATGAATTCAGAAAAAATTAGCCAGCCCAGTGTGCTTGCAACCATTTGCTTGGTGCAATTTATTTTTTACTGATAGGGGCTATAGGGTGAAAGAACAAGAAACATGAAAATATAACTTGTGCCAAGTAGGAAGTTTGCTTCATTAATACACTGCCAAAAACAATGCACTGAAGTGCTTATCTAAGCATCACTAAATACAGTATTGGACAAAGCCAGATGTTTGTAATAAAAAGCAAGCCTTCAGTCAAGCTAGAAAAACAGTACACTGGTATTGAATTTGCTACATGGTTTGTTGAGACTTATTCTTCCACAATAACGAGGCTGAGGTCGGCAACTGGTGCTGGTTCTTACTGCTTTAATGCAAGTTGCCTAACTAAATTGCCTGAGCAGAGAGATGCTCCACACCTGTGATCTGTCAGACTACAGTGTTTCTGAATAAAGGCCTAGTCCTCTTCTGAAAGAAAATTAAAACCATGTCCAAAAATAACCTGGCTAACAGGTCACAGGTCTGGAGGAGGATCACAGGGGGAAATTGGAAAGAATGACTGATACTAAGCAAATTCTCAACTAGTGCTGCAAAGGAATGGCAGGGCCGGCAATATGTCCAGTTGTGTCCTTGTAAAAAGTATGGCCACATGGAGCCCCTTGTTGGCAGAAGCAGCAGAAAACCTGTAATGCATCTAATGTGCCAGATCGTGCAAGATAGCTTGCAGGAAATGACCTGACTGAAGAAGTTGGCTTCAAAGAGCAATACCTGTGGGCTGGGTGAGGTGAAGAAAACATCATAAAGGCGTGGCATGAAAAAAGATTACCAGGCTATGCTTCTGTGCGTAAGAGGACGTAAGGACAAGCCCTTTGTGAAAATATGTCAAAACTAGTTTTCCAGCCCCGAAAGAAAATATGGATTAAAGAACCATGAAGATAGACGAGGCCAAGAATGTTAGGCTTGAGGAACAATCCATGATAAAATACAAAAATAACAATTATTACTTTGATAACTTTTTATTCTTCAAAAGCTTATTTTGTAAAATTGAGGGTGCTAATCTAAAAATCAGTGATTATGAGAACGTAAGAAAGCATTACAGAGAGGGTAATGATGTATACACAGTTAGTTATTTATCTATACAACACTCCATCTTACCTGAGAGTTGGGAAGATTAACTGCCATGTTTGGTCTAAACAGGCAGACAGATGTGAACATAGGAGAATCAAAACAGACACTGACTTGGAAAATCAACATTGCTTCTTCCTTAACAAGATTAACTACAGAGATTTTTTTATTTTTAATAATGAGAACAATTAAGGGTATGTTTTTATCAGTTTACATACCTAATAAATTAATAACTCCATCATTGTAACAAGCAAAAAGCTTGATGAGATCTTTGAAGAGAAGCATAAATGCAGCATTTATGACACCATTTGTCAGTTCGTTTGGATGAACCTATATAAAAATAAAAGCCCATGATTTATTTATTATAAACGTACATTTGGACTAGATTTTCTTTCAGCACAAAATAAAATATTAGCAGATATATTTACTGTTCAGATTAAACAGATCAAGGAATCTACTTCACAGTTAAACAGAAATTGTGCCTCTGAAGATGCAGTAAATTAAGCAATACTAAACTACAAGAATGAACAGCTCAATTTTGGCCCCTGGAAACAGTGAAATCAAGATAAATCCAGTAAGAAACTGAATATGAATGCACATCATTTTGAACTTTGCATAACATTAATGGCTGAATGATGAAGCTCTACCGTGACCTTCAATGAAGCACAACAAGGTAATTCAATCATCAATCTTCAGCCACTTACTTTTTTCTGCAGCTTGGCAAAATACAATAACTTTCTTTTTACAAGTTAAATGTTTCATGGTATGCTTTTTTTAAGATTCGAAGTAAGAAGTGTTTTTCTTTAACCATAAAGGTTTAAGGAAAATATAAGCACATACATCAAATTCAAGAAGTGCATCTATTTGTCCTTGTAATATTGGCATGCTCTTCAGTAATTTTTCTGGGACCATTGTCCTCATTACACCATCAGCCCTGAAGAAACAAAAACAAATCCAAATTATTTTAAATATACAGTTTTGATCTCCATGTTGTCTTCAGTGGTTTCTTATAATGAGAAAGGCCTAGAGGAAGCAGATTTTTACTTATATTCTTCCTCATGAGAAGGAAGATTCTGGCTTGTAAGGGTGCCTAAATGTCTACAAACACTGTAAATCAGCAGATGTATAAAAAGGGCAAAGTTGGAAACCCAATAGTTATTTTTCTTTTTTCTTGTTTCAACTTTTGTTAACTTTGCTTTATCTACTTGTTCCTTTTATTAACATGTAAAAAAATATTAATACAATGGAGACCCTTGAGTAATCAGCTCAAGACTGAAACCTTTATTGTACAACAAATACTTCGATGCAATCTGCAACATTTTTTTTCTAACATTATATTCAATTCTGGATGAAACAGTCAAATAATATTTTAATACTGTCATCTGAAATCATAATTAATATTGATAGACTATTGGAAATAAAGAAAAATAAATATTCTATCTAAATCTTTATTATCATTTACTAATTATTAATCTTCAGGTAATACTGTATAAATATCATTGTATTGAAACAATATAATGTATTAAGATTTACAAAAGCATAACAAGAAAAAAAAGGGGAAAAAAGGAGGAAGATTAGTCAGTCAAATATATTAATGGCAACTCAAATTCCACTACAGGAGTATTAACCTGATTAATAAGTCTTCAAAGTCTGTGGTCAGGGTCTTGGCATCTGCCAAAAACAGAAAATAATTCCTTCTTCAAACATGATTCTCACAGATTCTCTAGCAAGATTTATTAAGGAGAGAGAGACTGTGTTACAAACATTCTGGGAACTGAATTATTTCCCATCTACAACTAATCTTTACCAACATACATTAGAGTAGAGTCTTCTTCATTCTCATTTTTAATTGTCTTTCTATGAACCAGTGAATGATTGGGTCTCTTCAATGGTAATGAAGGCACTTACAGGTGGTCATTTATAAAAATACCTCCTAAATTTTATCAGTTGTGGACAAGAAATAAATGCTTCTAAAGAATATTTTAATATTTATAAGAATTAGATGGGTTGCATTTATTAATTACTGTGGTTGAATTAAAGATTCACTTCTGTATTTATATATTAGACATGCAATCAAATAGAGAAGGGATTTGATAACACGCAGTTCAAATTTTTAGAACAAGTCTCACCTAAATGTGACTTTCCTTCTGTAAGTGACAATTGGATTAAAATCCAGTATTCTAATCCATCAGCCAGGTTAATTACAAATGGGACTATTTCTTCACTCATCAAGATGGTTATGGAATTTATCAGACATTCACTATCTCCTTTTCTGTTTAATCTGCCTTTGCAACCTCTGACCTGTTTCACTAGATATTCAAAGGATGTTTTCAGTATTTAGATAGCCTAACCCAAATTGTTATGATATGCTGGTATTTATTCCATGGAAGAATTTCCAACTTGTCATAGGAAATATTTCAAATATATCACTGCTGACATTAGTTGATGGTTAATAGTCCCTATGAGTCTTTGGGGAAGAATAAATGTTAAAATAAATGTTACTTTGGGACTAATATATGCCCTCAGAAGGATTCCCATGTTAATCATTTTAAACAGATAGCTAAAATACTGAGAAAATGTTTGTGCAATGGGCAAACCCTAAATTATTACTTCCTTACAAAGATGAGAGTTTTAGCCTTCCCAATTTCAGCTCAACTGTTAGACTTATATTCTGACATCTCTTTCCTCATAGAACAAGTGATTTTTTTTCAAACTCACAGGCTCAACTAGAAAGTCAATATTTATTTATTTATCTAATTTGTCCCCGCCCACCTCCTCCCATTGGGGGACTCTGGGCGGTTTACAACAATCGATTAAAAACAATAAAATACACAGAATAAAATACAGTAATATAAATAAAGGTAAAAATAAAGAATCCGGGTGAAGCATCTAAAACAGTCCAAGTGTGGGAGGAGTGGTCTATAGCAACCATTCCCATGTAGATCTATTCCCCTCTCCACCCAAGCGAGATGGCAGAACCAGGTCTTCAGACTCCGCCGAAAGGCCAGGAGCGATGATGGGGCCAATCTCACCTCCGGGGGCAGCATGTTCCACAGGACGGGAGCTACTGCAGAGAAGGCCCGCTTCCTGGACCCCGCCAGATGAAATTCTTTTACAGACAGGGTCCACAGCATGCCCTCTCTGCATGATTGGGTGGGATGGGTATTTGACCCCTCTAATGTTTTTGCAATGGGTTGGCGCTGGCTTTAGCTGAAAGTCATTTGTTTTTCCAGCATTAAAGACTAGAAGACATATTTGGGTGAGGCTGGGAATGAAGCTTAAAATTGTTCCCTATTCCCATGAGAAACTGAAATACTGGGATGATCCTAGTTTGAAAAATGCAGATTAAATTTTTTTTTTGCCCTCAACTTCATAGGCAAAAAACATATTACTATTCTCTATCATCTTACTTTTACCCAGTCTTCCAAAACATTAATTCTGCTGGACCAAGAATTTGGATTGTTTAAAATAGCAGAATTGTTACTCAGCTAAAAATATATTTTAACCATACGATTTAAACCAGATACATGCCATGAACTGTCTAAATTATCATAATTTAGATAGACACTTTAATTTAGCATAATTTAGAGTTTCAAATAATCTTAAACCTACAGTTCAGTTTTATAGAAAACTGAAGCATATCATTATGTAATTTGCAAGAAATTGGAACAAAAAATTGAATACCTTGTTTACTAGATAGGATATTTACCAAGGCGTGGCTGTGAACTTCAATAGATTGGAAGTACTATATGACACAGTGCATATTTTGGACTTGTTTTATGATTGTCCCATGTTGCTTTATTATTTGATGTTGGGAAGAGAAATAAAGTTTAATATGTGAATGCTATTTGAACTATATACTAGAAAATTTGGAATCTATTGATTCATGAAGAATTCTGGATTTATTGTGCACAGAGGGTAGCCAAAAATATTATTTTAATGAAGACAACATGCTACACCAGATTTAAAATCATGGACAGATATTTGCTTACTCTCCACCTATGAATTGACTTGGGTCACTGTATTGGAAAGGCTGACCAACGTTATTTTGGTTAGAATTTAATCTATTTAAAAACTCAGTATATTCTTATGTATTTTATTCTTTTTTTTTCTTCCTTGCATCATGATTTCTTTGCTTTTTATATATTAAAGTAATATTTTTAAAAAAACATAGTAGTGGATATGTAATCCCTTGAGTGTCTAGTGGTATAATCTGCTGCTTGGCAACAGAAATTTCTCCAACATGAAACACTTTAATGACTCCCTGTGTTTTGCCCAGAAGCCAGATGGAAAATACTTTTTCCCCCTATAGAAGTACTAGTACATAGCCACATAAGCCTGGAAGTCAGAAAGTGAGGGAGTGCATCTGACAAGTAAAGGTTTAGGCTTTCACCACAGCACAATGAATAAAAACTGGGGAGCTGCAGTGATAATTGAATTCCAGGATGGTGAAAAAAGAAGTAATATTATACCCAATAAAGTCCCTTAAGATTTTTATGTTGGCATAAACAGTGGTTTCAATCAGAAGTCTTTAGCCATTTTGAATAGGCCATTAGCATTGGGAAATGCACAAGTGTGGTTATAGAATCTTACATTACTTAAAAAAGTCCTGTATGGTATGTTAAGGCTGCTTGGCCACAAATCATGTGGGAATGAATCCCTTCAATGATCTATTCCATATACACCCAGAAATCTTCTGGTTGCACCAGCTGCAATGTTCTCTAGCACAGCTGGGCGTACCATTCCCCAAATATGGCCTGACAAAGGTCACCTCTTAAACTAGATAGCAGGCTGATATCCAAGCTCCCTCAAGGCCAGTTTAGCTACAGAGGCTGCTTCACTGAGGGTCTTCCTCCAAAGACATATCCTTAGGTGAGAGAACAATCCTATTTGATAAAGATCTGATAATGCATGCAAGATTCCACAAGGCAAAAAAAAAGCACAATGAATGTCTGTCAGACAGAGAAAGTTTATTGCCAGAGTTCTACCACTTCCTGATGAGTGCTCTCATGGCCATAAAACCCAAGCAGTAACTTAGTTCAAAGGACTAACCGTTGAGAAAGACAAAAGCCAAATGCTTGAGGAAGAACAAATCAAAGATGTTACCGCTAAAACCGTTGAAGTAAACTGATAGAAATGGAAGGAATCCTATTTTTACACAGAACATGGTGTGACAGAAGGCAGGAATTCTATTAAAATTTCAGGCTCTTGGACAATCTACTGTCTGGACACAGGAAAGAAAAATTATATTAAATCTAACAGAACAAAGTACTTACATGCCAGAACCCCCTTTTATATGTTTTCACTCTGATTCCTTTTTAATGATTCTCATCAGTATAATAACAGGACAGCATCAGAAATAATTACAGCAAATTATATTTATTGTATTGTATCATACAGGACAGTGTCAGAAATAATTACAGCAACATTCAATTTATTACACTGCAACCAACAATACTGATATTAAAGACAGCTTACCCCTTTTTTACTCTTGCGAAATCAAACGCCATTTGTCTGTATGAAAATGCTTTTTCATTCAAGTATCTGCTGTAGCGCCTGATAAAAGTAGACATGTCATATCCTAGAAAAAGAAACCATTATATGGACAATTTTGATTTATTAATTTGTAACAGTGGGTGAGAGATATTGGTAATGTTTATGATGCAAACCTATTGGATATTGCAGCCATTATTCCCACCACTACCCTAAAACTCTATAAAGAAGGCCTACATGTACAATAATTGCCTATCTATTGACACCAAACCAAAAAATAAGTTATTACAAAATTAGTAAAATATATGTAGCTTTGATTTTTATTCTTTCTGAATCACTGAACATTTGCCAAAATCTCTTTTTTAAATACAGGAGGTCACGTTAATAAACCCCAAAGGCAGAGCAGGGTATCCTGTTGTAAATTTCAAGATACAACTAGTTTTGAATAACAGACAGCAAGTACTTTAAACAAGTTGTTCCAATAATCACTGATACACATCCTGAGCTAGAGAACAGTTAAACTAGGAAAAAACAGTTGAATCATGGGATACTGGATGCTGGTGAACTAAAGACAAGTTACAGGTAGTCCTTGCTTAACGACCACAATTGAGACCAGAATTTTGGTTGCTAAGTGAAGTGGTCATTAAGTGAATCTGACCCAATTTTACGACCTTCATGGCATTTCTTGCGGTGGTCATTAAGTGATTCATGGTCATTAAGCAAACCACATGGTCATTAAGTGAATCAGTTCCCCATTGATTTTGCTTGCCAGAAGCCAGATGGCATAATGGTTGCCTATTCTAAAACACCATCAGACTCATGAGCAGGAATTCAAAGATATCTGATTTATTAAAGAACAGTATGCAGGATCACAGAGAAAGCTGAGAATGATGAAAGCGCACCAAATTCAAACTAAAAACAAATGAAACCCCTCCCCCCGTAGAATCTTCCCAAGTTCACAATCCCAGGTGCTCCTAACCGTTTCTGATGGTCTGCGGGAAAAGTTCTTGAGCAGAGAACATAACCCAAACACCATTCCATTGTAATGAACACAGATAGAGAGCTTGGTACAAGGTTTCACAGCAGCTCCCTCCCAAACAGAAACGCGCATCAGCGCCATGGCATGTGAAACCTTACGATGTATACACTACATTGAATCAGTGAACATGACAGCCAGGAAGGTCAAAAATGGTGATCACATGACCACGGGATGCTGCAACAGTCATAAATGCAAACCAGTTGCCAAGCACCCAAATCATGATCATGTGACTGTGGGGACACTGCAATGGTAAGTGTAAGCACTGGTTGTAAGTCAGTTTTTTCAGCACCATTTTAAGTCTGAACTGCCACTAAATGAATGGTCATTAAATGAGGACTACCTGTATATGATTGACAGGGCTATGATGGAAAGTCTAACATGTGCTACCTGAATCTATTTAAAGCAAAAGGATGTTATATTTTAGATGAAGTTTAATGGTAGAGAGAAGACAGTTCCCCTGCCAATATTCCTATAAAATTTTACTTAGCTCTACAATGTGCTCATGAAGTTGTTCTGCAGAGTGAAGGCTTACAGTATAGCAGAATTCTGCAAACTTTGTATTGCCAGGCTTTAATTCACAGAATCCTGTATGGGGGTTATCTTGTTAACAGCCTCGGGGAAAGAGCACACTACTGAAATTTCAGGGATCAAAAGCAACTTTCCGCCTTAGAAGGTTTCCTCCCTTTCCATGCTTCCTTTGCACTTCATCTTCTCCAATTAACATGGCTGTGATATATTAAAACTACTCCCTATAAAGAGAACAAGACACCCACGCTCTTCCTAAGATACGCGCATCTACAATCATCAAGTGACAGCCTGCCAAACCATATTTCAGAGGAATTAACAGATGTAAGGCTGCCTACAGATTTTTTTTTTTATGTTTACCAGGAATTGAAAACTTACACTAAACTGACTAGGTCTGACATCATAGCAAAGAATCAGTGTTAACAGTCCTTTACAGAATATTGAACCTGGTATAAGTTCTTTGCTCCCTTATTAAACCAAAGTGGTCATTCATTATTAAGCATCCAACTTCATCTTTTATTTTTATCCTCATTTGATATTTGACAACCATATCTGGAACAAACACACAGAACAACACATACAAATAAATTTACTCATATTTTTGACACAATCTTTATTAAATTAAGCCCTTTTTTCCAGAATAGAAGCTTTTATTACCTTCTAGATAATACTCTTAGACTGAGTACTAAAGTTTTCTGTTTGCTCTTTTTCTTAAGAAAACTGCTATTTTTAAAGAAATAATTTCAAGCGGCTTTGTTTTCAACTTAACTGTTTGTGAATCAGAGCAGGAATAAGGCAGTATCTCAAAGTGCTTAGAAAGATTATTTTGGCGTATTTAGAAAAATACTCAGGAATGCATATTAAGAGCAAAAAATAAATTTAACCTTTAATGTATAAGTTTGTGATAAGTATTTGCCTTGATCCAATTTATGTAAGCCTAAACAACTATGAAAAAACTGTTATGTTTCTGCTTATGTAGTGAACTTTCTGTTAATATACTACCAAACTAAAATTGATGAAGTAAATGGTTCTTCTTACCATGTGATCCGCTTTTGTCCAAAAAATTGCTGAGATTGAATAGTGTGTTTCTAGATGCCAAATACTGAATAAATCTCTAAGAGGGAGAAAAAAAATAATAAAATGAGTTATCTCTCTCCTCTTCCTGTTTCATGACAGATCCCTAAGCATATTTCATATCCAAAAACACAAAAGATTTCATTACATAATTAATACCAGGGTTGTACATACAATCTCTAGTTATGTATGTCAGCCTACATACAGGCTGCCTAGACACAGATGGCCGATTCAAAAATCAGAATAAGCACTGAATCCTTCCATATTAAAAAAAATAATTTGAACCATTCTTGTTGTATTCAGAAATATGGATGTCATGGTAATTACAATCCCCTCCCCAAGTGAATTTTTTGAATGTATGATTCATCACAAAATTAACAGCAAACAACTGCATTTTACATATGGTCAGTACCTCTGGTTAAGGTTAACATATTACCTCTTTGAACAAATCTGACACAACAGTGCTATATATTATATATAACGTAACGTAACGTAACATAACGTAATATAATATTAATATAAATTATATATATATTATGTCAGGAAACTATTGTTTTCCACTGAACATATGCCAACTCAGGAAAACCTAAGAAGTAGTATGACTCTTACAATAAATTATTCTGGACAAAGAATAAGATGGCACTGCGTAGCCTGAGTAAAAGACTAGAGACCACAATCCTTATTCATATGCTAGGTTTCTAAAAGAGTAAACGACTTGACCATTGTAGAGAAATACTAGTTCACATAAAACCCACGTCGTACTAAGTTCTCACTCTCCTCCAGCTGCAGATAGAGGAATTGTTTTCTTTACTAGGCAAAAACTGATCATATTTTACTAGGCAAAAACTGATCATCAACCTTGCAGACATTCATTATGTTTAAATCATAACTCAAAAGCTTGCAAACTCTCCTGCGTCATTTTGATTCTCATAAAGGTTAAATGAGGATTTTTAAATCCTTAAGCGTATTTCTTTTTACCCTAGGAGGTAGATGCATATTTTTGCACTAACTTCTCTAAAGAAGAATTGTCTGTGATGAAAGAACGAAGAACAAAAGAAATCTCTCAACCTTTGAACTTCAATGTAGTAAGAAGTGAAAAATAAACCAAGACAGAATGGAAAGTTGGAATAGGAAAGGCAAGACAAATTTTTGAATTCTCACATAGAGGTTTCCCTGAAGGCAATATAATAAAAAGAAAATATGTGTAGTTGAATCCAGACTTTGTACCTGCCAGGAACAGTGGACCAAGGCAGATCTGATTTCACACTTTAAACAACGATGTAAAGCACAATCTATTTTCTAGCCAACAAGATTCTATCATAATCAATTATAGTAAAAGAGTATTCTAGGGTTTTTTTTCCCAAAGTTATACTCAGTTCCTTTGAAACTTCAGCAATATCAGAAATAAAACAGTTTGCACTTGGTTTAAGGCTTTAAGACAGTTATCAAACATTCAATGTTTTGCTTTAGTCCCACATGGAGAACTTTCCTGACAGTTCCATCTATTTTTTTCTGATTTTGTTTACAAATAAGCCAGTTTTTAATACAATGCTCCAAACAATCGCCACTATGTTCCATTAGACAGCTTATGAGAGAGTTAATTACGTTTTCCCAGCTTTCTTCAGGGCAGTTGCTGCAAAGTGGTTACTGTATTGCAAAAGTACTTTGCAATGTCTGCCATATCACCCTTTGTTTCTGGAGCATGGAAGTCTTCTGTGGGGAGCTGCAGTATGTAAGAACTGCTATTTTACACTATTAGTTTGGAGGACAACTCTTCAAAATCTTCTCCATTTCTTGATACATTTGCAGCATTACCCATGACAAAGTGACTTCGTAGGTATTTATTACAGGTATTCCTTGATTTCTGACCATTTGTTCAGGGACCATTCAAAGTTACAATGGAGCTGAACAAGGGGGACTTGCAAGGGGTCCTCGGAATTCTGGCTGTCACAGCATCCCTGCAGCCACGTGACTGCAATCCGGGTGCTTGGCAGCCCGCTTGCAATTATGACATTACAGTGTTCCACGGTCATGATTTCTGATGTTCACTGCCGGCTTCCCACAAGCAAAGTCAATACAGAAGCCAGCAGGAGATTGGAAATTGCGGTAAAGTGAAGTCCTTGTTTAACAATGGCAAGTGGGACTGCCAGAATTGCTCTTGCTAAGCAGTTTGGTCACATGACATCACACTTTATGACCATGTTGTTTAGTAACAGCAATTCTGGCCCCAACTGCTGTTGTAAGCCAAGGACTACCTGTATTGATTGTACTGCCACTTCTGGAAGTATTTAGCACTATACGTTTCCTGATATTTCAACTGTTTCAATATGGAGGGATTTCAATATCATTTGTTGATATACAGATATGTATGATGTGATATTGCTCCATCCATCAAGACTGAAGTTAGTAATTTTCCTCTAATATTATCTGAGACAGGATCTGAAGCAAATACTTCAGCATACATTCAAAGTAAAAACCAGTTACAAAATGAGATCTCAGGTCATAGATACATACACACATATACACACACACAGTGTAAGAAGATAAGGACTGTCTTTTTAAAAAATCCATGAAAATATGTGTAGGTCAAAACACTTTTCTTTGTATGTCTTTGTACTTCTCTAAGTACAGGGATTCCATTTTTACATAATAACACTCAGCTCTTTCAGCGGATTCTAACATTGCATGACCAAAGGCCTAACTGTTCAATGGAAAGGTATTCATCTTAATGAATTCCTGCATTTCCACATCCTCGAAGATGTATTTCAAATGATCCCCAATCTCCAAAGCATATTTTTTTAGATGCATGAAAGGCTGAGAGGTAGAACTAGCTCCCTCAGTAAACAGAATGGATCATTTATTCTCTGAAACTTTCCTACAGAAAATCCAACATAACCTGAATGTTTTATATTGCCTTAACTTTACCAGTGTATTAGATAAGCTCACCACTTGCTACCATTCACTTTTTTTTTTAAAGAAGAGTCTATGAGACAAACAGGCTTTCTTAACAATCACATGCTTTAGCTCTGAGGACTAAAATGCTTACCTCATTGCCATGCACCATTAAATGATGTGTTGTAACTAAGGCTTTGAACACAACCACCCAACTACTATTTGTCGCTCGCTCAAACAGCGTATCAGCCATTTGCGGAATGTTGACATTTGTCTCATTTGTGGCCTGGATTAGGTCTATTTTGGGAAACAGAGAATAGTAACAGTAAATACAGAGAGAAGATGATGTACTGGTTAAAGATAATGAAGTTACAAGTTACTGACCAAAATCACTACGATATACAGTAGTAATTTCACTAAAAAAGAAGCTTAACGTTAAAAATAAGTCATTCATGTGAAATACTTAGAAAAGCACTAATAGCCAATATAAAATAAAATGGAAAACAGGTTCCTCACTGTATGGCCTGAGGTTATTGCCATTGCCAAAGTTTACCAAGTGACAGTTCTTCTTATAGTAAAAGAGTAACAACAGGAGAATAAGCAGTAAAGAAGCAGACAGTAAATATGTGGCCCACGTCCATTTTGGGTTGGGCTCAATTCAAGCTATAGCCACATTTGTGTGTATTGCATAAATGTTTCGTTGTTCTAAACTTTTCGAAGTCTCTCCCCATTCCTATACGTTCCCCATTATTTCAGAAGAATAACCAATGAATGAAGCAAATCCTTCCCTTTGCTATCTCCTTTACAGATTTGCCTTCAAAAGACTAAATGAGTAACCTGCACTTTCAAGCGCATGTACAAGAAACATCTTTTTTTTACATTACTGTTTTCTCTCAGACCCACTCCTCCCCTAACAGTTCATGCCACAAAAGCTGAAGCAAAAGGAAATCCATTAATGGAGACTTTTTCCCAACTATTCCCTCAGCCATTTCTACTTTTGGCCAATACATGCAGAGTTGGTTTAGACATTTATCTTTTCAGCATCTCAAGTTTAGCTAAGAAAAACTTTTGAAGCCTCAATTAAGGGTGATACCTATCTATATCTAGAGTATATCTAGCTATAGTTATAGACTATATCTATATCTATAGCTATATATGTCTATTTAGTCATAGTATATTTACTGATTTAATAAAAAAATTCTTTTTCTTTCTTGTAAGCCTATCTGGCAGGCCAGTGACCTGATCATGACATCTATAGCTATAGCTATACACACACATTCTGTCTGTGCTTTTTATACATGACTGGATATTATACTGCCAATCAACTTTGGAACTGAATAATTCAATTATTATTACCCAAATCAACTGTGCTTTAAAGGCAATATGTAACAGATAGAAAGATGTCACATTACAAACACAAAAGAAGCACACAGAAAACAACAGGTATTATCACAATTTAAATATGTCTATTTAGTCATAGTATATTTACTGATTTAATAAAATTTTCTTTTTGTTTCTTGTAAGCATATCTGGGAGCCCAGTGACCTGATCATGACAGCTATAATAAAGCAGATAAATGTGAAGCAATTTATATTATTGCAGATTTATTGTTATCACTATGCTCATATTGATCTCTATCCTGATCATATTTATTCTTGCTACATTTCAGTAAGAGCTGCTAGTATTATAGATTTTAATCTTACTTGCTATAGAATCTACTAAACTCCTGGACTTCCACATTAATGTGGTTAGTATGAAGATCAATATGGACTTAACATTCAGAATTCATGAGCAATCATTTAAAGTCACTTCCTATTATTATATACAAAGTAGCTCAGGTACCCTTTTGCTGCCGTAACACTTTCCTGATCTGGAATCAGTTTCTACTCATGAAATTGATACAGTAAAATCCCATATATCCATAGTAGCACTGTACATGCTTGGAAAATTATTCCAGAGAAGTACTTTGGACTTCATGTGAGCATAGCATTCTTCTGCTAGTACAGTAATTAAAGCAGCCTGATTCTTTTCAGGCTTTTGTGTGAGCCTGAAAAAAAGATGTGGCTGCTTTAAGAGTTACATTAACTTTTCATGTAAAACCCTCCTTAAAACAATCACAGCCATTTTCAGACTGGTGTGGAAACCTGAAAAATATTAGCTGCTTTAACAAATAGTAGGGCGTTATTGCACTTATGTGAAGTGAAAAGTACTTCTTCTGAACTATTTTCAAAGCATGCACAGCTCTAATACACAGCACTGATTTTTAATTCTTCAAACACATATTTATGAATTCCACAGTTAAAAACAGGTAAGAAAGAGAAGTATATGTATACATAAGATGGCTCTTCTCCCTATATCAAGCAGCTCATGAGGCAGTGAGTTAAGGTTGTCTCAGCACTGACAATATTGTAGGACACAGTGTCTTCTACTGCAGCAGAATGCAACAAATAATTGTGACACAGGGAAGCCCATATGACACTCTCTGTTAAATGCCTTGTCAGGGCACACTCACAACTAAATGCAATGCAGCAATAGTAAAGTCAGCATATAGCACTTGAGCAACGATTCCTGGATATGCTGAATCAGAAAGAATGACAAACAGGGAGAGTTGCTTTCATTTCCCAACACCTCTCACCTAAGGCAGCAGTCTCATTCTGATCATAAGTAAGACTGGAATAGAATCATAATTATAACCTGTATTATTCTCAGTAGCAACTATGTTGCTGCTTGATAGAATTCTACATATGGATGTATGGAATATAGAGAAGATCAGTTTGGCCCAAAGGAGGAAAAAATCTACTTGAAAACAATTATCTTACTTCCGTTTGGCACATATTCATCTGTCAGTGATTCTATAAAGTCACTATTTACTCAGCTGAATTCTTGTCAAATTAAAAAAAAGAATTTGAATAAATGCTTATTTTGCACCCTACCATTTAGCTCAGTTGTATGATCAAGCAAAGGTATGAAAAAAAAAAGCATGAACAGTTGGGAGCTTATATTATGTAGTGATTTTGAAATCGCAAGGTTGCTACTAAGAATGAAACTAGATGAAGCAAAGAAAGTAATTCATGATCATATTAAAATAGAAAGCAGCTCCATTAGGCAATCTCTGTATGGGCAATTTCATGTTATAAAATCAAGACAAAGTAAAATCTCAGCAGTTCCTCTACAAGCAAAATAGGTGAAGATAGATAGATAAAATTTACTCCAAGGAGACAAACACTGCAGTGTGAGAATTCACAATTATTTCTTCTCTCCTCTCTTTCTGCCTCCTTTCTATCCTTAATTCTTGGCCCTAACCTGCAAATATGTAGAGCACTGGAGCTTTCATGACACGTATTATAGGCAGCTAGGGAAAACTAAAAGTTAATCCAGAGACAACTTCAAATCCCCATCAACTCCTAGTACCCACATGGACACAGCCATGCAGCTTCCTTGATAACAATGTGGAAGTGATTTGGCACTGCCTTGTTTCAGGGCATTTTTCCACTTCCAAGTTTCACCAACATTCTTGGAATTCCATGGCCTCCTATCCTATCCGAGGACTAACCAGACCTGATCTTGCTTAGACTCCGACTTAGATAAATTCAACCAGGTGCTGCCACCTGAGACCAAACATAGCGTGATAGAAAAGAATACATGCAACCAATATGCAAACACGAATATTTCCTGGTTTGGTAATACAAGATCTTAAGCCACATTTTAATTTGGCTTACTGTGTCATCCAAATGTGTGATTTATGATTTATTTATATGGCCGCCCATCTCATATATATGACTCCGGGCAGCTAATAATTAAAAGCAAAATAAAAACAGGATAAAAGAACCACAATTTAAAAAACACCACACAACAACCCAATTCAAATCAGCCATACTGCCAGGGCCTCAGGATAGATGGCAAAGCCCGGTTTTTAACTTCTGGTTAAATAATCAATCTCAGAAGAGTACCCATATTAAACAAGGTCCAATCTTGCAACAGCTTAAGAATATGCCATCATCTGTCAGTCATGCTCCACCACACTTTAGTCAGGACAAACAAGCCAATCATTATGCTAAACAAATAAACATAAATGTGATATCGAGAAATAACGATGGCCAAAAATCATTGGGGGAATATTGCAATTTTTCAGGACACCATTAAGTCCCAAGGAGCAGGCTCAGACACTTCAGTGGACTGGGGCGTGCCAGGCACTAAAAATCCCCTAGATATGGCCCCTCCTCTATCCACAGAGGCCAATCCAAACAATTGTGTACCAGACGATGAAGCATCTGCACTTCGGCCTCTCCCAGACACAGGCAGGCTGGTTGCCACATCACTATCACCAACTATGCAAAAAGAGCTTCATCTGACATGTTCAGCTGGGAGGGGATTTGAACAATGACATAGATTTACAACACTTTAGTCACTTCTCAGTTGCTAGAAGGAACTTTGGCATCTGGCCCTATGCTCTATGCCCTGGCATTTGACCTTGCTCCTGAACCTGGACCATGAAGTTCTCACTGGTCTCAAGATGACTATGTTTGAGAAAAGAAGTTGCAAATATACAGTAGTAGAATTTTGTCAAGATACAGTTAATCTAGAATATATTAGTTTTAATAGTATTCTCACAAATTGAACAGAGACCTGGTTTTTCTTGTAACACATTTGTACACATCAGTAGTTATATTGTTACCTCAATATACGAACATTTGTGTCATACCCAACTTTTTTGTTAATGACAATCTCTCATCTCTCTCTCCCATCAACTGTAACTCTTCCCTCACCCAACTACGTGCATATTTAATAATTTATGCATCTGATGGAAACCAAGACAGAGCACCGCAAAACTTTTTGCTGTTTTAGCATACTTTTTTTCCTAGCATTTATGGATAGATCTAGTGTGACTCAACTGTTTCTTTCTCCAACTCTTAGTAATAATGTTGAATTAGTAATTCCTCTGAACTCCAAAGAAGCAGCACAAATTAAATAATGGTATAAAATATGTAATATTTTTCTCATTTTCCCTGAGAACTCCTCAATTTGACCATCTTAAAGCAACCACCACCTTCTTTTTTAGATCAACCTGGTCAATAAAGACACACCCCAACAACACAAGTACTTTAGAGAACATGTAGGAAATACACTGATTATAAATAGAGTTCAGTATGATTTACAACACTTTGGTCACTGGTCACAATCATGGAGGTCAAGAATTTAATCTCTCAGTTAAAACCTAAAGGCTCAAGGAAATGATTTAATCCCCTTGAGTTAGTTAAAAATAATTCAGGCAGGTGGGCTCCAATTCTGGCCTTGTTCTTCATGTATGCAGTATAGGCAAGCATGGTTATATCCACAGGGACTGACGACCTGCATTGTTTCCATTTTTTTCCAAAAAGGAGAGATAGTCATTCAAACTACAGACGGATCATCTTATTAAGCACTATTAGCAAGCTTTATATTAGCTTAACATTCATACTAGAAACTGAGGGACTGGTTGGAACAAGAAAACCTCCTAGCAGAGGAATAGGGTGACTATAGGGATGGAGGATTCATAATCGACCAGTGTCTTATGCTCAGGTTTCAAAGATTTAAAGCCTGCATTTGATACCATATCCCAAGTTAAATTGTGGGGAAAAACTGGAAGCTTCCTTATCAAACAAAGTTCTGCATAAAGATATGTTGTTGAAAGTTAGATGTAACCAACGTTATATATCATTAAATAAATAACAAACAACATTATGGCATTAAATAATATATTCTTATTCCACTTTTGCTTAATTTTTATATAAAATGCATGGTGAGTGGCTAAGTTTGGACTTCCATTCCACTACATTAGCAATAAAAGGTAAAGGTTTCCCTTGACATTAAGTCCAGTCGTGTCCGACTCTAGGGGGCAGTGGTCATCTCCGTTTCAAAGCCGAAAAGCCAGCGTTAGTCCATAGACACTTCCGTGGTCATGTGGCTGGCATGACTAAACGGAACGCCGTTACCTGCCCGCCAAAGCATTACCTATTAATCTACTCACATTTGCATGTTTTCGAACTGCTAGGTTGGCAGGAGCTGGCACTAGCAACAGCTCACCCCATCACGTGGATTCGAACTGCTGATCTTCCGATCGGCAAGCTCAGCAGCTCAGCGGTTTAACCCACAGCGCCACCGCAGTTTACTCTATGCATATAAAGTGGACTTCCATTCTACTACATTAGCAATACTGTATATATTTCCAGTTTACTCTATGCATATAAAGTGGTGAATCTTCCTAGGACCCACATTAGACTTAAGAGAGCATTGAGGGTCTGTACTCAGTTTTGTAGGAAAAACCCATCTGGAAATAAATTATCAAAGCAAAATAAAAACAAAATTGTTTTTTGCCAACAGACCCAAGACACATTTCTAGCGAATAAATGGCAATTCAGCTGAACAGGTTTCATGCTTCAATATCCGGAGGTGATCTTCTGTACCTTAAGAGACCCAAAGCGCCCGGTAGAGTACTGCCACCATCTTACAGTGGTAGGTTTTTTTGGGGGTGGGGTATTTTGAAGCGTTTAGGAGCTGCATGTAAGTTGTTGGCACAACTTTTCTATGGAGCCCAGTCTGGTCTTTTCTGCAAGTTCACTTCACTGGAGCTCATCCTGTTTTGAGTTATTAAGAGCAGTTTTCCAGATAGCCCATTCTGTCTCAGACACTGAGTGGAACCTAGAAAACAGCTGTCCACCCTCAACCTTTGGTTAAACCTAGGTATTCCTTTTTTCCATTGGCCAAGCACCTTTAATACTGATTGATGGGTATCAATCTATATGGAAGCAAAATCACTGCAGAAACTCTTATTACTTGGGTTCTTCCTTACATTTTTTTTCTCTAGCATACAGGCAAGGAAGAACTCTTTTAGCAGCAAATCATGGATGCAGAGAGACAACCTGACCCAGACTGAGCCCCCAATCTTCCCATTAGTGAAAGCTTAAGGTACACGTGCCTGATGCAACTAGATGCATCTAACATCTGAAGGGCTTCTACCCTGGCCTGCTGGAGTACTCTCTCTTCCACTGTGATAGAGGAAGATATAAGAAGATCCCCTTTCTGAAGTACCCATGCCCTTGCAAGGATAGAGAGGTTGTAACCATCAAGTACATCCTCTCTCTACAAAGGCATTTAGAGTGTTCTTATTCTCCTATCACTCTCCAGGCTACCATACCATATGGACAAATTCTACATCGACTTAATTCTTTTAGAGAATGTCCCTTATATAACTGATAATATTGTCAAGTCCTGCTTGATAGTGTGCAAAATCCAGCAGAAACTAAGAAATGCAATAATCTGGTTTGATATATTCTAGATCTATAAGCTGATACATTTTTGTTAGCATTGTAATTCTTAATGTTACAGATTACTTTTTAGCTTTTGGATAGTATATTATTGGATACATTTGGATAGTATATTATTAGACATATAGAAATAAATCACATTTACACACCATTCAAAAGAGATAAGAAAGCTAAGAAGGAAACAAAAAGACTAGAACACATCCTCTCCAGCAGCCAATACCCAGATAAGTAGGGATTAACGCCAGGCAAGCAATCAAGCAGAAAACAATACCCTAATCAAGGAACTACCAAGGAGAAAACCACACCCCCACCAACACTGGCAGGGCAAGCTACTATATACAAACAGGAAGCAAAACCCACACTCACTCACACTGATGAGGTTACCTAGTTGGGTAATGAAACATCTGCTAACAAACAACCAAGCTCAGAGAGCGCCAAGGACGCCATAGTTCAATCCTGAGCTACAGATATTCTCTTCTATTGGAACTACCTTATTATACTTTATAAATTTTATAATTGCATATAGTTACAGGTAGTCCTTGTTTAGCGACCACATTGGGACCGGTAACTTGGTTGTTAAGTGAAGTGGTCGCTAGGTGAAACCATGACTGTTTACAATCTTACTTCAGCTTTCTTTTGCTTTACAGAACTACAAATGTTGTAAACATGAGGACTGGTTGCTAAGTTACTTTTTCATGATCGTCACAATTGCAAATGGTTGCTAAACGAGGACTACTGTATTACAATAAATATGACTGATAGGTATAGGTTTAATTTTTATTTCATAATTTTAATTCTATAAAGTTTTATACTTTTATAGATTTGAGTTCCATAGTGACAGAGAACATATGAACTATTTCACAACTTTATAGCTGGTGTCTATATAATTTACAAATACAGGTCATTCTTAAGTTATGGCCATTAATCCTACAGCTAATACTGTAGTACGTTTTTATTTTATGTTGGTTAAAGATCAAAATATAATTTACTGATAAAGAAAATAATGGTGAATAGGTTTGGCTGCATATTTGAACAGATAATGTCCTAATTTGCTTTCTTCTTCAATTTGGCTTCGTTTCTGGCAGAGCAAACCAGAAATCAAGGGAATTTCCAGACTCAAAGTTTGAAATGCTGAAATTCACTTCAGCTGACCTCATCAGAGCAATATTCAATGCAGGCCTTTTCATGTCTTCTTCTTCTCCACCTTCTCCTTCCTAGAATTTTCCCACTATCGTGAGGTCTGCTTTTCAGATTCTGAAACGCCACTTTGCCTGATAGTCCGCATCCTCAGGGCGCAGACCCTCAATTTGCATGTCCTTATTGTTGGTGTCTTGTCCTTATTGTTGGGTTATTGCCATCTCTGTTTTGGTCGCCCACGTGGCCATTGACCATTGATTTTAAGATGGTAAACTATTTTGGTGACAGTGGAAGGTTCCACTCTAAAGACATGTCCATTTTCATGTATTTACCTGAAGGTTGCAAACTGCATATAGAATATAATTGTGAATGGAGGACTGAAAAGATTTTGTGACAGCTTGACCACCAGTACAATTCTCCATGTGATTCACAACCAGTAAAGGCAGCTTCTGGATCATTCTGACAGCTGTACACAATCCCATTCTCTTCCAATTTTGAACTCTCCACATATTCTGGCAAATGCTTGAAAGGAACTTATTTTGTTTTTTTGTTGTTTGTTCTTTGTATTAAAAAAGCGTATATATATTCCTTTTCTATTCATTCTTAAAATACTGGGAAGGCGGGAGTAATGGTGTTATTCTAGCCAAAGTCTAGCTCCCTTTAACTTAGTGTTAGAAACATCAAAAAACCAAACGTCTTGGTTTCAGTCTCCCAGACACCAGCATGCAGTAGGAGAAAAACTGAATTACCATATTTCCATAATGCAGATGTTTCATTTATTGTAATGATTATGGTAAAATGTGCAATGTAAGGAACATATATATATATATTTCGAATTTCATCATCATCCATCTCCCTCAAAAGAGGGACTCTGGGCAGTTAGGTAATCTTTAATGCCAACACACAGAAAAATAATGTAAATAAGGTAACGTTCTTTCCCAAATAAAGATAAAGAACGTAATTATAATAATATTAGTCATTATATATAATGACTAATAATAGTAGTTATTCCTATACAGGTCTAATAAACATTTTTTAAATATAATGCTGGGTTTACTAAAACAAACTAAATAACCACCTTTTTGCTTTGTTAACCCAGATATTGTAGTTATCTGATACCTCAAAGGATTGTGCAAAGTAGAAACCAAAGTGAGTAAATTGTGATTCATTTAAGTATAGATAAGTGTGTTGTGCAAACACAACCACTGTCGTGATTTTATTAATACTAGCATGTCAGGTTTTTAAAAGCTATTCAATTTGGGTCTATTTGACTGCAACATCCTACTGTTTAAATTTTTATCAGTACAGAATACCATGTAAGTATTCAAAATGGTTGTTCTATAGAGTAAATACAGTCACAAAAAAAGGACATATTAAAAATCATGCTACAGAAAGAGATAAATTAGCAATGACAACAATTTGCATTAAAAAGACGGAAACAGTCCTAATTCTAACAAGCATTTATCAGCTGCTATCCAATCTTTTGAAAATCTTTAAACTGCATTCCATATTAAACATAACTTCCTTTGGGGGGAAACCTAGAAAAAGGTCTTTGTGTGCCAAACTTACACATTAAGTTTACATACATCCAGTACAAGGAGACCCTTCTGTAAGGGCTCCAACAAATGCAGTTATAAGCTACGTATAAGAGAAACAGGGACTTCCTGTTGTGGGGCCCCATTTGTGGACCATTCTTCACCAGGAGACATCCATGCTGGGACAGAGTTGGGTGCCAGGTGTCCTGTCATTGATCCACATTTTTAATTAACACCAGGAAGAGAAGCTGCTTAGACAAGCTAGTTCTTCCTGTTCGCTTTCCAAACTGGCATGTTCTTTCTTTGCTTTGCACAAGCTGCAAGAATACAAAGTCCCTGCTCTGATCCCAGTTCGATTATTATTTTGCACTTCTGCCTTGACTAAGCACCCAGTATCTGCTAGACACTTAATAATGTACCTAATCCTCACTAACAGGTAACTTCCCCTTGCTGATGCCTAAACTAAGCAACTTGGGGGGAGGGGGGGATTGAAGAGCTATACTGTAAAACCTGCCCAATGAAAGCAACCTCTTTGTGAGTGGATGTCATGGCATTCCTTCTTCACGGCAGCAAATTGGGTGGAGGATCTCTCCAAGCTGCTAAGTATCTAGACTTAATAAATCTTTATTAATTGTAATCATCCTGGCATCTTCCTTGCGTATTCCTTCTTCAGTATCTGATCTGCAAACACTATAGCCAGCAATACAGGTGTGATTAAAAATAAGGATTTTTCCTTTCTGCAAAAAAGTTAGATCCAGCACCAAAGAAAGCCTAGAACACCATTATCTGAAAAGAACAGAAGAATGCCATCTCACTAGATGCCTGGCATGCCAAGTTGAACGGGAAGCAGGCTCTGGAGAAATGAAGATACTGACTGGAGAAATAAACACAAAATAAGCTTGTGATCAGTGTTGTGCCAAGGCAATCTAGCCCAGCAACTGTGGACTATAAAAGACTTGAAGCAAAAGAATCCCACAGAGCCTCTCTGTCAGAACGGAGAGCCTCCAATGTTTTGGGACTGGGTGCAAGATGAGTGAATGGATAAACCAGTGCAACAATGAAAACGTGGAAGACGAACATTCTAATGCAGTAAAGCCTGGCTGCACTTGGAATTCTACATGCTCACAACTTGCTAAAAGATCCAAGCTGCTTCTTTGATACCTAGGAATTCTAAAGGAAAGTTAGGGAAAAAGGTCCTACTGAGAGTTGTGTATGTGGTGTTGCAAAATAAATCCCCTTTACCCCTCCAGCTTCCTTCAAGATGCCCAATCTTAGCCACCTGAGAGCTGATGATCAAAGCAAGTGGGGCTTGATCATGTGCTCCAAGGGGACCAAAAAAAGAGAGTGACTATAAATAAGGGGGACTTACAAAACATAGAGGATATTCCTCTTCTCCCTGCTATTTGGTATCTTTGAATTATTGGAATAGTTGTTTTTATATTGTATACTAATATATTGGTATTGGTTTTAGTATTGTTGTGTTCATTCTTATACTCTGAAGTAATAGAGAATTTTTATTATTAGGTAGGTTAATTTAAAGAAATGAAACTGTATAAATTACAATTAACATTTTTCCTTGGGGGAAGTACACTTTGCTTTTGGATGATTCTTGCACAAGATACAGCAGGAAAAGTCTCAAAAGAAGCATTCTGTCTTGTGAGAGAAAAAAAGTGACAAACTGTAGTGACTTTAAAAACTGTGAAAGCTACACTTGGAAAATGTTTTGGAAAATATATGAGACTAATCAAGAACATTTTATCAATAAAAATTCACTTTGTTTTTCAAGAAAGTCAATTAAAAACATGAAAATAAATCAACCTAAGTACAAATCTTTTGTTCAGTTGCAAAATCATGATAGCACAGCAGGTGTTGTGCGAAGTCTGGGATGACCCTGGTTCAAGTCTGCCTTCAGCAATGGAAACTGACTGGGCAACTCTGGGCCAGTCACTTTTTCTCAGCACAACCTACCTCACAGGATTGTTGTTATACAGAAAAATTGGAGAAGGGAATATACCAGCTTGAGCTTCAGGAAAGATAGGATATAACTTAGCTAAATAAACAAACATCATCATCATCATAAATTTTTAAACAATATTCACCACGATCTAGAGAAGAGGAAAATCTTGTTTGAAGGGATTTCCCCATTCTCCTCTTTTCATACCACTCCAGATCTGCTCTTGAAAGTATGAATTTGCAAGCAGATTTTGGGGTCACATGAGGAGATCCATAGAATCTTGTGAATAGTTGTCTTTGGGCACATCTCAAACATCTTTTCAATACTGTATGTAGCATTTTGTAACAGACCAAGATACTTTAGCTGCAAAGTCATATTTATTTTTAAAAAAATATGAAATACTTCCTACTGATGTTGTTAAAAAAAACTGAACACAGTGTGCAGGAAAAAGAAAAAAGGGAGTCCCACCATAGAAACATGTCTGTGTGAAATTAATGAGGGTTATAAAAATATGTAGAAAATTGCTGGGAAACTGGGAACTGGGAACTGTCTTGGTCACCAATGTTGATGCAATTGAATTAAAATTCAATTGGCAATCAAATTTGTACTAACTTAAATACTAACCAGCATCAATTTTTTTTTTATTCAGATCAGACTGCTCATAGGAATACTTATTGCAATACTACGAATCAATGTTGCCAAACAATGGATAACTACATACTGAAGGAATAAATATTCCATTAATAGCTTTTTACTTTAGGAGTATATGCTTTAGAGAGCCAGTTTGGTCTAGTGGTTAAGGTGCTGGGCTAGAAACCAGGAGACTGAGAGTTCTAGTCCTGCCTTAGGCATGAAAGCTGGTTGGGTGACCTTGGGCAAGTCACTCACTCTCAGCTCAACCCACCTCACAGGGTTGCTGTTGTGGGGAAAATAGGAGGAGGAAGGAGTATTAGGTATGTTTTCCACGTTGAGTTATTTATAAAAATAATAAAGGCGGGATAGAAAATAAATAAATAGGTATTTACGCTGCACGAACATTTCTTTTAAACCATGCTTAGGTTAGATTCTAGAAGTAATGTATTTACCATAATGTGTGTTTTTTTTAAATCCATTCAATCATGTCCAATTCTCGGAGACTGCCTGGACAAGTCCCTGCAGTTTTCTTGGCAAGGTTCTTCAGAAGTCCTAGGGCTGAGAGAAAGTGACTGGCCCAAGGTCACCCAGCTGGCTTCGTGCCCAAGGTGGGACTAGAACTCGCTGTCTCCCTGATTCTAGCCTGATGCCTTAACCACTATACCAAACTGGTTCTTATTTACCATAATAGTTCTTGATAAACAGTGCTTCCATTTATAGTGGAAATATTTGTAATCATTCTATTTTTAATCAAAATAGCAAATTACATATGTAACAACTTCTGGCAAAATAACTAATTTGGTATTAGCTATTAAGTAGTCATTTATCTTTCATCTGAAAATTAATGCATCTTTTAATCAGCAGTAGATATATTCCAGGCAAAATCAAGGGCTATATTATTTTTAAAAGCTGTTTGGATGCACACTGTTCAGATATTTTTGACAGTAGAACTGTTAGCACAATAGTCACTAATGGGCTACTGCTTTGTCTGAATTACACTTTGCTACTAATTCACTGATGATTTTTGATGCAATACAACATGTGTTATTTCCTGTAAGTTGAGAAGTACATAAAAAATCACACATATGTCAATATGAGAGTCTATCTTCAGAGGAAGAAATAGTATGGTAGTTCGAAGAATGTTCACTGAGCCACATGGTTTCCAGTTCAATCCCAGCTTAGGTATGAAAACTGCGTTTTTATAGTTGACAGAAAGATTTGATCATTTATTGATCTTTGAAGGTGCTACAACACTCTGTAATTTAATTCAGAGTTCTCAGTGAAAGCACCACTCAGACAACCTCACTGATAACACCAGTGAAGGGTAGGTAACCTGATGCTCATCATCCTCAACCAATATAGCCAATGTCAAGAGATAGTGGGAGATGTAATTCAAACAACTGGACTGCCTATTGCTGCTTAGATAAAACTGTCCAGTTAATACATGGAGTATTTTCCTCAAACAATCCCAGAATAACTAGCAAGTGTAAGAGTTTCCGCAATAGTTCTGTGACCAAAAAAGTCTCTATGTGCTATAGTGAAAGAAAAGAAGAGGGGAATGGACAAAAAACACTGATTTGTGGCAAGTGGTATTTTGGGAATATTTTTTATCAGAGTATTTTAAGATACCTACATTACCATTCAGTAAAGAAAAACTACAGTCCCACTCAGGCATTTTTCTGAAGAGGGAGTATAGAAACACTATATAGATCACACACTAATCTCACTCCATATCACCCTAATTTTCAACTTTTTGAAGCTTCTTATTTCCCTATGTTCAGTAGAAAGCCATTTATTGAACTTCATATAAGCAAGAGCTCTGACAAAACGGCTCTATGTAACATGGGAATTACTACTTATATCCAGGAAAATGTAAACAGAAGTCTACTGCAAACCTCTGTCCTCAACAGGGGAAGACTGAAGGTAATCTGGGTAAGATAAACTCAACCCTGTTATTCATATTCCTATATCCTACGCAGATATAAAGCCTGAATGGTGTGGTTTCTCTTTAGATCATAAGAAGAATTTAGTCAAGACAATTTTTGGATCATTAGCCAAATCTAGGAGGAGCATGAGCTGCCTTATTCTTTTGCACTTGCCAGTCATATGAGGATTACTCATATGAGTAATCTCCTTACTCATCAAGAGAATACAGGATCAAAAATAAGGGGTTAAAGTTTGCATGGAAGACTGCAAGAAATGGTCTCAGCAGTGGCTAGGTTCCAACTGAGAAACCTTCTAGGTCTGCCTTACTCCTCCTTGGCATGTCCATTCAGATCCTAATCCAAAGACTGCTTCCTTCTCATGAGTAGGACTCATGGCACCAAATCTGTAACTCTGGGCTTCCACTGAACATTTTGCCATCTTTGCATCCTAGATTTTCAGAGGTGAATTTGGTGGATCTGGAGCAGCAAAACTGAATCAGGATTTCTTGATTCTTCCTATGTTGTGACTCTTTTGAGGAAGGCATCCCCTGGAGTCTTATGTTATTGGCATAATTTGTTTCTCCCTGCCCTTTAAACACACACCACATTGAACAGCAGAATTCTTCTGAAATTGCAACTGTTTTGGGTTCTTCCTACTGGAAAGCCGGTTTGAAATGATACCCTGTAAATAACCTTAATATCTTAGTCCCATTTCAGTGCAGATCTACAGTTGTTCAAAGCAGTTTTGACCAAGGTTTGAGTATCATGTCAATCACAGGCTATACATAAACAACTAGTACAGTTGCACAGGGAAGGTCAATGGTTTGGCTTGCATTTTCCCATATTATGGCAATTGAGTGTAAAATCACATTACAGAACAATGATTATCAAACTGTGGTCTGCCACCAGGTGATCTAACACAGCCACCCCACATTCACTATCCATCAGCATGCTCATGAAAATGGATCGATGGTTGAAAACTAGTTCACTGAAGCATAGAAATGATAATACAAGTAGTAACATGAGTATTAAAGTTGAGAAAATTGACCACAGTGAACAGGTCTCAAATGCAGTTGCCAACTGTCAAGTCCACCTATGCTGTGCTGTGCTGAACTGTGATCTGACACAAGCAACCCCCAAAGAGAAGTATGAATAGAAAGTACGATGATGAATATCTAAAAATGGTTATCATTGGGCTGGAGAACCACTCTTCCCAAGAACCATATTATTCAGAAATTTAAATGGAAGAATATTCTTGACTAGCAAGTTTATGCTAAGTGTTATTATATAACAGGATACAGAAAAGAATTAGAGTGGCAAATAAATATTTAATTTTGGATCAATTTTTGTTACTTTTGTTTTAAAAGGTTTTTAAAATGGAAAGGATGGAAAAGCATACACAATTGCAACAATAATCATTATCTTATTCTCCAAAAATGTGATTCTCTTAAAGATAAAAACATACAGCAGTGGTCTCCATATTTTCTGAACATTTATTTACTGGTTTGCAATAGCAGAAAGTCTGAGAAACACTGCCATAGAACCCAGGACTCATCCTTCATAGTACAAAAGTACTTTATTCAAATCTGAATTGCACCAAAGGTTTTTGCAGTAGTCTGCTATTGACAGAAATGTTCTACGAAATTTATTTAAAAATTTGCATCAATAACTGTT
Source organism: Candoia aspera (assembly GCF_035149785.1). Taxonomy (NCBI): domain Eukaryota; kingdom Metazoa; phylum Chordata; class Lepidosauria; order Squamata; family Candoiidae; genus Candoia; species Candoia aspera. The sequence continues at coordinate 117,702,237 of NC_086153.1, read as the reverse complement.
ATGATTTCACCCACTCTGAATAGAACACACATATATAGAGTAGTCCTAAACATAAATCTTCTCCATTTTTCTCTGCTCAGCTCTGCAATCACACATTAAAAGTGAGATACATGACATTATGTAAGAGGAACAGTCAAGCAGCCATTTACCTCATCATGGATGACAAGTAAAAATGATGTCCAGTAACAAGGAAAAAGGTTTCTCTGGACAAAGACTAAGATATATAATGATTTTTAAGAGCAAATCACTTTTGAGACCTTATCTGTAAGATTCAATTATGCTTCTGTCAGTCTGTCAGGTCTGCCTCCAACCTTAGCATTTTAAATGAATCATGCACTACTAAGAACTCTTGTGGTATCACGCATATGTTTTTTTTTTTGGTTGTTGCTGTTGTTCTTCACTAATCAGAGAGCTACAGCTGCATCTAGCTCCTCACAGGAAAGCTTCCATATTGTACATGAAAAAAATTCAAGTATTTTTAGCAAATGCACACACAAATATCTAGCTTGGGGGTCCTCCTTGATTTCGAACTGTCACCAGAGGCAGAGTAGGCTTCAATGGGAAGAAGTGCCTATGGTTGGTGCACCATTTCCAACCCTATCTGGATAGGAATAGCTTAGCTTCAATAATTGATGCTATAATAAACTGCACTACTGAAACAAGGCTGACAAACATTGACTTGAAGACGGTCCAGAAACTGCAGCCGGTCCAGAACCAGCCTGTTACTTTGAAGAGGACTAAAAAGGATATATAACACTGGGTCTTGAATGGATGTACTGGCTATCTGTGAGCTACCAAACCTAAATGAAGGCCTAAGCAGCTTAGGATCCCAAAATATAAAAGACTGCCTCTCCCAGTATCAACCAACTAATGAGCTAAAATCAGTGGAAACCCCAACCCATGGCCTCAACTGGCAGGTGTGGCTCAAGGTGTCGTGACTAAGAGTAACTCCTTCTCATTGGTGATATCCCAAATTTAGAACTCTTTCCTGAGCAGGGAACATGGTTAGCTCCAACTGTGTCTTGTTTTAAAAATCAGTTAAAGACACAATTGTTCATCCTGGCATTTGCAGAATAACTGTTGTCCCAAGACCAGATTATCTTTTCACTGAGCTCTGTTTTAAATTCTTGTACTACCATTATTTTTATTGTCTTGTTTTATGGAAGCTTGTATTTTCTTCTGTTTTCTGCATGCTAATCATAACAATCTTGCCCTATTAATCTTAAAATATTAGCCCACATTTGAGCATTATTATTCACTGAGATCAAATTGGTTGGAAAACAGGACTGGGGAACTATAGCTCCTAGATTCTCCATCATGATAAATATACCTGTTGGGAATTACAATTCAGCAATATCTGGAGAGCCACAAGTTCCCAAGAGCCAAATTTAGAGTTCCTTTATTTTGTAAAGTATTAGGTATGTTCACTGCCTCGAGTTATATATAAAGGCAGGGTAGAAATATAACAACAACAACAACTGCCTATCCCAGGTCCTTGGCAAGGACTCAATAGGTGGACAAAAATGCTGAATCCAGTATAAACATCTGGCTGACCAGATGTGCAACCATAATAATATAAGACTGTCCAGAGTGAGGAGATCCTATATAATAAATCCAACAAAGTTAAACAGCAAAAAACAACAACCCTGAAACATTAACACAAACCAGTATCAATTCCTGTCACAAAATTCCAATCTAAAATCCTACAAAACATTTTGCATGACTTGAAAAAGATCTTCCAGTTCCACGTCAGACTCCATTGAGTTTTATGTGCATGCAAAATAGCATAGTACACTATATTCATCAACCTCACCCACAGCTGCTTCTAAGGTAACTTGGTTATCAGAGTTTCTTTCTGAACCATTTGTTGTTGATCTTCCCTCTTTAATTTTTACCAATTAAAATTCTATGCTTTAGGAGGGGGTAATCCAAAAGCAGCTTCTTGCCTTATATTATGTACTGCTGGCATCAATGCTTAATACAGGTTAGCCTGTACTTCTGCAAATTTATTACCTATGCACTGCTTTGAGCTTAAATCAGAGATATCCAGAAAAACAAAACAATACTAATAAGAGAAATGTCCAAAAGAACTAGTACTCAATCACAACACATCTATCTACTGTGCTACATAGCACCTATGACCCTTTGCTCTCAAGGGACTCTATCAAACTTCCAGGTGTACTGCTTTATGATAAAAGTATTAGCTATTCCCTCTTTGGACAATTCCTGTTACAGGTGATACTTGTAGCCAGAGTAGTTACAATTTAATATTTAGCAGGAGTTTTATCTTAAATTGCAGTCTCTTTACTTCCTTTTTAATTTCATTCAATAGCTATACACACTCAGCTTTATAAACCATGATATACAGAAACAGACTGCCTGAGATTACTGTTTTCTACAATTAACAAAAACTTGTTACATCTAAACCAATAAAATATGCTTAGCAGGATAACAAGAAGCCAGGATATTGAACAATGGTCTGCAGTGATTCAATATGCTATCTCATCCTAATTTTCATATCCACCTTTCCAATTTGTCTGGGTTCACATGCTACACCAAGTTTTTTAACTATGCTTTAAAGGTAACCATATAGAATGTCTGATAATTCATTAAGTCACATTGCAGTTATATTTAGCAACTTGTCCAAAAACAGGTACATTGGTTGTGATGCAGTTAGTCTAAAAACGTAAAGCATAACTTGTAAGCAAGGCTTATTTGTGGCTTACCTGTTTAGCAATGGCTTGCAATGTCATTTGAATGTAGTCTAAGTAGTAGTTTAGGGTGGGGTTTTGTGTGTGTGTGTGTGTGTGTGTGTGTGTGTCTTCAAGTCAGTGTTGACTCCTAGTGACTGCCTGGACTAGTCCCTGCAGTTTTCTTGACAAGATTTCAGAAGTGGCTTGCCACTGCTTGCTTCCCAGGGCTGGGAGAGAGTGCCTGGCCCAAAGTCTCCCAGTTGGCTTTGCGCTTAAGGTGGAAATAGAACTCACGGTCTCCTGGTTTCTAGCCTGATGCCTTAAACCAAACTGGCTCTGTTTATGGTTAAAGAGTAATTAAGTCTCCCCCACAAACTGCAGCAGAATGCAGAAGTGCCCCAAAAGCAGAACTACTCCTGCAGCTGTATCTCTGCTGCTCCGGTTTAAGTCTATACGGGGAACTCTTTAAAACCAAGAGCTAGGGAAAAGAATGCCCTCTTCCTTATCCTGTAGTGCCTCCAATCCCAACAGGCTCACTTTTTATTGTTTTTTTTTAAAAAATAGTAATAAAAATCCCAGCCAGCCATTCACTACAAAAGTAGCTAACATACCAGATGGGGAGGAAAAGAACTGACAAAGGATTACTAATAGAATTTTGCCACACATCAGTGGCACAGACATTCAACCACTTATCCATGATTAATATTAAGCTACAGTGATATGTGCAAACTTGTCCCATAGGTGCATGATACTTGCAGAACTCAAGACAATAATGGGGCAGATCTGCACGTCTCATGAAGCCAAAAACCAAATAAACCACATGATAAGAAAGTATTACGTGTAAACTAGGACAATGATGAACTACAGTAAACTGTGGTATCATGGAAAGGAAAAAAATGGCAGTGTAAAGACAGAGCTCCAAGGCACAAAGCTATACAGCCCACTGCTTACTGAATGCAAATATATACACCTGAACCAATCCAACAGGTATTATTGGTAACCAAGCAATAGAACTATCTAGTTCCACCCAGGACTCAATAATCTGGCTCAGATGACAATACTAATCTGTTCTGTGATTAACCTTAGTGTATCATCTAAATATGGACCATGCATCAGAACACCATGGGCTTATCATTAGCCTACCTTAGCCATGGTTCTGTGTATCATTTGTACCTAGAGATGCATCTAATGAGTTAACAAAAAGTAAATTCTACTTTTCTGCCTCCAGACAGAGTCACTGGGACCAGCCAGTGAAGACATGCATTTGTATTTTTTACAAATGAGATACAGAAAGTTATGACTGGGCAGCTACTTCAAAGGTAGCTTGGATGTTGATCATGGAGTTACAAACTTCCCTATGATTAACATTTAAGACAACATCAGCTATGGGCAAAAACTTACTTTATCTTAGTTGGTCCCTACTCTGAGAAGCTGGGCCTAGAAAGTAAGTTGGAGACAAATTTTATATGGGTAGGAGTTGGTTTGCAATTTCATCATTAACATTTGAGGCATGCCAAATCAAACCTCCTAGAGCAAGCCTACACAGCATGTGGCCCACCAAGCAGCCTTGGGCGACCTGCCATTTTTTTAAAAAAAGTAGTAAATTTACAGCCTCGGCCCCAAAAGACATGCTGCTGAGCCATCTCCAGCACTTTCACTGCTTCACCAGCTTCATCAGCACTCTAGGATTTTGATTTATCAATGTGGTCCTTTCAATGTGTGCAGACCTGCCCTTAGGGAATACTTAAACGACCATGCTTTGCAAATGTGATCTTGTCAGATAATTTGTTGCTGCAAAGTGTTGCAAAATACAAATTTACCAATTCACATTAACTTTTTTTATTTACAACGGAGTACATAACCAAGCCATCACTGTCTAATAAAATCAAAACAGTGGAAATTGACAGCTACCCTAAGCACACTTATTAGGAAGTAAGCCTCACTGAACCAAATGACAAAATAATCAGATGCTTATTTGGATGTAATTATTAGTCAGTTCAGTTAACAAAATATTTGAGATATGCATTAGGCTAAAAGAATAAACACAATAAAAGCAAGATCAATAATCAACATAAGGATACAATGTAAAAAATATAAAACAGTCTTTCCAATATGTTTAAAAATGTAAAATGCTTGAGTGTCTTTCCTTTGAGCAAAAGAGATAGCGTGGGCACAAACTAAAATTTTGGGAAGCACTTCCAGAGGTGGTACACCACAATGAAGAGGTGCTTCCTCTTGTACCTGAATATCTAATATAATTTAATGAGGATACTTGCAGGAGAATCTTTGCAGGTAGCCTAAAGATCCAGTCAGACATACACAGGAGAAGATCTTCCATAGATTCTGGCCCCAAACTATTTTAGATTTTAAATGTAAACATTAATACTTTTGAGTTGGGTGCAGAAAAGGGCTTGGAACAGAACAGCTAATGAAGTACTAGAATCACATAACTGTAGCAGTTATTTTGGACCAACTAGAGTTTGCAAACCATTTCATATGTATCATACAGAGCACATATTTTAATCATCCAAAGAGAAGCATGGATACATATTGCCAGGCTGTCACCATTTAAACAGGCTGACATACTTAATGCTACTCTGTGCTGAAAAATGGTGCTTAAGCAGCAGAAGCTATCTACTCTTCCCACTGTAATAATGAACCCAGGAGCACTTCCATAAAATAGAATGAAATACCCTCCAGAACAGGCTAAATATCACTTAGCTAGAGAGTGAACCACCCACCACCTGTAATTCCTTCTCTGGACTGACCTTCAATTTATCAATTCGCATCCAGTCCATTATTCTGCTCAGATATCGGTATCCACCACCTCACCTGGGTTAGATGAGAAGGAGAAATGAAATTGGGTGGCCATCCTCACATAACATTTTAACTTGTATTTCCAAATAATGTTTACATAAAACTGCTGGAGAAAGTGAACCACAGGGCTTACCAGGACTCAGTATAAATTGCCAGGGAATATAAGCAGTACACTTTCTGGTAATGGACATTCAAGTAGAAATTGCATTACTATAAATAAGACTCTCTATTCTCAATCCAGACAGTTGATCCAGGCATATACCATGCTCAAGGTTACTGAAAATTTATGAGAGGCCCAAGTGAAGCCAAATGGTTGTATTTCCCTTCTCTTTCAGCACAGTCATCAAGTCTGTTTGTCCTAAAAAACAGACTGATTTTTTTCTAAAAAAATCATTTTTTCCTCAAGAGTATTCGGAGTTTGTCACTAACCAGTCACCTGACAATCCTTCCTTAAGTAAAGGATGTTAATACTGCTCTGAGGTTGTCCTCCACTTCTGGGTCCAAAGGAGACTTCTTCAAGGATGTTTCAATTGCTGTTTCTTTTCATGAGGGCAATACTATTCCATTTCAAAATAATGAATAAACTCTTGGTTCCGGTCAGCCATTTCCCCCTTATTAAATTGTAGCAAGCTAAAGCAGGGTATCAAGCATGCAAGTGATAAGGCAAACTTATTCAAGGATATTTTCTAAAAACCTTAAATGTCAACTGAACTCAAGCAGAGCAGACGTTACAATGAATATCTCCATTTTAATGGGATTATATTAACAATGGTGTCAAAGTTTTGCTAGATAGGAGCAATTTTAACTTGGAGGATCTTGCAAATTATTACAGCTGATCATTGAGAATATGGCCAATTCCCTTTCAAGATCAAATCATAATAAATATTTCATTATACAAAATAGCTTCACCAGATGACATTGCAAATTGCTGTGGAACTGAATCACTCTCATCATAATAGACCTCACATAACCCAGGGTTTTTTAAAGTGTATTCTGTGGAACCCCAGGGTTTCATGAGGAATTGATGGGGTTTTATGAGAGATTAAGGGCAAAAAAAAAATCACCAAATGCAGGCTCCAATTTTTCTAAGGTACAGCAGGAAGGGTAGGACTTGTCAGCTGACATTCAGGAGCTCCACTCCCTGGGTGGGGTGGAGGAGCATTTGTGTTCATGACAACTCATTGCTTTGCTGCTTGATCAGGAATTTGGGGAAAATATTTTTAAACTAAAAGATTCCGCAGCCTGAAAAAGTTTGAAACTCCCTGCTCTAACCCATGTTCAGTCAAATTCAGCAGCTGTATTCCTGCTTGCTTTATTGCCAAGAACTAATCTTAGTCTGTCAAAGGAAAAGATGCTTACTCAACTACCTGAGTAAATGTCATGTTGAAATACTAGTCCTACCAGTTGGAAAATCCCACAAGGCCCTAATGGTGTGTTTCAAACCATTAGAGTTGATTAGTTTCAATGAAGCAGATGCAGAGGTTCACCTTGGAATATTTAAAATTCATTATCAGGTTAATATTTTTAATATGACAAAAGAAGAAAATTATTCAGTGTAGGACTGGAGAGTAATCATATTAACTATATTTAAGTTACATGAAATGAGCTTGATCTTTGTAGGCCATTCAAAGGCTATTTGTGATCCTAGCTCCAGAAAACTCTTGAACTCCACTCTTGAACAAGTAGTATTTATGATATTTGCTAAAATAGTTTAGAATAATCCCACTGCATTTGCATATTGTCCCAGGTGTTACCTGTATCCACACTGAGGAATGGGTTGCTATGCTGAATGTATTCTGTTATGTTAGAAACACTTCATCTCATTTTCTGAAATTTCATTCAATGCTGAATCAAACCAACTTTACATTACATCTCCCATAATGTTAGTTGTTCATATCTCAGTTGATCAAAATGGCTCTGCTTCTTGCCAGAATACAAAGAACATAGATAATTATCCCAAAATGTGTAATAATTGCTCTAGTTTGCATCTACTAGTTTAGTGACCAATTTAATTACAAATTTTAGTGTTTTGAGTGTAGCATATTTAAATATACTATTCCTAGTAATCATTCTACTATTAACCACTCAAAAACAGAGGGCACCAAAATTAAGATTGGTAAATATTTTTTTTTTAAAAACAGTTCTTTTGTAATCATGTAGTCATTCTATGTACTGTATTAACTTATCTACAAATACAGTAATGGCACATTTTGCTTGTTTCCTTTTCACACGAGAGCCAAGTTTTTGTTTTAGCTAGGTTAACATTGTTATCTATTTCATGACACCAAACAAGCTACTAGCCTATGGCTTACTTCATTTGCCCTCATGTCTTAGCTTCTCAAAAGGGAAGTTGTGTACTCTGGAGAATTTCTGCACAAGTCCCAGAAGCTTCTACCACATGTTCATCTATTTTATTGCATTCATGCCTTCCCAAGTACCAGTAGCTTATTACTAAATGACAATTTAATTTTTTTAGTATTATGTTCTGAGATACTTGAAACCCGGAAACCAGGACACACATAAATGAAAGTACAGTGCCACAAACTACCATGCATGTAGGTCTTGCTTCTATTTTTTCAAAGACATACAATCTGTCTTTTGCATCACTATATGTACACTGTACACATTTCTGTCATTTTACTCTTTTGCTTCTGTGCTTTTTGGGCATATCATATTTATTAATTTTTCAGAGAAAGATCAGATAGAAACAATGGGATATTCAAATGTTAAAATTTGTCATTAATAGCACAGCACCAAGAGATTCTGGCTGCATATCTACAAGTATACAACATCACTGTTACCCCTCAAACTATCTCCCCTTGTAGTAAAGGTAAAGGTTTCCCTTGACATTAAGTCCAGTCATGTCTGACTCTAGGGGGCAGTGCTCATCTCCATTTCAAAGCCGAAGAGCCGGCGTTTGTTCGCAGACACTTCCGTGGTCATGTGGCCGGCATGACTGAACAGAACGCCATTACCTGCCCGCCGAAGTGGTACCTATTAATCTACTCACATTGGCATGTTTTCAAACTGCTAGGTTGGCAGGAGCTGGGACTAGCAACGGGAGCTCACCCCATCACACGGATTCGAACCGCCGACCTTCTGATCGGCAAGCTCAGCGGCTCAGCGGTTTAACCCGCAGCGCCACCGCGTCCCCCATCTCCCCTTGAACTTCAGATATAAAGAGAAAGGAATTCATGGCACCCTAAACCTCTTCCTACTCCATCCTATACTTCACTACTGGTAAATACAATGCAAATAAGCTTTTCCATCAGTCTCTCTACTTTGCTTTTCAAAATAAGGAAAGACATTACAAGACATTTAGCACTCTGAAGGTTCCACCCTTCTTCCTTAGCCTTTACTGATCTGTCCTACTTCTCACCAACATATTTGTGTACCTTGCCAATGGCTTGGGACTGTGCCTACTCATTTTGGGTAGAACAATGTCATTTCCTTATAGAACAGAGTCCTTACCTAAGAAAAGAGATATGGCAAACCATTTTATTCTTTTTATTACTGTTATATCTCATAATCGTTTACTTAAAAGCTGAAGATTTCCTGATAATTTAAAACTGCAATTTTGCCTTTTGCTTTTTACTCACAACTTCAGTCTCCTTTCCATTGCAGTATTTTGCTCACTTCCACAAAAATCACATGCTGAGCAATGACACCAGTATATTACCAAAAATTTCAGTATCTATTTTAGTATATCTTTGATTAAAGTACACGAAGTAGAAACAAGAATGCACTGACCACAAAGCATTACAGAATTCTTCTATGAAATCACTCTTTTTATTATTAAATAAAATGTATGGAGAATCAGAGCCTCTATGCATGACTTCTTGGGATTACATAGATTATTAGATTAATATATTAAGTTACAACATACTACCTTGCTATGGAAACATAGTAGTAAGAAACAACTACTTTAGGCATTGTTGTAAGTTCACTAACTCATAGTTCTGTGATCTTTAAAAAAAGCTGCAACAAGGTAAGAAAAAACTGTACAACTTGCGGTTTTAGAATCTCCAGCATTGAGTGTGACCCCCCCAGCACAACATATAGTTGTGTAACTACATTAATGTTTAATGTGAAAGAAGAAAGTATTAAGTACAAAGGAAATAACTATAGTAATTATTCAATTTAATTTTAAATCCATTTAAAGTTTAATTAAAGTTAAATCAGACTGAGTTGTTGTCTCCAACCCACACATACTGGAGTGTATCCCTGGCCCAACACTCAAAAGCCATCTTTCCTGTAAGGCCAGGAGCGTTGCAAAGAGGGATAAGTAAAGTTCAGACTTGAATAATTCAACAAACTATGGACTTTTTTCTTCTAGAATGGGTTCATATATCACATCAAGCCAAAAATAAATCCCATCACATCTTCACATATCTTGCAAACTGGGACACTCTTATTCAACATAAACATCTACTTTTTTGCATTTATGTACTATGTGGAGGGTAGCCAATTTGTTTCTTCTTCAGAGTGACAATGCGATCTGAAAAACACTCTTTTATTCCTTTATTTCACCATGACTTGGTTTCTTAACATTTGTTTGGCATGACAAGGAATGTAAACTCTCAATTAAAAGGAACCCCAGAATGTGGGGCAGTAGATGTTGTTTGTGGTCACTTTCCCCATGAGGAATATCCTCTTTTTTTAACTTATTTTTTATCCTGCCTTGAGTTATTTTTTATAAATAACTCAAGGTGGGGAATGTCCTAACAGTCAGGAAACCACGCTGAGATGAGGAATAGGTCTCTAGTGTTTATTACTGCTACATAAGACAGAAAATCCTAACAAACTGAAGAAGCGTGGGAAAAACCCAGACAGATAAACCCCAAAAGTCAAGGCGGGTCTGTTCTGTGTCTCTTTGAATGGCTGCTTAACTCCTCACTACTACGCATGCGTTTCCCCCCCTGGATAGGGGCCCCCTCCTGCTCACCGTCAGTGCTCATGATAGGGAACATACCTAAAACTCCTCCCTCCTCACCTCACAACAGCAACCCTGTGAGGTGAGTTGGGCTGAGAGAGTGTGACTGGCCCAAAGTCACCCAGCTGGCTTCATGCCTAAGGTGGGACTAGAACTCACAATCTCCTGGTTTCTAGCCTGGTGCCTTACCTACTACACCAAACTTTTGCAGAGAACTGTAGGAAAAGGATAGTTTCTGTAATAATACCATAACAAACATGTCATTGCCACATACTGACTGCTGCCTTCTTCACATGGAGATTATGGGAAGATCAATCATAAATTGAGTGTTGACAAAAATGTTACAGAAACAATGCATGTGGCTGTCTATGTATGTACTCATTCCTACTAGTACTGTTTACCTTCACTACTTGCAAACACAAGACCATATATAGCACTGACTGCCCATCAATGTTTAACTCAGAAGAACCTGTGACCCACTAGATGAAATGAATATAAAATCCATCAATCCCAGACAGCATGAACCATGGACACAGATGGTAACAGCTGTAGCTCAATAGTACCTGGAGGGCTATAGGTTGATGCTCCAGGCTTAATACAAGGTGTTAACTCACCTTACTAAACCCAAAGGGTAGAAGACCAAACTAAAACACCAGAAGGGATTAAAACTCAACTACAAAAAATAGTACAAGTATCAGTACAGGTAGTCCTCATTTAGCAACCACAATTGGGACTGGAAACTAGGTCATTAAGTGAAGCAGTTGCTAAGTGAAACTGCAACTGTGCTTACAATCTTACTTCAGCTTCCCTTTGCTTTACAGACCTGCAAAGTATTGGTCGTACTTTTTCATCACCATCGTAACTGCAAATGGTCGCTAAACAAGGCCTACCTGTATTGCTGAAAAGATGTATCACCATGAACAACATGTACTACCTGCAACAGTTTGCTTTGATAACTGCTGAAGAACTGAGTTTTGAATCCTGAGTAATGCAGACGTACATCTGACTTCTGCCTTATCTAGTTTAACACCCCAGATACACAATGAACCATTCTAGATAGATTACAGTGATAAACTATTCAATTCCACTATGTTCAAGCTACCCTTGTTATGAGAGTTAATTTTTACATTGATAGTTAAGTCAAACACTAATTATGGATTGTATTCAGTTGTCCAAAGCAAGCAATAATATTTCATTGTTTGATTCAAACCAGCCTCCCGATGCTCAAAATTAAGAAAAAAAAATGGTCAAAACAACGTAACTTCAGAACTTATGCAATAACAAATTCATTTTCCAGAACGCCTCACTCACGTAAAGCTTCCTCAAGAAGGCAGATTAATTAGAATGTCTGAGGAGCACTGAACTGTATTTTTAAAAAACTGCACATGACTATGCATATAAAAAGATGCTTACAATCCAGGTGTTTTTTCTTGGGGCCCATCACTTCATGTGTGGTTGCTTTGCAGACAGCTCTAGCTACAGCTGATCCTGTAACGCTGTACTGAGCAGCTGCGATGCGATCTGTCAGCGTCTGACCTGACATCTTCAACTAATTCTAGGACTGCTGCCACTTCTAGAGAGAATGGGAAGACAATTGAGGGGAGGAGAAAAAGAAAACACATGATTTGCCCATTAGAAGTAGATTCCTAAAACCTGGCTCTCAGTTCACTCCTTCCCCAACCCCCCCCCTTTCTGTTGTGTAACTGTACTGAAATATGTGGTCATGGATGTTTTAGAGACGGGGAACAAAGAGGAAATATGACTCAGGGGATTAAAAAATATTAAGGGGAAGGGGGAGACTCCTTTTCCTTCTGTGAACTGCATCCCTTGATCGATATGATGGCGGTTACTGCAAACTACCACCTACCTCTTGGTTATTTATGTTGGAGGGAGGGCATGAGAAAAGACTCCCCCACGTCTCCGAAGCACAGGCCTTCCCAACAGAGCCTCAAGAGGGCTCCGAGAATTTAATAGCTCGTCTCCAATTCAGCCACTATCAACCTCGCTTCCTCTGGCAGCTGATTCTACTGCAGCAGCGGGGTTTTCTCTAACCCAGTCGCCCTGCGTTTCCACTCCGCTCTCTGATGAGAGATTATCATATCATTGCGCCATATTATGCTCTCTCGGTGCCTTTTCCCAGTCCCCAGGCAGCTCCTCCTTGAAGACAAGACAACCACAGGCCGACCACAGGCCGCTTGTTTCCAGTAGCCCAGCCAACCCCACCCCGATATCACACCCCAACCCCACTCCTTCGGCTCTCTTCCCTACCCAATTCCTAGCTTTTCCTTCTCTGCAATGCAATGCAATGCGCCCCCCCTTCCCAATGCGCAGAAAATGATAGCAGAAGCAGCTGCGTCTGGTTACCCTGCACAGCGGCGCCCCTTACCCCCACGAATGCTGAGGATGACTAAACGCCGGCGAGGCCTTCCCCCCTCCCAGGAACGCCGAAGAGCCCAGCGCGGCGGCGGACCTGTCAACACGCTCCCGGCGAGCGCCGCGCCTCTTCCCCTCTCTTGGTTAGCTCCTGCTCGCGAGAAGGCCCCCGTCTCTGCTCCGGCCGCCGCAACCTTTCTTGCCCCCGCCCGGCTCGCAGCTGCGCCGAAATCCCTTCCCCCCCCCGTTTGCACCGGCCGCTTTGCTCCAGCGCGCGGGAAGGCGCGCCTAGAGCGCACTCGCGGCTCCCTCAGGTGCAGGGAGGGGTGGCAGAGAAGAAGATGCGCTAAGGCTGCAGAGGCTCCGGAGCAGCTTTCCACGCCCAGGAGCCGCCGCTATTTCTAGCTTAATCTCCGCTTGCTCGCCTGGCAGCCTAATCTCTGATGCGGCTACAAGCGTTCCCTGGGGTGGCACTAGCAAGACTAGGCGAATGCCTGCATGCGTACAATACGCAACCGTCTCCGCCTGGCACACACCTCAGTCTTTCCTCTTGCTGACTCTTTCGGCTCGCTCCGCGCGCAACCTCGCGGGTTTGTGGCTTTTTCAGAATCAGGTGACCCGGAGCAGACGAACCGAATAGCCCTCTAGGGGCCGTAAAACCGGAGAAAGTCCCTTGTATTCCTAACGGGGACGCCCGTCACCACCGGGATTTCCCCTTTGCTGGTCTGGGAAGGAACGCTGCGTTTAACCCCGTGAGGGACGAGTTCTGGCAACGTTTTTAACCCAGGTCTGGCTGGTTTCACAGCGGAAAAAGCCCTTCCTTCCCCCTAACTTAGTTCTGCCCTTTTGCGTTTTATTGCACCAGGGTGTGGGTGTCCTAGATCCTATTTCGCATTTCAAATGTAGATGCGTGTAAAATAACCCTACTGCTTTCTATTGCAAAATGGAAGATCCAGTGTTAATCTATTCTTGTAAAAGTTAAATTATATTTCGTGTGCTTCAAGTTCTTTCAACTGGTTTATTCTTTAGGTTCTATGTTAGTATTAGAGTTAAATATTAGTTGTGTAGCTTAGTAGACTAATAAACCTACACCTCTAAATGTGTTTGCTGGGAAATTGAGAGATAATACCAAGTTTAGGGTGTGTAACTTGAGACTGTGCTGTGAATATATTCATAGGCGGTTTTCATGTTAAGCATCTCAGTTCTTAAGTGCCATTGTAATTCCAGCTATTGAAGCTGTTAGTCAAATTGTGTCTTAGTTTTGCTAGACACCCTCTTTATCCTCAACTTTCTTCATTTGTAATCACACCAAACTGAACTGAATTCACAAGACTAGGTTTCCGTAACTCCTCAATATAAAATGTGGTTAATGAGTTTAAGCCTGTGTGTGTTCTGGAAACCCAGCCAATTATATTACTCAAGTGAATCCATGTTCAGTTAATCAGGGGTTAACATGTGATGCAAATGTAGCCTCAAATTACATTTGTTTTTAGAATTCAGAAAGGTGCTATCTTTTCTTTCTTTCTGTAATAACTGCAGTAACACAGCTAGTAGGTCATGAGTGAAATAGCAGTGGGGGAGGTATGTAGGAAATGTTGATTCATCTAATTACTCATACTATTAATTAGACCCAAGTCAGTATGATGCTAGTTGCTTGGGTTTATTATCTTGCCAACTATTTACAATAGCCATTTCAAGTCATTTTAGATTGGATAGGCTCATAACATTTATCTATTCAGAAGTATGTGATAAATACTTTCTAAATCCTAAAATGACATCCTTCAGGTACAGTACTGTATCCTGTTCTAAAATTTTGGGTTTTAGGGTGTGTAGCTTCCATATTATTTCAGATGGATTTCAGTTATTGTACTTTATAATTGCATTATGTTATGATGACTACAATGCTGGTCATTGTGATACATTATTGATGAATGCAAAACATGTAGTTGGGCTCACATGACACATTAAGCCTCAAAGAAAATTGCGGCTTCCAGTGGGAATGGCGGACTGAACAGCTGTGCCCACTGGTTCAGCGGGTGGAACTGACAATGCGGTGACTTTTTTTGAGCTCAGGCAGGTTTTCCTGAAGCCCAAAAATGTTCTCCGGATCAAGGAGAATACCTGGAACCATCCTGTCATGTTCTCATTCTAATGTCTGGTTAACATTGTAACGTTTCACATGTCATTCTCTGTTCCGTGTTCCTTCACCCGGGGTTTTTCCATTCTTTCGCCCTCCATTGTTTTGAGGGCTTGGAATGCATGTTTGGGTTTGCGCTCCTGTTCAAGGTTACTTTCCCAGGCGCGTCTAACGGCTTCCAGCACCTGGGAGGGGGAGCGTCCTGACGGGCGACGGGGCGGGACCTGCTCACAAGCAAGGCTTTTAAGTTTGTATTTGGCGCGCTTTTGCTCATTCTCAGCTTTCTCTGTATTTGCATACTATTCCTTTAATAAATCAGTTATCTTTAAGCCCGAGCTTGTGAGACTGAGTATTTGGGTTTAGGCAATCATTACATAAAGCTGAGAATCATTTCATCCATTTTCCGCTAGCCCCATCCAATCATTGGATAAGAGGGAACGCTAGCGATGACAGAACCTCAACTTCGCGCAAGTGAGGGAAGCGAAGAAGAGCGGGAGGCGGCCAAAAGCCGGCCAGTGCTAACTTCGAGAGCGCAAAGAGCAGCACGTCGGGAGTTGCGAGATATCCAATTGGACGAGCTGCTGATATCCATGCAGGAGAGTCTCAGGAGTGATCATAGAACCGTTATGGAAAGAACACAGGGGAGGGGGTCTCCACAATTGACCTGGGAGCACGAAGTCCCCTTGTCACCGAGGGTGGTGGTAACCAACCAACCCTCGGAGGAGCCAGTCACTCCGGCCCGAATGAGGGCATTAGAAGATAAAATGGAGTTAATAGTGACGATCCTTAAGGATCTACCCAAAGAGGATCTACCCAGAGAGGCAGAGCCCACCCTGGAGGATTGGGAGGAAGAGCCGTCACAGTACCCCAGGCATAGTACCATGTCGACCCGGGGGAGAAGCAAGACTCGATCAGCCCGTCAAGGGGGGGAGCGAGAGGCAAGACCTCCTAGGGATCGACCACCCATGGGGGCTCGGCGCACGCTGACATTCGCGGCACCGCCACAGCCAGCTGAGCCGGCAAGAACCTTCCCACCATTTGGAGTGAAGTTCGATGGGGATCCCACAACGCTCTCCTTCTTTATTACTAATGCCAAGCACTATATAGAAGATTGGGGTCGAAATTTTCGGTCTGAACATGGCAAGGTCAATTTCATTGCCAACAAGCTGAGAGGAAAGGCAGCGGATTGGTATGTGCAACTATGCCAAGCTGAGGCAACTGAGTTAGAGGACTTCGATGAATTTTTGTGGGCACTTAAAGAGCATTTCGAAGACCCCCTAGCTCAAGAAACGGCCAAAAATGACCTGCGGAAACTCTACCAAGGGTCCCTCTCAGTTGCCAAATATGCGTTGGAGTTTAAAGCTTTGGCAGGAAAAGTGGAAGACTGGTCTGAGCCAACAATCATCGAATTGTTCAAGCAGGGGCTTGAACCCGAAATCCTTCGATGGGCTCTGGGCAGAGATGATCCTAAAACGCTATATGGGTGGATTCAGTTGGCGGGCAGCGCAGAAAATGCCCTACGAACCTATGCCCATACCAAAGAGCTTAGACAAACACGTCTCGCTAGAGGAGCGCGCACATCTGGACTTGCCAGCCGCCCCAAACCAAAAACCTGGGAAGAAGAGAGGGAGCAACGGTTCTCCAAGGGTCAGTGCCTCAGATGTGGGAAAGAAGGACATCGAGCCACGTCGTGCCCAAGACGCCGTCCAGAGGAACGACAGACGAAACCCACGGTAAAGACACCTGCTCCTGCTCCACCGCGAAAACTGAAGGCAGCCCTCGCGGAACTGGACCCCCCAGACCTTCCCTTCGGAGAAGAGGAGGAAGAGTTGCAATTCGAGCAGCCGGCGGGAAAAGCCTACCACCTGCCCTGAAGGGCGCCCTAGGGCAGGTGGAAGAAACCGGGCGTAACCATGATTCGGTGAGTGGAAACTTCCCCACACTGACTGTTAAAGTTAAACTGAGCTCAAAAACCAAAACGGTGGAAGTGTGGGCCATGCTAGACTCGGGTTGCTCCCGTTCCCTGATGCACCCTGATGTCGTAGCGGCTCTGGAACTGCCCACGTTCCCTTTGCCAAGACCCATGATTTTCACCCAATTGGATGGAACTATGGCGGGAGGGAAAGCGGTCAATCTTTCCACGGGACTGGTCGCCTTGCAGATGGGCTCCCATCAGGAAAAGCTGCCATTTGTGGTAGCTCCAGTGGGGGGTCCTCTGGTAATCTTGGGGATGCCTTGGTTTGTGCAACAAAACCCTTTTATCAACTGGCTGCATAGAACTGTGACGTTTGCAGATGGATTTTACAAAGTACCCGAAAAGGACCTACTGGAGGACATGGAGGGTGGAGGGGTAGCGTATACCACTGTGCAAACGCTTCAACCTCTTGAGGGACTACCCAATCAGTACCAAGATTTTGCTGAAGTATTTGGGGAAAAGGAAGCGGATCGCTTGCCACCCCACCGAAAAACGGACTGTGCCATTGAGTTTTTACCAAATGTAAAATTGCCTCACCCAAAAATATACCCCATGTCTCCCAAAGAGCTTACCACGCTAAGGGAGTTCATTGACAAAAATCTGGCTAGGGGTTTCATTGAGCCGGCAAATTCCCCGGTAGGAGCTCCTGTCCTATTCAGGCCAAAAAAGGATGGGTCATTAAGGCTTTGTACCGATTTCCGCGGGCTCAATGCGGTCTCAATATTAAATAAATATCCTTTGCCCCTGATCAAAGATATGTTATCACATCTGGCCAGAGGCAAAAATTTTTCAAAACTGGATTTGAGAGAAGCCTACTTTCGCATTCGCATAAGGGAAGGGGATGAGTGGAAAACAGCGTTTAACTGTCCTCTTGGGGCTTTCCAATATAAAGTCTTACCATTCGGTTTATCTGGGGCACCTGGGGTTTTTATGCAACTGATCAATGAGGTCTTGCATGACCACCTATTTAAGGGGGTACTGGTATACTTGGATGATGTATTGATATATACTGAAACCATGTCAGAACATATCCACTTGGTGCGTCAGGTACTGGCTAAATTGAAAAAAGCAGAGTTGTACGCAAAACTATCAAAATGTGCCTTTCATCAGTCGCAAATTGATTACCTAGGGTACCGGATTTCAGCTCAGGGCATTGAAATGGACCCTGCAAAAGTAGAAGCCATCGTGGCATGGGAACCTCCCCGTACCAGGAGACAATTACAGAGTTTCCTTGGATTCTCTAATTTCTATCGGGCATTCGCCCAAAATTTTGCGGAAATCGCCCTCCCCCTTACTGAACTGTTAAAAACTAAAGGACAGGGGGATACGCGACGTTCAAAGAACCCAGGCGCGCTCCTTAAATGGACTCCAGCCTGTCAGCAAGCGTTCGAAGCGCTCAAACAAATCTTTACCACAGAACCAATTTTACAGCATCCAAACCCCTCTAAACCCTTCGTTGTACAAGTCGATGCTTCTGATTTTTCCATAGGAGCAATTCTATTACAATCTGACCAATCTGGCGCTTTAAAACCCTGTGCCTACCTCTCTCGCAAGTTCACGGAAACAGAGAGAAGATGGCATGTTTGGGAAAAAGAGGCTTTTGCTGTAAAAATAGCTTTAGAGACATGGCGACACCTATTGGAAGGCACTTCAAACCCTTTTGAAGTCTGGACTGACCATAAAAACCTGGAAGCTTTAAGCACCAGTCGGAAACTCAGTCCCAAACAGCTGCGCTGGGCTGAGTTTTTCAGCCGCTTTGACTTCACTCTTAAATTTATACCAGGCAAGAAAAATTTTTTAGCTGATGCACTCTCGCGCAGACCCCAAGATGCTGGCCCAGGGCCAACGGTCCAAGGCACCGTCTGGACCGACAAACAATTAAGTTGGGCAGCAGTGACTCGCAGCCAGACCCGAGCGAAATCAACTCCGCCTCCAGCCGCTCTGCCTTCCAGCCGCCCGCCGCCCTTGTCAATTCCCTCCGATTTGCAACAACAGTTGCTCTCCCACCTTAAAACAGATACTTGGTTGCAAACCAATAGACACATTTTAACTTTCACCGATGATCTTGCCTGGCGCAACGATCGTCTCTATGTACCCGAGGCAATGCGAAAAACCATACTCCAGCGCTGCCACGATGACAAGCTAGCTGGACATTTTGGCTACGTAAAAACTTTGCACCTCGTTCGCCGCCAATTCTGGTGGCCAACTTTACTCAAAGACTTGAAGGAGTATGTCACTGCGTGCCCTGTATGTGCGGCGATAAAGCGCAAACCAGGCAAGCCCCAAGGTCTCCTTCAACCCGTTGCCACTCCATCTGTCCCTTGGCAGGATATTTCCATGGACTTTATCGTTGATCTACCCCCTAGTCAACGCAAAACTGTCATTTGGGTCATCAAAGACTTTTTCTCCAAACAAGCCCACTTTATCCCATGCGCTTCTATCCCCACCGCACAACAGCTGGCACGCCTCTTCCTCATCCACGTGTACCGCCTCCACGGTATCCCCGCCCGTTTGGTGAGTGACAGAGGCACACAATTTACGTCACACTTTTGGCGGGCATTTTTGAAACTTTTGGGTACGAAACAGTCGCTTTCTACCGCCTGGCATCCGGAAACGGACGGATCTACAGAGGCGGTTAATTCTACATTGGAACAATACCTAAGAGCTTTTGTTAACTACCAACAGGACAACTGGGTCGATCTACTCCCATTTGCTGAGGTCGCTTACAACAATGCCATTCATCAAACCACTGGTCAAGTTCCCTTTAAAACAGTTTTTGGACGTGACTTTGTTCCGATTCCTGAACTTCCTCATCCTCAACCGCTACCAGCCACCCTCGCTGACTGGGCAGACTCTCTCAAAGACTCATGGTCTAATATTCTACTCGCTCTCCGCCATGCCCAGGCTACCTATAAACGCCATGCCGATGCAAAGCGTTCCCCAGAACCATCCTTTGCGGTCGGGGATAAAGTCTACTTATCAACTAAGTTTATCAAGTCCCCACAACCCTCTAAGAAACTTGGTCCTAAATTTGTCGGTCCTTTTCCAATTGTTGCTCAGCTCAACCCTGTTACGTTTAAACTTGATTTACCTCACAACCTTAAACGTTTACATCCTGTTTTCCATTGTAGCTTACTCAAACCCTGCCTGTCGTCGGACCATTGGCATCCGCAACCCGCTCCTCCACCTCCCCTCATGATTGACAACCAGCAACACTTCGAGGTGACATCGATCCTCGACTCCAGACGCCAGCGCTCCGCTTTACAATACCTTGTCCGCTGGAAACATTTCCCTCATCCTGAATGGGTTGCTGCTCCAGACGTGCATTCTCCTCGTCTCGTAGCCCACTTTCACTCTGCCTATCCTGACAAACCGGCTCCCTAGTTTCTTTTGGGGGGGCAATATGTCATGTTCTCATTCTAATGTCTGGTTAACATTGTAACGTTTCACATGTCATTCTCTGTTCCGTGTTCCTTCACCCGGGGTTTTTCCATTCTTTCGCCCTCCATTGTTTTGAGGGCTTGGAATGCATGTTTGGGTTTGCGCTCCTGTTCAAGGTTACTTTCCCAGGCGCGTCTAACGGCTTCCAGCACCTGGGAGGGGGAGCGTCCTGACGGGCGACGGGGCGGGACCTGCTCACAAGCAAGGCTTTTAAGTTTGTATTTGGCGCGCTTTTGCTCATTCTCAGCTTTCTCTGTATTTGCATACTATTCCTTTAATAAATCAGTTATCTTTAAGCCCGAGCTTGTGAGACTGAGTATTTGGGTTTAGGCAATCATTACACATCCCATCTGTCCTCTGGATGGCTGCTTGCAGCCAGAAGATCACAGTGTTTGGTGTGTGACTGGTAAGAGTCAGCTGGGAGGTGGGGACTACATCACTTTCCAAGACACTCTGAAGCCTTAAAGGGACACTAAGACCGGCCACCCCATTTCTAAATCACCAATTTGTATTTTTTTTTTAAGTATATGTACCCCAAGAGAGGCCTTCTACAGTAAGGAGAAGCTGATTCTCTTGGTGCTTAACATTATTTTTGGGATTACTTTTTAAAAAAATATTCTTTTAAGTTTTGGATTTTGTTTTCCTTCCAAAGGAAATCCCAAAGATTGAGAGTAAACAATTGTCTTCCTATTGTTGTTATTGTATTAAATTTGAAGATATTATCATTTTCCTACATGTTGAATTGGCTGATTTGAACCTTCAACTTTCTGTTTTCACTTTCCCTTGAGAACTGTCTGCTATCTCACTCTCACTTTCGCTGGTTAAGCTCCTAGGGGGCGCCATAATCTACTGTGTGAGACATGGAGGATTTCAAACAGATTCTTTCTGATTTTCACCAGGATTTTAAACAGATTTCTTCTGACTTCTATCAAGCTTTTATGCAAGATATTCAGGACGTTGTGGAAAATATGAGATCTAAAATGTGCCATCAGGTTGAGGATGTGGTGGATGAAATTGAGGAATTTAAGAGTGATATAAAGGTTTTTTTTTAAGACTGAGATTGGCATTTTTATTGAGATGCTGGCTGAAGATTGGATAATGGAGTTGGAGAAATCTAAGGGAGAGAGTGATCTCCCTAAGTAAAATTGATCTCCTGATGAAATGCCACAAAAAGAACCTGGAATCTTTGAGGGGGGCAGTTGAGCTGTTTGATTCTTTCAAGAGGAAAGCTCTGTGCATATTGTGGGGATATGTAAACGCTCTGGTTTATTTTGAAGTGGGATAAGGGTTGAAGAATGTTCATCTGGTTTGCTTTAAGGATTTGATTGATGCTATTTGCCTTTAAAGATTTGGATTTACTGTTTTGAATTGGCTTTGTTTTTTGGGTTTATTAAGATTAAAAAAAACTGTTGTACTAGGATTAAAGAATGTTTATTTGGTGTGCTTTAAGGATCTCATTGATGCTATTCCCTTTTAAAGATATGGAATTACTGTTTTGAATTGTCTTTGTTTTTTGGGTTTATTAAGATTGGGATTATTAAAATTGTTGTACTGTTAAGTATAATAGCAGACAACTTACATGCTTTTTGATTTTTATTATAGTAGACAGAAATGTATAGAATAGTGGTAGGAAGGGAATAATTAAATATGTTTTATCTTTTGGAGGGGAGAAAGGTGTTTAGGAGGTTTATATGGACTTTTTCCCCCCTTTGTTTTAATATAAGGGGGGGAGTAACTGTACTTAGTGATTTTTATTATGTGTTAAAGTGGAATGACTTATAGAAATAATGTGTTTTGGTTTAATATACAGTAAGAGATTGGTTATGGAAATTTTTGTATATCCTTGCTGTTAAAAGTTGGAAGCCACATCTTTTTGTAAATTTCAAAAAATTTTCTCTTGTGTTTCTGCACTTTTTTAGTTTTTTTCTTTCTTTGTAGTTTTTTGGTTGTTTGTGGTTTTTATTCTTCTCTTGAAACCTAATAAAATTTACTATTAAAAGCCTCAAAGAAAATTGCATTGTATGAAATCGCTGTTGTGGTTTGTAAACCATGGTTTATAGTTCACTACAATATGCAAACTCAGTCAACTGGGGCTTAAGCAACATTTTGTGATTAAAAAACTATGAGTTATTGCAATGCTTGTTTACTGAATGAGCTACAGTTGCTTGGGTTCACACAACACTTTAAACCATGTAAGCACAACATACAAGCTAAGTTTCTGTACTGAGTCTTCATCAGTAAGACTTGTTCTTCCATATGCCTAATAATTTATGCTTTTTATTAATAAATCAAGAATATGTATGAAGCTAACCTTCCTGTAATTTATGAATGTTTCCCTACTTAAATCTTTTTTAAAAAAATAATGGTAACTTGACCATATTCCAATCATCTAATTAAAATATCAATTTCACATTTGAGTTCCTTTAAAACTACAGGGTAAGTATCTCAAAGACTTGGTGATCTGTCATTAATAAAGCTTAAAGCTTGATTTCTTGTCACTGTTATTTGCAAAGACCATTCAAGTGAGCATCAGTGTCCTAAATGTTTTGCGGTGAGGACTTGTGAAAGTAATTAATACAGTCTCTCTCTCCCTTAGCACTGTTTTCCTTTTTTATATAATTTTTATTAAAGCTTTTTATTAAAATTGTTATTAAAGCTATTAAGATAAAAACTAAAATATAAAGTAAGAAAGAAAAAGGAAAAAGAAATCAAAAAGGAGAAAGTGCAAGAAAAGAAAAAAAGTTGAGGAAAAATAGAAAAGAGAGGAAAAAAAGATACAAAGAAGTAGCTTCCAATATTCTTCACAGCAGTTATAAGTACAATATATTTTAACCTCTCTAATGGTATATCATATTACCCTTCTTTCTATAATCTAATCTAATCTTGTCTAATTGTCAAAACCATTAATCACAAGTTCATTTTTTTCATTTTTACACAAAAAGTCCATAAGAGGCTTCCAGTCACCAATAAACGTAGATAGTGTCTTTTCTTTAATCAAATAAGTCAATTTATCCCTTTAAGCAAAATTTGTCTTCACCAACCATTCCTCTGTAGTGGGTAGTGTTGAATCTTTCCATCTCAGCACTGTTTTCCTTGTCATCCAGCAGTCTGCCTTCTAGCTGGATTCCTACTTGTGATTTAGATTTTTTTTTGTTGATTGTAATGCTTTGTAATATATAAATTATTTATGAATGAACTTGTAATCTGCAGAAGAAAAGCTCACCAAATACATTTTTTTCCAATATCTTTCTGTCTCATGCTTTTAGCTAGCTACCATTTTTGGGCTACAAAAATCCAGACATCCACTAGATAGCAGTAAAGAAATACAGAAATCTGTACTTGGCAACCTCCCCAACATTTACACTGCCCTATGTCTTCAGCCTCACTACCTTAGTTTAGATTCTTTCAGTTACTGATTTTCTTCCTTCCAATCAACGCTCAGCCCTTACTTCCGTCTTCATATCAACAACATGAAGCAATGAGTCTCCCGATCATTACTTTCCCTCCCAATCAAGATCACTGAAACTGCAGTGTGTAAGCCATGTATGTGTAGGCTGGTACATGATGTGTGCCTCCATCTATAGAAGCTTCTTGGCCAAAAGCTGAAGAGAATATGCATTTACACAATCGGGAAATCAGACCTTTATGAACATTCTTTGTGCTGTGCATGGAAAGCTATCTTCTATGGTTGATACCTTCTGTCAGTTATATTTACCACTATAATTATTTCTGCTTGGGTGACTTAAATATTTTAAACTGATGGCTGCTTTTATAACAGATATTAGCTCTATTAATTGAACAAAAGAAGGACCTAAGTATATATTGAATATACCCTGGCTTCTGTGAAGATAGTGAGGAAAAGACTTCTTTCTCCCTGGAGAAATGTTAGGAGAAAACACTTAACACACATTTAAGAACATAATTTTATTAGCAACTATATGTGGCTGTTCAAGAGATCTCCCTTCAAATGTCTTTTAAGCTGTGTTTTCTCCTGCTCCGGAAAATGAATATGTTTGGAGAGGTCAAGCTCATATAAATTCTAAAATGAAGATTTGTATCCTGAACCTATCACCAGATTTCATTCTGACATTTCAATCTTCTGAGAACTCATTGCCTTGAAAGACACAACTATTCAAAGAGAATGCTGACACAATGGCCCACTCGGCTAGTAACTGAAATTGTATTTGTTTTCTTTTTGGTTACAAATTGATGTGACCAGAATATTGGACAAGCAGTTATTTGCACTACAAAGGACAAAATGGTGATTCCTCTTTTCCTTGACATTTTTTCTGCAGCATATGGATTTACAACTGGTACTAATTAGATTCCTGTTCCGCTTCTGTTAAGAATGCATCCATTCACGTAATTCTTATTATCAGGTAATAGCCTGGTCCTCTGTTCTGTGTCCTTATGCATTTATATAGTACTTTTACTCCATTTAGTAGACAGTATTAATTACTGAAATTGATAAAAATCTACTGTTCAGTGGGCTTTTGAGGATGTGGAAAAGATAACAGGTCACCTACAGGCCCAAGACCTATATTATTAAAGGCATTGATATGACCCTCCATCTCAAATATGTATTGCCTATTAAAGTGTAGCTCAGAGATTGAAAGAAATTTGTAGAGGTGGCTGTGGCAGAATTAAACATCGTATTTAACACCTGAGAGGTGGTATAATGTAGCTGAGATTGAACTATGTCTTTGATTTTAATTTTATCTTTGCCATGAACTGATAAGGTGATTTTAGTCAAGCGATTCTCCCCAATCCCATATCACATCTGCAATACAAGGAATAATAATACTGATTTGATTTACACTCTCTATAGGAATTACAAATAGATATTGCAAGTGATGTTTTTGTAATACTTGAAAGTTCTCTACAAATAATGAATTTTGAATTTATACTGTAGCTAAGAACAAAGTAGGGTTCCTTAACAAATGAAACTGAACATGAAATAAATTGAACATTGGATGATAAGTAGTGAGGTATGAAGTCACAAAGTGACACAGAATTCTTGTGAATATACAAAAGGGAAATTATTAACATGGAAAGAAAGTGCACTAAACTGGATATTTCATGAATAAGTGAACTTACATAGTATACCGGAATGGGCCACTTTACAGCATATGATTACATGATATCCTATTCAGGGCATGACCATATTAAATAATGGAATTGCAATGCTATTGAGAAATATACTCAGCTGTAACCCAATAAATAATAATAGAGTAGATATCCAGTAAACCTAAATATCATACAAGTGGTTACATTTACTACAGACAGAATGTAACAGAACTTACTGAGGAATTCTATGGCAAATTGAAAGAGATACTGAATGCAACATCTTGAAAGGACATAGCATTGCTAATGGGGGATTGGAATGCAAAAGTTGGAGAATGACAATAACTTCTGGTACTGATAAAAAGTCTAGTAGTTACTGAAGCAATAAATGGATACAGACTGCCCTTCCTTCACAAAAGAGACAACTTTCTCCATTTTGCACTGAAAACAAGTGAGAGAATGGAGTGGGTTTTAGGTTGCCTATAAGTAGGTTTCTCATTTGAAGGTAGAGTACTTACTAGAATATTTGTAACTTCAGCCTTCTTTCTAATTGTTGTTGTTTATTCGTTTAGTCGCTTCCGACTCTTCGTGACTTCATGGACCAGCCCACGCCAGAGCTTCCTGTCGGTCGTCAACACCCCCAGCTCCCTCAGGGACGATTCCGTCACCTCTAGAATATCATCCATCCACCTTGCCCTTGGTCAGCCCCTCTTCCTTTTGCCTTCCACTCTCCCTAGCATCAGCATCTTCTCCAGGGTGTCCTGTCTTCTCATTATGTGGCCAAAGTATTTCAGTTTGGCCTTTAATATCATTCCCTCAAGTGAGCAGTCTGGCTTTATTTCCTGGAGGATGGACTGGTTTGATCTTCTTGCAGTCCAAGGCACTCTCAGAATTTTCCTCCAACACCACAGTTCAAAAGCATCTATCTTCCTTCGCTCAGCCTTCCTTATGGTCCAGCTCTCGCAGCCATATGTTACTATGGGGAACACCATTGCTTTAACTATGCGGACCTTTGTTGTCAGTGTGATGTCTCTGCTCTTAACTATTTTATTGAGATTTGTCATTGCTCTTCTTCCAAGGATTAAGCGTCTTCTGATTTCCTGACTGCAGTCAGCATCTGCAGTAATCTTCGCACCTAGGAATACAAAGTCTTTCACTGCTTCTACATTTTCTCCCTCTATTTGCCAGTTATCGATCAAGCTGGTTGCCATAATCTTGGTTTTTTTGAGGTTTAGCTGCAAACCAGCTTTTGCACTTTCTTCTTTCACCTTCATCATAAGGCTCCTCAGTTCCTCTTCGCTTTCAGCCATCAAAGTGGTATCATCTGCATATCTGAGATTGTTAATGTTTCTTCCAGAGATTTTAACTCCAGCCTTGGATTCCTCAAGGCCAGCTTGTCGCATGATGTGTTCTGCGTACAAGTTGAATAGGTAGGGTGAGAGGATACAGCCCTGCCGTACTCCTTTCCCAATCTTAAACCAGTCTGTTGTTCCGTGGTCTGTTCTTACTGTTGCTACTTGGTCGTTATACAGATTCTTCAGGAGGCATACAAGATGACTTGGTATCCCCATACCACTAAGAACTTGCCACAATTTGTTATGGTCCACACAGTCAAAGGCTTTAGAATAGTCAATAAAACAGAAATAGATGTTTTTCTGAAACTCCCTGGCTTTTTCCATTATCCATCGGATATTGGCAATTTGGTCCCTAGTTCCTCTGCCTTTTCTAAACCCAGCTTGTACATCTGGCAATTCTCGCTCCATGAACTGCTGAAGTCTACCTTGCAGGATCTTGAGCATTACCTTACTGGCATGTGAAATGAGTGCCACTGTTCGATAGTTTGAACATTCTTTAGTGTTTCCCTTTTTTGGTATGGGGATATAAGTTGATTTTTTCCAGTCTGATGGCCATTCTTGTGTTTTCCAAATTTGCTGGCATATAGCATGCATTACCTTGACAGCATCATCTTGCAAGATTTTGAACAGTTCAGCTGGGATGCCGTCGTC
The DNA here is from genome assembly GCF_035149785.1 of Candoia aspera. Taxonomy (NCBI): domain Eukaryota; kingdom Metazoa; phylum Chordata; class Lepidosauria; order Squamata; family Candoiidae; genus Candoia; species Candoia aspera. Next base: position 117,674,798 of record NC_086153.1, on the reverse strand, counting down.
TCCTGTTGCCTTGTTATTAGCAATGCTTCTTAAGGCCCATTCAACCTCACTCTTCAGGATGTCTGGCTCTAGCTCACTGACCACACCGTCAAAGCTATCCCCGATATTGTTATCCTTCCTATACAGGTCTTCTGTATATTCTTGCCACCTTTTCTTGATCTCTTCTTCTTCTGTTAGGTCCTTGCCATCTTTGTTTTTGATCATACCCATTTTGGCCTGGAATTTACCTCCGATGTTTCTAATTTTCTGGAAGAGGTCTCTTGTCCTTCCTATTCTATTGTCTTCTTCCACTTCCGCGCATTGCTTGTTTAAAAATAATTCCTTATCTCTTCTGGCTAACCTCTGGAATTTTGCATTTAATTGGGCATATCTCCCCCTATCACTGTTGCCTTTTGCTTTCCTTCTTTCTTGGGCTACTTCTAGTGTCTCAGCAGACAGCCATTTTGCCTTCTTGGTTTTCTCTTTCTTTGGGATGTATTTTGTTGCTGCCTCCTGAACAATGCTGCCAACTTCTGTCCAGAGTTCTTCCGGGACCCTATCTACTAAGTCCAGTCCCTTAAATCTATTCTTCACCTCCACTGCATATTCCTTAGGAATATTAGTGAGCTCATATCTAGCTGATCTGTGGGTCTTCCCTAATCTCTTTAGTCTGATCCTAAATTGTGCAAGAAGAAGTTCGTGATCTGAACTACAGTCAGCTCCAGGCCTTGTTTTTACCGACTGTACAGATGTCCGCCACCTTTGGCTGCAAAGGATGTAATCAATCTGATTTCGGTGTTGTCCATCTGGTGAAGTCCATGTATAAAGCCGTCTCTTAGGTTGTTGGAAGAGAGTGTTTGTTATGCAGAGTGAATTGTCTTGGCAAAATTCTATCAGCCTATGTCCTGCTTCATTTTGTTCTCCCAGGCCATACTTACCTGTAATTCGAGGTGTCATTTGACTGCCCACCTTAGCATTCCAGTCTCCTGTGATGAAAATAACATCTCTTTTAGGCGTGTTGTCCAGTAGGTGCTGCAGATCCTCATAGAACTGCTCTACTTCAGCTTCTTCAGCATTTGTGGTTGGGGCGTATATTTGGATCACTGTGATGTTAGATGGCTTGCCCTGAATTCGAATTGAGATCATTCTGTCGTTTTTTGGGTTGTATCCAAGCACTGCTTTAGCCACTTTACTATTAATTATGAAGGCTACTCCATTTCTTCTGTGGTCCTCTTGTCCGCAGTAGTAGATCTGGTGGTCATTTGATGTGAAGTGGCCCATTCCAGTCCATTTCAGTTCACTGACGCCCAGAATGTCTATCTTTAATCTTGACATCTCACCAATAACCACATCCAATTTGCCCTGGCTCATAGATCTTACTCTGGTTGTACTGATCCATTCAGTTTTCACGGCAAGAATACTGGGGTGGGTTGCCATTACCTTCCCCAGGGATCGCATTTAGTCTGACCTCTCTGTCATGACCTTCCCGTCTTGGGTGGCCCTTCACGGTTTAGCTCATGGCATCATTGAGATGCTCAAGCTCCAGCACCACGACAAGGTAACGATCCTTTGCTGAAGTTCTTTCTAATAAATATTACTAAACAGAGCTTGAGAGATGTCTTCTGTGGATTGCTAGGAGGGAAGTCTGACAAAAATGGGGGAACCTAGAATTTCAGGAAGATTTGGCTGGATAAACCAGAGGCAACCTGTCTGAGGAGATATACCTGGAGAAGCTGCTTGTGATGCTCTCTTGGGGGCTGGTGTGCTGAAGCCAGAAAACACTCTTTTCCAAGTCATAGTGCCTATGCTGTGAAACAGCCTCCCTCTAGAAGCTAGGCTTCTAGACATTAGTGTAGAACATGCTTTTTCTGAGGGCCTTTGGCAAGTGAGTACGCACCACCAAATAGGATTATATTAAATAATATAATTTTGTGGCTTTGGGTTAATTTATGTAAATATACTGTGTCTTGTTCTTTTACCACAGATGTTTTAACTGTGTTTTATGTTGTTATAAGCCACTGTTAATCTTTTGGCAGCATACAAATTTAACAAATATATTTATGTAACAAAATAAATACAATAATGCAATAGGTTAAATCTAATGAAGACAATGTGTTTATGATTAACACTTTCAGACAACATAACACAGGCTATACACCTGGACATCCTTTGGTGGACATCATTGGAATTAAATGGATTACAGATTGAGAAACACAATATGCACAATACAATTTGGCCATCCAGGTCTCTTCAAAGTGCAGATTAGTGAACAGAATATGAATTATTTGTATCAAATATACAGCTTAAGCTTAGAAAATTAAAGAGCATAGATAAGTATGCCAGCAAGATTTGACCTGGAAGACATACAATTCAATGTAAGGAACAGATTTAATACACATAATTTGTATGAGGCGGATCTAAGGAGAAGAATAAGGGAGAGAAATAAAGTGGAAAAAAATCCGAAAACTGCAAAGAGGAAAATCCACAATGGCTTTTAAAACAAGCTGTCATGCCAGCTAGGGAAAGCTTTGGACAATAAGAAGACTGTACAATGCCTGAATGCAGATTTTAAATGTCAAGCAAGAAAGATAAAGGAAAGGTATCTCAAGTATGTTAACAAATAGTGGAAAAGATTACAGAAATTACAGGAAAATTTATCACTAAGGTGAAAGATTACTCAACAGTAATCTTGAAATAATTCTTATGGAAACCAATGAGGCAAAAGGTTTAAAAACTATATCGAAAACCTAAACAGAATTACAAAGTGACAAAAATATTTGCAAAGAGAGAATATATTCAGGAACTGACTCACCAGAAATGAGGTATATTAGACAATAGATCTGTCAGTTAGAAAGTACCAGATTCAGATGGTCACTGGATTGTTTATAGCTGCAAGAGAGAAAGCAGTTAAAGTGCTAACAGCTCTATGTCAACAAATATAGAACAAGGGTGTCCTAGAAATTGGAAAAAATAGTATTTATCAAAGATGAGAGATGCAAAAGAACGTGCAAATTACTCAAGCTTGGCATTTTTTCCACATGCCAGCAGTTTGGCTTAAGCTCTTACAAAGAAGAATAGAGCCATATATGGAAGAACAAATGCCAAATGCCAGGCAGATTTCAGAAAAAGTAGAGATCAGGCAGCTAACAGCAACAACAGCAACAACAACAACATCAACAACAACAGGATAATGAAGAAAGCAAGAAAATATAGGAAGCTGGTTATGTGAAACGTGAAAGGTCCCCTGTGCAAGCACTGAGTCATGTCTGATCCTTTGGGGGGATGCCGCTTTTGCGACGTTTTCTTAGCAGACTATAGTGGGGTGGTTTGCCATTGCCTTCCCCAGTCATCACCTTCCCCAGGAAGCTGGGTACTTATCTTACTGACCTTGGAAAGATAGAAGGCTGAGTCGACCTGAGCTGGCTACCTGAGAATCCAGCTCCCGCTGGGATCAAACTTGGGTGGTGGGGAGAATTTCAGTTGCAATACTGCCGCCTTACCACTCTGTGCCACAGGGAAGTTGGTTACCTTTATTGATTATAGCAAGGCCTTTGATTGTGTAGATCATGCCAAAATGTGTTCTACATTAAAGCTAATGGGTATATGTCTGATTATTCTTATGGGAAACCTTTGTTATGAACAAAAAGTTATTGTAAGAATTTAATTTGGAGAAATGGAGTGGTTCAGAATAGAAATGGGAGTAAGACAAGAACACATATTATTGCTAATTTATATAGCAAATGTTTAAAAAGACAGGCTTGAAAGAGGTGACAGCTGGAATCCATACTGGAAATCAAAACATTAAAGATTGGAGATACGCAGACGATAATACTTTTTTTTTTTGCCAAAAGTGAAGAATATTTAGAAGAGCTCATTATGAAAATAAAGTCATTATGAAAGTAAAATGAAAAATCTGGGTGTGATATCATGTCGTAGCCCAGGGCTGTCTGCCATCCTGTCACATACTCACCCAGACATACATGCTGTTTTTTAGCTGGTAGTAAAATAAATAGTTGAGAGAAGAGATAACACATTTTGTCACAGCCACTAGTTTTCTCATAAGAAAATAGGAGCTGCTGCAGTGCTGGCAAGGGAGAGGGAAAGCTGGTGAGACTTAAAGGAGTTAGTTGGAGTTCTGGGAGGAAGGCAAAAAGAGGGACATCCTGAGAGGGACTAGGCAGTTTTGCAGTGCTGTAGATTTGTGTGATCCAGGGCTGGGCCCAGAGAAGACCGCTGAAGTGATCTAGAAGGGTCTCAAGATCCTTGCAGATAGGCACCACAGATATTTCCTCCCAACGCAGGTGGCTTTCATGGGAAGTTGAAGAGAGGAAGACCACATTCTACAAGCCTGTGAGACACTACCAGCCAAACTCTCTTATTAACTCTAAGTAGGACAGGAATAGCAATGCACAGATTTCATTAACATTAGGCTGCACGTAAATCCCATAGAGCGATAGATGCCTTTAAAATGCTTGGACGGATGCACATAAATCAAGCTTTTGTTTTATTATTGTCTCGCTACTTCACTACTGCTTATCAAAAAGACTGAAGGAAGGTGGAGGAGTGCAAGAAAGGAAAATGGTTTGTTTGTTCCTGTTGTAAGAAAATGCTGCCTAATTGCCTGAAAATGGAACTAGTAACTTATATTATTTTGCTAACAGGAAGAGGAAAAAAAAAATTACAGGAACATACTGTGTACTGTCTGTTGGGTTGATTCCTGTGAACCAATGAAGGCTTCATGACACTGGGTTACTGTTAAATATTAGAAAAACAAAGATAATGTCAATGTGCATGCTTAGTGAACTTGTTATTGATAATGAAGATACTAATTTTGTCTGAAAAGGAAAACTTAATTGATTTTTATCCAGAATGGGTAGGCATTTTCTGCCCATAAACTGTTGATGCAAGCCACCTTTTTTGGTGGAATAATGTTAAACTGATGCATTTTTCATTATTAATGTAAATAGTAATTCACATTAATTATTTACATTTTGTGTATGTGTATCCAGGTTTGTGTATGTGTATGAGTGTGTGTGCACACATGTGTGCGTGCGTGTGTGTGTATGTATATCATTATATACAGTATATAACATCAGGAAGAAGGAGTATGAGAAGCTGGAGAAGTACCAGGGCCTGAAGGAAGAACTAGAGAGGATGTGGAAAGTGAAGGCCAAAGTGGTCCCAGTGGTGGTAGGAGCACTTGGGGCTGTGACTCTCAAGCTGGGAGAGTGGCTCCAACAGATCCCAGGAGCAACATCAGACCTCTCTGTCCAGAAGAGTGCAGTGCTAGGAACAGCTAAGATAATACGCAGAACCCTCAAACTCCCGGGTCTCTGGTAGAGGACCCGAGGTTGAGGAAGACACATACCACCCACAGGGGTGAGAAGGGTGTGTGTGTGTGTGTGTGTGTGCAGGCTATTAAACTAATTCCAATTAAGTAAACTAATCAATATACTCTCTATTTTATTATCTCATAAGTGAAAAATAGAATACAGAATCCAATGCTTCTCTTCAGGTGCTGGGGCTCACTTAGTAACAGAAGCAGGAGGTGACAAGAGGAGGACGAGCCTAGGATTCAGCTTAGAGACCGGTCATGTATTCACTGTAAATATAAGACTTTATAAAATTTATAAAAATATAAATTCCCAGGCCTCTAGTAGAGGACCCAAGGTGGAGGAAGACATGTACCACCCACAGGGGTGAGAAGGGAATTTTTTTAGGAAGGGAGGGAGGGAGGGGATATCAAAACTCTGCCTGCAACTGCAGCTTCTCTTTGGTGGAATTTGGCTCATGCCTCAATGTTAAAATACAGATAAATCAGTTAAAGTTCAGTGTGTTCAATCATTTGGAGTTACAAGTGATGTAAAGACAGATAAAGCTTGGATTATTTACTTTCCCAGTTGAGTGGCGAGATAGGCAGTAACATAACTACAATGTTCTAGTAAGCCCATCTGTCAGCTCAAAATGCTCTCTCACTTCTCTGCCAATTCTTTAAACAACCTTTTATACTAGAACATACGATTATTAAACCACTTAACAGCAAAATAATAATGTTAGTCTTGCTATATATATGATAAGTGATATTTTATATTTTATTTTGCGGGAAGGACTGTTTCTCTTCTAAATCCAAATATATTCCTTGTAGACCTTACAATGCTTGCTTGTGAAAGGTACAATGGTTTGAAAATTAAATATTCCAGAATCACATCCAATGCATGCCTGGGTCAATACTATTCCCTAGGGGGGAAAAAAAGCTTCCTTAATTGATTATCAGTGGGGAATATATTTACAGCCCACCAAAGCCCACCTAGTTAGTGATTGTAAATATGATGCAGTTAGACAATAGTGCAACTGATAACCTCACTTGGTGCCTGCCAGTCTTTCAGCTCTACCTTTATTTTCTTTAAAGACTTTTCTAATTATAAAAAAGATAATAATGGGGGGAGCTAGCATGCTGCAAAATGTGTGGAGGAGTCTGGTTTCTGATGTGTAAGTGTTTTGTGATTGGGCACACTTACCATAATAGCCATTTTGGGAACGTGTGCACTTAAGCCCCATTCTGTCCTTACAGCAGCCAAGCAGAACATGAGTGCAGTAATGCCTTTCTCATATTCTCCAGCAACTGGCACTGAGTGAGTATTACCTAACATTGGAGGTAATATACCATCATTCTTTTCAGTAGAGGGATTCTGTATTATCTGGTAGGCAACACTCTACCAGAACCAAATCTGCTCATCCAGTCTACTTGTCTACAAGGGCTTGCTGAGAATACTCCCACCTTTAAGAGAAGTATATGAGTAGGTGGCAGTCCTTCTCCATAATAGTTTTCTCCCAAGGGAGGTTTATACAACTTGTACTCTGTTAACCTTCCGGAAACACCTTCAAGCTATTTTATTTCAGCATGCTTTCAGCTCTAGGGAGTGATTGACTGGTGGCACCTATTCTAGAAATCTACTTGGGAATTTATATTTTTGCTATGTGATTTGGTTTTGGTATACTGCCCAGAGTCCTTTGGGACTGATATGGGTAATAAAAATGGTTAAATAAATAAATAGGTGCTAATTTATCAAGGAATACAGTAATCCAATTTCGGCATTCAGCATAATAAGATACTAAAACAGCTTGGTGTAGTGGTGAAGATGCTGGCCTAGAAACCAGGAGATTGTGAGTTCTAGTCCCGCCTTAGGCATGAAAGCCAGCTGGGTGACCTTGGGCCAGTCACTTTCTCTCAGCCCAACCCACCCTGATCAAAAGAGGGATGCCTCTTTTGCTTAGATGTCACCAGTGTAATATTAGAGTTAGGGACAAGGTTCATCCATGCTATTTGAATTGATGAGAACGGAAATGGTAGAAACTGAAATAGAGGGAACTAATACTGGGTCAGCATCTGATAACAAGCCTGCATATGAGAATATGTATATTTGTGCTGAAATCTGTATTTAGCGTCCTTGTCAGAAGTGATATACTTTTACTCAATGTCATATTTTTGTAATTTTTGAAAACAGCTGTATGCTTTATGATTTCCTTGCTTGCTTTTGTAATCTCTGAACACAATTATATGTTTTGTGATTGATTTCCATGTATCCTTGAAGATAACTGTATGATTTTGATTTCCTTGTATGAACTTGACCTGGAGTAGGGATGCAGGAGACCAGCTGTGGCCAGTCTGATAAGGTGGGTCATGGCTTGGGCAGCTGACAGGACATACAAGATTGATAAGTTTATGATAATTTTATTCTTGATCTGTTCCCAAAATTGCTGAAATTGTAAGAAACCAGCTGTGAGCTGATTGTATTTCTTTTGTCTCAATATAGTATAAAAGCAAGGGTCTGTGGCTTGCTCTGGGCTCTCCCCCTTAACGGAGAGTCTCCATGTATCTCAGAGCTCTGAAATAAAGTGGATATAAAAAGTCTGATTTTCATCTTGGTGTTTTGTTTGCTTTGCACCAAGTCCTGAACCTGGCACCTTGGGTCTATTGGCTTGACCCAAACAGCATTGTTTAGCCACTTTATTTCATGCTTTGGTAGCTTCCTGTTTAGTTACCACAATACATGGGGCTGCTCTTGCAAATTATTTTTAAAATGACGTTAATGCAGAATGCAGCAGCTGGGCTGCAGAACTAGGAAATAGAAATGATATAATACTGGTTTTATAATAGTTGCATTGGTTTCTGTTTCAGTTTAAGGTGTTGATCATGACACCATTTTTTGAGAAAGGTCTCTCCTTGTATATACATGCTGAAATATTAAGATCTGCTGGTTGGACTATCTTCTCTTACAGTGGGCATAATGTGGGAACGCATCTTCTCAGCTATGACGTCCTGGTTTTGGAATAGTCTAGACGCCTGGTTGTTGCTAGTCTGTCTTTTGCTTCAGCACCAAGATAATCTGGTTATTCACTCAAAATTTTGCATTTATAATGCATTAATTTGTTTTATGCATTGTTGTCTTTTAGCTTTATGTTGATATTGATTGTATCCCACCTGAGATTAGATATTAGCTAATAGAAATATTGTGATAAACCTAAATATGTAAGCAAATAAAAGCTTACATAGATAGATTAGGTTCTGAAAGTCAATGAGCTGGGGACTGAGAACAGAACAGGTTATTCCTAAAAAGAAAAAAGAAAAGGAAAAGTTCTGGTATGTTTCCTGTATACCAGACCTTTAATAAAGTGGTGTAATAATTAACTTGCACATTGCTACAAATCAAATATTGCTTAAGAAATAGTTCAAAGCTCATATTTCCTTAAAATAATTGAGCTTCATGATTCTCAAATTGGGCTGTAGCTTATATGTAAAGGAAAAAAACATGACCCAATTTCCAGGTTAATGTAAGTGAGAACCATTTTGTTAAAGTTAGTAATAATCGTTAAATTGCTCACCTGAGAATTTGGTTTCGTCAGGGAAAAACTTGTCAGGAAGAGAGAGTCTAAGGGCATATCTGCACCGTAGCCTTCAGCTGTGCTTGTCCTGTGTTCGTGCCAGCTGGACTGCAAGCGAACTTAAGAAAACCTATCGTGAATGAGATGCTCTGAGAACAGCTTGCAAAGTGTTCAGTTAGGACTGCAGGCTACCACATCCTCCCATTGGTCAATTCCCCTGTTCCTGCTGCAGTCTCCCAACTTTCTGTCCTGCCAATTGCTTTGGACGGGTCTTACTAGAGAGACTTACTTTTGTATCTGTGTGTGCGTGTGTACATACACATATACATACATATAAACTAAATGTATATATACAAAGCTGGTTACCTTACATGTGGATTACCACAATGCACTCTACAAGGGGCTGCCCTCAGAAGCTACAGCTGGTCTAGAAAGCAATGGCATGAGCAATTTCCAGTGCCTATCCAGCACTTCTGCTACACAAGCTACGCTTGTTACTAGTGGGCTTCTGGGTGCAATTTAAGGTACTGGCTGCCACCTGTAAAGCCCTTCATGGCATAAGGCCTGGCTTCCCGAAGCTCTGGGATAGACTGAGGATGTGCCCATTTGGGATGTGGCCTGCCTTGGTTATGGTATATTGTTTCCCCTGTTACATTTAGCTCTATGTCATGTTATCTTATCTGTTTTTAGGCATTGTGTTGATTTTGTACACCTCCTTTGATTTGTCTGTGCCGATAAATCAAATTAATAAATAAATAAGAACAAATAAGCAAGTTAAAGACTCAGATGAGCCGATATACAAGCACAAGCACCATCTTTGAAATATTTGTTATTTGAAATAGCAATCATATTTTGCATTTTCCATGTTTTTCCTGAATAACACTGGCTTCAGATTCTGTTACAGCAGGTCTTTCTTACTAGCATGACAATCACAACATTTGCATTAAGGAATATGCAGAATGTCCCTCATTCAAAAGCTGGCAGAAGTTTACTATTGCTATATTACTATCTTTCTTTCTGTAAGCTATTTTTCCACTGGGCTTTTTCAAAAAAGCATAGTTAAGTTCACCAGTGTTCCAGCTAAGGGACTGGAACAATGATGAAATAGTGCACTGGTGGATGTATTTAAAAGTAATAAAAACAGCCCAGCAGGAAAACAGTTCAGAGAAATTAAAATTGTATGTGTGTGTGTGTGTCCTCCCGCCCTCCCTCCCTCCCTCCCTCCCGCCCACGTCAGGTTTGAACCATCGACCGTTCTGAACTATTATGAAGAAGTCCTGCAACAGACTCTGCAGCAGGTGTTATTCAGGACAAGCCAAAGTTCAGTGAGTGGCATTCCTGTCTCTGCAAAGTGGCCAATCAGAGTGCAGGGACTGATCTAGATCTAAAGGAAAGCACAACAGCCAACGAGGACAGCAGTGCTTGAGTCAACGGAGGCAAGAAAAACATTACTTTGACACCTTTTTGGCTGAACAGTGGAGTAAAAATGCTTCAAATGTAAAAAAAGAAAAGAAAAGAAAGTGGGGAAGGAAAAGAAAGTGGGGCGGGAAAATGTGACCAGAGACCACATATGTGGTGGGAAGGGGGTGAGTAAAGGACAATGTCCATTCCTGCCCTCAAAAATGATTTGCTGGCCCTGCTAACAATGGAGCAATCTGGCAGTGCAGATAAGCCCTTAGGGCATCAAGAGGGTTTTTTCATCCTCTGCATTTAATATACAGGGCAAAGGGAAAGCTCTACATCTCAGCCATAAAGGCAATGCTTTACTCTCAGTTCCTTCCCTGGCATTTTAGACAGGATTGGGAAAAGGCTTTTGTCTGCCTGCCAAAGATCTTACATGGGTGTACATTACATTTAATTATATAAAATAGTAGTACAGGGGTCCTCGTTTAGCAACCGTTTGCAGTTACAACAGTGATGAAGAAGCAACTTTGTGACCAGTCCTCGCATTTATGACCTTCACAGGTCTGCAAAGCAAAGGAAAGCTGAAGTAAAATCATAAGCACAGTCACAGTTTCACTTAGCAACTGCTTCACTTAACGACCAAGTTGCTGGTTCCAATTGTGGTTGCTAAATGAGGACTACCTCTATTGAGAATTAAAGTCGTATTCAAATTCTTCTATATCTCTCATTGCCCTGTGAGTTTTTTACTTCTAAGGCCATTTTTGCACTGCCTGTGTTTACCTTCCCCAATCCCATAAATGTAGATTGAAGATGATCCACGATGGTCTTCTTCCAGTCTCAAAATATGAAGAGTAAAGTGTGAATGATATCATTTAATCACTGCCTCAGACTGAACTTCTACAATTTCTGGTGTAAGAAAAAGAAAAAAAAAGCCCAAACCCCTTTGCCCACTCCATTCAGAAGCGAAAGACATTGTTGCCCCATTGAAATCCATATTCTTCCTTCATGTTGTAAACATTTATTTTCTGTGTAAAAAATAAAAAAACACCTCCAATTATGCAGAGCAGGTTGTGTTAATCACTCACAGGGGGTGGCTTCTCTACTGAAATTGCTGTTACTGATGATCTCTCTCACAAAAGAAAAGACCAATGCACTGAATTCAGGTTATTCCTGTTGCTCAGAATTCTAAATGTTGCAGACTCCATGGAACTCAAATCCAGCAGCTTTCCCTAGAAGTGATCAACACCTTATCTGTTTATGCACTACAGATATAATTAGCTCACATTTCTCTTTCTGGCTGTGAAAAATATAGCGATGGTGTGCAAAAGAAAGAAGACACCAAGGCAAACATAATTATTGTTTCCCTATACTATCCATTAATATGAGATAGTTACATATTTATCACGCAAAGGAATTGATATACCATGATGAGTGTTTCTGAAGTCAGAACCACTCCTCCATATTGGAACGCATTTTTGTAGCCTGTCTCATTATGATACACTTGTGATAAGTAACTTTGAGTCCAATACTTAATCACTGCTGGCTATATAAATCAGCTGATGAAGATAAATAAATCTAATACTATAACCTTACATTAAAGAAAAAGAGGGAAAATTAACATAAAGAATTGCATCATTTATTATTTGATTTAGGAGATCCTTGACAGCCAGTCTCTGGATGCTGAAGGAGAATATAATTAACAGTGAAGGCAAAAAAGACTAATAAACAAGGTAAGTCGGGATGATACATCTTTGCCAGGGGAAAGAGTAGATTCTTCTGCTTCAGCAAAGTTGCCTATCACTTTAAATTCAAATATTGGCATATTTGTAAAGCTGCATTTGGATGCTTTGCCAGCAGAAAAGCTGCTGGGTATGGATAAGTTTCACATTCAAATGATACAGAATTACAAGTATACATGTCTGGTTTTTTAGATTAAAAAGAGATTAGATTTCACAAAAGCACTTATAAGTAACTTTTTCTAGAGGCATGGTAGTTTTGCCATTGAAAGTCATAAGCACAAACATAAAATGTACACACACTGACAATCCATACAAAGCAATAGCTGAAAAATCTTCATTATTTTATTTATTTATTAACATAATTTATATCCTGTCTGATCCCACAAACTCTGGGTGACTTTACTAAGATCAGGAACTAACACTAAAGTATGCCCAAGATTTCAGTTTCCTCATAACTCTTTTTCAGGCAGACAGTGCTCATAATTTTGTGCTCACATGATTGGTCCTAATAAAAGTGTCCTATTATTATTCTATATGGGTTTTGTATATTTCTACACAAACATACATTGTTGAGTAGAATATTGTGTTATACCAACTCAGGCAGCTCCATGACATAGACTGGATGTTTACTTTCTCTAAGTCCTGTAGCCACATACAGAGTGGTACAGATGTCTCCAATGTATCTTGATGACAGTATTCAGCCCAATAGTTGACTTTACTCATTGGCTTACGTAGCTACCTCCTTTCTCACCATACCAAATTCCTCTGCTCATTTCATCCTAGAGGACATGCTGTGGATCTCTTGCAATGTGAAGTTGATTTTATTAAATGTTCCCACTGAGAAGTCAGTTTCCATCATGTTTCCTTCTGCCAGTGTTGCCTTTAATGTGATTTTTTTTCTCATACTGTGGGTTGTGACCACCTGGAGGGACCCAAGCAACTTAGAAAGGGGGTCACATTTTTTTTAAATTAAAGCTTTATTATTTTTTTCAAAATATAGTTAAAATACAAAAAAAACAAGATACAAAAAAGATAGAATACAGAACTAAGAAAGAAACAGGAAAAAAACTGAAACAGTGCAGAAATAGATAGAAAACACAAAACACAGGTGACTTCCGACCTTCTCCAACACAGTTACGATGAAAGGGGGTCGCTTTTTTTTTTAGGTAATCAGTTTTTGTAGGCAAAGTGGGAGTGGATTTTGTCAGTGTTCCCACTTTGCCTTCATCAATTTTATTCACTGGAGGAGTGCAGAAATTCATATATCGACACCCTGCCATAAAACATCTATTCACTAATTTAGTAGTTGTACTCCACTCGCTTCCATTATGAAGTTTATGGGGCTTCTAAGTGGTCTATTATGGAGACATTGACCAGTTCCAAATATGTTTAATCTCAGGGTGCCCTCAAGCCACCATGCCATGTATGTATGTATGTATGTACGTGTGTTTATATATATCTCTCTGTCCACATAGCTGCTGCTTATGAACACATCCTTCATAAATTTCACTCCCTAACTTTTTCTAACTTATTTCCCCCCCACTCCTGCTCTCCTCCTCCTCCTTTTCCCCTCCCTCATTCTATTTTATTCCTGTGTTTTAGCAGCAGGAAAGGCAAGATTCAGGAAGACATCCCTTGACATCCCTTTTGAAGATCACTTTCTTGGAACTCCTGATTTCTCACCAGCCCATCTCTCTTCAGCTGAGATGGCTCAGCCATCTATCATATCTTTCAAATTTTCTTTACCCTATTCCAAGTTGACAGCCCCTCACCTTTATACCATATTTTGTTACTTATCCTTTTATCTGGCTATAATTTAAAGCAAGAAAATACTTTTAAACATCAGTCTGCTTTAAGTAGCATGAGTAACACATAAACCAAATTTGGATATTTTGTTATGCGCAATTTCATTTATGATGTTTGTAGCAACTTTTTTTAATCTAGTGCCTTCCAGATCTATTTGATTATATCTTTTTTCGGCTTTAGCAAGGAGGGACAAAATAAAATAAGGCGGCAATAATGGATATTTAAGAAATTCAATAGATCTCCTATCTTGCAAATTGCTTGTGTCTTTATCTTGTTAATTTATAACTCTGTTTAGCAGATATAAAACACTGATCAGGGATTTTACCATAATGTCCTGCTGGCTCAGATACAAGAAGTGCTATGTAGAGAGCCAGTTTGGTCTAGTAGTTAAGGTGCTGGGCTAGAAACCAGGAGACTGAGAGTTCTAGTCCCACCTTAGGCATGAAAGCCAGCTGGGTGACCTTGGGCCTGTCACTCTCGGCCCAACTCACCTCATGGGGTTGTTGTTGTGGGGAAAATAGGAGGAGGAAGGAGTATTAGGTATGTTTGTCACCTTGAGTTATTTATAAAAATAATAAAGGTGGGATTAAAAAATAAAAAAATAAAATAAAGCAGGATGTTGTGACCCATATTTTCAGAGAATTTAGTGTTTTTTGTTATGATTAATTCCTAAGGCTAAAGCAATATAATAACTGCATATAATCCAGGAATAGACAACCTGGTGTTCTGCTCTTGTTCTACAATTCTCATTAGCCTCATACATACTGGCAAATAATTTTGGAATATAGTAATTGTAGTACAGAAATCTGATAAATAACTGTACTGTACTTTGATATGCTTTAATCTTATAGAGAGTTTTATTATCAGTCAGTAGATGGTGCTAAATATCAGTATAAGGAACGACACCGTCTGCAGTAGAATTGAATAGTTTAAAATAAGAGTGTATGTTTTTTTGATCAAATGTATCACCATTTAGAAGTATAGCACAATAGCTTTCTCCTGATGCAGCTGGAATGGCCCAGTCTGGAGTAAGTTATTTACTTTATATTACTGTTTTAACGTCTTCCTATTTATTAAACTATATTATGCATTTGTATGGCATTTTCCGGAATATAGTATGTGGTTTGTAAGTATTATTGTCCTTTTCAGTATAATGCATCAGAGACCAGTAAGAAGCTTTATGGAAATTTGGATATTTATAAGGTAAAGGTAAAGGTTTCCCTTGACGTAAAGTCCAGTCGTGTCCGACTCTAGGGGGCGGTGCTCATCTCCGTTTCAAAGCCTTGGAGCCGGCATTGTCCATAGGACACTTCCGGGTCATGTGGCCAGCATGACTCACGGAACGCCGTTACCTTCCCGCCGAAGCGGTACCAATTAATCTACTCACATTTGCATGTTTTCGAACTGCTTGGTGTGCAGGAGCTGGGACGAGCAACGGGAGCTCACCCCGCCGCGCGGTTTCGAACCGCCGACCTTCCGATCGACAGCTCAGCGGTTTAACCCGCAGCGCCACCGCGTCCCTTGGATATTTATATGGACCCTCAATTATAAGTGATTACTAATAATGTTTTGCTAACCCTTTAAAAATGTGTGTATGATACTGTACATATAAAGGATGTTCCTATTTTTTTCTTTTTAATTTAATTTTAGAACCCCTTGATTGAGATATTTGAAATTCTGAAAACATCAATGATATTATATTGTAGTAGGTGACATCCAAGACATTTTTCTGTACATATTCAATCTTATGTATTCTGTAGTTATGGCAGAAAACTCTATTTCTGACTGTATTTCTCTAAGATTACAAAGTTTGGTATTTTGATTACTCTATAAATTGGGATAAATCAGACATATATCAGGCATATATCATTGGGACCATTAGTGTTGAAGGCTACAAGGCTGGAAATCCTAGGGATCTAATTTGCTGGCTAGTTTGGGGAAGCTAGGCAAGTCCTTATCAGTGTACCTGGGGTGGGTTTTATTGTTAGGCAAAATGGGCCTTTCAGGAGGGCAGCAGAGGCATGGAAGTTCATTGTTCTATTCTTTGGTTTGATGGGAACAAACTGACAGGATTAGACAAAGAGATGAACTGGGTTTGACCTTGGTCATGTCCAAAAGAAGGGTGGGGGGGAGGATGCAGTCTCCATTTTGTTTGTTAGGTTTATTTTCTCCACTACAAGCCTATTAGTTAGAAGATTTAACACTATTTCTCATGAATTAAATATAGTCCAGGGCTACTTTTCACACTACATTATTAATCATCCAGTGCAATAATGTTTATATAATGGCTGTTTTATGTTTAGTCACTTTCAAATGAAACTTAATTCTACCCTTTCTTTACCACTTCCCTGTGTTACAAATTCCTAGTTTTAGATGGTATAATTCTAATGAATCTGAAGCTCTTGTGTCCCCAGAAATCCTTTCCTATGTAATCCTATTTATAAAAAGGCAGAACTGGAGAAACCAGATCGTGCCCTAATAATTCCAAGGATCTTCAGGAAAGTGGGCTGATTCCTAGATAATGTCTGATTTGCTGGCTGGACCCAAAACATCAGAAATGGAGCATTGTCCTTGATTCTGAAGCCAATTTAGTGGCCTGCTAGAACCACTGAAATGGAGCAGAGTTTCCTTTGTTCTTCTTTTCTTTTTAAATACTTAGTTTTGCCCTAAACTCTCAGCCCTACAGCTGCCAAGAGCTGCATGGAAGAAAGGGGAATTCCAGGCCTACCACATGGTGCCCAGAATGGAGGAGAGCAGCACACATCCATGTGCTTGCTTCTGGTGGAGAAGAAGGAAGAGAGGGAAAGGAAGTGGGAGTGGCAACAAACAGCTTCCTCAGAGTTGCATTGTGGGACAACTCAATTTACATGTTAATTCACATGCAAATGAGGCATGCTGGATTTGCCAGAACTTCCAACAATTCAGCAAAGCAATAATCAGTAATTCCCCAAAAGGCTGGTTTTCATTTATACTGCACATTCTATAAAAAGAAAAAGAAAAAGAAGGAGGTGATGGTTGTGGTGGTCCTCATGTGAACGAAGATGCAAAGTTTCCAAAAGAGAGTAATAAGTAACAGGTATAGCTAAGTGACTGTACTGATTTTATTTGGAAACCTGAGTGTTTAATTGTTGCTTTCCTTTTCCCCAAATAGCCCTTTTTAATCTAGAGATTTGGCTTCACTGGTTTTAGAAGGAAGTTTCTTATTAAAACCTTTTCCTGCATAGATATACCGCTACCTCTTACGTTTCAAGGCTTAACAAGGTTTGTTAACATCTGTATTTTGGGGTTTTGGGCAGGAAGATCAAAACACCTTCCATTCTAAATTTCCTAGAGTCTGGCAGAATGGCTGAAAACTGGGAAACTCTTGGAAGAAGAGGTTTTAAATTGTCCCTCTTTCTGATTTGTAACACCCTCCCTGTCCAAAACAACTGTTTGCCTAAGTCTAGCCTTTCTCAGGACAATAAAACTCACCCTTCGATGGATTTATTTCCCTTTGAGGCAACACAGGAGTCTCTGTGACTTTTTGTTCAGCGATATGACAAGGATCAACATAAAGGTGGTCTCAGGTCAAGCTCAATTCATGGAGGCTTCATTTATGAAAGAATGATGGAAGTGAATGGCCACTATATTCTTCTGGGCTGTTTTCCAACTTCCCAGTCTGGCCAAGAGCCCCCTGGGTTTCCCTGGTGGCCCTCCGGCCAATGTATTAGCCAGGCCTGATGAGCATGTGCGGTTTCTGAGATCAGCCAAAGTCAGCTCGGTGCTGCCAGATGCTGACCCTTCGCTCTGGAAATAAGTTTCTTGCTCTTATTCCCATCTAACCTGTGATTAGTATCAAAACTAATTGTGTGTCCTTGCCCTGATCTTCTACCTCCTTTTTCCCCTTCTCTTTCTCCCCAACAGCTGTAAGATCTGCACAGAAAAAAGATCCATTCTCTGAATCTCACTCTGTACATCTGAAGAAAGCTTATGGGATAGTACATTTCTTCATTTTTAAAGTGCCACATCATTCTTCATTTTTAAAACCTTTATCAGAATTAAAAAACAACAACACCCCAACAGATGAATTTGTTTAGTGGTCAACTCGATGACCCTCTTCTTACATTGCTAAAAAGCTAGCTGGTTCTAACTGCCCTAATTATTTTATAACAAGATTAGTTTTTGGATGGGTATGCGGGGTGGGGACACAGGCATATTCTTGTTTCCCAATAGCCTATGGGGCATTACTGAGATTTATTAGAAGATAGTTCCAAAGAGAGGTAACTGTGTTAAATCTTTTGTAGCAAATACACTAGAGTCTTGTGTACCTTAAAGCCCAACCGATTTATTATTGCATTTACTTTCATAAATCAGCGCAGGCAGAAAAATAATGGAATCTAGATCCAACCGTGCTTGTGGCATGTTTTATCACTTGAAGTTCTGAACCTTTTTCAGAAGTGTGGAATGTGGTCTATGTGGAATTCGCTGCAGTGATCTTATCAAGATGTGTTCAAAATAATCCCTACAGTAGCCTTAGATTCTTCACCTTCACTTTCCCAGCCTCCACAGTGAGTAACTCATACATTGCCTCTTCTAGGATTTTTTTCTACCTCCATTTCTTTTCCCTGGACTTACCCTCATTTCTCTGAGCCCTTTTCAACCTAGAGTTGGATCTGCCTGTTTTGAAAGCAGGGATCTCAGTAGCAGACAGCTGCTTGTCTTTTTTTCTTGGCATTAATATAACTCAATTAAGCCGCATTCACCAACACAATTATAGTACAGATCGCAGAGCATTTTACAGTGGTTCATATTCAGAAGTTGGTCAGAAATGTCTATATATCTATATTATAGATGTTTGTGTGTGTTTGTGTATGTACGTAGCTAGACATATTCACACACTTATAAACCTTCCTGCACACACTGCACACATACACACATCCTTTAGTGTCCCACTACAAAATTAGAAATTCTCGTATGTCTCCTTTCCTGCACCAATTTCCCTTCATGTGGTGTGATCCTACGGTGGGGAACTGTTAGTGAGAGGAGTCTGGCCTTATCTTTCCCTTAAGAAAAACAATGGACACGTCGTAATTAGGCAATGCAGAGCTACTTTCTATGCTTCAGTTTCTCTGTAGAACCTTAGCTATCACTCATTGTGGTTACAAAATGCAAGTCAAAGTGCTCTTTCCCTGGAGATGAGGAGCAGCATTTATCTCATCATTAATGCTATTGGCCATGGAAGTCCAGTAGACAGTAGTCATTAATTACCAGCCTTTTCCCTTCTTATTTACAGAACTTAAACTAGATTTATTGAGGTGGACTGTTTAAATCTCTGAAGATCTAAATGGCTTAGTCAGCTACGATCAGGCAATGTCACTAATACATTTTCCTGGAACGAATAGCTCCCTGACGCTTACATCTGCCAATGCATATTAGTCATAAAAGATAATTTGATTCTCTATCGTTCAGGGTTTTCTATAGTTTTTTCTTGGGTTGCACTTTTTTCCCATTTATCCTTCTCCACATACCTGGACAGAGTTTCTCTTTGACACCAAAAGGCTAAATGGAAGATGAGAGACATGCTGGAAGTCCCTCCTGTTTGACAAAACTATACTGTGTTTTCTTTTCTAAAAAGAGAGTTCTAAAGCCCTAATTATTTATTTTAAAAAATGGCAAGAAACATATACAGTGTATGATATCTACCTGGCTACATATGTTTTTTAGAACTTCTATTAATCCCACGTGTGAGATGCTTAAATACTGTAGTCAAGGTTTCCATTTATAGTCTATAAGGACTGGAGACATGCTTAACCAAGCTTTGTGTGGGATTAGCATTACATATGGAAAAAAACTGCACACAGTGGTATAGACATCAAATGTGGCTGCGAGAAAAAAAATGTTAGGAAAGTATTCCCTGCCATATGTAGGAAGTAGATATTTAAAGATTTTAATGCCTGCACATATGAAAAGAGATTGAGAGCAATACCCCAAAATAGAAAAAGGAAGTAGAAGGAAACAGTTTTTTGGAACATGAGGTCACATAGTGATTGATTCTGCAGAGGCATTAGCCAGTACATTTTTCGTCATAATTTATCCTTCCAACAGCAATTAGAGTTCTGCTTTTTTTTCTCTGAGCTTGCCGATTGGAAGGTCGGCGGTTCGAATCCGCGTGATGGGATGAGCTCCCGCTGCTAGTCCCAGCTCCTGCCAACCTAGCAGTTCGAAAACATGCAACTGTGAGTAGATTAATAGGTGCCGCTTTGGCGGGCAGGTAACGGCGTTCCGTGTAGTCATGCCGGCCACATGATCACGGAAATGTCTACGGACAAACGCCGGCTCTTCGGCTTTGAAATGGAGATGAGCACCGCCCCCTAGAGTCGGACACGACTGGACTTAATGTCAAGGGAAACCTTTACCTTTACCTTTTATATGTTACTTAGCAGAGAATTCACCAGATTTATTGAACCATTTGGGCAGCTTGTTCTGTATCAGGGTCAAAATCAGTGGGGGAGACTAAGGACACTGAGACTGCATACGACTATATGCAGGAAGCAGTTCTAGAAGCACTGATCCTGCTATATTGCTGGCCAAATGAATGCTTATATCTGCACAGGCCACGGCCTGAAGTAGTAACCTGGTTTCTGTCCAATGATCTTGGAACCTTTATTATTTATTTGTTTGTTTGTTTATTATTCAAATTTTGCTACCGCCCATCTCCCCCAAAAGAGGGACTTTAGCAGTGCAGGAGGACCCCTCTCTTCATCCACACCAACAGAACAGCAAGAGACAGCCCTATTTTCCTGGAACCAGTGGACTATGACACTAAAGGGGCCCTCAGGGCTAAAGGCACTTTATTTGTACGCATAAATCACAATGGTTGGGTTGCCACAAAACCCTAATCCATAAGCCATGGTTTGCAAATCACTATGGTTAGGTTTATGCATCACATTAAACCACAAACCAATCATATTGCGACTTAGTATGTTGTGCAAATCCAGACACTTATGCTTCTGCCAAACTTCCTTTTGACTGTCATGGTTTTCCTAGATATTCCACCTTCACAGAAGATTGAGGGTACAAAGTCACGGAAGATTGTGTATCGTTTAAATTATAACACATAATCCCACACAATTATTATTGTTTATTTTGTCCAGAGCAGAGGATATGGCATGTGGTTAGACCCAAAACCTTGAATTCTATTCCCATTGTAGAAATTGAATTCTCTGAGTCAGAAAATAATATTTCTTGAATCTTACAAACTAGGAGAGGAAATAAGTTCTCTGTGGCAGACCCTTCTTTGAAGTAAGCCCCAGAAATAGAAGATTATAATAGGTTGCCATTAATCAGGCTAAACCTTCTGATAACCCTAGTTTTCTAGTTTTGTTTCCCTTCCCTGTTGGATTAATAATTCTATTATAGGGCACATGTCACCTATATTTGAAGTTTAGTATTTGTAGGAAAAGCTACAGCCATGTCCAGCTGCACTTAATGCAACAGTCATACCTTGTTAAGATTATAAATTTTTCAGTAAGCATGAAGAGTTACATACACAATCTTAGACATTTTAAATTGTTACAATGGGAATAGAATCCAAGGTTTTGGGTCTAACCACATGCCATATCCTCTGCTCTGGACAAAATAAACAAGAATAATTGGGATTACCTGAATATCTTCATTATTTAGGTTGTCTGAACTATTCAGAAATCCTGTGCCAGAGTCACATTAAGAGCTCTTTGCTTTTTATGTAGAACTTATACAATATTGCTAAGGGTAGTATATTGTATCCATTGTATAACTTAAGAATAGGGCTAAGGCACTTCCACTGAAGGACTGCACCAATTCAGAAGCACCTCTGCAACCCCATATCTGCTGTATTCAAAAGCTGAGCTGATTTATTTCTGGTAAAACTAGAATAAAACTATTTTTAAAAAGTTCTGCAGCTCTAGAACCTGTGGACAGCCTATCTGTCCATTTGCAGAAATTCATGTCTCCCCACAACTCCTGGCTCCTAGGTTTCAGGTTTTCAAGAAGAAAGGTGCTTGGATGGCTTTTGGGTCCCCTGGCCCCAGGTGCAGTTAGATTCCCCCCCTCCCCCCCTTTTTTTGCACAAAACCAAACAAATGCACACAATGTCAAGTAAGAATGCTTGCAAGCACTCTATTTCCTTTTATAAGCAAGGGGAGGATGGATTTTTTTTTACTGCAGGCTCTACAACAGTTTCAGGTGGGCAGTAATTTTTGTACCTTGTTCCTAACAATGTGAAGTCAGCAGGTCTGAAATGCCTTTTGAAGGACTGGGTGTGGAAGTGACCTATCTTGTGGGCACATTTGTTCTCGGCTGGTGACACAGAGGCACCCCATTCACAGGATCCACAGAAACAATTACAACTTTTCTAATCATACAGTAATGATGAGGTAATGTAGCTATATTTATGTCTAAATCAAGTTGCTGCTGAGCATCAGGAAAATTCTTGTTTGTTCTGAATTAATGCTTTATTAATCTGCATTGAGAAAGACATTATATATAGAAAAGTGAAGCCTCCTTTGAATTGAGCTCAACCCCTAGTTACTTTTATGGACACATCCATGCAGGGTTCTTGTCATGAAACAGAAGTGGTTGGCCACTGCAGTCCTCCTTCAATATATCTTGCTGACTTCCCAATCTATCTACAGCCCTGTATTTCCCAGGTGGTCCCCATCTAAGTACTAAGCAGACTCACCCTGCTTTGTTTACTAGGTCAGCCAAGGACAGCTAGATGCTGCCACGTATACCCACATGCCCATTCTCCTGCAATTATGTTTTCTAAATTAATACTAATGTATAAATACTATCTGTTTAACCAGCTCTCTTAGGATATCTAAGCATTTAAACAGAAGAGAACATTGGTTTAATATGAATGTAAAACAGACAAATAGCTCATCATATTTTGATTCTATCTACCTTTCTATCTGTGAATAATATAATTTTGGAAAAATGTTGCCATTCTTGGAATTAACCACATCTGTCAACTTGTTCACATGTATTCTGGTCCTAAAAATAATCTTTAATTTGTACTAATTATGAAAAAAATCTATTAACATCCAATTTATTTCGACTAAAATAATATCTACTGTTAGCAAACTACAAATCTCTAGGATATTCTGCCCATGTCACTAGCTACCATTCAGTTATGCTCAAAAAAGATATTTTGCAGCTTTTTTTTTTTAATTCAGGCATCCTAAGAAATATTTTCCTCGGCCTCCTCCAGATAGCAGGTTTCTTGATCAAGAACAAGCACTTAAGCTACCAGCAAAATATATGCAGCGAGAGACAAATCAATGCCAGACTTACACCCTAATTAACAAACCAGTAAAGCCCGGATATTTGTCTGAATTAGTAACACAAAATTCAGTCTTAACACAGAATTAAGGTTGAGATTACTAAACCCATCTGTAAGTAAGGTCTATAATTATCGGATGTGTTGACATTTGTGGATCAGCTTGAATCCACATATTCCAACTTTACAGTATGTGGATCAGATTTTCTATTGGGTGACTAGCACTTAATGATAATGTCCTGCTTTGCAGTTGTGAATCATCAAAAGTTAAGTCATCCCATGATGAGAAATTAAGCAAGATGTGTATGTGGGACAGGAATAAGTGTGAAGGAACATGAATCATCCATTATTTCTAACTGAAACTAGGTGTTTCAAGCCTTAGTTTTAAAAATATACTCACTATAGAATAATATGCTGAAAATACCTATATTATCTTCAGCAAAATACTGTATTTCATTTCTGGTCCCAATATAGAAGCCACTAAATAAGGAACTTTGAGGTGCAGAAAAATCAGATTCGAATCACAGCTGACTGATTCTGTAACATTATTTGGCTTTCAAATAAATAAATTGGGCTTTCAAATATGATAGCAACTTCCTGGGGCATAATAGGAGAACAATTAGAAGAAATAGTGATGATTTTCCATATGGTCATATTTCTCATCATGCTGCACATTAAGCATCATTTTGGGTTACAACTAGAAATTAACTGGAGTTGCTAGACTCTGTCCTTTAGCACTGCCTATAAAAATAAAATTGCAGCCAGATCCCTTGTGACACAGAAGCTGGTCACAATTTCCCATATATAGTACATAGCCACATTAAGATTAATTGAAAAGAAAAGGAAATTATGGCAGTAAGATTACACCATATGGGAGGGAAAAAATCATTTTGAAAATAAAGAGTAAAAAATAAGACTGAATAAACCCTCTGATTCCAAATATACTGTATTTCTCCATAAATTAGCAATACTGGTATTCCTTTCCAAGGCTGTGCAAAGCTGTATGCACTTAGGCTGCTAAAGCCCGGTGGGTGCAAAATGACAGCCAAAAAATAAGTTGTTTAATATTGACAAAAACCACAGAATTTTAAAAGTTTACCTGCAGCTACAGTATCTAATTAGCAGTGTGACTGAAAAGAAAGTGATAATTGGTTCCTACATACATACTGTTAATTTAGTTAGAATATAGTTACATATTGGCAATCATAACTACCATTATTAAGTTTGCATTATAATGCAAATATAATAATTATAAATATATTTCTGTGTAGCTTATACTATATTAAATGTGGTATTTCTTTACACCTGTATAGGTTATGAGAGCCAGTTGGTGTAGTGGTTAAGCATCAGGCTAGAAACTGGGAGACTGTGAGTTCTAGTCCCACCTTGGGCTGGGTGATCTTGGGCACTTTCTCTTAGCCCTTGGAAAAAGGTAATAGCAAACCACTTCTGAAAAATGTTGCCCAGAGTTATCTATAATAAATGTGTTAGTTTTTGAGGCGTCATAAGATTCTTTATTGTTTGGGTTGCAACAAACCAGAAACAGGCAGCATTTAAACTTTTGGAAATTTGAAAACATTTTATGGAATCTTACAACATAGTAACTGTTCAGAGGACTTGCTGAGTGATAGAATGATTGCCATGACAGGTACGGACAATCAAAACCTAACCATCCAAGGCATACTAGTGAGGTTACTTCTCATCACCTATGTCTCAGGATGTCCTCCACCATCTCAAATTGTCATTTGGCAGGGGAGTAGGTGGTCACATTTCCAAACAAAGCTCTGAGGAGCAGCGAGAAATATTCTTGAAAGTAAAAACAATGCTAGATGCAGGTACTTTATATTGAAGAATTCCAACTTTATATTAAGTTGGGTGGGACAGAGTTGGAAAGTCTCCATAGGCACCAAGTTATTTTAGCTATTACTAGGAAAGGAAACAGAACATCATGAAGCCTGTTTTCCTGTCTGCATTTCTCTTTCCCCCTTTTTCCTCACTTGCTTACCTTATTGAATGGGTATATTATTTACGGGACTTTTAAAATGTTATATTTATGTTGCATGAAAGCCATGAATATTGTCACATTTGTAGTTCAAGTAAAATATTAGCATAACTAAGCATTATTACCACAAGTAATTGAAATTTTAAAAAATAGCCTAGGAAAGGAAAACTAAAAATCTAAAATGCCTGTAGTCAATTTAAAAGTATATGACTTTTAATTATACAGTATTAATAAATGGCATCTTTTTTTTTTCAAGTTAGAAGTCCATTTTACGTTTAGTAAGGCACCAGGCTAGAAACCGGGAGACCATGAGTTCTAGTCCCGCCTTAGGCACGAAGCCAGCTGGGTGATCTTGGGCCAGTCACTCTCTCTCAGCCCTAGGAAGGAGGCAAGGGCAAACCACTTCTGAAAAAGGCTGCTAAGAAAACTTCACAGAGCAATTGCCAGGAGTCAAAACTCACTTGGAAGGGCTCATTTTCTTTACTGCCATATTTGAAGCTTTTCTGGCCGTTTGTATGTGAGCGAGGAAAGAAATTTTACTACTGTATAAGCAATGGTTGTTTTTATTAGCATTATTAAACTTTTATCTGGAATGGAGTTAGAACCTTGTTTATTCAGCATTAAAGGAGACATGTTTATGTTTGGCGAATTGGGGTTGTACTGCTTCCTCAGGTTTAATGTTTGCCTCATACCACCTCCTAAGCAAATACATTTACCAGAATTATTGTCCCACTGCACTCACTGGGTAATCTGTGCATCCATCCTTCCATGATAAATATTCTTATTCATTAAAATACAGTCCAAGGTAGCTTAAAATCTTACCAAGTTGGTACAAAACTATTATTATGAGGTTAAAAATGAGATAATAACAGAGAAAAAAAGGTAGCAGATAAAACACTTCAAATAACAAATCAAGATTAAAATAAGGACCAAATGTCTGTTGGGAAATACATACCTCTATTCAAGGACTAAGTGGTGCCCAAGAAAGAGCAAGGTGATATAGCACAGGCTTGTCCACTACCCGAAAGTTCCAATGTCTGGACACCATCACAGAAAAGGTTTGCCCTGCATTCAACCAAGCTTAACTCAGATGCATGAGGGTCGCTTCCTAAGCAAGTTTTAAGATTTTCAGTGGAACAAAAATTCAGTGAAACTCCTTTTTCAATTAAGCATTTCCTCTTAAACGATGTTTGGTGAAAAGTATGTTTTTCATTTTCCCCCCAACAACCTTCATGTCATTCAGAATGATTAAAATTCTGATCTCAACAATTTATGCATTAAAAAAAATCAAATCATTCAGTTCATTTTAATGGCATTCAGTCTCAAGAGTAAAGAGAAACACGCAATTCTGTGCAGGTTAATCCAGAAAAAAAACCTGATTAACATCTAAGGGAGTTTCTTCTAGATAATTGGATGTATGATAATTGCAGTTTAGATCTGATATACAGTATTAGCAGTTGAATGATGCATAAAAAATAATGGTACAAAACTATTTTGAGATCATTCCTAAATTGAGGATTGTTGAATTGATTTTTTTAAATACCTATTTTATGATGAACAATATCTCAGATGTAAGGAACAGAAACTGCAATGTAGGTTATTTATTTTTTGCAGCAAAATTATTGTGACAGGGACAGAATTCCATTTGTAGAGAATGGGCAGACAGTAACAGCATCTCTGTTTTTCAGGTCACTTGTGATAAATCATTTCACAGATGCAACTAATTATAAATGATCAGCATATAATTCAGAGATATGCAATTCCTATTACTACAGCAAAATGGACCTCTGACCATAGTTGCTCCTAAAGCAAACCTCATAATTCCAGCAGCATTTTTGCTTCCAGTGAATTGCTTTATACAATAACACTTACATGTTAAATTCACACACTGATGCTATTTTTTTTTTTACAGAGAAAAGGTTTTTATACTAGTTCTTTTTTTTGTCGCCCTTGTAAGTGGTCTGAATAAATATCCTGATCTTAACTCATCAGGTTCTAAAGATGCAGAAATCCAATACACTATCAATACACTAATGCATACACTGTAGGTTCAGCTGACTTTCCATCTGAACAGTGTGAATGAGTGAGAGAAGACGGCTTTGAGTCCTGAGCTGAAAACCACCAGTCATCCAGACCGTGGAATCTTCGGTAATAAAAGGTTCTCAACCACAGAGAGTCATCAGTGATAAAGAGGTGACAAACTAATTACCTTGGATGTTTTTCTCCCATCCCTAGTGAAGCAAAGCAGAGGTCTGGCTGAACAAGGAGGAAGTGTTGACACACCCAGCCTTACATTATATATGGTCATGGGCACAGAATTCTATTTGTTATATACAACTGAAAGTACCTGATGCTTTCCAGAAAGAACAGTGTCCAAACCACGTTCACACAGAAGTAGATATTAAGAGTATGGAATGTTTTCCATTTAGATATTCCCATGTAAAAGTGCCATTAGCACCATCATGCTAAATCTCACCCTGAGCCATCTGTGAGCACACTCCTGGTTTAGAATAACACACTCCAATCTACCAGGCCCTCACTGTATGCTCTTGTGTGTTTTTATTAAATGGCATAGCATCACAAGGGAAATGTGGACACATAAAACATTTATCTAAACAAATTCAATTCCAATTCATAGTTACTTGAATTATAATCCTTCCGCCTTCTCCATCTCCCAGACTGCATAACTCCAAAAAGATAAATCCCTTTTCTGAATGCTTGAAATATAAGAGATATACTGGTGAGCGCTGAATCACTTAAAAGCAATGGTTCAAAAAGTGGAGAAATACTGGTATTTCTTTGGCACCAGGCACTGCTGCTGTTTCTGTTGCTGCTCTTCCTTTTCTGTCTTCTAGCTATTTTTATAGTTTCTAGGGTTTTTTTAATAGCCCATATTAAAACAGAACAGTGTCTATTATATATTTTATTATAATTTAGTTTTCCTTCTGATATTTATTAATATACTTTTAAAAATTATTCATCTTGATTTTATTATTTTTATTTTTTTAAATAACGTCATCTGCTCAGAGAACTTTGGTTATTTGGCAGGTGAAAAATATGTTTCTGAAGGAAAGGCAAGATATAAATCCAACGAATAATAACAACAACAAAGCAAACACATAATAGACGTTTAAGATGGGCAGCTATACAAACTGAATGAATGAATGAATGAATTTGAAAAATGAGGATATATCTTTGGATATTTATACAATGCATTTCAAATTAATAGCATTGATATAATTGAACTCAAATTCATCAAAGTTTGGGCAAGCATACACAGAGCTATTTCTATAAAATATGGAAATATCAGCTTTCCCGGTGGTCTTCAAAATTCTCATTTTTTCCAATGCGTGCCTTAACAGTTCTCTTATTTATAGAAAATAAAATGTAATATCTAGTTCTCTCATCTATTTAGAAGCTGCTTGATGGTAGGCACTTCTGCAGGAATCATATATTACATTTTACATATTTCTTCCACTAGTAATGCCTGAATCAGAAAAAGAGCAGTTACTTTATTGGTAAGAAATTGGTCTGTGCGTTGTTGTCTCCTGCATGCTTACTAAAGAGATAAATCCTTCACTGTTAATTGGACTTATTCCCAGATGATATTAGACTGCAGTCTGAACCTAATTCTGAATCTAATTAAGAAGCTAAGTTGTTAATTAAAACCCCATGGCATTTTTGGGAGATCTTGCCAACATTTCTTTCTCGATCTGTGCTTTATCTATCTATCTGTACAATACAGACATAGAATACTGATGTCTCTATTAGAATGGCCTTCAGAGCACAATATGGATGGCATGCTACCAGTTATTTCAGTGGAAAACTGAAGTAAAAGATACTCCTCACGCTTCCATCCGTAACTAAAAATGCTGCTGCTTTTCTCTCCATATAAAAATAACCAGTTCCCCATGATATCTAGTTAAATTATATAAAGTTCAAATATAATTAGGATGTATTATGAAAATGGATTTTTTTCACAATAATCCATTGGAATTTACTTTCACCCCAATGTATCCATGCAACTACTTCTAATTAATTAAGAACAGTAATTATTAGAGCAAAATGAACAATCTTAGTAAATTTAAACTAGCAGAACAAATTAATGCTTACTAGCCATTTTTAATATGGTAATTTCTATATGACAGTGCAGTACAGATATTGATTGTACTATTGTAAAACTATAACACTTTTTTAAAAACAACAATAACAGATTTGTCATATAGTAATATTATTAAGATTCAGAATTCAGAGTAGGGCAGATGAAGCTGGGGTTGGCAAAGCAAGGAGAAAATTTTCTCCATCAGCCAAAACTCTCTATTTATTTATTTAAATTTTAATAGGCTTACATGGCCGCCTATCATATGTGGCATAACTCTGGGCAATTCACACCAACAGCAATAAGAACATAAAAGAAACAATGAAAACTAACATCCAAAAAACAACTCCAAGCACCCTATAGCAACACTCCTGTCCTAACAGCCAGGAACCACGCTGTGACAAGGAATAGGTCTCTAGTGTTTTATTACTGCTACATAACAGAAAATCCTAACAAACTGAAGAAGCGTGGGAAAAACCCAGACATATAAACCCCAAAGACTAAGGCGGGCCTGATCTGTGTCTCTTTGAATGGCCACCTAATTCCTCAGTACTACGCATGCGCTTTACAGCCTGGATGGGAGCCCCCTGCTCGCCATCCTCACTCATGACAACTCCCCAATATTCATTCATTCATTCAATATGTATAGCCAACCATCTCAACAAGTGACTCTGGGTCACAAACATGTTAAATAAAATAAACACAATTACTGTCCTAACAGTGAGACACACACTGAGACGAGGAGTAGTTCTCTAGTGTTTATTACTGCTACACAAACAGAATCCTAACAAACTGAATAAGCGTGGGAAAAACCCAGACATATAAACCCCAAAAGCTAAGGCGGGCCTGATCTGTGTCTCTTTGAATGGCTGCTTAATTCCTCAGTACTACGCATGCGTTTTCCCCCCTGGATAGAGGCCCCCTCCTGCTCACTGTCATTACTCATGACAATTACTGTACAATCATAAATACAAAAATTTAAATCCATAGAGGAAAACAACACAGTCAACAGTGCTAATACAGCCAGGAGATGGGTGCTTTCACACACTTGGGGCCCCAGGTCCGGGCACAGAATGAAAGGCCAGCAGGGTCGGGGCCATCCTAATCTCTGGAGGGAGAATGTTCCATGGGGCAGGTGCTATGGTAGAAAAGGCACACCTATACACAATCACAATCGCTAGGCTCCATCCTCACCCTATCCCAATCCCTAAAGGAAAAGCCAGCTTTTTAAGGCCTCCTAGAAGGCTAAAAGAGTGGGGGCTTGCTGATCTCAGGGGAAGGGTGTTCCACAGGGCAGGGACTGCCACTGAGAAGGCATGCTTCCTACATCCTGCTAGATTACAGCATTTAAGAAAAGGGAGTTGGAGTTGTGCCCACCCTATCTGACCTGGTGGTCTGGGCAGTACCCTCAGTGAGAGGCAGTCCCACAGAGAGTTTGGCCCTGTGCCATGCAGGGCTTTAAAGATGATAACCAGCACTTTCAATTGCACCTGGAAAGGAACTGGAAGCCAGCAGCGCTCATGCAGCAATGTGGGTTTGGGTGAAATATGGGGAAGCCATGGAGCACCCAAAATTGTGCATACCGCTGCAGTTTGGACCAGTTGCAACTTCCAGATGGTCTTCAAGGGCATCTCCATGTAGAGCACATTGCAGTGATCCAACCGGGAAGTGACCAAGACATGAGTGACTTGTGAGCGAGGCCTCCTGGTCCAGGAACATGTGAAATTGTTGCAAAAGATGAATTTGTGCAAAGGCCCCCCTAGCCACAGCTGCCATGTGCTCCTCAGCCACAGCAGGAGCCATGAGCCCAGGAGGCCCACCAAACTACTCACCATCCCTGTCTGGGGGAGTGCTACCCCACTGAGAGTCAAAGATGACACCTCTCTGGATCCAGGAGGGTCAAAAACCCAAAGTTATCACCTACCACCTACCAATAGCAAGGTTATCCTTGTTTCTCCCCTTTGTGGAAATGAGGAAAAAATGGAAAGCATTGCAGTAGATAATGCTACAACAGGGAGGCTTAGCCTTTTAACTAGTCTGACATTAAATGCTCAGGCTCATTTAGAATGCAATATGCAGGCAAGGCTCATAGGCCTGCACAATAGCCATCATTTTGGCCCTTTTGATAATGGATAGTGGCTAGCTAACTATGGCCCTTTGTACTTTGACTCAACTGCATCTTTTAAAAAAACATACAGCAAGCTTCAATAGGTGAGTATCATAGGAAAAAAACTTAATTCTTTCTTCTTTGATGGGTTTTCCATCTCTAATTTGTGTTTCCCTGCTTTCCCAGGTATTTTGGCCTTGCAAATAATGACAATGACGATGAAATACAGTTATTTGGAGGCAGGAAACTTACCAAGAATGGAAGTTAAGGCGCATTTGCCTTGTTGATTTTGCATTGGATACTGTAACTTGGTAGCTGCTTTGTTTGTGACAAAGCAAGCCCATGGGGCTGCTTCTATGCATAGTTTGACATTCTAGCTCCTCCTCTTCCTTTGTTCCTTTAGCAAGTGTCTGGATGGGGTTGACTTCAGAGCCAGTATGTTGCTTTGGGTGTCGCTGGACTATGGATGTTCCTTATAATATGTTTCAGTGGTTTCCTTTTGAGGGATGCTTGTTTCACATCCCTCAAATTGAGCCTTTGGTTTTTCAGATCATCTTCAAACTTCTTCGCCCATGTTTTCTTTGGTGCTCTTCACTGGACTTCCCATTGTGCGGGCCACTTTCTCCACAGCAGTCTAAGAAAAGCAATGGTCTGCATTCTGCATCCATGTCTAAATCTTCTTAGTTTGCACTTTTGTATTTGATCCTCAGCTGCAGGTTGTTCACTGCATCTCAAACTGATGGTCTCATTCTTGAGATGGTCTTGCAGGGATATTCCCTGTATATTCCCTATTACTTTTTTTAAAAATCAAGTTTATTTAGGTCTGTTTTTAACAGTGTCCACATCTCAGATCCATATAGCAAGACTGGCAGGCCTAGTGCCCAGAAGATTTGCACTTTGATTTCACTGACACATTTCGTGTTCTCCACAAGCACCAGTTTAATGATCCAAGATAGCAGTGGCCTGGCCAATCCTGGAGAGTAATTCTGCTTTTGATGCTGTTTTCTGTTCT
The DNA here is from genome assembly GCF_035149785.1 of Candoia aspera. Lineage (NCBI taxonomy): Eukaryota > Metazoa > Chordata > Lepidosauria > Squamata > Candoiidae > Candoia > Candoia aspera. Next base: position 117,642,472 of record NC_086153.1, on the reverse strand, counting down.
TCTACCAGTGACTCAAGGTATTTAAACTGGTTAAGCTGCTCTATCTGGACTCTGTTGAAGAAGACAGCAGACTGTGACACCTTTGTTCTGTCGGCATTAACCTTTGTTGTGCCATATGAATGGGCAGTATTCATGATACCATCAATGGCTTCTGTGTCACTGTCTGCAGCTATGGCATTGTCATTGGTGAACATGAGGTCAGTTTTGTAGTGGGTTTCATCATACTGTACCCCTTGCCTGCCTTTCCTTTCCTCATTATAGCATCAGCTATGACACTGAACAGCAGGGAAGAGATTACACAGCTTTGCCTAACACCACTTTAAATTAGGAATTCCTCTGAAAGTTTTCTTGCATCATATCAAGTAAGTAATCTATTTTTTTAAAAGGGAGAAATGAAACACTGCTTTTATGTCTCTTAAGGAATGGAATTTACACAGAGGCCCTCATTTAATAAGTCTGAAATTCACTGGCCTAGCTTTCACGAGTAAGAATCTCATTAGGGTGGTAGCGTGTTTACACGTTACGGACATTTGTGCAATTATCTACTCATAGAGCCTCAGCAGGCAGCAGCACCTGGCTGGGCCAAGAAATTAAAAAAAGCTGGGACTGGTTACTACTTGGATGGGAAATTACGGGGCTGCAGGCTAAATTGGGAAGTCAAAAAACATCCCAGGCAAACCATGTTCCTACTGTTGTCAAGAAAATTGCATAGGTGTTAGCAAGAAGGAGATTCTACCTTTCATTAACTTTTATTTATTTAATTCAGTTTAGGCATTGCCCAGCTCCAACCAACTCTGGGCAGCTCCAATATAATGCTGTAAAAAACAAGATGGGATCTGGTCAATGTATACAGACAAAAACAACAAAGACACACTCAGTAGGGGTCCCATCCATCTCAACCCAAGGCCTGGGAGAACAACCAAGTCTGAAAGGCTTAACTATTTGCAGAATGTCAGTGGCATTGTACCATGAAGTTTCTGCTGGTGGAAGCTTAGCCAGTGGATATACTAACAAGGCCCTTTGGTCCAACAAGTCATAATGATGACTCCTATGTAAAAATGGAGAGAATGGTCTTTGGTAATGCAAAGATACACAACTTTTCATTGTGCAATCTTACTTTCTCATACAATTCTTTCATATGCTCAGTCCTCAGTTTCAACTATAGCAATGACTACTGTATCACTCTAATACCATTATTTTTTAATGGAGTAATCCTCTTAAAATGCTGATTTTTGTACATTATTTGAGAACAGGTAAATAGGTGTAACGACCCTTACTACTTTACTCATGTGGACCTTGCTCCTTGCATTGGGTGGTATATTATTTCAAGGTGTAGTTAGCTCATAAGATCCTCTGGAAATGAATCAGCAAGTTCATTTCAAAGACAGCATGAACAACTTTCCTAAAGCATGACATATTTCTAGTGATTCCTCTGCAATTTGCTGGCAGATATGTAAGCTCTCGACTGTAGCCGTGTGTTTAACTCCAACAAATCTGTTCCAGGAGCCATGAATGCTGCAGTGTCAAATTAAGCATTCTTCCTTGGTTCTTGGGCTAGTTTTACATGTAATTACTTTCTTTCAATAATTCAGTCTACCAAAGATCATCCAGTGCGATTTGTCTGGATGGTGGAAAATTTGATTCTCGCATATTCTGAAGACAGCTACACTGATTTTCCAACTACTTTCCCTGGAACTAAACTGTTCTTTTAATTCCAGGCATGGAGCAAAAGAAATCTGTTTTGTTTTGTGCATGAACCAAAGCACCCAAAACAGGTGCGCTTGGGTTTGGAAACAGACCATCGGAAACCAGCTGTTCCATGCATGGAACTCTTTGTGCATGGAATGTTTTTCACATTCCTACTTTCAATCACAGATGGTATCTACGTGGGGCACTTTTTTGGGTTGGCAGCATAAAGCTTTGGTGATTCATAGGTCAATATTACACAATATTTAGCTTCGATCCTTGGCATTTGTGCGTAATTTTTTAACATATATAAAACCACTAATTAAAGTAATTCAGGGAATTGGGGTTAAGTATTATCAGATCTATTCCTTCTTGCTATCTTAGCCAGATGGTTCAGTGTACATGCTGAAACAGTGTCTGGGATCTATAGTACTCTGGAATAATCTAGTAAAACTTAATTCAGGTAAGACAGAAGTAGTATTCATCCTATTCTGTTTCAAGATTCTCTCCCTTCCTTTTTCATTCCATTATTTCTGCAAAGTCAGAAACTCGTTTCAGGGATCTCCCCAGTCTTAGTCTGACACTAATAATTTTATTATACCCTTCTCTGAAAAGACGGGTTTGAAGTTTCAATAGTAATTTTAGAACCAGCTCTTACTCAGGGAACCCATATGGATTCTATGACTTAAAGTGCCTTTTATCAAATTTGGTAGGTGGACTGCAATTCTTCTTGGACAGGAATGACTTTACAGGATACACAAGCTCTAGTCACATGAAAATTAAATTACTGTAACAGAGAAAAAGCTGTATTTATTCATTAGAAACATTTCAGAATCTAATAAGGATCTAATTAGAATGTAATATTATTTTTACTGAGCTCTGTCAAAAATATTACAAAATGGAATTCCTATATATGGAATGGACTGGACTCTGTATAGCTACTTTAAAGACTTCCTGGAAATTTCCTTTGTTCCAAAGACGATTGTAAATCTGTTGATCAAGTCATCTCCAAATGAAAGCATTCTATAGAGCAGGCCCCCTGTTTAAGAATGTCCCAGTTTACAGACAACTCCTAGTTAAGAACAGACTGCCTTAAAGACTATTATATTAAAAATTTAAGTACAATGTTTTGGGTTAAATTAAGAATACTACTTTGTGTATTATGTTTAAGATAGTGTATTTGGAAGTGTTTCTAAAATGTTTTATATGCATAGAAAGGTAAAATATATACTATATACTAAGACAAACATTTGACTGATGCTAAATAACTGTTCTGACTTACATACAGATTCAACTTAAGGACAGACTTAGGAATGGAGGTAAAGGTAAAGGTAAAGGTTTCCCTTGACGTAAAGTCCAGTCGTGTCCGACTCTAGGGGGCGGTGCTCATCTCCGTTTCAAAGCCTTGGAGCCGGCGTTGTCCATAGGACACTTCCGGGTCATGTGGCCAGTATGACTCACGGAACGCCGTTACCTTCCCGCCGAAGCGGTACCAATTAATCTACTCACATTTGCATGTTTTCGAACTGCTTGGTGTGCAGAAGCTGGGACGAGCAACGGGAGCTCACCCCGCCGCGCGGTTTCGAACCGCCGACCTTCCGATCGACAGCTCAGCGTTACAATGTAAAATACAGTAGTATTTTCATTGGCTGCAGATATATTCTGAAATGTTGTTCATGATGGTATTGGTCTTAAAATATATATATATATAAATGCCTCAGGCCTAGGTAGTTTCAAAGATCTATATTCCGATCAGCAAATATTACTCTTGTAAAGGCCTAAGACAAAACTTTTTCTGTTGTGGACTGTACCAGCCTCTGGTGGGAAATGTCAGGCAAGTGGATGCCCTACAGATCTTTTAAGACTTCGATCCCTGGTCTCATCTAGCTGGCATGGCCAACGACAAGAGATTAGAGAAGTGGCTCTCCAACGTATCTGGAAGGCACTATGTTGCTTATCATTTTAACTGTTCTGCCTTGCCTCCTTTCTCTTCTTGCTGGAACAATTTAAATTATTAAGTACTACTGTACTTCTATTGCTTAATTCTATTATCCGATTGCTCAGACTATTTGGGTTTCCATATCTGGAAGAGCAAAGTATAAATATATCAATAAATGAAGGGATAGTAATATTGCAATAGCGTGTGGAATAGTAACACGGGAAGCGCTGTTCTTTCCAGCACAAACTGGACGTTCCCTGGCTTTCTCACACTGGACACGGCCAACGAGATCCCAAGCGTGACTGAGCGTCCCCTCTTAATGACAACAGCCATGTGTCTGCTCAAGTGTGATTAACACTCACTTGCCAAATCTCGCCCTGGGCCATTTGGAACTTGCACGCGTCCACGCTCCTTGTTTACCCCGCTGCGGCTTTCACGCGCAGCCTTTTTGTTTACCTCTCCGGCAAATGAGATAAGGTGGCTGGGAGGCTACTAAGCAATCGTTATAAAAACCCCTCGGGAGACAGCTGATCCACAACCCAGTCCAGGGAGACGACGAGGAAATAAGCTGCAACATTTTACCAGCGCGTTGCCTGGGCAGAGCGCTGGTCAGAGCATGGAGGATTCGCAGCTCTGCCTCCACAATTCTCCTCCGCTTGGAACCGTAAACCCCCGCATCTACTCCAAAGACGCTTCAGGGTAGCCGAGCTCTGCTCCAGTCGAGCGCAATCACCACGAGGGCCTGTAACAGCCAACCTGCGCTTGGTTAGCAAGCGCTTGGGGTGGTTTTGTTCCCTCCTTTCCCGCTTCTTGATCGCGCGGGAAAAATGGAGCCAGCCCGGCTAACGCAGCGTGTCTAATTTATTTGCAGGTCCGAAGGATTCTGGAGACCTTGGATCCCCACCCCAAAAGATGCCGAAAGATGGTGTGTGCAAAATGATGAGGCGGTGAGTGTGTCCAGTATTGAAAATTATGACAGCCCTTCCACGTGGGATTGTGCTGCACGAGCCGGTCTTCCTTAGTTAACTAATTCAGTGTTGTTCAATTTGGCGTACAGTGAGTGGGGAAACCTAAAAAGGAAGGAAATGTCTGACATTTACAGTTACTACCACTTCTAAAGTAGTATGTGAGATACTGGCACATTAACAATAATAAAGATCACACTGCATTCCACGAAGGACCCTTTTAAAAAAAAAGCTGGGAGGTTGATTTATGGAGGAGACCAAAGTGGTTTTATATAATTCATATTGCATGTGTTGCTCCTGTAATTGAAATGTAATTCCTAAATTGGTTATGTCTTTTGACAATGTGATATATCAACTTAGGTTGGGCACCATGAAAGGCAGCAGTTTATTAATTAGTATTTTAAGATTTATGGTGATTATAATTTTACAAGCAGGAGAGATGCATTGGTGGGATTTTTTGGCAAAATAACCACACACCTTGCATTAGAGTGCTTCAGGTGCTAAAAGGTTTTATGCACTGGCTAAAAGGAAATCCAGTATTTCCTTTGAGATGACTGGGGGACTTTAGGCCAGTCACTCTCCTTCAGCCCAGCCTACCTCATAGGGTTGCTGTTGAAGAAAAAAAAAACTGGAGGAGGAAGTGCTAGGTACACTTCCTGAACAAAGGCAGGATATAAACCTAACATACAAATATAAATATATAATAATATTACTTTTATTGTTTTACTTTATTGTTTTATTGTGTGCCACCCAGAGTCATGTCCCTGAGATGGGCGGCTATATAAATTTGAAAAAAATAAATAAATAACTTCCATTACCCATTTCAGATGCCTTCCTTTTGAGAATATCCTAATTTTAAACCATTCTGTGTTGACCTTTATTTCTTGCTCCAGTTGCACAGCCCTTCTGAGGCTACAGAAGACTGTGCAAAGCTTGCACAATATACCCACCCAGTCAGGTAAGACAAAACCATTTCTATTTTTTCCTAAAACATAGTATCAGTGAGACTCTCAGGATTATCTTTTCCATTTTTCCCAGCAGGGTTCCTGTGCCCTTAACTGCTGGCTACTGGGAAAAACTCCTTTAGGTGAAGCTGTGAATTGTATATTTTCAGGTAGTAGTTAATCATACAGAAAGGTGCCAAGAAAAGTGATAGGTTTGTATATAAGATATTTATTTGGAATTGTATCACACAAAACTTTCCAGGTTTTCAACTAGTAGCTAGAAGCCCCCTGAGTGGCTTTGGGCCAGTTACCATCTCTCCCTCCCCCCTCTCTCCCCCCAATCCATTTTACAGGGTAGTTGTGTGGAAAGATAGGGAGCACTGTGTAGGATATCCTGAGCTTATGTATGAAAGGCAGAACATAAATAGAACAAGCTAATCCAAAATATAACATGCATACATACACAATAAAGGCTTCTCAACCTGATTTCCCAATATTTCAGGCCTCTCCAAAGTTATTCCAAAGCCTTCAGAAAATTTTCTCCCAGTGCTTCCTTGGTTTACAGTGTTTTAATTTTGTTGCTTTAGTGATGTTTTCTTATGTCTTTATTCTTTTTAGCATGTGCAATGGCAGTTACAACAGATGACTTTTCATCTGGTCTGAAGCCGGCCATATCAGTTGGCAGAGTGCCTTTTGAGCTAATTAGAAGGCAGCAAAATATTACTTCCTTGTTATTTTTGTATTTTTATTGCCTGGGAACAGAAGAGGCAATGAAAATGCATTTATTTTTGAAATAAATGCTATCCTTATTTCAAGATACACTTGAAAGATTTTCTGTCTCAGATGCTAGAAGAGTTGGAGCTGCTGTTGGGATTCTGCATCTTGACTGGGAGGGATACTATTTTCTGCACACCTAAATGTCTTAGGCCATGGTTCCACCTTGTCACAAACCTGCCCTGGTAATATGTTTTTCTGCCATGTTCCTCTGATGTTGCCTTCATCTCCACCCCAGCCTGTAAGTGAGAGCACCTGACCTCTTCTTTAGCTGTACTGGCATTAAGATAGCATTTAGTCTGACTCCCTCCAAGGACAGTCTCATTCTCAATGAAGAGGCATCAAATGATGAAAGCAATGTCACCTGATAATGCCACAGACTCTGCCCCTTTTCATGCACATATGAACGGGCAGAGCTGGTGATGTGACAATGCTGTACAGCTTTTATCATTTCAATGAAAACGTTGGATCCTGCAGAGGCCTCTGCCTGAAGGTGTATAAAATCTGGTAGGTATTGTCACCATGACCTTGGAGGGAAATGAGGGGATCACAGTAACTGGCAATTGAAGCAACAGAGACCAGGTAGGGACTGCGCAACAGTTTTTGTGGACTCAAGGTTGAATGTTAAGCACTTCAACTCAGCAATGGGAAAAGACCTTAAGTCTGACTCTAAAGTTGTCACCTGCATAGTACTGTTCTTCTGCTCCTCCTGGTGGCCACGTTGTAGCATCTATCTCAATATTTTTATTATTTATTTGTATGAAATACATATCCTGCCTTTCTCATGTTTATGCACCACAGTCAAGAACAGGAACCCTAGAGCAGCTATTTGGTTGAATTTTGCTGACTGATCCAAGGCCACAAATTTCAGCCAAGTTTTCTTTGGAGCTGATCACTGTACTTTCCAAACCATGGGGCATGATTTTCAAAGCAATTGATAAGAAAGTCAGCATGGATCCATGTGGCAGATGTGTCTAAACCACCACAGTCAATGTTTCTGTCATTCCTACAGCTGCACACTGGTTACACTGTGGGTCCTTACCAGATGCAAGCTGAGCACCTCAAGATCCAAGGCCACCCATAGCATTTCAGTATGGCTTCCCTCCTCCTTTACAGACTTAGTCACCCTCTCTGAGAACAGCATAGTCTGCATAGGATGAATTAGAGCCTTGCCATGCTGCATATTTTTACTCAAAAAATTCCCCTGGTTTTTCCCCACAGATAATGGAAAATTGTCCTGTATAGATACACTTGTAGTAAGCAACGAAGTAGAACTTTTGGAGCAGTGCTAAATGTCCTTCATTGGACATGAATATTAATAACTTCCATGGAATCATTAAGTGCCCCAAATTATTAAAAACTGCAGCCACAAATTCCCCGCCTGATACCTCTGAACTCCATTTAATCTGCGGATAAGACACAATGTGCTTGAATTGTGCCAGAGAAGTTGCATTTTTTCCCATATATGCTTATTTGATTATGAAGGGTGATTATTTAAGTATTTTGGGCAAGAGGTATGATTTTTTTTAAGGCTACACTTTGAGAATGAATGGACTTACTAGATATTTAGTGCACGATCAGGTTCTGAGTTTATTATTTCTACGTGTACTTGCATTACAGTAGTGAATTAGCTGAACCACATTAGAATGATGTGTTCTAAAAATACTCTTTTCTGAATACAAGGGAAGCCTTAGATGTGAAATGACTTATGTGTTGAATAAAATTTGAATTTCCCGTTAAACATTTATTTTGTGCTTTAATATTATTGGTCTAGTAAAGTGAAGTATCAGTTTCCTAACTTTCTTGCCTTGTAACAGGAATAGAAGTGGGGATATCGATTGGGAAAATTAAAGATTCCCCTTCAATCTGGGATTTTTCCTACAAGCATTCCTGGTTATTTGTAGTACTTCTGCAGATGTGTGTATGGGGTCATGCTTGCTGTAATTAAGTATTGTGTGGTCTTAAATGAACTTACTATGTCTTCTTGCCTGTGTACACTTCTTATGGTTATTTTAAAATCCTTCCAGTTTTAAAAAGCAGTTTTTGATCTTAAGCTCCTTTTGAGAAAAGTTAGAATGTTAGTCCTGTTGAATCATCTTGAATGTGCTCAATAAAGTGGCAGTTATAAATGAATAGTTTCAATGTCAGAAGGTGCTTTGAATCTCCAGTGTTAATTGTTCTGCCTAGATAATTGACTTTACCATTTGTTTGAAAGGTTTGGATGTAAAATCTCAGCATTAGCAAGTTCTTATCCACAACAGAACAGCAGATATATATTTAAAAATAAATTTAGAAAATAAATTTCTCCTATCAAATCACAGTATATTTTGTAGAAGATTTATGACAGATTCTGAGGTAGAATGTTAATGCAAATCTGATTTCTGTGCTTTAACAAATTGAAAAGCATTTAGCTCCCCTGAGAGTATAAAGGCAATCTTTTAACAAACCTATGTATTAATTAATTCAGCGGCATATATTTGGTATAAAAAGAAAAGGATATCCCTAGTTGTGTATAGTTCCATTTTGCTGTTAAATACCACTAATATTAAAGAAGTGATGATTTATTTCAAGCTAATGGTATATTAACTAGATTGAGATGAAGCCCAGGGTGAAGCAATCTTTAATCATTCTTTAAATATTAAATTACAAACATGTCTATTTGTTTTAGGTTATTCTGGCCCAAATCAAGGTGTTTTGACTACCTGTATCATGAAGCTGAAGCACTTCTGAGGAACTTTCCTGTCCAAGCCACAATTTTTTTTTATGACGAATCAGAGAGTGAGGAAGATAGCGATGGGATGGAGCATGAGTCTGGAGCAGAAGTGGATAATTAACTGCGCTGTCTCCAAATGACCCTGTTTATATTCCTTTATTTAATTTTGATATCAGTATGTAATCATAATATTTTAAGCTAATTTATATGTAAGTTATTGTGAAATTAAAAACTCGAAGTTTTATTTTTTTTATAATACTAGTATGTGAGGTTTTTATGTCTTTTGCATAATGTCTCCTCCCTTGTCCTTCTGAAATCAGTAATTTAGTTATGCTAATATTATGCTAATATACTAATTCATAAAATGAAAAGATCTAAAACTACAGGAGTGGCCAGATTAAATAGGGGTGAGATGTTAGAAAAGATGGGTTGAGAGGTTCCATATCAGGATTCAAAACTTTTTTTTTCCTCAGAAAGAACAGTAATTTTTGATTTCTTATACATGTAACTAAACATATATAAAACATATCTAAAGTGCTATCACTGGAAGTGAACCACATGCAAAACTTCTCAGGACCTCAACCTTGTGGTTTTCAGAGTTACAGTAACAACATGTGTGAAAGGAAGGAACATACATTTCCAATTTTTTACACCCAGTAAAATGTATTCTCATCCTACAAACTGCCTTTCAAGTTGCCTTATTTCCAATCTAGTAAAATTAATGTTGCAATCCAATACATATTTCTATTGGAGTGAGTCCCAGTGAAGGCAATATGACTTATTTCTGAATCAGTACACATTAAGGGTACATTGCACATAACTGAAACTTCCTAGAGATTAAATCCATTCAGACTGAATAAGTACTAAATATATGGCTCTTTATTTTTTTAACTTTTATTGTTCACGGGTATGATTTTATTACTGTGAGCTGCCTTGCTGAAATAAGCTGAAGTGACTCACAAAAGTGATGTACAATACAGTAAATGATGAAAACAAAAAAATATACTGTATATTAAAGTTGCATATTGAGGAAGGAAAAATATAAATATAGCAGTACTTGCAGGAAGGTCAAAATCCCCAAGACAGTGACTATGATGCCACCTCCATCGTGTTGCTGATTTACGCACCAACACCCACGCTCAGTGCAGGGTCACAAATCACCCTGCTTTAGGGCCTACTAAGAAGCCCATGTTTTTAGAGCTTCCCTACATAATAGGGTGAGGCTGAGAGGTCTTTGTGGGGAATGCCATTACTTTATGAGCTAATGCAGTAAAATGCATGTCTTTGCAGTCTTATGTCTTGAACTTAATAACGGTTCTTACGTTCTATTAGAGAAACGTGGAAACAACCCAAAACTTACTTAAAATATATTGGAAAAAGAGCATAATGCTAAATGCAGTTAACTGATTTCTTTTAAAACTTGTTCTGGTTGAAAAATAATCCTCCATGAGAAATTTATTTATTTATTTATTCGGGTTTGCCTTTTCCTCCAGTCAGAAGCCCTCCCCCCTCCAGCTCCATGCAGAAATCATTCATCAGCGAGCATTCAAATAGATAGAAAATGTGAGCAAAGGTAAAGCTATGCAGTTGAGCTAAGCAAATAAATGACCCCTGACATTTCTGTCTGTACCTTCCCTGCCAACATTACTCTGCTCCCCAGTCAGGAAATTTACACTTAGTTCTTCCTACATCAGAAGCTGCACCCAGAATAGAATGGGGAACAAGGAACTTCCAGCTCTGTCTTCTAGCCCGCTCCCCGGCCTCTCACTAAGTATTTATAAAATATTTTAGAGTAACTATCTAGCCTGCAGGCTCCTAAATCCACTACAACTCAAACAGGCATAGGATTTTAGACCAGGTTAGTAACTTCTAATATCAACGACAGGATGCTGAGTTTTCCTCAGTGCCACGGGCAGTTTTTAAATTATGTTGTCTTTGTTAATCTACATACAGTATTAGTTCCATGTGATGACATTTCAGAGAAAGCATATTGGATCGACTGGATATTTCCCCTGTGTAGGCCTGCATAAATATACGTACAGCCCTCTCCAATATAAGGGCTGGGCAGTGTTTCAGAGACAAAGGGAAAATAGTGTTTTGGAGTGTGCGAGGTCATGAACTGAGCACCTGTCTGCAATTCCTTAGAGCAGATGCATCTTTTCCCACGATCATGTGGCTGCCCTCCACAGCAGAAGCATGACCCTGGAAGAGACATACTGTATTCATTTTAAGGTGCTGCGGGCAAGTGCTATATATACACCCACATCCTCCAGAACATGTGTTCTGCCTTCAAATCTGAAGTGCTGCAAAATACGGCATTGTTTCCTTCTGCTTTGTGAGATTAATAGGACAATCGAATGCATGTCTACCTGGAAGTAAATGTCACTATTCCAAGATACCAATTATTTTTATCCTTTAATATACAGAAAAAGAAAACGATAAAAACATATTGCACACAGAGAAATCAATCAGTCCGGTTTTAATGTATCATCCGGCTGTGATCATGCAGAGTAGTAGTGATCAGTCTTTCCGCTGCACCTATAGGAAGCCAGTTCACAGACAGAAGCGAATAGTGTACATATAATTGATCCAGGAATGACATACCGGGCTCACCTTGTCTTTCCAATATCAAATATTATTTGTTTATTTATTTATTTTTATTTATATGTCAAATGTAGTCACCACTCATCTCACTCAAAGAGCGACTCTATTCTTTTGCTTGATAAATCTACTGTTGTTCATATAGTGATACTCAATTTTTCTGCAAATGTATATTCACATTTTTAAATGGTATTGTTCTGCGTAACACCATATTAACAAAATTATAGATATTAAACCAGTACAGGTATCATACGAGTAAGTGTCCCTCACCCATTTTATACTTCCAATGTAAGATTCATACTATGCTGTTTTGAAACAGTCTCTGAGGTAACCGATGAACTTAAAAGCCAATCTTTCTCTGAATTAATCTCAAGATCACAATAAGTATACTTCATATTCTTTAAAACCTTAACCATTGATTTGTTAATATAAAGTATTCCAGAGTTCTTGAAAACAACTAATATTTACCATAATTTTCATCACAGTATTAAAAATATATACTATAGATTTAAAATCACCCAAATATTCTTAGTGAGACTATGATCATTAATAAATGGAGTATGTTTATTAAACACTTAAACTCCAATATTAAAAAAAAATCCTTCCAAGTTACTTATTTCTTGTTCCACCACCACTTTTGAGCATGCGTTAATTAAAATTACTACACCTTCAGCAGATTTTGAATTTCCAGTAATATATACTTGACCATGAGCTTCCCAACTTCTAGATGGTTCCTTTTTCTGTGAAAGCAAAGGAATTTCTTCTAAAACAGCAGGATCAGGTTTGATGCTGCCCAATTTAACAGGTATGTCTCCTCTTTAAAGGACATCTCAGGCTTTTTATATTACGCACACACACACACTCAGTTTTATGGTAGGTTGGTGGCAGCACAAGATCTTAGCTGATCTTCAAATGTTAAGCTGGGTCAGATCACAGAGGAGACCATCAACACCCGCAGGACTGTAGGTCAGAGTGTAAATCATCCTTGAAAAAGGCAATGAAATAACACTTCATATTGTTGCCAAGAAAACTACATTGACGTGCCCATGAAATGATTATTAGATTTTTATCCCACCTTTATATACACACACTGGAGGCCTAGAACTCACCTCAGTTTCTAGACCAGTACCTTAACCATTACACCAAACTGGCTCTCTTATTAGTTATCAGAGGTAACTGTTACCCAAAGCAAACCGTGATGCCTAAATGGCTACACACCCCAAAATACAATTACATACTTGTGCCGTTACTGATGGAACTGGGTCACAGTATTTGCATGAGCATATCATCCTGTAGGTGTTAAGTTGCCCCCCCCCTCGCCCCCGCCACTGCAAACACCGGTAGCTCTGACTTTACCCATTGATCTGTTGCCACAGGACTAAGAGACCCTTCTCAGTTTACCACTTCCTGGGATGACTAATTCATTAATAGACCAAATATGTTTGGGAGCGTTGCTTCAATACTCTTGGTTGTTGCTGCTTTGAAATGAGTATGCAACGATTATACTCTAAACCTTAGTGAATTTACTAAGATTTCCTTCCGTGCCAATATTCAGGACGGGCTCTACATTAAGGAATCCGACCCGGATCTCAAAAGACTGACATATATACAGTTACAGAGCTTAAAAATTGATTTCATCTTATTGTAAAGGTATTCTACCATGCCGTTCAAAGCCCTCCGCAGCACACTTGAAGCCTGTGCAACGCGCGGATCAACCAACAAGGACGGGCAAGAACGTCAAATAAACGGAGGGCGACTTTTCTTCGCAGCCGCGAACGCCGCCGACGCTCCTTCCCCACGTCAATCAATGACCAGATTCAAGCGCGCGCCCAATCGAGGCGCAAGAGCGTCTGCCGCAAGAAACAGCTCGCGCGTGCTCCTGACGCGCGCCTGCGCACTCTCCTCCCTCCCTTTCCCGCTTCTCCTCCCGGGCTGGTTTGACGGCAGGTCGAACCCGGAAGCGGTTGAGCGTCTCTCCGGCTCCGCTTCTATTCAGGGAAGGGGAGGATTGTTGGTCTCCCGTCGGAGCGTCTGACTGCGGCGGCAGGATGCTGAACGCGCCTTCTCAGTCTTTTCCTGCCCCCGACTCACAGCAGCGGGTGGCCCTGGCGGGACGCAGCAAGGTGCGGGGCTGCGAAGTTGCTTTGGAGTCCCTCTAGGTGGTGAGGCTGCTGTGCCTCACGGTCCCACGAGAGGCTGGGGGTGTCGGGTGGTTTTGCGTAGCAGCGCTTGTAGAGATGAAGTGAGGAAGGACGCTTCTTCGGCTGCTTAGGGGGGCTCTTGCATCGTAAATCACCAGGTGGCGCGATTTCCAGCGGGAGACGTTACACCTGTTTAATTTCTGCCTGTCGTGGAGAAATCGTCCGACGGAAAAATTGTGTTAGCGAATGAAGCAGAGAGGTTTTTGTAGTTATGTTGGCTTCTTAATGGTGTCTGCGTTTTGTCGTAACAGAGAGATACAGTATTCACAATTGCTTAATCAGTCATTTGTAAAACAGAAGGAAGTTCCGGTATTTAAACTTGTTTTGGAACACAGCCTATATATCTGGTTGTCTTTCCTAAACGCTTCTAATTAATTCTTTCACATGTTTAGGACTGAGATTTTATATTCTTGGATCAAATTACAGTGAGATTGGGGAAGATGAAAAACATCTTGGAAGTGGTGGAGAAGCACTAAGATTATGTCCCATCAAATTGGTTTTTGTATGTGAGAAGATGAGCTTTAAATATGCTCTTTATTGATATGGACTTAACTATTTGCTGTGATTATGAAACTGTAAAGCCAAGTCATTGATCTGATCTGTACATAAAAGTCTTGAAAGTGGAATAGAGCACATGAGGTCTTTGTAAGTTGCTTGACAACTGTACCAACTGGTCAGCTGCTTCTATTCTCCAGAGACTTATGGAGGAACTCATGGGGCACTTAGTCAGAGTGCAGTTGTGATAGAGCAAGCCCACATCTATGACCACACATTGCAAGATCAGGAAATGTGGGAAGCCCCTTTTGGGGAAATGGAGTGAACAGTACAAGATCAAATCACTATTTCCTTTGGTTTTTTTACATCATGTTCTTAATATCTTTGGCTTACTATTTCTTACTTTCTGCCCTGTGCATAATATTGCTTACCCTGAAAAGTTGAATTGATGTAGTATTTAGCTTTGTGTGTCAGTTGTTTGATGAATAAATATCTGTGATGTAAGCTTCAGGAACATTGTTGTAATTTCAGAGTTGCTTCATATAAGAGGAACTGAAATTCATACACTGAGAAAAACAGACTAACAGACTTTTTAAGGCAATTACTTGTATGTAGGTGACCCTTAGAGAGCCGGTTTCATGTAGTGGTTAAGGCACCAGGCTAGAAACCGGGAGACTGCAAGTTCTAGTTCTGCCTTGGGCACAAAGCCAGATGGGTGACCTTGGGCCAGTCACTTTCTCTCAGCCCTAGGAAGCAGACAATGGCAAACTACTTTTGAAAAACCTTGCCAAGAAACTGCAGGGACTTGAACAAGCAGTCTCTGAGAATCAGACATAATTGAACGGATTAAAAAAAAAAAGGTGACCCTTATATATTCTGAAAACAGCACTTTTTGACCAACCCTGTTTCCTCATTTACCTAAATTGTACCTTATTCGTTACTTCACTGTCTTTCCCAGTGATGGAGAGTTATTGACTTTCCATATGTAGCTGAACAGTAGCTCCAGCTACCGCAGTTAGTTGTGTTGGATGCTGTAGTTCAACAGCTTCTGGAAAGCCGTGTGTTTCATTGATTGATTAGATTTATTATTAGCTTTTGTATAGGAGATGAAGGTGGCGTATGTAGTACTCCCTCTGTTTGGATTCAGTAATTTCCAATTTCTTTTGGAAAAACTGTACATTACAATATGTAAATAAATGCACATGTGGAATATACACTTAATAAATAACTACTTGATCTTTTCACCATAGTCATATCCTGCTGAAACTTACTCTGTGCTATTGTGTATAGCTTTGCATAGATTGTGGTAGCTTTTATTGTGGCAAACTAAGGAGAAATTGTATTTACTGTATAGTGGTCCTATATAACTTGTAGAGGGGAAAGGGCCAGACTGATACCATAAAAATAATTGTGGATCACAAAAGAATACCTGGTGCGTGAATCAGCTGTTCAGCGGCTAGTGGAATGGTGGCAGCATTGGAGGTGGTGTGTTATTGGAGGCGCTTGGCAGCAAGTGGCTGTGAACAGCTAGCAGCAGATCCTTGTGGTGACATTTAGTGGCAGTGGATTATTTTTCAAAAAAATATCTGCGGGCTGCACAAGGCTGCTTAGTGGGCCACATGCGGCCCCTGGGCCACATGTTGTCCAAACCTGCTATATAGGATAACAAGACTATTTTATTTACTTTGCTAATGATCTTTTTTCTCTTCTCTTTTCTCTTTTTAGGTACCTTTGAAATCAGGTCGAAGTCTTATGGACTGGATACGGTTAACCAAAAGTGGAAAAGATCTAACTGGTCTAAAAGGAAGATTATTAGAAGTTACTGAAGAAGAGCTTATGAAACATAATAAAAAGGATGACTGTTGGATATGTATTAGAGGTGGGTTGTTCTGTTGCCAATTCTTATAGTTTGTATAGTTTGTTCTCCACTATATCTTAATCACTGAGATAAGATAGTAAATCTCAGGGGCAAGGAATTTGAAAGAAGAATATGAGGAATAGCAACTTTTTAAGCAGGTAGATATCTTGCATTTTATGGATAGCTGATAAAACAACTTTTCTTACCATTTGCTGCACAATTCTACTAGATTTGGAAGACTTATTTCTGTGTTTATAAATATTCACAAGGTCTGTTTTTGTAGAGGTGTGCACACTTTGAAAATCATTCAGAAGTGATTCAGTCCTTTGTGAATACAGAGCCCCAAATAGCCTGAATTTGGGGGCAGGTCTGCACTAGCCTGTAAAAACAGACAATGTTGGTTTAAGAACTGTAGTAACTTTAAGTAAGTTGACTCTTTAAAGGAACATTTTTCTCAAGCTCTTGCAGAAACTTGAAAAAAGTCAAGCTGCTTTAATGAAAAAAGAGACATGCTGCACTTGCGTGTGGTCTGAAGCAATTCACAGACATCCTGTTTTCTACTAACCATATTATTTCTGTTTCTTTTGAATTCCCTGTCTGAGAAACTGAGTCTAGCATAGGTATTGTTGTTTTCGTTGCTGGAGTTCTTACATGTTTGCCTGGCTGGCTTAGAACATATGTCATTTAATGCCCTATAAAATATAAAACAAAAGTGACAGAAGAGATTGTAATATCCCTAACAAATGTGTTTTGGATGAAGGAAGGACAGATATTATTTATTTATTTACCATATTAGATTTAGATCTGCCTTTCATTCAGAAGCAGTAGATGGCACAGTGCTCCCTTCTCCTATTTCCCCATAATAACTCTGTGAGATAGGTTGGGTTCAGAGTCACCAGGGAGCTTCTGTGAGGAGTATGCAACCAAATAATCTCTGAATTACAGAATTAATTACAGCACCTGTAACAGTATAATTAATTAAGATACGAATACAGAGCTGGCTGCACCTTCTGTAGATTATTGCCATGATGAAGAACCTGTTGATGAAACTATGATGTTGAAGTACTGTATCCTAGATAAGTATCAGCATACAATGGAAATTCCTTGGCTTTTCCTGAATTCTTCAAACAATTATTTAAGTGGTTAGAATATTCTCCATGAAGTCCTTGGCGCTCTCTGAGCTTGGTTGTTTGTTAGCAGATGCTTCATTACCCAACTAGGTAACCTCATCAGTGCGAGTGAGTGTGGGTTTTGCTCCCTGTTTATATACAGTAGCTTGCCCTGCCAGTGCTGGTGGGGGTGTGGTTTTCTCCTTGGTAGTTCCTTGATTAGGCTGTTGTTTTTTTTGAAATCTTTATTAATTTATTTAATAAACATAGAATTACATACAAACAATAATATCTTACAATACAAAAAAGAAAAGAAGAGAGAAGAAAAAGAAAAAAGAGGAGAGGAGAGAGGGAAAAAAAAAATAAAAAAAAGGAGGATAAGATGAAAAATAAATAAATAAATAAATAGAAAGATTAGGGTTTCCAACTTTCTAGACGGTACAGCTTAGTATCCTAGCGTGTTATTATTATTTTTTCCTTAATTCTCTAAATTGCCTTCAATAATTCTAATAAGAAATTAAACAATTAAGTAATTTGCTATTTATATACTATATATTCATATTAACTTTTTGAGTCCATTCCACATATTTGAAAAAAGGTGTCCAGTCCTTTTGAAAAACTTCCATATTTTTATCATTTAGTTGGTCTGTCAGTTTTGCCATTTGTGCCAAATTTAGGGATTTAAGTATACATTCCTCCACAGATGGGATTAATTCTTCTTTCCACTTTGCAGCGTAGAGAATTCGGGCCGAAGTAATCAAATACAGTAGAAGTTTTCCATAGTTTTTTTCCAAATCTTTGTTCATAAAGCCCAATAAATAGAGTTCTGGTAATTTATCAATATTAACTGCCAGCATTTTACAAATTATATTATGTATAGATGACCAAATTTTTTTCGCTTTTTTACAGGTCCACCACATATGGTATAAAGTTCCAATTTCTTTTTTACATTTCCAACAGACATTTGACATATTTCGAAACATTTTCGATACTTTTTCAGGGGTGGTATACCACATGTACATCATTTTATAAAATTTTCTTTTAAATTATAATTTGATGTAAATTTTAATCCCTTAATCCACATTCTTTCCCAAACATCGTATTCAATATTGTATCCAAAATTTTTCTCCCATTTATTCATACATTGCTTAATTTGTACATTTAGTATTCTCATTTGTAATAACATTTTATATATTTTAGAGATCATGTGGTCATTATTAGCATAGATTTGTTCATCCCACCAAGATAGGTTTTTTGTAAATTTGTAACTTTTAGCATCTATTTTAAATTGTTCTTTTAATTGAATATATGTAAACCAATGACATAAATATCCTTCATTTTCCAATTCTTCTCTTGTTTTCATTGTAAATTTAGTCCCTTCAAATTTTATTAAATCCAAATATTTTAAGTTTCCTATTGTTTCTCGCCTTACAAAAGCTTATTGTGGGGAAATCCATAGTGGTATTGTCGATGTTAGAGTAGATTTATATTTTTCCCAAATTTTAAGAATAGACAGTCTAATACAATGATTGTTAAATGTTTTATTTACTTTCAATTTGTTATACCGTAAGAAGCCGTGCCATCCAAATTTTAAATCATGCCCTTCTAAATTTAGTAATTTATGATCTTGTAGGGTGATCCATTCTTTTAACCATAATAGACCACATGCCTCATAATATAGCCTGAAATCGGGAAGACCCAAGCCTCCTCTTTCCTTGTCTTCTTGTAGTAATTTAAATTTAATTCTTGGTCTTTTCCCTTGCCAAATAAATTTTAAAAGATCTTTTTGCCATAAATTAAAACTTTTATCAGTTATAAATATTGGAATAGTTTGAAATAAAAATAGCATCTTCGACAGAATATTCATCTTAATTGCAGAGATTCATCCCATAAGTGATAAATTTAATTTTTCCCACCTCAATAAATCTTGTTTAATTTCCTTCCATATTTTAACATAATTATTTTGGAATAAATCACTAGTATTGGTTGAAATCTCTATCCCTAGATATCTAACTTTTTTGACATTATTAAATCCTGATTTAATTTCTAATTTATTCTGATTATTTTGTGGCATATTTAAATTTATCATCTTCGTTTTTTGATTATTTATTTTAAAACCAGCTAATTCTCCATATTCTTGTAGTGTCTTTAATAAGTAATCAATTGATATTAACGGGTTTTGTAAAATGATAACTAAGTCATCCGCAAAAGCTCTTAATTTATATGTTTCTTGTTTAATCTTTATCCCTTCAATTCGATGATCCTTTCTAATAGCTTCTGTTAGAACCTCCAATACCAATATAAATAATAAAGGAGATAGCGGACAGCCTTGCCTTGTTCCTTTTTCTATTTGACATTCTTGTGTTATCTCTTCATTGATCACAATTCTGGCTTTTTGAAATGTATAAATTGATTTTATTGCTTTTATAAATATATCGCCAAAATCCATCAATTCTAAAGTCTTAAACATAAAATTCCAATTTAGATTGTCAAAAGCTTTTTCAGCATCTAAAAATAACAACATAATCTGTTTTTCATTATGAAATTGAGCATATTCTATTATATTTAAGACCGTCCTTATATTGTTTTTTATGTATCTTTGGGGTAAAAAACCATTTTGGTCATAATTAATTATTTCTTGAAGAATTGTTTTTAGTCTTTCAGTTAAAATTAAAGTAAATATTTTATAATCATTGTTTAATAACGCAATAGGTCTATAATTTTTGCATAGTGACGGGTCTTGTTTTTCTTTTGGGATTAGTATGATATTTGCCTCTGACCAAGATTTTGGTATTGGATTTCCTAACAGAATCGCATTCAATAAATCTTTAAGTGGTAACAAAGTTTGATCTTGAAAATATTTATAATAACTTGCTGAAAATCCGTCTGGACCTGGAACTTTGCCTATTTTCAATTTTCTAATTGCCTCTATAATTTCCTGGGTTGTGATGGGATTATTAATTAATGCTTTTTGGTCTTTAGTTAATTTCTTTAAATTTTGTTTTAATAAATAGTTCTCAATTTTATCAATTGAAATTTCTTGTTTCTTATATAAATTTGTAAAGAAATTATGAAATGCCTTTTTAATTTTTTCATTGTCAACTAATTCTTTCCCATTTTCTCGAATTTTAGTAATATTTTTTTTCCTTTTCTTAATTTATATGCTAGCCATTTTCCAGCTTTATTAGCATATTCAAAATTTCTTTGCTTAATATATCTCAATTTTCTTTCAATTTCATCTGTTGTAAGTATTTTTAATTGCTGCTGTAAAATTTTTATTTGATGGTTTATACCTTCATCTGATGGACTTATTTGAAGATTTTTTTCTTTTATCTCAATTTGGTCAAGAACTGTTTGAATTTTTTGTTGTGTTTTCCTCTTTAAGCAACTATTTAAATACATAAAATATCCTCTCATATATGCCTTGCTAGTATCCCATACTGTCCCAATGCTCACTTCATTATTTAAATTCCATTCAAATAATTCTTTCAATTTCTTTTGGCAATCTTCTACAAATTCTTTATTTCTCAACAAAGTTTCATTTAATCTCCACCTATAACTTTTTGGGTGGAGTTTTATAGCCAATTGAACTGGATTATGGTCTGAGAAGGATCAGGGAAGAATTGATACATTTAGAATTTTATTTGCCAAATTTTTAGATACCCATACCATATAGATCCTGGAGAACAATTTGAATCTGTCTGAATAAAATGTATAATCTCTAGCCGTACCGTTTTTATATCTCCAGGCATCTACAATCTACAATAGCCAAATTTTCTGACATATCAAAAAAAGATTGGGGCAATTTTCCTTGATTTTTTTTAATTTGTTGTTCAGGTTTTCTGACAATAATTGGTAAGGTAACTCCATTCCAATCTCCCATCATAATCCAATTGTTATAAGATAATTCGGAAAGTTCATTTAATAAATTTTGATAGAATTTATTCTGATTATCATTAGGGGCATATACTCCAACCAGTATTGCTTTGGAGTTTTGTAATTCTAATTCTATTATTAAATATCTCCCATTTTTATCAACACTTATTAATTTAGGATTTAGATGGGGTTTTACATATATTGCAATTCCATTTTTTTTTTTTTTCATTTGCTGCTATAAATTCATTTCCTAATTTGTTATTTACCAAATAGTTACTATCTTTTTTTGCAATATGAGTTTCTTGAAGACATATTATATCTTGTTTTAATTTGTATAAATAGTGAAAGACTTTTTTCCTTTTAGCTAGGGTGTTAGCTCCATTTATATTCCAGGAAAGGCATTTTAATTCACTCATTGGAAAGGAGTATTGCAAATTCTTTAGAACTTGAAGCTAGTTCCTCTGCACTTTGTTCCTCTGTATTTAAACGTTTCACTTTACTTTCTTTACTTTTTGGCCTTTCCCTTCTATCTGTTTCTGATTCTAAATCTTTCTTATATTTTCTGAGAAATTCCTGAGCCTTAAAAATAGTATTCAATTTATATCTTTGTTGTTGGAATGTGACATTCACTCCTTCCAGTACTTCCCACCTAAAGGGGATTTTATTTCGTTTAAGGACTTCGGTAAGAAAGAAATAATCTCTTCTTTTTTTTAATATTCTCAGTGGTATGTCTTTCAATATCATAATCTCCTCTCCTTCAATATTAATTTTTTTCCCCCAGGAGGCCTGTATTATCAAATCTTTGGTCTTCTTCCTCGCAAATTCAATTATTATATCTCTTGGTTTCCGATTAATTTTTGCATATTTCGAATTAACTCTAAATATTTTTTCTATATCTTCTTCTAGCCTTTCTTCCTCCCATTCAATTAAACTTGCAAGCATTTGAACCACTATTTCTCTTATTTCTGCCTCTTTTTTTTCAGGTACACCTCTAAGTCTAACACAATGTTCTTTTTCTTTTAACTCTAACACAGTTAATCGGTCTAATTCTATATCATTTTCTACTTCTAATTTCTCCACTCTTTCTCTTACCTCTTGAATATCTGCTTTTATTCTTTTGTCCATTGTCTCTAACTTATGATCTAACCTTTTTTCAAAGCCATCTATTTTCTCCTCTAATAGTTGCGTTAAATTTTGAGTAATATTTTGAATTGTTTTTTGCATAAAATCTTCAAACATAGCTTTCAACCATTCTCCTTCCCCAGTTTCTGAGCCTCTCCTGTTCTGTCTCCTTGTGTTCATTTTGTCCTTATAAAAACTTTATTTACCTATCTTAATCACTACACCTAATGTTATATTTATCTATATAAAGCAGTGTATAATATTTATATCAAAACATACTGTCCTTACTCATGACACATACAGAGCATACAATTCAAGATAATCTTATAAACATCTGCAATATAGTCCAATATGGTGGTAGAAATTAATTAATTAATTCTGTTCCTTTTAAGTGTGGACTGGCAGTAAAGTTTTTTTTGTCTCCAAAGTATAGAAAAGTTTTTTTTTCCTCCTCCGCTTAGAAAGTTTCTTCTTTTTCACTTTTGTAGTCAAAAGTTGTTGTTTCTTTTACTAGAGATGAAGGGGGCTGCAGAATTGCCTAGATGACTAGGCTACTCAAACGGGTTCTACCGATGTGCCTCCAGGCTTCCTGGCTGCTTTGTTGTTGCGGCGAAAGTGAAGTATTGAAATAGAAAGCAAAGCTTTTGCCTGCCGCCCCGAAGCCGCTGGAGTCTTTCGTCAGCAGCGCTCCTTTTCTCGCGCTGCCTACGAGGTCTGCCCGTCTCTCTCCAACTCCGCAGAACTCTCAACCTCCGCGTGGTAGATATCAATTTTTCCGAGCTGTTACAAGGCTCGACCAGCCGCCATATTCCTTCACCAGAACCCCCCCCCCCGGTAGTTCCTTGATTAGGGTATTGTTTTCTGCTTGATTGTTTTCCTGGTGTTAATCTCTGCTTTTCTGGGTATTGGCTGCTGGAGAGAGACAATAAAAACGCTAGGAAGGAAACAAAAGACCAAAACACGTCCTCTCACAGAGCACCGAAAAGTAAATTAAGCTGACCATAGAGATAATGTATAATGTTTATGTAAGCCTTTTTATACACAATATCAGTATTTTACACTAGATGGCATTCCTAGTATGTATAACAAAGTTTTTCAAATACTGTATAACCAATCTATTACATTTATGTCAGGCTGGGAAACAGGTATATTTTGCCAATTTATCTTCTACTGTTGGTTTCCTGACTTAGTTATTTCATTAGGAGGTCATTCTAATTGCTGCTGACTTTATTTTCTTTTGTGCATTAGATTACAGTGTTCCATTTTACGTGGGCTGTGCGCAGAGCCCTGAGATCACTTGGAAATGAAACATGGCTTATAATTTTTAAAAAGACATAAATCGTAAATTGACACAGTTTCAATTCAGACCACTAGGTTTTAAGAAATAATGGCTTGTTACTTTCTCCCCCAGCTTGTCCTACAATAGGGTTATGGTTATTGATGTCCATTGCCATGGATGAAATGTTTTGACAACTACTTTTAGAATGAGTGATAATAAACATGCCATTTAAGCAACCTTTAGTTTCAGTAAACTCTGCACATTTAAATGGGATTTTTAATCAGTCTGTTTTTTGCTTTCTAGGGCTTGTTTATAATGTAACACCGTATATGGAATATCACCCTGGTGGAGAAGTTGAGTTAATGAAAGCTGCAGGAACTGATGGCACAGATTTATTTGATCAGGTAGCAACAGCGGAGTTGGTGTTCACTGTAGTGTGCAGCAAAATATTTTGATAAAGTGTTCTGTTCCCTGAAGAAGAAACTGCTATTTTGCAGTGTATCTTGTTAAAACATATTATAAGAGATAATGATTAGTTTATAATATAAACTAAAAGTACTCCAAAGGAAGTAGAAAACCAGTGTGGTCCACAATCTTTCTCTCTCTTTCTCCCTCTCTCTCTTCACCCAGACACAGACACATAGATGCACATACCTATCTATGGAGATGTTCACCTCAGATAAAAGTGAATTTTGTGACCTGAACTTCTTTTTTTTTTTTTAAACATTAAAAAATAAAATGTACAACACAGTTAGCATACAGTTAGTTTTGAAATAGTGGATTTAGAGTTTACCTGAGGAGGAAATGCATTATTTCTTTACTTGCTATCCCTGCTTTGAAATAGTGTGTAGAATAGGCAATGTACTACTGTAGTTCAGGAACTACCTTTGTTTTTGTTCATTTAGCAACTTAGTGTATTGGTGTTGCTTAATTTATGGGATTTAGTATATTTTTATGGTTGTTTAGAAGTATGTTAACCTTAGTGAATAACTGTCAAACATACAGGTAGTCCTCGCTTAACTACCATTTCTTTAGTGATGGTTTGGACTTACGACAGTGCTGAAAAACCGACTTGCGACTGGTCGTCACACATACCACTGTCACAGCATCCCTATGGTCACATGATCATGATTTGAGTGCTTTGCAACCAGTTCACCTTTATGACTGTTGCAGTGCCCTGTGGTCACGTGATTGCCATTTTTACCTTCCTAGCCAGCTTCTGGCAAGCAAAATCAATGGGGAACTGCTTAACAACCATATGGTTCACATAACACCCACAGTGATTCACTCAACAACCACCACAAAAGATTGTAAAATCGGGTTGGATTTGTTTAATGACTGCTTCGCTTAGCAACTGAAATTCAAGTCCCAAATGTGGTCATTAAGCGAGGACTGCCTTTAAGCTTACTTTTTTCCTTGCAGGTTCATCGCTGGGTCAATTATGAATCAATGCTGAAAGAATGCTTGGTTGGAAGAATAGCAGTGAAACCTGCAGCTTCTCTAAAAGGTACACTGTCATGTTCACCATTCCAATGTTGCCGGTACATCGTAACTTCATTCCATCACATGTGTTCAATTTCGGTGGCCTGAGACAAGAATTATGGGAGTGGTCATGTAATACGTCTCAACAGCAGTAGCTTCTGGCTGACCTAGTCTGGGTTTAGAAACTAAGCTAGGTTGTCCACTAGGGAGTTTCAGATATATAGAATAGATTGGGAAATGGAAACTATATTCTGGAAGAAGATAGCAGCAAGCCTACTTCTGTGCTGTTGCCAGGAAATCTGTATTGGTATGTCTTATTAAGAGGTGAACTTGAAGATGCTTTTACATTTTAGTTTAAAATATATAGAGGAGAGCAGGTTGCTTGTCTCTGATGAAGATTAAATGATGTTAAGTTTAAATATGAGGATCAACAATAGGAGTTGCCAATCAGAGAATCCCTGAGCAAAGTTTCTTCCTGTGTTACATTTCAAAACTGAAAACTACAGAATAGCTTGAGTTTGATTACTTGGAAAGCAGCTTGGACTTCCGGCTGAATGCCTCCCACTTGCAACGTCTTGTAATGAGCTCCTCCAACAAGTTCCTTTTATTTCTATTTTACCACATTTTAAACTCACCATTCAACTTCAGATAGTTTTTTTATCCTACTACGGAGCCTCCCTTGCTTATTTATGTTTTACTTATACCACTTATCTCTTGATATGGGAAAAGGAAGAAAAGACAAAGGACTCCCTTGGCAATGCAACCCTCTTCTAAACCGCTGAAACAACAGAAGGTGGACAGATTTGTTACAAGTAAGCGAACCTTGTCAGTAAACTATGATTCCCCAACTTACTTACTGAATAGAAAGGATTCTTTGGAGTGGGACTTACAGGCTGAGATAGAGAGTCAGCAATTGTTGGAGTTTTCTTCATCATTGCTAGAAAATGCGTCTTCCCCAGAGGCTGTTGCTGTCTGCACAGCTGCTGAACAATTAAATAAGGAAGGACTCCTTGATCATAAAAGCTTGGAAGTCCAAAACACGTTGGAATTTATAACCAGACACAGTCTATTGACGGCACAGACAGTTCTCTCAATCTTTGATTTACTGACTACGATCAAAACTCAAGTTGATTCTTTAAGAGACTCCCTGGCTGAATTTGGCAGGAGTCCTGCAAATCAAACTGAGGCCTCTGATAAAGCTAAGGGCTTACACCTGCATCACTCCTCTCAGTCAGGCTGCGGAGGAAGGGAAGTTTCAGCCTCTGAAGTTAACCCTATATTAGGAGCTAAAAGGGAAGATAAGAAAATGACTAACATCTGTATAGAAATGGATGAAAAGGGTAAAAAACCTGTATTAGGTAAATGTTACTTACAACCCAATAAGATAGCCCTTCAAATACAAACTAATAGAATTAATGGAGGCAAATGGGAGTCGAAAAGAGCTATACTGCAATCATTAAGTCAGTTACTAAGATGTGAGAAACGATTTGTGGATTTACAAAAGATAGACTGGCTACCAGCCAGGGGCAGCTTTAGATGGATTCTCTTGACTTCTGGTCTTTCTGTGATACCAAGTATGCTTCTAAAAATGAAACCTTTTCTGAATACTTTCTCAATATTCCCAATTCAAGTTTTTCATTCAGAGGAAGTTAGTCCCCTTATAATTCAGCATAGTCAAGAGAGTGTTAGAAATTTAACTCATAGTAGAAATACTCCTGCAGATAAATCCAAGGACGCCTCATTAATGGAGACTATGCCAAGGAACAATAATAGTAAACATTTTCTCCATCCGATAACAACTCAGTTGCCTCCTGTTCCTTTAGAACGGAACTTAATTAACTTATCCAGTGTTCTACCAGATAATAGACAAGTTGATACACTTAAGAAATTAAATGACTTAAAAGGAGCTTTAATGGCAACTTGCCACACAGTGAACCCTCTATTAAATTTAACACTTCAAACAATGCAAGAAGGAAGTCCTCACTTGGGACAACAATTTGAATGCACTGAAAAGAGAGAGCAAACTACCTGTAGGCAGAAAGCTGTCAATGAGAACCAAGAACTACAAAATCCAGATGTAATATCTGAGATAGAGGAGTCTTTTGCTCTCACTACAAGTATTAATATCACACAGAAGCAAGTGGAAACAACTAAAGCAAAAATTATTATAGTGGCCCAAGTTCACGAGCAACCCTTAGAAATTTCCAACCTTGGCTCTTTAGAAGATGGGGATATGGATGGGACCCACTTGGGTCATAAAGAGGGTTTGTCTAGATCAAGGATATTAACGCATATGGCCTGATGTTACGTAGACCAGTGTAAGATAAATCCCCTGAAAATTATTTCGTGGAATTTAGCCAGATGGTATCGTAACAAAGGCCTTAACCATTTAAATCATTTGTTAGATACGGATATCCTTTTGCTTCAGGAAACTTGGACAGCTGATGATCTTGTATTCAATGGCTATTATTCATACAAGTTGGAGGCAACCGCTGGCAGAGGGCCAGGGCGGATGAAAGGTAGACTGGGAATTCTTATTTCTACCACTCTGAGAGTAGGCCATAAATCCATTCAGCCACTTAATCAAATAACTATGGCTTTACTCTTAGATCTGGGAAATATTTCCTTATTAATGTGTATTTACCGCCAAAACAAAGAAGAGCCGAAATAGAGGCAACGTGGTCAGATCTAGAGCAGTACGTGGATAACCTCCTTTTGGAATATCCTAGTGCCTCGGTACTACTCGGGGGGGATTTTAACGCCAGGCTAGGTCCTGATGACCAAACACTGTTCTCTAAATTTCAGCAGTATCTGCCAACCCATGCTCCTAACTTACCTGATGCCACTCTTGTACGCCTCTTCAAAGATAAAAGATCTAACTATGCTGGGATTTGTCTGGCCAAGTTTGCAAACAAGTTTAATCTATACATACTAAATGGCTCCATGAAAAGTGATCACCCAGGAGAATATACATTTATGGCTGGAACTAGGAAAAGTACTATTGATTATATGCTAGTCTCTATTAACCCATTACATTCAGTGGAGTCCTTTAAGGTGCTTCCTCATCTAGAAAATGACCATCTTCCTTTATGTCTACATTTGAAGATACCTACTAGTCAGATGCGGCCGGAGACATATTTTACCCATGTCATTGTACCAGCAGAACAAGTAAGTTGTCATGCCAGATGGACCTTACAACTTGATCAAAGGGTGAGGAAGACATTGGCAGAGGATGATTTACAAATAATTCGATCATCGTTTATGTCTCCCAATACCTCACAAGACCCATTGATTTTGTATAAAAATTTAATACAAAAATTACAACCAGTATTGACTCGCATTACTAACCCTGACAGCAAAAGGGTTGTGACTTTCTCTAAGACATGGTTCGACAAAGAATGTGTTGAAGCTAAGAAAGCCCTCACTGCAGCTTATCACTTATATAAATCCGAGACAGAGTCTATTAACAACGCAAATACAAAATCTCATGAACGCCTCCTTGCTAGCAAAAAACAGTATAAGAAACTGGCTGATAAGAAGCAGGACATGAAAACCATGTGGAAACATCTTAT
The DNA here is from genome assembly GCF_035149785.1 of Candoia aspera. Classification (NCBI taxonomy): domain Eukaryota; kingdom Metazoa; phylum Chordata; class Lepidosauria; order Squamata; family Candoiidae; genus Candoia; species Candoia aspera. The sequence continues at coordinate 117,613,856 of NC_086153.1, read as the reverse complement.
TGAAGCTGCCAAACTGAAGAATGCCTTGTTAGTATGTTTTCTACTACAGATTAAGGTTACTATGGTAACTAATCATTTTGGCCAGGTGAAGAGGTTGAATTTAATTGTCCCCTTTTCACGTGTTAATGGTTGCATTGCCTAAGGGAGGAACTTGCCTGAACTTGTTTTAGTTTCAGTTTCCCTTCTGTGTAGGCTTGCAGAGAATATACAGCTGAGAGAAATCTCTCCTCTCAGCAAACAGCCTTTAAATATGTTTGTTTTCTGTAAATAAAATTATTTTTATAGAAATGCCTGGTGTGTGACTTTTCTGATCTCTCCTGGGCCAAATGCTTTCTAGCACTCTGCCAACATGCCTCTCTTTTTTGGCAACTATTATCCAATCAGACTGTCAGATCATCTACTATTCTAGACTCTCACATTTCACCAGAGATGTGGGAATACCATTTCCAGAAAATGTATGAGGATCCTAACTGTCCTAACAGCCAGGAATCACGCTGAGACAAGGAGTAGGTCTCTAGTGTTTATTACTGCTACATAAGACGGAATCCTAACAAACTGAAGAAGCGTGGGAAAACCCAGACAGATAAACCCCAAAAGTTAAGGCGGGTCTGATCTGTGTCTCTTTGAATGGCTGCTTAATTCCTCAGTACTACGCATGCGTTTTCCCCCTTGGATAGAGGCCCCCTCCTGCTCGCCATCAGTACTCATGACACTAACAATGCAATGTTGACACAAATGAACAAAGGTCGAACCGAGTGGCCCCCAGTCTCGGTGGCTGAAATCAAATTTCTTATTGGACAACTTAGAAAAGGGAAGACTCCGGGAATGGATTTTATTTCAGCGGAAGTATTAAGGAATAATGTTGAATGGTGGTCCCCAATTTTAGCATCACTTTTTACCTATATTGATAATTCGGGGAGAATCCCAGAGGATTGGGGCCTGGCTATCATAGTCCTGATTTTTAAAAAAGGGAAGACAAATGATCCTGCCAATTACCAACCTATTAGTCTACTGAATATAATTAGCAAGCTATATGCTAGACATTTGCAAGGAAAACTCAAAGACTGGCTGGACCAGAGAAATCTTATAGCGGACGAACAGGCTGGCTTTCGAGAGGGCAGAGGAACTATTGAACAATGTCTGATTCTTCAACATTTGATTGAAAAATATTGTACCAACAAGATAACATCATTGTATGCTGCTTACATAGACATAAAGGCAGCTTTTGATTCTATATCTAGGCCTAAGCTGTGGGAGAAGTTGGAAGCCACCTCAATAGATAGCAGGCCTCTCTACCTAATACGTGCCCTACATTCTGATATGGCCTTGAAGGTCAGGTGCAATAGATCTGGGTCACTGTCCAAGCCAATGAAAGTACAAAAGGGGGTGAAACAGGGCTGCATTTTGGCTCCCTTACTTTTTAACTTTTACATTAATGATATGGTAAGATGCCTAAGTCACCCAGACTTTCATCCTCCTAAATTAGGGGACCAAAGTATTGCCCTGCTGCTGTATGCAGACGATGCGGTCATACTCTCTAGGACTCCTATAGGTCTCAAGAGAGCTTTGACATCCTTGGCCCAATATTGTATTAATAATCAGTTAGAAATAAATTATCAGAAAACAAAGATAATGACCTTCGCTAAAAGGCCAAAACTTCGCTCCTGGCATATAAATGGGAACAGAATAGAGCAAGTGACAAGCTTCAAATACCTAGGGGTAGTTGTGCATGCCACTGGATCTAGGAAACCTCACTTTGATTATGCAGCTGATTCTGGACAAAAATTAGCCAATGCCATTCTAAAGGTTTTCCGAAGCAAAGGCGGGCACTATATTCCAGCAGCTCTTAAGCTCTTCCAGGCAAAGTCATTAGCCCAGCTCCTTTACGGGTCCTGCGTTGGTGCTCCGACTTCAGGCGTTACACCTCTGGAAAGAGTGCAGTCCAAATTTATTAGAGCAGTACTCCAAATGCCCAAATGTGTGACAAACGCTCAACTTCGATTGGAAGTTGGCATGATAAAAGTCAAGGCAAGAGTGCGTCTAGCCTCCTTGAACCTTTGGCTAAAACTCAAGCATTATCCCCAAGGTTTAGCACCACTCATTTTTCAAGATTACTTCCAATCCTCTTGGTTAAAGAATATTGAATTTAGCTTCGCAAAGCTAGGATTTTCTACACATTCAATTCTTAGGATGGATTACGAACAGGCAAAATTGACCCTGAAGCAAAGGATAAAGGATATAGAGAGACAAATGGACTTACAGAAGGCCCCTCATTTCCTATCTTCAGAGCATATTAAATATATTGTCAATACTGCTAACTACCTTTCTCAACTTGAAATTCCTAGCCAGTGGAAAGCTTTCTCCCTAGCTCATAGCGATGCACTCCCTTCTGCAGTCTTGGAAGGTAGATACAAAAAAATCCCAATAGCTGCAAGGCGGTGCCCTTGTAACAATGGAGAGATAGAAACTACAGACCACATGCTTCTCCGTTGTCCTTTTTATAAAGAGCTCAGGAGTAAACTAATATTACCTTTGATTAGTAAATGCCCTAGATGGAAAGATATAGATTGTATGCAAATGTTACTTATAGATTAATATCAAACAGTCACGGCGCAAGTAGCCAGATTCTGCGCAGCTGCTATGAAGATACATCAGATTATGATTGGAAAAATGTAGTAATATATCCCTTGTAATAACTTTGTGGTCTATATATCACATTTTATATATGATATTTTACTCTTTTTATCACTCCTTTTAATATTTTACATATATTTTTATAGATGCTTTTACCTGATAGAATATTAGTCATGATAATGCAAATTAATAAGATTGTTTTTAAACTTGATTAAGGGGCTCACTTACATTGTGATCCAAAGTGTGATTTTAACACTTAATTGGAACTTGTAAACTCAAATTTAAAATTATTTTAATTTAGATGGCTCATATTTTATGGCTAATAGCTAATGTGCATATTTTTATAGAATTGTATCTTGTACTGGTCAGTGACCGTAATAAAATCAACTGAATTGAATTGAATAAGGATCAACAATATATAAACTCTTCAAGATGTTATTGAGAAGGCATGCAGTTTTCCACTCTATAGTGGATTTTTTAAAATGTTGGCCAGGAATATATGGTGATTTGTGTTCAAGGTATTGCTGCTACAAGGTAATTGAGTAATTGGCAGAAATTTTCCAGAGGTGAAACATAACATGCTTCATTGAGAAAAATACTGCTGCTAGAGAACTTTGTATACATTAACCTCAATTTCTGCAGTTAATTACTATTTTGCTGTATTTTATATTTTAATATTTTTCCTATGAATACTAATCAGATTATTTCACATTTGCAGTCTGATTTATTTCCGATAATGGATTAACCTAGTGTATGCTAATTTTGCATTGCACTGGGAGATTTTCATTTTTTTACAATAAACCATGACTAAATAATAATGGATAAACTAACATGTATTATAAAACAGCAAAACAACAATAAAATTGCAGTTAATCAGGTCAAAGCTTTTAAAAGGTAAAAAATTTTTTGCTGTTTAGAATGGAGAAGGATGACGAATATTGTTAGGGATGAAGTTCTTCAGATTACTATAACTTTTGGAAAAGTGTGAGTTTCTTCAGTGATGATTTATCTTTACACAATTAGCATATTATGCATGGACTTATTATGCATATACTGAGAAGCCATGACTTGTTGATTCCTAGGGAGAATGTGGAAAGCCAAAAAATCTCCATGTCTGTGACTCTTTCGTGCAGCAGCTGTGAAGTGATCTTTGCAGAAGTGCATCACTCTGCCTTAAACCAGCAAAGAACTGAGTTGTGTCTACACTGCCTCAGTTGGTTGCTCTGGCTCAGCAAAGCAAAAATAAGGACAAATTCCACAGTGCACATAAGCATGGGTGCATGGGTACAAGTGTTCTCTGCATCAAAATCATCATTCTGAGTAATCCCATACAGTCTCATATAGCTGAAGCGTAAATTCATGTGTATTGCTGCCAATTCCATGTCTTATTATTCATAACAGTTCACTTCAAATTAATTGCATGAGTCCTAGATTTTGTTGCAGAGTGAATGGTTCTGAAATGCTTCTTGCATATGCGTATGAACAACTGTTTAACTTGCAGCATTTGAATACCGCAGAGGAGGGTTTTTGCTGGCTTAGAGATATTTCATTTTGTTGTTTCACAATTATACAGTATTTTGGTGATGTGAAATTATGAGGTTTTTTTGTCCCAAACTCTTAATACAGTAGTAATCAGAAAAGAATGTGTATAAAGTTCATATTTCTTATCCTGTGGTAAATGTTCATACTGTCAACATCTTTGTCCTCTTCTTTAAATTTGATTGTCTAATCAACTTAGGGAAACCTCTGGAAGACTGAATTTTATTGTTGCTATGTAGCTTATGCTCTTTGGATAGTGCAGGATCTATATGTAACCTAGCAAAATCTAGTAGCATCAGAGCCATGATCATGACTTAGTGAACTTTAAGAACAACACAAACAGCTTACAACAAACCAGCTTTGCCCAACTTTTACATGATTAAAATAACATTCAGGGACTAGGTTTCCTAGACAATTCTCAGGTTGTGAGTGATTATAGGTTTCTTTTCTAGATGTTGGCTGCTTCTCCCTTTAATCGTTTTGCTCTGCATCTGGTCCTTCCTCCAAAGCAGTTCTGTGCAATCTTACTTTTGTGCCTTCTAGCTGACTACTGTAGGATGTTTGAAAGTGTGATCATTTTCATTTTCTTCTCAATTTATACTGCTTGTAATGTCATTCCAAGCTTCTAGATTGACTAATGAAAGTGTCTTGATTTATATCTTCAAAGTAGTAGCATGTGCAGTTTAATATATATATATATATATATATACTATATAGAGAGCACGCGCACGTGCGCTTGGATTAGTAACGATGTTTTGTGAAATGACAGCTGATACACTTAACTTTTAAAAAACAAAACAAAACTGCATATTGAATTATTTTTCATACCTGAAAATCGGGTTTTCTCATTTGGCTATTCCATCCCTAAATCTGAGAAGAAATATTCAGGATTATATGCATGGTGCAGTAGCTTTCAAAAAAATAAACAAATTACATAAATCTGTGTCTTTGGATGCCGTATTATCTGTTAGGAGGAATTATAGTGCATTCCACAACCACACACTAGTGTTCTCAAAAATTACCAGTACTTTAAAGGTGTTTTTTTTGCTGAGATTTTATATAAGATGCCATGACTCTTAATATCAAAATGACACTGAGCAATCAAGAACTGCCAACAGGATTATGCTGCTTCTATTCATAGCCTAGAAAAAGGCAATTAGCAGACTCAAGACCCTTTGATTCAAGTGTGTAAGTCAATTTCAGTTTCATATAAATGGCTCTTCTGGACATGGTCCAGAATATGTCCTCCTTTTGCTTTATTATATTTTTTAAATATTAAATAGTAAAGGAGAGAGAGAAACATGCTGTTATTTTTGTCTGAAATTAGATGGAAACATCGTTTAATCCTTTGATTCTAAAAGTTTTGCAGCTTTTGAAGCATTCATGAAGCATAGCAGATCCCAGGGCAAGTGTGCCTAACTTCTGACACTCATGGGCTATACGTGGGTTTGCATGTTGTGTACTCAACCCAAATTTGGCAGACTGCTTTTTAGTTTTTCTTTTCTTTATTTTTTTAATAGTATTTTTCTTTATTTTCTTATTGGTAATAGAAAATACAAAATGCTGCAGCTTTAAAAAAAATCTTTAGAGGGTGCTATGACACTGAGACACTTTTTTCCAGTGTTACAGCTTCCTCTATTGATAAAAAAGACTGCCCTGTGTTTTCTTCAAGAGACGGAAGAACTCTCTGAAAAAGGAAGTCATCTGAGTAGATGTGGTTGAACATTGTGTTCCTGTTTTTGCGTATGTTGGGGGGCGATATTAAAGAGAGGAATTGGTGTCTTCAGCCTTGGGAAGTTTTGATTTGTTTGAGGATAGTTCAAATGGCGGAAGGCTTTGTAAGGTGGCACTGCTCCTCAGAGCCATCCGACCCCCAAATGATGAAAAGTCCATATATTTTGGCTTCATCTACCCTGAAAGGGGCTCTTAGGAGCTCCAAAAAGGGTGCTGTGACAACAGCGTGCGTGTGGTTCATGAAATGTATATTTTTGACCCCCTGTCCTGTTGATACTTTTTGTGATGGTTGCTGCAGTGCAACAAACTGTCTATGAATACTGCTTCATCTTAGCCACTAGACAGTATCTCTGCACCATCACAGATACCTTCTAGAGGCACCAAGGAAATCATTAAGACTTTTCCCTTACTGAGACATAAGATGTTAATGCAGTTCAGTTTGGCTATCCTGATTTTTGCATTCTCCAATAGATGTCAAGTATGTTTGTCATTAGCTAAATAGTATCCTACATTTTAGAGCAGAATACTAGTATACTTTTTATGGGCATGAACACTACTCACACTTCATGTATTTAAAATGATTGCATTTGTCAAGGAAGTACATATAGTTGGAAATAGCTTTCTCTTCAGTTTAGTGCTCACATTTCTTAGGGCTAATATTTTGTGTGGCTAATATTCAACTCTTGGTTATTTTTTCTTGAGTAAAGCTTTTGGCTTTTTGTTTTTTGTTTTTTGAGGGTTTTTTCCCCAGAATGTTTGTACATAGTATCGTAATGGGGGAGGTTTTCTCTATTGTGATCACTACAGTATTTTTTTGCATACTTTACAGAACCTTGTCCCCCTGTAACTGAAGAAAACAGGACCTTGAATGGTAAGTATGATAACATCCTACTTTATTTTTTTCATACAATACAGAAAAGGAGGTATACATTCATCTATGGGAGCAGCCAAATCTTATACTAGATTTCCTAATGAAATGCCATACCATCTGTCTCCAATCCACCATCTTAATCCTTTCCACCAACTGGACTGCAATATTCCATAGGAAAAGAGATGAATAACAAAAAGGTATCTGAACTACAATTAAAACATCAGATAACTTGAGAAAGACAGGAAGTCCCCTCATGCTTTATAGGAAGTAAAATATGCTTTGCTTTGGTAGTCAGGTTTTTACCCCCCATCTCTTACTGTTCTGTGTCATGTTCTAAAAATAATAGCATTGTTAAAAGCGAGAGAATGAGAATACTGTTCTAAATTCTTTTTTGGCCTTTTTACAGAAAGTCTGTTCCAGTGACACTGTTCTTGATTTCCACTTTTTTTTACTTCCTACTCTTATACCACCTTTCTTGAATATCTTATAGTAGAGCTTTTTTAAAGCTTTCTTCTCCTCCACCTCTCCCATGCAAAAATGGGGAAAACTAATACATAGAAATAGGCTTATATACAAATGTATCAGTGTGATTGATTCTGTTTGGCAAAGTGTTGCATCACTGTAGAAGAACCTTCTAGTTTGGGCTTTCTTTGGACTTCTGATTAGCTTGGTGATAAACTGATACTAGATCTTTCCCAGATTCAGAGTTTATCTGGTAAGCAGAAAACTTCTGTTTTTCTTCATTTATAATACTGCTTTGTGGTGATAAATTATGGGAAAACAAGGATCACCCCCCTTCTGAGGGAAGGCAGTTTCTTGAGCAAACTGAAGAACAGCAGAAAGCTTTAGCTTTGACTGAAGTTATTCCTGACTAGAAAAGGTAACTGAGAAAGTTCTGTGGAATTGCTTCACTTCAGAAGCCCATCAGTTACTGCCTTCTAGAAGAACTGAACTTAAAAGGATTGCAGTGCATGATGTGAAACAGTGCTTTTCAGAGATGAAGTAGGTATCCGATATATTAGATCAGAAAATAGTGGCATTAAAAACTGTATTGATTCACACAAAACAAGGGTGACTCAGCTTGAAATATATAATGGAACTAGAAATAGTTTTAAAAATATAGGCATTCAAGAGGATATTACCCAGTTACAGGGCCTAGTTCTTAGGAATTTATGATTTTTAAATATTCCTTATAATGCTGAGCAGAATCAGTCTGTAACTGCATTTATAGAGAAATAAATGTCAGTTTTTTTAAAACTGAAGCTGGAATACAAGCCAGGTTGTATTGAAACTGCTTATTGTACAGACATCTGATTCTATTCAGTATAAACCCCCAATCCTATTTTGTGAGATTCTTGGAATCTATAGTACAGCTTCATATCCTGCATTTATCTTGGTAAGTGGGATCTTATCTCAGCAAGTGGGATCTTTGGAATGAAATATAAAAAAAATCTGCCCACACAGATGGTTTAGAAGCAGAAGTTATTCAGTAAAGTTCATTTAGCAACAAAACAAAAATTGATTAATTCATTTTCTTTTTCCAATAATTTTAAAAAAAATTATCCCTGGAGTCCTTTGTGAAGTTTTTTGATCCAATGGCTGGACAGAACTTTATTGTAGTAGACTCATCTGAAGAAAAGAAGAGGTAGTGTTGAAATATTTATTTTTTTTCTTTTTACATTTTTCTAGAGGGAGATGGGCCACCTTGGCTTGGGATAGATGAGGAGTGAATCCCTGGAGTACAGTTTTTGTTTTTTGTTTTCTTCAGTTTCCTTTTTTCATTGTATTTTTCCTTTGGTTCTTTTTAAGTCTTCTTTTACTTTTTACTTTTTTCCTTTGTGAGTGTTCGTACTTCATTTTAAATTATTTTAAAAGTTTATCCCAGTTATGGAAATTATTTTTCCACTTGACCTATGACTATTATGGCTGCTTAATGTGCATTTTTTGACATATCTTAATCATTTTCTGGAATGGAAAAAGTCTTATATGTCCTTCTAAGAGGAAACAGATGTTCTCTAAATTAGGTAATTTAAAACCTAACATTGAGGGGTTTTTTTTACAAGAAACTCATTCTTTCCCAAGAGAAAGATCTTTTATCTAAATACACATATCAATAGAAATTCAAAATTTGATTAGTAAGGCATCAACATTTGTAGTGGGACAAGAAATAAGTGATCCCAAATAAGTTTTTTAATGTTGATTAAATGTGTTATAACTGTAATTTATTTACTTATTTATTTATGTTGGTCTACTATAGACCATCCAGTTGTTTTACATAGGTATTTTGAATATCTTTTACGTTAAGCAGCCATCAGCAGACACATAGAGGTAAACAACATTTACATACCATTCAAAAGAGACAATAAGAAAGCTAAAAGACCAGAACACCTCCTCGCCAGCAATCAACACTCAGATATGCAAAGATTAACACCAGAGAACAAGCAAGCAGTACACAATACCCTAATCAAGGAACTATTAACTCAGTCAAGCAAACAAGCAGCAGACAACAGCCTAATCAAGGAACTACCAAAGAGAGAACACCCTCACCAACACAAGTAGGGCAAACCACTATATATAAACAGAGAGCAAGGCCCATTCCCTCTTCGCACTGAAGATGTTGCCTAGTCAGGCAATTATTTATTTTATTTATTTGTCATATTTTTATTACCGCCCATCTCCCCCACTCGGGGGACCCTGGGCGGTTCACAATAAAACAGTATAAAATACAGTAAAATCAGAATAGTATAAATTAATATACTTATAAAATATAATAAAATCCAAGTGATGGCAGATCTAATTCCACCCAAAGGGGACTGGAACCGGTCCTGGCAGGACTAGGAAACCAACCAGCCCCAAGAGTGGCTCTTCCTCTCCCCACTCCAGGCATGGTGACAAAACTAGGTCTTCAGCCGTTTCCTGAAGTCCAGAAGAGAGGAGGCCAACCTCACTTCCAGGGGAAGGATGTTCCAAAGGGCGGGAGCTGCTGCAGAGAAGGCCCGCCTCCTGGACCCCACCAGATGGAATTCTCTTGCAGACGGGGTCCGTAGCATGCCCTCTCTGCATGACCGGGTGGGACGGGTTGATGTAACGAGGATGAGACGGTCCCTTAGGTAACCTGGACCCATGCCATGTAGGGCTTTAAAGGTGATAACTAACGCCTTGAAAGGGAGTAACGTGTGATTTTGAGGCACCAAAAACTGCCCGTGCGGCTGCATTTTGGACCAGCTGTAGCTTCTGGATACTCTTCAAGGGTAGCCCCATGTAGAGCGCATTGTAGTAGTCTATATGGCAGATGACCAGGGTGTGAGTGACCGTTCGAAGGGCCTCTCGCTCCAGGAAGGGCCATAACTGGCGCACAACACAAAATTGCACAAAGGCCCTCCTGGCCACGACTGCCACCTGCTCTTCGAGCAGGAGTTGTGAGTCCAAGAGGATCCCAAGTTACTCACCGGGTCTGTCTGGTGCAGTGCAACCCCATCCAGAATCAAAGATGGCAAATTCCTAGGAGCCGAGGGTCCATTAACCCACAGCCACTCCATCTTACCAGGGTTCAGCTGAAGCCTGTTGTTCCCCATCCAGACCCAACAGCCCGCAGGCACCTGGAAAGGGCAGTCACAGCATCACTTACTTCCTCCAGGATGGAGATGTATAGTTGAGTATCATCAGCATATTGATGATACCTCATCCCATGGAAACGGATGATCTCACCCAGCGGTTTCATGTAGATGTTAAAAAGGAGAGGGGAGAGTACCGATCCCTGCGGCACCCCACAAAGGAGGGGCCGTTGGGCCGATCTCTTCTCCCCATTAACACTGACTGGGACTGGCCCTGGAGGAAGGAGGTAAACCAGCACAACACTATGCCGCCCACCCCCAACTCCCTGAGCCGCCCCAAAAGGATACCATGGTCGATGGTATCAAAAGCCACTGAGAGGTCAAGGAGAGCAAGGATAGATGCACTGCCTCCATCCTGCTCCTGCCAGAGATCATCCATAAATGCCACCAATGCTGTTTCTGTCCCATATCCGGGCCTGAAACCTGACTGAAAGGGGTCTAGATAATCCACTTCCTCCAGGATCCTCTGGAGCTGCAGTGCCACCACCTTCTCAACCACCTTCCCCATAAAAAGGAGGTGGGAGACTGGATGAAAATTATCCAGCATGGTAGGATCCAGTGATGGTTTCTTGAGGAGGGGGCGCACCAGCGCCTCCTTAAAGGCCATCAGAAACACCCCCTCCCGCAAGGATGTATTTTACCATCAACTGGACCCAACCACACGTCACCTCCCGTGCTGTCTTCACCAGCCAGGAGAGGCATGGATCTAATTGACAGGTGGTGGCATTTACAGTCCAGAGGATCTTGTCCACTTCCACAGGTCCAACAGGATCAAACCGTTCCCAGATAACTGGGTAAGTATGTTCCCTGGGCATCTCCCCAGACCCTGTTTCATGCTTGGAGTCCAACTGAGAGCGAATCCGAGCGATTTTATCCTGCAGATGCTCTGAAAACTCCTCGGCACGGCCCTGTAGATGATTTTCCGGGACCCCTTTCCCTAACAGGGATCATGTGATCCTAAACAGGGCTGCTGGGCAGCATTCTGCAGATGCAATAAGAGCGGAGAAATACTGACGTTTCGCTGCCCTTACCGCCACAAGGTAGGCCTTAATTGCGGCTCTAGCTCCTGTTTGGTCGGGTTCAGTCTTTTTCTTCCTCCAGCGGCACTCTAGACATCTCCTAAGCTTCTTCAAAACCTTCAACTCCTCCGTAAACCAAGGGGAGTGTCAGGTTGAATGAAGCAAGAGAGGCCGCACAGGGGCGATCCTATCCAGGGCCCCGGCTGCCTCCCTATTCCAGGCTGCAGCCAGGGACTCCACCAGACTGTGCAGCAGGTCCTCAGGTATAACCCCCAGCTCCCTCTGAAACCACATTGGGTCCATCAGTTGCTGGGGGCGGACCAATCAAATAGGTCCTGCCTCCCTGCGGAGAGGGTGGCACAGGAGAATCTCACGGTAACCAGGGCGTGATCTGACCATGACATTAAACGTGTGCAAGAAAACAACCAGGCTCAGAGAGTACCAAGGACTCCACAGTAACTGAGGGCTACCTGTATAATATGCTGCTTGTGAATACTATAATATGTATGCTAGAAAAAAATCACAAAATGGAGTAATATGAGAATTATAATACTAATGCCAGAGCTGATATGCTGCAGAAACTACAACAGACAGTATTATCTAGTGATATCACATTAGATTTTGCATTAGATTTGTATAGTTTCCTTCCCTGAAGTAGTAAGAAAGTAAAAAATTAAAATGACAGTAAAGCAAGAAGTAGTAATATCCAGGAGATCTGTCATGAGTAAGGATGGCGAGCAGGGGGCTCCCATCCAGACTGTCAAGCGCATGCGTAGCACTGAGGAATTGTTCAGCCATTCAAAGAGACACAGATCGGGACCGCCTTAACCCTTGGGGGTTATATGTCTGGGTTTTTCCCACGCTTCTTCAGTTTGTTAGGATTCCTGTTAAGTACTAGCAATAAATATTAGAGACCAGTTCATTGTCTCAGTGTGTTTCCTGGTTGTTAGGACAAGATCCAAATTTACAGCTTAAAGGATCTGATGCTACAAATTTTCCTAAGTGGGGAAGACTGAAATCCATTTGCTTTTCTCCTAGCATTGTAAGAATTGTTGTTTATTCGTTCAGTCGCTTCCGACTCTTCGTGACTTCATGGACCAGCCCACGCCAGAGCTTCCTGTCGGTCGTCAACACCCCCAGCTCCCCCAGGGACGAGTCCGTCACCTCTAGAATATCATCCATCCATCTTGCCCTTGGTCGGCCCCTCTTCCTTTTGCCCTCCACTCTCCCTAGCATCAGCATCTTCTCCAGGGTGTCCTGTCTTCTCATTATGTGGCCAAAGTATTTCAGTTTTGCCTTTAATATCATTCCCTCAAGTGAGCAGTCTGGCTTTATTTCCTGGAGGATGGACTGGTTGGATCTTCTTGCAGTCCAAGGCACTCTCAGAATTTTCCTCCAACACCACAGTTCCAAAGCATCGATCTTCCTTCTCTCAGCCTTCCTTATGGTCCAGCTCTCACAGCCATATGTTACTACAGGGAACACCATTGCTTTAACTATGCGGACCTTTGTTGTCAGTGTGATGTCTCTGCTCTTAACTATTTTATCGAGATAAAGTTAATGATCTAGTTAACTTAACCTATATACATAAATGTAATTACTTATAGAATGTATGCATGCTGTTTGCACAAAAGTGAAAACTTTCCAAAGGAAGCATGCCACTTACATATTTTGTGTGTTTCATCAGAGAAGTTTTAAAGAAATTGTTATGATCACATCCTCTGTGTATTCAGAAAGGTGTTAGATGTCAAAGGCTGTTTCATTAATTGTAATGTAAAGAGAGGGTACCCCTTTAAGAGGCCATGTATAATCTGTCCATACCCCATTAGACCAAGGGGCTGTCTTGTGGATGGAATAGCTCTGAGATATATTGGCATTTTTAGCTTGGCAGTGAATTGATAGTTCAGCATAACTATTAGCATAAAGCATCTTATACTTTTAGTATTACAGTAGTTTATACAGACAGGCAGAAATGCTAACTTTTAATCTGATACAATAATATTGTAAATATCCAGTCTGTTTCCAGAGATAGTCAAATAACTGAATTTATTTCTAAACATGTTAGTTTAGTTTTTACTAGTGTGGCTAAAATCACCAGATGACCTTTTGCTCTGAATGTTTCTATTCTTTTGCAAAACCTCAGAAAACACAGTAAAGCACAATCCCAGAATTAGTCAAATCAAAATTAAAATTTTGAAAAAAGGTCTTTTGTTCATATACAGCTTTCTTTCCTTTCTTCCAACACAGCACAGAAAGTACAGAAGTCTCTGCACTGTATAGATAGTGGAAATTGGTTAGTAGCTTCAGAATAAATCAGTTCCTAAATCAACTTCATATTTATTATAGAATTCTGATACGTTCCAAAGCTGAGAATTATAATTTCTTGATTTTGGTGAAATTAGAGATTAGTTAGAGATTTCTGGTTTAATTCTTACCCACAAGAGAGAACTATCATGGAGTGAAAGTGTCATTTATATTCAGCTGATTGAGCTAAGATGACATCAAAGATGTTTGAGCTATGATTACCTTGAATAGCACTACAAATGATATAAGATGATATTTTATTTATTTATTTATTATTTATCTATTATTCCAATTATTCAAAGAGGGACTCTGGGCGGTTTACAATAAAATCCAACTATAATCCTAAACGTTAAAATCTCATAAAACCAAACACATAACAATTATTATAAAATGCAATAAATACATATATACTTACAGATTTTTCCAAAGTTCTAATAATTTCATATTTTTTTCTGTATTACACTAAGGAATTAACATTTTCAATAAGCTTTCCATCATAATCCCATTTTTCCTATGCATTTGTGAGTATGATTGTCACTGGAGCAGTTTGAAATTGAAGTCAGATCCTTGTGAATTTTTAGTGTCGATATTTTTGAAGTTTGGCTTTTGTGACTCAGGTTTCAGACTGAAACTCTATAATGGTAAAAGGTAAAGGTTTCCCTTGACGTAAAGTCCAGTCGAGTCCGACTCTAGGGGGCGGTGCTCATCTCCGTTTCTAAGCCTTGGAGCTGGCGTTGTCATAGACACTTCCGGGTCATGTGGCCAGCATGACGACTCGGAACGCTGTTACCTTCCCGCCGAAGCGGTACCTATTGATCTACTCACATTTGCATGTTTTCGAACTGCTAGGTGGGCAGGAGCTGGGATTAACAACGGGAGCTCACCCCGCTGCGCGGTTTCGAACCGCCGACCTTCCGATCAACAGCTCAGCGGTTTAACCCGCAGCGCCACCGCGTCCCTATAATGGTACACTTACATAAAAGAAAAGAGAAATAATGATTGAAAGCCATGTAAATTTTAAAAATAGCAACTGGAAAGGTTATTGTAATAAGTTGAATGAATGCCAGACTTTTAAATGAAATTACATACTTTTTGTACATGCGCAAGATAACGTAAACTTTAATCAATAAAGCTAACGTTTGTAGCTTATATGCAAAAATACTCTCTTCCCTTAGAAAAACTTGATTGTTTCTTGTCAGAACTTCATTATTTGAAGTTATTGATGACACTTTCCTTTGTATTGTGGTGAAGTGTGATTGCCTTCACTTGAGTGGACATCTGCTGAGGAAGAATCCGACAAGATACTGCTGTGGCAGCGTTCCACCAATGGCAGCGGGGAAAATGGGTCTTTCAGAAATAAAAGAACACTGAATTCCTCAGTTTCTATGAAGATTAAAGCAGGTCATGCTATGCTGAAAAAAAATACCTATAGTAGTTGATAAATTTTCTCCCCATTATCTTTCCAGCTGTCCTGAGGAGTAGATTAGGTTGATAAATCCTTAATGCGAGAATAATATTAACCACTGTATGTTACTGTACTTCTTATTTTTTATAGGTATATATCTGAAAAATAAAGCTTTGGATGACTGTTTCAAAGAAATAATTCCAAGGTACTGTCATATTTCAGCATTAAGTGGGATTCTATTTAGTTTAAGGAAGGACTGAATGTAAATGTATTAGTAGTATATTATATGCTTTATTTACTGATTGGAACAAATCATTGTAGAGATTAATTTTTCCCCATTTTAACATAGCTTTGTAATCAGTAGATGGCCAACTTTGGCTCAGAAGCTGAGTTGGGTCTGGTCTGCTAGTGCATGGATGGGAGACTGTCAGGGCTATGGAATAGATTGGGAGGTCAGAAGAAAACAAGGCAACAGCAAACCACTTTGCACTGTTGTCAAGAAAGCTACATGTATATCTCCATGAAGTCTCTAGGATCATTAATTTTTTTTAAATAGATTTGTGGACTCTCATGCTGGAGTAAGTAGCACAGGATGGCAAAAATCTGTTATTCTTTGCTAGAATACAGAAGTGTTCTCCTGTCCTTGGGTAGGCCTCAGAAAAATGAATAGATAAAAACTTGGTCCTTCTGCCCAGGGTTTTTAACTAGAGTTCTGGCCACAGCCAATGTGTCAGACAAAAAGTTAATCAGCAAAGAGTCTAAGATGAAAGTTGAGCAATGTCCATTGTTTCAGGTGCTGCAAAAAAATTATAATATGGTTGCATGTTCAAGGTTTGTTGGTCATAGATCCTAAGTGACTACAGATACTACTTCCAGCACTTAGCTGTTTTCAGACAATGAACTTTATATGAATAGTTTCAAGCCATTGTCCAGACCTGGGGTTGAAGATCTCAGAGTTGTAGGTTGGCTCTGATGCAAGTGACATTCTTGAGTTTGGTTCACTGACAAAAAGTGTTAATGAATTCTACTGGCTTGCTCTCTGAGGACTTTTCAGAGTCACCAAGACAGGTCTACCTATCAGAACAAGTCACGTAATGTTGATTTGGGGCAGAATGTATTATCCACTGTATCCATGGAACATAGTGGGATACAGGAACCTGGAAAGCTACTTCATATGGTCAGGGTTCATACCTTGAATTAAGCATTGTTTATATAAATAGTGGTTTGATAAGCCATAATTGCCTAAGTATCAAACTGGTTTATAGTTAAGGTGAAAAATAAATGCATTATAGCTTAACTTGATACGTAACCTCAGACGATTCGTACACTGTTAGTATTGTCAACACTTTAGAAAGCTCTCCATGGTTTCAACCTAACTGGAGTTGTATCTGGAGATACCAGGATTGAACTTGAAAAGTTCAGCATGCAAAGCATGTGTTTTATACATCCACATGCATGTAACCTTAGAATACCAGTAATTGGAGATTTTAGCATACCACCTCAGACTGGCCAGCAAAGTAACAACTTACTAAAACAAACCAATTAATACTCCTGTTTTACAGCTGAGGAACAATGAAACAATTAAAGGAATAAAGCCATTATGCTTTTTTCCCTTGTTCTTTTAAAAATAAGTTACTTCAGCAAATCAGCTAACATGTTTTTTATATTTTTTTCATTTTGATCTACCTTTTGTTTATCCTAGATCTCCAGAAAATCAAACAGAATTGTTTTCACAACTTCAGTAAGAGTTGGCAGTACTTAAATAGCTGACTTGAAAAATTTCCATAAACAATTCATATGTGATAACTAATGTTACAGTGTATTATCTAGTGCAATTCAAAATAGTGTATGAGACTAGAAGTTTTAAGTTTAAATGATTTTTAGTATCAGTTTATTTACATTTAGTTCCCTAAATGGATGGAAGGATTGTATGTTAAATTCCCTAAATGGATGGTAAGATGTAATAGCAGTCACAATATCCCATTTGTTTATCAGAATTCTTGTGATGATTTCCTTCGGTTTAAGGAAACCTAAGATTATTCCTATGACATTCTCCTGTGAGAATGTTTTCACAGCTTCATAATTAAATAATATTTAATAAATTACACATGAAGAAAAATCCCTGTGGAGGCATGTATTTTTTAAAACTAAAATTTACAGTTTTCTCAATTTATTTCAGTTATGACTGGTTCCAGACACAAGATTCAGTCACTGTGGTAGTATACACCAAACAAAAGGTAAATAACTTCATTTGCTAGTAAAGATTTCCAGTCTTGTCTTTTTTCAGTATAGTCTTCGCCTTCGCTTCTTTTCCAGCTCCATTATTATCAGATGTTTAAATGTATCTTCCTTTCTAGAGAACATCTTTTTACTGCCCACATGTCTAAAGTTTACTTCTTAGAATACTAGTATGATGCCTTTCCCACTTAAATTCACCTCTACTATGAAGCCTTTACTCTGCCCTAATTTTTAAATCTCCTACTGAAACTAAACCGCAATTGAACCAGATGTACATTCTTCACCTATTTTCCTCATCATTTTCTTCTTAATGCTTCATGTTATTTTGTACGATGCCATCTGCATTGATTGTGCTAGTAATTATTATAGAATAATTATAATTCTATAATTATTATATGGAATAATCAGTTGTAACAGCTGTCTGTACCCCCCATCTCCATTTTCCTTCCCTCTAAAAGGATATGAATTCTGAATTGGTGATAGCAGATGTTCAAGAATGTAAACTAAGAGGAGAAATAATTGTGAAAGAGTACTCGTACCTTGTACATGTTGGTAAGCTCTTTATTGGCATATTAATTTAGTTCATATTAAATAAATAAATAAATGTATTATGACTGCCTTAACATCAAACAAGTTCAGCTGATGCTAATCTAATGTGCATTTGTTAGCTTTTGTATATTTGTGAAGGCTGCATTTATATCATAAAGCAAGAATCCAATTATGTAAAATGTGCTATGCTGTGTGTGGTAGAAGAAAAAGTGTTTATTCTTGGAGCTTTTTTTTCTTTTCACTTGTTCCTGTTCTTGGACAAGATGTTTGAAAAGCAGCAAAACCAAGTGAAAAGTGTGAGATTTCAGCTACTATTACCAAGTTTCAGATTCTTCAATACTGAATTTCAGTAACTGGGAACAAATGAAAAATGCATGTCTGTGTTTTTTGTATTAGGCACATATAATGTGTAGAAATACAGGAAGCATCAAAACACAAAGTCATTGTTTGGAGTAGGTCAGAATTGCCTTCTACAAGAAGCAGCAATTCTTCTAAGTTTTATGTTGGAGTGTTTCCAAGTCCAACTTAAAGAAGCTGTGGATTTAACTAGAGATACAGTGTATATGATCTACCACTGGGCTATCCACTCCTTTCCCCAGTGAAATTAGAGTTCCAAAATATGCTCACATCTTGCTCAGGTTCAGTGATTTGATGCCACATGAAAACCTTTGGTTTGCATATATTTTATCAAAGCTCTTTATTACACATGAGTGGCTGCTCCAAATTTGTTTCTTCCAGGTTAGTGCAAGCCTGTTTTACATGCAAAAAACAGTTTTGGAACTATTACATTCCATGAGAAGAGAGGAAAAGTCCACAAATCTAAGGCTCATTCATGTAGTAATGGAATTGTGCCAAATAGCTCATTGTGTAAGTTTTCATTGTACAGACTTTCATAAACTGAATTACACCATGATCCATGCTTAAACCATTTCACATTTTTTTCTTACCTTAGTGCTTAACAGACTTTATTGCTAATAATCTTAAGTAAATTAAAGACTTTATTTAACCAAATTACATCCCTCTGTTTTAGAACTGAGTTATGCAGTTTATGAAGATATGATAGGTAAGTAAGTATACTGTTTTGTGGTTTAAACATAATTTTTTTTGCTTCATTTTATTAGTATACTTAGGAGCTGATGTATCATGAATATTCTGTTTCAATTTTTTTTCTGGTATTTAAAAAAAATATTTTAAGATACTTAGTGGAAAGAGAAAAAAATAATAGAAGGAAAGCAGGAACAAAGAAAATACACTGAAAGTTTTCAGAATATAAAACTAAGGAATTTATAAAACATTAAATAAAAAAAATCACTATTATTCTTACAAGTTATATTAGAGTGGAGCAGATATAATTGTACAACAGTTCAGCACTTCAAGAACTAATATTAGAATCAGATCAGAGGGGGTTTTTTTTCAATCTTTCTTCCTTACTTTAAAAGATCACAAAAATAAACAGTACGAGAATACACAAGAATACCAATATTAAAATTAAGTTAGACCAAGAAAAAAGACCCGTCCCCTTTAAACCTCTTAAAAAATACCTGACAATACACTATTACAAGCAAATACAAAATAAAAAATACCTAATTATACCATTGTATTACTGTAAAATATCCTAAAATCTATGCCACATCACATTAAAATTCCCATTTAGGATTTTCCCTATGAAACTACTCATGTGCATTGAAATACTATTCCGAAAGAGTATCAAAAGGTCACAGGACCATATCATATAGGTCAATAAACTCTCATTTTTTTTGTATTTCCAACAAAGAAAATATGATGTCCAACCTTTCAAGTACCTTCTCTGGGGAGTCCAATACACTCTAAATACAGACTTT
Source organism: Candoia aspera (assembly GCF_035149785.1). Classification (NCBI taxonomy): domain Eukaryota; kingdom Metazoa; phylum Chordata; class Lepidosauria; order Squamata; family Candoiidae; genus Candoia; species Candoia aspera. The sequence continues at coordinate 117,594,108 of NC_086153.1, read as the reverse complement.
GGGGAGTCCTCAGTTAATGACCGTAATTGGGACTGGCAACTCTGTTGCTAAACAACGCGTCCATAAAGTGAAAACTCACATCACCTTGCTGACTTACAATGGCAGTTCCAGTTGTGGTTGTGAAGTGAATTGCGCATGGTCATTAAGCACAACGTCACGTGACTGCGGCTTGTGACTTCCTGCTGGCTTCTCCATTGATTTTGCTTGTTAGAAGCTGGCAGAGAAGGTTGCAAATGGCAATCATGTAACTGTGGGGCGCTGCAACTGTTGTAATTGCGTACTGGTTGCCAAGCACCCAAATCATGATCACGTGACCATGGTTGAATGGTCACTAAATGAGTGGTCACTAAGGGAGGACTACCTGTACATTTTTTGATGAGTGAATTTTAATTTCAAGTCCATTAATACCATTTAAAAAAATTTAAGGACCTGCAGCCATTAATGTAGCATCAGAAATTCCAGTTCCTTAGTCCATGTTTAATATATCCCAGAATATCCACTTTAAGAATGTTCTTGAACTTTTGTTAAGATATGTTGTGGATTTAATTTCTGCCATAGATTCCATCAAATAAAAAAACATTTCTGGTACCTTTGAAGTAGCCAAAGCATCTGGCCCATATTGCGCCATTAAAACATATTTAAGTTGAAGATACTGCTGCTGTTCTAAACTAGGAAAAGCAAATTTGGTTTGAAGTTGAAAAAAATCCTTAAAATTATCATGACATAATAATTGATTTACAGTTCTAAAGTGACTTTAGAATGAGGTAATTTTGACAAAAACAGCCAATTATTAAGAATTTTTATCAGACAAATTAACAAGAATTTCAGGCAGATAAAATCTAGTGTTTTAAAACTGTATGTTGAAAGAAACCTGGTATTTTTTATGTTGACCTGCTAGATATTCAGATTGTCAGTTACCAGATTTCCTACAATGGATTGTCTGAAATATTAAATGTTTTTTCTGGAATATCTATTGAGATAAAATCATTTGCTTTGTTGTGCTGATCAAGTAATTGCTATGTCCAAGCCTAAGCATTTATTTGGGTCACTTTTTAAAATCACACTGCTATCTTGGTATATTCTGCACAGCACACTATACTTTTATTCAGTCCTAGATGAAAACAGGTATGTGTAATGTGAAAGATACAGTTATGGAGTAAAAATTATTACTGCAGCATCAAGTTAAACTTTGGCAAAAAAAAAAAAAGCTTTCATTTCCAAACTTAAACTTTTATTCCTTAATATTTGATTCCTTGTAATGCATTGGTATCTGCTGAAATTCTGGAATGAGTGCATTATGTCATTTTTTTTTAGCTCTTTTGATAATAAATTGAACATTTCCAGAGGGCTTCTCATGTTAGCATGTTGTAGTCAAGATGGTCTTCAGACACCTTAAAGGGTTTCTACAGCCTGCCGAAATAAAATGGCTGGCAGCTTGTATGTTACTTTGCAATGTGTCCAGCCACTTCCAGTTAAAACAAACAGAAACGAAAAATCTCTGAATAGTACAGGGGATCTTACAGATGTCAAGCAAGTCATTCACAGATGCAGGTTTGGAGATCAGATTATAATCCATTAGCTCCCAAAAATGTAAGTTTTATGCCATAAATTATGGTTTAGAAACCGTAATGCCTATGTTCACAGCCATGCTAAGCCAAAACTAAACAGGCCATATTCTGGCTTAGCATGTTGGATAAACCAGGCTACCTTCTATAGTTTCAAAGGCTTGCTTCAGTACCAGTAAACAATTAATTGAATTACATAAACTATAGATTTTTGTGTCTTTTAAGAAGATATTTTTGGCATGCTACATAAGAGCTGCTTTTCAAGAAAAACAGATCTAAAGTCACAGATGTCTTGTTTGGCAGCAAATCCATCTATTTTAAAAAAAATAAAAATGGAAAAATTTAAGCATCGTATTAATCAGATGAGCCAGTTTGGTGTAGTGGTTAAGGCACCAGATAGAAACCGGGAGACCGTGAGTTCTAGTCCCACCTGAGGTACAAAGCCAGCTGGGTGACCTCGGGCCAGTCACTCTCTCTCAGCCCTAGGAAGCAGGAAGCCCTAAGTTAGCACAGGTGAACTTTTGAAAACCCTTGCCAAGAAAACTGCAGGGACTAGTCCAGGCAGTCACCAGGAGTCAACACTGACTCAAAGGCACGCATGTGCGTGCACACACACACACACATCAGATTCTTGCTTTATATTTTAATTTTTTTTATTGTATACATTTGTATTCTGTTACCCATGCAAGGGGATCAGATCTAAACCCTGCTTAACTATAAAAAATGTGCTTTCAGACTATGGCATACACATATTTTGGAAGTTTTTGTGGGTATGTATAAAAAAAGAGTTTCCTTCAGTAATACTACATGTCACATTTTAAGAAATTGAATGAAATTGCCCTCCAGCAACACTGATGGATTGTTATTTCTAAAATTACATTACCTGTGCAAAATGTTGTGCATGTATTGCTATAGAACAATACTATGTATATTTTTAGTACAGGTTTCTGAAAAAGTAGGAAAGGTGGAATTTGTCTTGAAGAAGAAAGAAAATTTATCCTGGAAAAAACTTGGGCAGCCTCTAGAGAGTCATAATTCTTTTGTCAAATGTTCAGATAGAGGTAATAAATTTTACTGTTTTACTCAAAGTTGATTTCTGCACACCTCCTCCTAATTTTAGGAGATAACATGAAATTCCTGTTCCCATTCTATTCATCTGTAAAGGAATATAGAGCTGACCTTGAGCAAGCCATTAAGGGGGGACTTGCAGAAGTTCTGAGAAAGAAACTCAAAATAACCTCACCTTAATTGTGTTTAGTGTAAGATGGGACAGAAAGAAATTTGGATAGGCTTTTCAGATTCTGTTATTCTTCCTTACTATGGTAAAGAGCATCCCTTGAACTCCTGCTATGCTTGGGTTTTGACCTAGCCTATCTTGACAGGCTGTTAGCATCTGAGTGAATACCTACAAAGATATACCAGTTTTAGGAGAAGCTCCTCTGTGGAATTATGCATAAATGTGTTGGCTTTGTAGTTCAGAACTTCAGTGCCTCCAAGCAGCTTTGGACTGCTTCAGATGATAACAGATCCCATTAATACAGCAGGATGTCCTTCTAACTTGGGATTTTGCTTTGGCCAGAGTGATAGAGTTATGGAAGAGAGTGTGTCTTTTATATTGATGAGGTTTAGGCTTATGATAGCTGCTAACCTCTGAGAATGTAAAGAACTGCCTCCAAAACAAGATGGATACGAATAGTCTCCTGATTGCTCTTGAATTTCTGGCTACCTTTGCTTCTGCTGACGCATTGGTTGATCATCAGTGGCTTGACACACTTATTTCCAAATAAGTTTTCTGGAGAGTCTGGATGAAAAAGCAGCATAAATGATGACTAGAAGATTGTATGGCTCACTGTGACAGTTTTGTTTGCCACTCTGTGAGAAAAGGTGGCTTTTATCTGCTATATTGGCATAGGAGCAGTTTGTAATGATGCACCTTTGCATTACTGTGTCTGTAATTGATTTGTTTCATACTGTAGGGCTTGAATGTGTGGACCAGACTTTTGGCTAGACATGTTCGTCTCTGAATCTATATCTCAGGAATTAAATATATTAATATCATTAATACACCAATAAATATAAATGTTAATATTTTGATATTAAAATATTAATTTAATATTTTAAAAACAGTGGTGCAAGAGAATAATACACTCGTCTGACATAACTTGCAAGAGGCACAAAGTTTCAATGATTTGGATTCAGAAGTTTTGTTCTGTTTCTCTAAAGAGAGTTCAGGTCACTGAAAAATTTCTTCCATGAGCAGAATGAAGATTTTTAATATATTTAAAAGCTAAATGTTTATCAGTGTTAATACCTGAGCAATGTGACTTCAATTAATTCTTCCGTTTCTGTATTTCTAAGGTTTGTATTATAGGAAATGCAAGCTGCTGTCAAAGACAAATGTCAGTCATGATACTAGACTGTTCTGTGTAGGGTTACCACCAGGAACACATCTCCGGGTACCGGTGGGACACCATCTTTACCTCAAACAAACAATTACAGGTAATGTGGTAAAAATTTTACCCTGCTTCTAGAATTTGTTGGTCCTAATTCTGATTTTCAAGGCATGTACAAAGGAGTTGATTCTTTTACTGAGGGAAAAACACATTACAGGTGGTCTTCAACTTAAGACGGCAATTGGGACTGGAATTTCCATTGCTAAGTGATGCGGTCATAGAGCGCGACTACATCACTTGGCGATGGCAATCCCTGCGGTCCTGGTTGCCATCGTTAAGTGAATCTCACTATAGTTAGGTAAGCAACTTCCTGTTGGCTTCCCACAACCAAAGTCAGTGGGGAAGCCAGCAGGAACTTGCAAGTTCCAGGCTGGCAGGCAGGTAAGTGGCTCAAGCCAGGTGTGGGAGGGAGTGAGGGGGTGAGGGGACAGTGCAAGGGAGTGCATGAGAGGCGTTGCACAGGTTAGGAAGGGCGTGCAGGGGTGGAGCACAGGTCAGGAAGGATGTGCAGGGGTACACGAGGTGCCGTGAGGGTTGGGAAGGGCACATGGGGGTGCAGCATGGGTTGTGAAGGGTGCATGGGAATGTGGCACGGGTTGGGAAGGATGCACAGGGGTGTGCAAGTGGCCGGCATGGCATAAGTGCAGAGGGGCTGGGGAGGGCGCCCCGGTGGGGGAGACTTACCCCAGTGACTTGCGACCTTCCCGGCCAGCAGGGAAGATTGCAAATGGTGATCATGTGATTGAAGGGCTCTTGGCAACCGGTCGTAAGTGCAAACAGGTTGCCAAGCACCCAGATCACGATCATGTGACCACAGGGGCACTGCAACAGCCGTAACTTTGGGGACTGGTTGTAAGTCCCTTTGTTCAGCACTGTCATAACTATGTAATATATAATATGCTTGTAAAAGTCTTGGTTAATTAATGCTGTTGATCCATATGACTCCATAAGATCTATGTCTTTATTAGATTTAGTTAAGGCAATTAATCAGGACTCTTTCCATGAATTGTTTACCATTTATAATTCTATTAAATAAGACATTTATTTAATGTCAAACTGGCATTTTCAAAATGGGTCAAACTGGCATTTTCCAATGTCTTTTAATTTCTAACTCATCTTTTGTAGTTATTTAAATTAACTGCTCTTGAAGGATAGTGGAGAAACTTGGGCACATAGTTCTCCAGTCTTGAAAAGTGAAAGAGAATATATAAAAGACAGGTTGTGCAGTAAATGTGATAAAATATTCTAATTAAACCAAATATTTTAAAATATATTCAAATCCCCTAGGTTTTTTTTAACAAAATAATATTTAAAAGCTAGTTCCTGTCTAATATGATCATGCATTGAGGTCTTTGGTTTACCTAGGAATAAATTGCTCATAAATGCCATACGTAGTACAAGTTTTTAATTATTCACCCAGATGTTAATACAGTATTTTTATTCTTAGTATTTTATATCTTTCTGCACTAAAGCTATTTCTAGTATTTAATACTTATTGTTAGGCTTTCTGGGCTCTTCCTTTCTTTAGGTACTGAAATAGTCAAGCCTTACACACCAGTATCGTCTTGCCTGGTGTCACCATTCAAAATCCCCGCTTCCAATGATAAGGCACAAATATTTTTTATGATTAAAATTTATCCTGGAGGACTTTTTACACCAGTGCTTGACACTTTACAAATAGGTAAGAAGGACATTTTTCTTCTTCTCTCAGAGCATCTTAAAATGTGTACTTCCTCTTTTGAATGTTTAAAATATTTTCAAAATATATTGTACATTGTTTTTTGAAATAGTATCGTATAGGCTGCAAATTGCCCGTAATTTCATTTGTTCCATTATTTCCTGCAGAATGCTTAGAGTTTTATGAGATCAATCCTAACTAGTATCTATCATGCGGAATAGATCTTTTAACATTTATTGTACTATTTCTGTACTACTTTGTTTTTTTAACAGGAGACGGTATTTCTTTGAGTAACCCTGAAGGTAATTTTAGAAAATCACAAATCGAAGACGTACAAGATTTGTTTTTATTGGCAGGCGGCACCGGATTCACACCAATGGTTAAACTGCTCAGCTATGCTTTGACGAATGGCGCTACTCTGAGGTGCCTTTCTGTTCTTATACCTAGATGTTTCCTGCTCATTTGGTTCATTCAGTGCCTTTTCTTTGTATTGCTTCAAATAAACTATACTTTGTTAGTTCAAACCACTCAGCTAACTGATGAGTAACCAACTTCTTTAAATATATTCAAACTGGCAATTATTATTATAAAGTAAATTTGATAAATTTATAGAGGACAACTCTTGTATAGCTGTCAGTGGCTATTAGTTAGGTAGATGTGTCTAACTTTACCCTCTTACATCCTGTTCTGTTTTATTTTACTATTTGTATACCTGAACCAAGCTAACTCCATGCTTAACTGCTCTATGAACTTTGGTATTAAAAAACAGTAAGATGCACAGCACGGCACAGACTGTACCTGGGAATGCACATGGGGGTAATGCCAGGTGCAGAAGTACTGAGGAGTTAGCAGGAAAGGCATTACTGATAGCTTAGTTTCTCACACAGCTTGTTTTATGATTATAAAATTTTACAAACCAGCCCCTTGGCACAGACGTGCCATGGCAGAACACAGCATATATACCTGTTATCTGTCACAGGGAGCATTGCTTGTTTGTGCTGATCGCACTGACTTTCACCCCCCCTTTCTTGGGAATCACTAATGGATATAGCAATTTTGTTTTCCCAACAGTGCCCTCTTGAGGGTGTCTGGGGAAAACCCTCCCTCCCTCCCTCCCTCCCTCCTAGTGATACAGTGGTTGTAGTCTAGAGAAATTATTCTCTTATTTAAACCATCTCTAATGTTGTTTGGCTAGAATAGTAGCTTCCCTGGCATAGCTGAAAACCACATCATAAACTTCATACAAGCATGTTACCCTTTGGCTCAGATGCAGCGAGTTTCATGATCTTTATGGCAATCAAGTTGCTGAACTGAAAACATGAAATGATTTAAGTCTAATTAATTTCGTTGCCTTTGTTGACTCCTTGTAACTGGGCACTCTGCCAAATATGGGCTTTTTCCATACTCAGGAGTACCGGAGGTATACTGGAAGATGGTAGTCAATTTCTGTTTTTAAAAGTCTACTGTATGTAGGCACAGACCCCATGAAATGAGAAAACAGTTGAGAACAATTAATTTGTCCTCTTTCCATTCAAGAAGGAGAACAAAGTGGGATGGGAAGGATTGTTCGAAACAACACAGACAGGTGGGGGCACTCCTTTTCTCAGTAAGCTTATAAGGTACACAGTTGTTTCCCCAAACTACCATCTGTATAGGGTGCTGCATTGCTCAAATGCACAGAAGGGATATGAGCAAAGAGAAGGGGCAAATGGGAAGCTGAAAACATCACATCTTACTATTCTCTTTTGTGTTTCAGTGATTTCTTTTAGATCTGTCACTAGTGTTGAATAACTGTGGAATAGCTAAAAGCAGTCTGGGAATTCTTACTGAGATGTTGAGTGTTGTGTTTTTCAAAGAATATTGTTTGTTCACAGTATTTTTAAAAGCTGAAAATTAAATATTGAAATATCCTTTTAAGGGCAGTAAAAATGATGTTCTTCAACAAAACAGAAGATGATATACTTTGGAAAAGTCAGCTGGAACAGTTAGCCCTTAATGACATGAGGTACTGTTTTCCAGAAATTCTAGTCTACAGTGAATTTGTATTTCTTTTATCCTGATACACTGAAGCACTGTCTGCTCTTCACAATATAAGGATGTGATATAAGGTTCTATAATTTAAGCGGTGACTTCTTTTGGGGAAGAACCAATGGAGTTGGAGAGGAACCATTTAGGCTGCCAAATCCAGGCTCCTGCTCCATGCAGGAATCAAAATTAAAGCATTCATGATAAATATTTATTTATTTGATTTGATTTGATTTGATTTCTGTAGCCGCCCATCTCAGCAAGTGACTCTGGGTGGCTGTAATGATTGCCTAAACCCAAATACTCAGTCTCACAAGCTCGGGCTTAAAGATAACTGATTTATTAAAGGAATAGTATGCAAATACAGAGAAAGCTGAGAATGAGCAAAAGCGCGCCAAATACAAACTTAAAAGCCTTGCTTGTGGGCAGGTCCCGCCCGGTCGCCCGTCAGGACGCTCCCCCTCCCAGGTGCTGAACGCCGTTAGATGCGCCTGGGAAAGTAACCTTGAACAGGAGCGCAAACCCAAACATGCATTCCAAGCCCTCAAAACAAGGGAGGGCAACAGAATGGAAAAACCCCGGGTGAAGGGATACGGAACAGAGAATGACATGTGAAATGTTACAATGTTAACGAGACATTAGAATGTGAACATGACATATTGCCCCCCCAAAAGAAATTAGGGAGCCGGTTTGTCAGGATAGGCAGAGTGAAATTGGGCGACGAGACGAGGAGAATGCACGTCTGGAGCAGCAACCCATTCAGGATGAGGGAAATGTTTCCAGCGGACGAGGTATTGTAGAGTAGAGCGCTGGCGTCTGGAATCGAGAATAGATGCCACCTCGAAGTGTTGCTGGTTGTCGATCATGAGGGGAGGTGGAGGAGTGGGTTGTGGGTGCCAACGGTCCGATGACAGGCAGGGTTTGAGTAAGCTGCAATGGAAAACAGGATGTAAACGTTTAAGGTTGTGAGGTAAATCGAGTTTAAACGTAACAGGGTTGAGCTGAGCAACAATTGGAAAAGGACCGACAAATTTAGGACCAAGTTTCTTAGAGGGTTGTGGGGACTTGATAAACTTAGTTGATAAGTAGACTTTGTCCCCGACTGCAAAGGATGGTTCTGGGGAACGCTTTGCATCAGCATGGCGTTTATAGGCAGCTTGGGCATGTTGGAGGGCAAGTAGAATATGAGACCATGAGTCTTTGAGAGAGTCCGCCCAGCCAGCGAGGGTGGCTGGGAGCGGTTGAGGATGAGGAAGTTCAGGAATGGGAACAAATTCGCGTCCAAAAACTGTTTTAAAAGGAACTTGACCAGTGGTTTGATGAATGGAATTGTTGTAAGCGACCTCAGCAAATGGGAGTAGATCGACCCAGTTGTCTTGCTGGTAGTTAACAAAAGCTCTGAGGTATAGCTTCTACTTTTGCAGGGTCCATTTCAATGCCCTGAGCTGAAATTCGGTAGCCTAGGTAATCAATTTGCGACTGATGAAACGCACATTTTGACAGTTTTGCGTACAACTCTGCTTTTTCCAATTTAGCCAGTACCTGACGCACCAAGTGGATATGTTCCGACATGGTTTCTGTATAAATCAATACATCATCCAAATAGACTAATACCCCCTTAAATAGGTGGTCATGCAAGACCTCATTGATTAACTGCATAAAAACCCCGGGTGCCCCAGATAAACCGAATGGTAAAACTTTATATTGGAAAGCCCCAAGAGGACAGTTGAACGCTGTTTTCCACTCATCCCCCTCTCTTATGCGAATGCGAAAGTAAGCTTCTCTCAAATCCAGTTTTGAGAAGATTTTACCTCTGGCCAGATGTGATAACATATCTTTGATCAGGGGCAAAGGATATTTATTTAATATTGAGACCGCATTGAGCCCGCGGAAATCGGTACAAAGCCTTAATGACCCATCCTTTTTTGGCCTGAATAGGACAGGCGCTCCTACCGGGGAATTAGCAGGCTCAATGAAACCCCTAGCCAGATTTTTGTCAATGAACTCCCTTAGCGTGGTAAGCTCTTTGGGAGACATGGGGTATATTTTTGGGTGAGGCAATTTTACATTTGGTAAAAACTCAATGGCACAGTCCGTTTTTCGGTGGGGTGGCAAGCGATCTGCTTCCTTTTCCCCAAATACTTCAGCAAAATCTTGGTACTGATTGGGTAGCCCCTCAAGAGGTTGAAGCGTTTGTACAGTGGTATACGCTACCCCTCCCCCCTCCATGTCCTCCAATAGGTCCTTTTCGGGTACTTTGTAAAATCCGTCCGCAAACGTCACAGTTCTATGCAGCCAGTTGATGAAAGGGTTTTGTTGCACAAACCAAGGCATCCCCAAAATCACCAGAGGACCCCCCACTGGAGCTACCACAAATGGCAGCTTTTCCTGATGGGAGCCCATCTGCAAGGCGACCAGTCCCGTGGAAAGATTAACTGCTTTCCCTCCCGCCATAGTTCCATCCAACTGGGTGAAAATCATGGGTCTTGGCAAAGGGAACGTGGGCAGTTCTAGAGCCGCTACGACATCAGGGTGCATTAGAGAACGGGAGCAACCCGAGTCTAGCATGGCCCACACTTCCACGGTTTTGGTTTGTGAGCCCAGCTTAAGTTTAACAGTCAGTGTGGGAAAGTTTCCACTCACCGAATCATGGTTACGCCCGGTTTCTTCCACCTGCCCTAGGGCGCCCTTCAGGGCAGGTGGTAGGCTTTTCCCGCCGGCTGCTCGAATTGCAACTCTTCCTCCTCTTCTCCGAAGGGTAGGTCGGGGGGGGTCCAGTTCCGCGAGGGCTGCCTTCAGTTTTCGCGGTGGAGCCGGAGCAGGCGTCTTTATCGCGGGTTTCGTCTGTCGTTCCTCTGGACGGCGTCTCGGGCACGACGTGGCTCGATGCCCTTCTTTCCCACATCGGAGGCACTGACCCTTGGAGAACCGTTGCTCCCTCTCTTCTTCCCAGGTTTTCGGTTTGGGGCGGCTGGCAAGTCCAGATGCGCGCGCTCCTCTAGCGAGACGTGTTTGTCTAAGCTCTTTGGTATGGGCATAGGTTCGTAGGGCATTTTCTGCGCTTCCCGCCAACTGGATCCACCCATATAGCGTTTTGGGATCATCTCTGCCCAGAGCCCATCGAAGGATTTCGGGTTCAAGCCCCTGCTTGAACAATTCGATGATTGTTGGCTCAGACCAGTCTTCCACTTTTCCTGCCAAAGCTTTAAACTCCAACGCATATTTGGCAACTGAGAGGGACCCTTGGTAAAGTTTCCGCAGGTCATTTTTAGCCGTTTCTTGAGCTAGGGGGTCTTCGAAATGCTCTTTAAGTGCCCACAAAAATTCATCGAAGTCCTCTAACTCGGTTGCCTCAGCTTGGCATAGTTGCACATACCAATCCGCTGCCCTTCCTCTCAGCTTGTTGGCAATGAAATTGACCTTGCCGTGTTCAGACCGAAAGTTCCGACCCCAATCTTCCATATAATGCTTAGCATTCGTAATAAAGAAGGAGAGCGTTGCGGGATCCCCATCAAACTTCACTCCAAATGGTGGGAAGGTTCTTGCCGGCTCAGCTGGCTGTGGCGGTGCCGCGAATGACAGCGTGCGCCGAGCCCCCACAAGTGGCCGATCCCTAGGAGGTCTTGCCTCTCGCTCTCCCCTTTGATGGGCTGATCGAGTCTTACTTCTCCCCCGGGTGGACAGGGTGCTGTGCCTGGGGTACTGTGACGGCTCTTCCTCCCAATCCTCCGGGGTGGGCTCTGCCTCTCTGGGCTGATCCTCTCTGGGTAGATCCTTGAGGATCGTCACTATTAAATCCATTTTATCTTCCAATGCCCTCATACGGGCCGGAGTGACCGGCTCCTCCGGGGGTTGGTTGGTTATCACCACCTTCGGTGACAGAGGGACTTCGTGCTCCCAGGCCAATTGGGGAGACCCCCTCCCCGTGGTTCTTTCCATAACAGATCTCTGTTCACTCCTGAGACTCTCCTGTATGGATGTCAACAGCTCGTCCAATTGGGTATCTCGCAACTCCCGACGTGCTGCTCTTTGCGCTCTCGAGGTTAGCGCTGGCCGGCTTTTGACCACCTCCCGCTCTTCTTCGCCTCCCTCACTTACGCGAAGTTGAGGTTCTGTCATCGCTAGCGTTCCCTCTTATCCAAGGATTGGATGGGGCCAGCGGAAAATGGAAAAAATGATTCTCAGCTTTATGTAATGATTGCCTAAACCCAAATACTCAGTCTCACAAGCTCGGGCTTAAAGATAACTGATTTATTAAAGGAATAGTATGCAAATACAGAGAAAGCTGAGAATGAGCAAAAGCGCGCCAAATACAAACTTAAAAGCCTTGCTTGTGGGCAGGTCCCGCCCGGTCGCCCGTCAGGACGCTCCCCCTCCCAGGTGCTGAACGCCGTTAGATGCGCCTGGGAAAGTAACCTTGAACAGGAGCGCAAACCCAAACATGCATTCCAAGCCCTCAAAACAAGGGAGGGCAACAGAATGGAAAAACCCCGGGTGAAGGGATACGGAACAGAGAATGACATGTGAAATGTTACAATGTTAACGAGACATTAGAATGTGAACATGACAGTGGCTTACAACAATAAAACCATAAAACAATTAAAACAATTATAATTAAAACAGTTAAAATATAAAATAAATACAAAATAAATATACATGGCTGCCAAGCAAGCAGTGCATAAATATTAATACAGCCAAGAGACGGGACCATCCACACACTCGAGGCCCCAATCCCGGGCACAAAGCCAGGTCTTTACGGCCTTACGAAAGGCCAGCAGGGTCAGGGACATCCTAATTTCTGGAGGGAGGATGTTCCAGAGGGCAGGTGCTACGGAGGAGAAGGCACGCCTTCTAGTTCCCGCCAGCCGACACTCCCTGGCTGACGGGACCAGCAGCATACCCAACCTACTAGATTGAATTGGACAGGCAGAAACAACTGGGAGAAGGCAGTCCCTTAGGTAACCCGGCCCCAAGCCATGAAGGGCTTTAAAGGTGACAACCAGCACCTTGAATTGCACCCGGAAGCACACCGGCAACCAATGCAGCTCACGTAGCAGTGGTGTTACATGTGCCGAGGAGCCAACACTATTTACTATCTGTGCAGCTGCATTCTGCACCAGCCATCCACCTTGAATACAGCCAGTGAAGAGAGGACTCTGCCTCTCTCAGTATTTGGTTCCATTATCAAAATCCATTATTCCATGTCCTGCCCTCTAGAATAATGGAGACATAATAATAATAATAATTTCTTATTGTTTCTGAACTCTGTGACCACAATCCTGTTTTCTTGATATTTATTTATTTTATTTTCTATCCCGCCTTTATTATTTTTATAAATAACTCAAGGCGGCGAACATACCTCATACTCCTTCCTCCTATTTTCCCCACAACAACTCTGTCAGGTGAGTTGGGCTGATATCAAAATAATTCAAAGTTTTAATTATGGAGGGGACCTCCATAGTTTCATATGCATTTTAAAATGTAGAAAGAAAAGTAACTTTCTACAAAATTTTATTATAAAATACAGAAACATTTCATAGGAAAAAAAAATTCACTGATTTTTGACAGGAAATTTTAGAATCCTTTATCCTCTGCAACAACCCTCAGGGAGTATGTGCCTCATCACATAAATTAGCTTTCCATTGTCCAGGTCATGGTATTTAATCATTAGGAGAGAATCTCCAACATACAATATATGTATGTATGTATGTATGCTGATACACATATATATTAGCATACATACAATACAATATGTATGCTGATAGCTATGGTATTCTGGGATTGTATATATATACTGAGCTATGTAGGTGAATTGCCAGCTGTGGGGTGAAGGTAAGGCTGATAAGAGCAGATGATACCCTCTCCTGTATGCAAAGATAAAAGGTTGCGCTCTTAAATTTTGTATAGGAATTCTGTTCTTAGGAGCATAAGGCTAGGAAGACTTGAGAGCAAAGTTAATTACTGTTGTAGTATGTTCCAAAAGTAAACAAGCACAATATCTGAAAATGATTAATAGTCCAAATAAATGGCTAGCTGTTTTAGCACATTATGATAATCAACTTTTCACTGGGGATTCAGAGTTTCCATGAGCAGTCACTTACTGTGATTGGCTCAAGGAAGAAAGTAGGATGTAATTTTCTCCTGTTTATTGGTCTTTTTGATGTCCCTGAAAATCTACTTCAGATGACAGACTCTCTAGAACAATGTCACAATGTGAGGGGGAAAAAAGATTTGTCTTCTAGCACTTGCCTCTATTGGATCTCAGTCCCTTAGGCTGACAGAAGGTCAACTCTGGATTATTATAACGCAGAATTATCCAGGATCAGGATTCTGGTTCAGTTTTTTATAGGAAGTACAGGTAGCCTCATTTAGTGACCACAATTGGGACTGGCAACTTGGTCATTAAGCGAAGCAGTCGCTAAGTGTTTATGATCTTACTTCAGCTTTTCCTTTGCTTTACAGACCTGCAAAGGTCATAAATGTGAAGATTGGTCATAAAGTTACTTTTTCATCACCATCATAACTGCGAATGGTGGCTAAACAAGGCCGTTGCTAAACGAGGACTATCTGTATGTTATGCATGAATTAGTATTTGCATGAGGATGATGGAATGCATATGGATTTCTAAGCATTTGAAATGTGCATTTTAAACATTGATGTCTTTAATTACTGTTTCTCAGGTTTGACATTCAGTTTGTTCTCTCAGAGCCAAAGAAAGGATGGACAGGCAAACAAGGAAAAATCTCTTCTTCTCTGCTTTCTGAATTTGTGAAAAGAAGTAAACATGATTCTAAAATGCTCATATGCATCTGTGGTCCATTACCATTTATGGAACAAGGAATACAGTAAGTGAAATGGGAGCAGGAGATAAATACTGGTAACCTGCATATTCTGTACTTTGCTTATGTTAAACCCTTTAAACATTCACTTTTACACTTCATGTGAATTGTTTTGAGCATAAGTAGGGAAGAATAGATTAAATACATGACTTAGATTTTGGACAAATTTACAGTACCACAATTTGCTTAAGCTCCTGTTTGAATCACTGTAAGCATTTTGTGGGTATTTTAACTCAGATTACACTGAGCATGTAGCCTCCATACTAGGGCACACATGAGTGTATGATTTGTTAGCAGATTGCTAGGAAAGCCTTTGGCCCAGGAGAGATCAGAAAAGTCACACACCAGGCATTTCTATAAAAATAATTTTATTTACAGAAAACAAACATATTTAAAGGCTGTTTGCTGAGAGGAGAGATTTCTCTCAGCTGCATACTCTCTGCAAGCCTACACAGAAGGGAAACTGAAACTAAAACAAGTCCAGGCAAGTTCTTCTCTCTTAGGCAATGCAACCATTAACAGGTGAAAAGGAGACAATTAAATTCAACCTCTTCACCCTTCCAAAATCATTAGTTACCATAGTAACCTTAATTTGTAGTAGAAAACATATTAACATGATTTTTGTTACTGCTGTTGCTTAGGGCATGGCTTATTGCACAAGCCATCTTTTGCCAGTTAAAACCCTTAGATTGACTGGCCAAACTGTGATTTATATGTTCTTTTATCAGTATGAACCAGTAATTAAGGCTAACAGTCAGTTGGAAGCAGTTTTAATAACTGTTGCACCAGTAAGTTAGTGTATGAATCAGAATAGAGTTCTACACTGTGTTTTTAATATTCATAGTACTTATTGAACTTTGACTTTTTAATTGTGAAAAAGTCAAATAAAAACTTTAAAATAAACAAAATTAATATAGGAAATATGACAAATGAATTTTCCGTTCTTCATTCTGCACCTTAAGAATTGACATGCCTGCCAGAGTATACTTTTAATAATCTTTCAGTTTGGAATTAAATTTATATTAAATAGTAGGGTTAGCTCAAAAAGATTTTAACAAGCTATTCTGTTTTACAGTTGGATTGTGAGGAAATAAAAACAGAAACTTATGTTACTTTTTTTTTTTTTAACATAGACTAGTTTGGAGTTAATTCTCAATTCATTACTTTTATTTCAGGTTTTTGCAAGCTCTTGGACTCTCGGATAATGAAATACATTGTTTTACTGCATAAAAAAAGAGATCATTGGAACTCCTGTTCATGCATTTCACCATCATATTTATTATTTTCATTTGAATTCCAACAGGAAAATGTTATGCATGAATAATATCTTCTTTTTAATTTAAGTACTTGAACTCTGTATTATTGGTGAATAAATAATTTTGTATTCTGCTTATTTGTAATTATATTTATCTTTGCTACAATGTGAAACTTAACTAAAATATTTTAGATAAATTAGCTCATTTTATATGCACTGAGCAGATACAAACTCCAACCTCTATCGAGTAAGGTTTAGTAGCATTTCTTTGCACTGATTATTTTGCCTGGATAAGCAGCAGATGCCTTCTCTTAAGTTATAATTTATTACTGTAAAATACCTTATTAGCAATATATTAGAAAGGTACATATAATGTGGTTAACTCAGGAAAAAAATTGGTTACAGTATAATCATACTAATACAAATCTCTAGTATTATAAATGTTAAGTGTGTGCTCTTATTTACAATATATGAATTACCAATTTTATATAATGAATTTTTGTATAAGACTAATAAAACAAGGAAATGTTAAAAGCAAAAATTTGTATTATTTCATAGTCTTCTGTATTGACTCTAGGAGATTAAGAATTGCTTGACATCCTATATTCCCGAAGGAAGGCTTTGTGAAGATACGTAGTCTTTAAGCACAGTCTTCCAGAGAAAAATTGAAAGTCTTATTTTAAAATACTGAAGTTCACAAATAGTCCTTGCTTTGAAAATCTTGATCAGGAAACTCTGTTGCTGTTTATGTGTTAGATTTATATCGTCCTTTTCCTCTAGGAGCTTAAGGCGATGTGTGCAATATTTCCTCATCTACTTTTTCACAACCACAACAATCCTGCAAAAATTAGGTTGGCCAAAGTTATCCAATGACTTCGTGACTGAACAGGGACATGAGCCTAGATCCCCTTGGTTCTAATTTAGCATCCTGACTACATTACCATATAGTCTGAAATATGTTTAAGATCATTTTGCATCCAGGTATTGAAAAAAACTGTGTAACAGGATCAATAAAATATCAATTTTAACACTATAGTTAAAATATTGAAAATAGCTAATAATAAAATTTAGGAACAGTAAGATCAGCAAATGTATGGTTGCACCACAAGATGAATCAATGGCTGTATTTCTCACAGGGAACCGGCCCTACTGGATTCTATATCAGGGTTCTCCCTTCCCCTTGAGGTCCCGCTTCCTCCAAATTGTTCCCCTCCTGTCCATAAGAAGAAACCTGGTATGTGTTTCAAGTTGCTACAGCTTCCTTGACTGAAAGCAGGAGGAAAATTCAGAGTTCTTTCAGATTATACTAAAACATTTGTTCTTTCTCTTCTTTTCCATTCTTAGAGAAAATCTATTATTTTTAATATGAAAAGGAACCTAAAAAATTAAGCTTGTTCTTTCAGAGGGTGGGTACTAGAGCTGGTTCCACCAGAACAAGTTGCCAAATAACAGAGACTATGTGGTTTGTTTGGCTTCATATACATGGTATCAAAGTCCAGTTGTGTTTTCTAACTATTGTTATAGTTTAGTGTGAGGTTAAGCCCAGCCTCTTATGTCATTGACCAGGGTTTCCCAAACTGAGAGAGAACCTCCCTTGGGGAGGTGCAGACAGAGTCCAGGGGAGGTGTGAAGAATCTTTTATTTACATTGGTACAATAAATCCACCTTTCCAAAGTTTTACTGTATTGTTTTCATTGTTCATTTGTGTTCATTTTAGAGTTTGGATTTTTAGAAGAGGTGTGTACATTAAGATTACATTAAAGGGAGGTGTGATGGCAAAAAGTTTAGGAACCCCTGCCTTAAACTGACAATGAGTGTAGCAAAATGTATGGCCCCCACAATATATGTGCCTCACCCTTATCATTGATAGAATAAGGGTAATAGTTAAATACATTAATACTCTTTGAATTGTGGGGGAAGGGAAACATGTTTTAAGAAACACAGTACCAAAGTTACTAACATTTTGCTCCAGATGTAAGCATATTACAATCAAAGGGGGATGTCAACACAAAAATGCAATAGAAAATTAAGAGGAAAAAAAAGTTGCCATGTCTTTTAAAGTTAGCTGAGGATGAATGGGAAGAAGATTAGCAATATCTTTAAAACACATGAGTAGTCCCAGATAATTTAAAAGGGAATTCTGCTTATGTAAAAGGGGGAAACCTTGCAAATACTTCTTAGAGTTTACTTTTTAGAGCTTACTTTTCAGCAAACTATAACTGGATGAACTTTTGGGATCCAAAGACTGGGAAACCCAGGGATGATTATAGATTTTTATTCATTCACAGTAATACTTACACTGAAGCAAATGCAAAAAAATCTGTGTTATTATTTGATAGTTTAAAATAGCAATGCTGTGGGCACCAAGGAATAGGACATTTTTCACTCTAATGTTATGAATAGTTTACAGAATCCAGCTTAATTTAATAGAGAAAGTTTTTAACAAAGATACAAGTTTTACCTTCTTGTAACATAACCATGTGAGAGCCAGTTCGGTGTAGCGGTTAAGGCACCAGACTAGAAACCGGGAGACTGTGAGTTCTAGTCCCGCCTTAGGCACAAAGCCAGCTGGGCGACCTTGGGCCAGTCACTCCCTCTCAGCCCTAGGAAGCAGGCAATGGCAAACCACTTCTGAAAAACATTGCTAAGAAAACTGCAGGGACTTGTCCAGGCAGTCTCCGAGAATCCGACACAATTGAATGGATAGGAAAAAAACATAACCATAGAGTTTAACCGGTCACACAGTATTGTGATAACACTTATCACAGAGGCTGTAAAAGCCATTAGGTAAACTCATGAAGAAGGCTGTGATTGCCTGAAATAATAACCAAAATAATCCTTTAAATTCAGGAGCACTGTGCTCTTGAGTAGCAGTTGTTTAGAATTAGGGACAAGATGAGAATAGTAGCCTTGTGTTTGTGCTTTGCTGGTAGGATTCCCAAATTTCATCCTGGGTGAAACAGGATGATGAACCTTCCATTTGTTCCAGCATCAACTTATCACTGTATCATTCCAAACATGGATCATTTCTTTTTTCTTTTTTTTTTGCCTTTGAAGACTATAAGCAAAAATGTGCTCTGGAGTCGCTTGTTGTCATAGTAACATAGACATACCAAGGGAAGCAAACCACTGGAAAATTATATGCTTCTTCCACAATTGAAAAAGACTCCAGTTAAAACTTCTCCTTCAGTGGAACAAAAAAGTCAATGTGAGATTATTACCTAGAAAAAAAAAGGGTATAGCTCTCCACAGTGCTGTGCAACCCAGAGGGAATATGCTAGTACGTACATTTTTAGGTTCAGACAATTTCCAAAATTGCATCTGCTTTTTTTCCCCATCTTGAATAATTGAGAAAGTATTTTAGCAGTTGATGTCTTGCAACTGCAGAAGGGAATTGGAGGCTGTAACATTGCATGAGACAGATTCAAAAGACTGGAAAATGCTAGTTGTAAGGTCATAATTGAATGGCTATGTTAGAAATTTCCGTTGGTGAAACCTTTAAAAACTATTAGAAATGTTGCCATGGTATTTTTAAAATGACAATGCAAGGGTAGGGGATGGAATCAGATGTATGCAAAATAAAAGAAGAGCAAAGACCCAAATCCAGTAAAAAGGTAATCGCTTTATAGAAGACAAAAAAGGGGCAAACATAAGCCAATTTCCCTGCATGTCCTCTTAAAAAAAAAAACCCTTTCCTCTTAAGTATCTAAAGAATGGGCAAAAATACTGCATGTTATATTTTCCATTAGCTATCTGACTTTCTAGACTTCTATTCCTTAAAAACATTTGAAATTCACTGACTTTAAAGCCATGACCGCTCACTATGTTTGGATTAGACCTGGGTGTGTCACTATATACTAACCATGTTAGCCAAAGCAACACTATATTATACTACTATCATTTAATAATATTTTAAAAACACTTTTAAAACATTATCTCAGATTCCATTAACTGATACTAGTGAACTCTGACTAAAGATAAAGAATTCTTAATATGAAACACCAAGAAAAGACTTCTATATTTATTCAGGCATTCCAACTTTTACCATTATTTTAGAGTAGCTGGTTTGGGGAATTTTCATTCTGTGTCTGTATAAAATAGCCTATACTGTCCATCTGCCCTTTGAATCCTGAAAGCTAGTGTGCCATTGTCACAGTGGCCCTGTTCCACATTACAGTTAACTCAGGCACTAACTCAGTCAGATCTCCTTACTAGAGGTTCTGCAGTACACAATCATACAAGCAAAAACCACTACTTTGGGATTAGAGAATTCCTTCCTATTTTCTCCAGGAAGTGTTTAATACACCGTAAACCATTGCAGCAGGAGAGAATTAGCAAGGTTTCTTACCATCACATTCTGCAGAGCAGAGATGTCAGCATCCAAGATACCTTAAAAGATACCCCTTATTCACAAGAACCTCTAATGCTAGAAGATTAAAAGATCAGCACTCCACACATTACCATGTAAGAAGGAATTGATGGAATACCTACAGGAGAATATATGTAAATAGAAGAATAATATGTAAAAATTCTAACCAAACTATGCCCAGAAACCCGGAGAATGACACAGAGGCCTAAAGATTGGAAGAGGTCAGTCTACATACCAATGCCAAAGAAAGGAGACTTAACAGAGTATGCAAACTATTGTACAATATCCTTAATTTCACATGCTAGCAAAATAATGCTTAGGATCATTTGATGCAGATTAGAGTCATACATGGAAAGGGAGATGCCAGATGTTCAAGTTGGCTTTAGAAAAGGCTGAGGAACATGAGACATTATTACAGATGCACACTGGATAATTGAGCTAGCCAAAGAATACCAAAAGGAGTCAATATGTGCTTCATTGATTATTGAAACGCCTTTGGTTGTTTTGACCATGACAAGCTGTGGAATGCGCTTAGGAAAATGGGAATCCTGGAAATCTCACTGTTCTCATGTAAAGCCTATACACAGGGCAGGAAGCCACAGTCTTTTAGAACATGGCAAAACAGACTGGCTCCTGGTTGGCAAAAGAGTGAGACAAGGCTATATATGCTCCCCTTATTTATTCAATTTATATGCAGAATATATATAGAGGGGAGCTGGGTTGGAAGAAGTTGAGTGTGGTTTTAAAACTGGAGGAATCAAGATCAGTAGCCTGCACTATGCTGATGGCACTACTCTGCTAGCTGAAAATGCAAATGACCTGCAAGCTCTAGTAATGAAAATCAAGAACCACTGAAAAAAAATGAGATTAAGATTAAATATAAGGAAGCCCAAAATGATGACAATAAGTATGACAACCAGCCTTTGAATTGACAATGCAGTTACTGAAGTGAAAAACAGCTTTTGCCTGTTAGGCTTAGCAGTCAAGAAATATGTCATAACTGGCACTTGGCAGGATAGCAGTGAAGGCCTTGGAAGAGATCTTCAGTTGCCGTGATGTCTCTATACCTACAAAGATTAGAATTGTGCAGATGGTGATGATTTCTGTGACACTGTCAGCACCTGCTCATTCGAGCATTCACACATACACAGTCAAGAAACTGGATTTCTTTGAACTGTTTTAATGAAGAGTAATGAACGGTACAGAAGGCAAGCTGCGAATAAAGAATTCCTGCCAAAACCTACTTTAAACTACATTCCCTTAGCTAGTCCCCTTTCCCATGAAGCATGCCACTCCCCCTCCCATCCAGATGGTATTCCTGTCGTATCTCGACCTCACGTCCTTGATGTGCTCCATAGCCAAAACAACCCCTTTACACTCCAACTTCACACACCCCTCCCATCCAGCAACCTGAGAGAATGACATGATGGGAGATGCCCTGATAAGAGTTTCTGTGAAACCTTTGATTGGGGGATCTGACACGAAGTGAGCATTTTGGAACAGCAACACTGAGCAAGACATCACTGAATTTATTACATCAAAATGCTTCAGGCAATCTCAAAAGGACTCAACAGACAAAACTGTTCATTGATAAGGTACTTGTAATCTGCATCATCAACCTCTCTTCTCCACCTTGGCCCACTCTATGCATCTGATGAAGCAAGTTGCAGCTCATGAAAGCTTTTGCTTTTTAATAAAACTTGTTCATTTGAAAATGTGCTACCAGATTCCTCCTGATTTCTTGCTGACTCTTTAGTGAAGCTCTGACAATTGGGGGCTGCACTTAACATTTTGGGGTGGGGTGAGGGATGCAGCGGGCAAGATGATAATGTACATAAGCTGTTCTCATGTGGGTGGAGGCAATATTAGTTGGGAGGGCTTCTAAATGTGAGAGGGCTGGGGGATTCTTACTGTTCTCAACTACGTTAAATCTGTTTTAAAGCTTATACTACAGGTTTTGTGTATTTCCTACCTCAAAATGTTGGGAAACATTGTAGCTGACAGACACTATGGTAGCAAAAATTGGACTTTGAAAAAGCACAATAGAAAGAGTGTGAGGCTTTTTAACATTGGTGTTGGAGAAGACTCCTGAGAATACCATGGACAGACAAGAAAGCAAACAAATGGATCATAGAACAAATCAATCCATAATTCTCACTTGAGGCAAAAAATTACCAGGCTCAAAGTATCATATTTCGGACATGTTATGAGAAGACCAGGCTCTCTTGAGAAGTCCAAAATGCTGGGAAAGGTGGAAGGAAAAAAAAAGAAAAGGATAACTAGCAGCAAGGTGGATGGACTCTATATCCACCATTTCATTATCTTAATTGCCAAATCTAAGACTGGTTGCTGGACCTGTTGTCATTACTTTGGTTAAAACTTTTACAGATTCTTCTGTTGCCTGCCCAACTCAGTGCCACATAACACCCAGGAGTCAGTCTGGGCCTTCTTGTCTCTGTTCCTAGTTTCAAAGTGGCAAGATAAGAAGTCCAGGTCTTAGATCAGGCAAACCACTGCATTATTTAATGCTAGCTGAAACTTCTAAAAAATTCAAAGGAACCTTTATTGTAGAATGTATGGCATTTTGAAACTGCTCTGGCAGGTTTTAATATGAAATCTATAAAGCTGGGTTGGATATTGTTAGCCCTCTGGCAATTTCAGGCTCCAGTGGGACAGTCCTGCATCTCCAATGACTCCTTCAAAGCACAGGGCTGAGTTTGATTGGCTTGCAGTGGGAAAAAATGGCTGGATTCACACTTAGCACTAAGCCATAAATCATGATCTACCTATACAAACAGCAGGGAATACACAGTGTACATTATAGAACAAACCGTATGATGATGTAGAGTAATGGGTAAACCCAGATAAGACTGGTGATACAGGAAGTAGAATACCAAAACTGCTGAAAATTAGTTTTGGTGTTTTATGGATATGTCAACAGTAGCATCAAGATGCTTTGTTGAAAAACTGTCCTAGAGGGCACAGGATGTGAATGTTCACTCAAAATGGATACCATTCTAAGTCGCCATAGGACAGTAATAATATGAAAAAATTATCAAGCATATTTGAGTCATCAGTCTGTGTTCTGTGCAACTGAATGGGCCACCCACTGAGTATTACCTAGAATTAAATGGATTTTTAGGAAAAACAGATTTCAGGAGTATGATTTAGAAGACCACCCATCCTGCATATGAATTAGGCCTTCAGAAAACTCCCACAACCATTCAAGGAATCATACATAATTCTGAGACACTGTACATGATGCTCCAACTCCAACAGCTATTAACCCTCAACAGATATATTTCTTTGCCTCTCTTACTGGTTGCTGTGGAAAAAAAGACTTGTGATGTATTGACAACACATTAGGGCATAAGCTTTTGCCAGCTAGAGCTAACTTCATAAAGTATATAAAGAATTAAGGAAAAAAGTGAATTGTGAAATTAGAGAAATGCATATGCATAAACAAATACAAACATAATTACAGCAATCTTAAAGGCTTAAGAATTCACAAAGCAGTGCTGGGAGTGGCTCTATAGGTGGGCAGACATTTTGCTCAGGACCCAACATACACAGTAAAGCTTCCTTCCCAACTTTAAGATGTGCGGACTTCAACTCCCAGAATTCCCCAGCCAGCATGCTGCCTGAGGAATTCTGGGAATTGAAGTCCACACATCATCAAGCCACCAAGGTTGAGAAGCACTGATTTAGACAATCTTGAAATGGCAGCAAGGTGTTTTCAAACTCACTTCTTACTGTCATGTGGCAATCCCCTGCAAGTCTGCAGCCCAGCTGTGGTAGCCCTGTTCTAAACATGATCTCCCTATTAGTTTTTGAAATGCAGATGTTGTTAATTTTTTACAAAACAGTACTTGGCCCTTGACTTAGTACCTCTGCAGCTTGAGAACTAAGGCACTGATTTGGGTTGGGAAAGGGCAGCGAGTCCTTAGCTATTTAATTCATTCTTTTGCATGGCAGCGAAGGAAATGTTGCCTGTGCGTGATTTTCTGACTCCAGTGCCCAAATAACTTGACTGGGGTGACATGGGCCGCAACGCGGGCATCTTACCATTGGCAACCACCCCTCTCCGCCTTCCGAGCGAGAATTCCAACTCTTTCCGGAACGCGATGCCACGTGATCAGAGCGTTGGGTTACCCGATCCTGGCTGCAAGATCCGGACCTCCGCTAGAGGGCAGCTGAGAAGTGCCGCAGGAAACTCCAGCCTGTTCAGAGGCGCCGACGCTCCTGCGTGGCGGGAGGCGGGAGGCGGGAGGCGCGAGGCGCGAGCACCTCCCCTCAGCAGACAGGCGGTGGGGGAGCCGGCTGCTTCTCTGCGGCGTGCGGCGTCTTATGAATGAAAGCGGCTTGCCCGCCGTCTGGAGAGGGGGCGGCGGAGGGTGGAGAAGAGCGCGGATGCGCGCCTGGCGAGTGGAGGGAAAGGAGGGAGACGTGGGAGGGTAAGTGTAATACAGTATTCTATACGGGCAGAGGAGTAAAGCACGCGCAGCCCCGGAGCCTATTTGTCTTCGTGTAAATGCGAGGAAGTACTGTAATTAGTCATTTGGTGGGAGACCCGTGAAGAAGGCGAGGTGCTCAGGTCTTCTCTTTAAGCATGGCCAGATGCGATCTTTGAAGTGGGGGGGCAGCACGATTTGGACACTTTTTCCTCCCTTTCGTTTAATCGCTGGCTGTTTGCCAAATCGTGGTTTCAGCTTTGTTAAGGGGCGGCGGCGCTGTTGCAAAAGGCGCCCGTGAGGTTGCATAGATTCCTGGGTCGAATGAGGGGAAGGGAGATCCTCTGATCCGGGACCGTGTTCGTCTGCTTGGGGAATGTTGTGTGTGGACTGTGTGCGGGGTCGCTTTATGCAAATTATTCCGGGATTAGAATAGATACTCAAGTGGGAATTCTGAGGTGTAAACTAGGAAGGAGGAAATATCTCCCCACCTCTTGAGGATGATCTTATCCACTCCAGTGCTGGTATGGAAAGGGTGGTTTCTCAGTGTCACTTGGTTTATAAACTGGAGTTGCTGCAGCTTCCTAGTTAAATCATAGCAGGCATTTACTTAGAATATTTTGGTGTGCTTCTGATTCTTAAAACATATTCTCATAGATGTATACAAAAAGGTATTAAAACATGGCATACATCTTAAAAAAATAAATCATGCCCAAGATTAAACAGTCATGGTAAGATAGAATTGGCCGTGAAGACCTGGTTATGTGTCGGGGTCTGGGGCCCCAAGCACATGAGTGGTCCCATTTCTTGGTTATAATAACATCCATGCATAGCTTACTTGTTGGCTCTGTATATTTATTTTGTATTTTAATTGTTTTAATTGTAATCATTTTAATTCTTTTATAGTTTTTATTGTTGTAAGCTGCTCAGAGTCAGTTGCTGAGATGGGCGGCTGTAGAAATTGAAGAAAGAACAAGCAAGCAAGCATCATGGAGCAAAAAGCAAACCAAGGAAATGTTAGAGATGGAAAGTAACAGGCCACAGTTTTAAACGGCCCAAGCAAACAGAACGGTCTTAACTTTGCACCTTCTCTGGGAACTGCCACAGTTTGTCCTACCTCTAAAGCAAAGTGGACTCAGAGAAGAACTTAGAAGATCCTAACAGGTAGGCTGGTGTGTGGAGAACGAAGCAGCCTTTCAGGGATTTGAAGCTGTTGAGGACTTTAAGGGGCTGGACGGCTCAGTATTCAGGAACAGGAGGGTAGCCAGGGCTCATGTTTTAGACAGACTGGGAAGAGATTTTCTGGAGGCATAATTCTGGTTAGTAATATAGCAGTTACTGGTTGCATCAGCTAACGTTTCCAGTTTTCTAAGGCAGCCAGTTTTAGTTAGATTTGATTTGTTGAACTATGGGAGGAAAGTAATTCTTACAAGTTGGAAATCTTAAGTGAATGAAGGAAGAGGGAAATGTCCAAGATCTGGTAAAAGATGTGCTGGATTTCTTTGTAGCTACTGTAGTGTGTTTTGTGTTTCACAGCTCTTTGTCAGTGGCACGTCCTTTGCAGCTTTCTTTTTGGACAGAATTTTCCCTTTCCTTTCACGTATCGCCCATCCTGAATGACCCTGACAGTTCTGCTTCACGCGCATTGCTAAGGCATAAATCGTAGTGGCCAGACAATCCACATTATGGCTTAGGCATTAGGTAGGAACTCAGCGAGAGTTCAAAAAGCTGCATCACTTTTTAAAACGTCAAAAGACCAAATCACTTGGATCCGTTTTCAGAAAACTAAACCAGTTTCCACCTGTTGTCAAATAATTTGTATTTGGCAGCAGTGTTTAATCCTTTCACAAGAAGGTAGAAGAGATCAAGTGAAAACACTGAATATATTTTCAAGATGATTCTATTACTGTTTTCAGTGAGGGTTTGTGGTTTCCTTAATTTAGTGTGCTAGGGCTTGTGGATGGATTTTACTATTGATACATCACGGCACCCTAGATTTTGTACTTTTGCCACCTAAGTTCAGATAAGCAAGAAAGGGGGAGGAAAACTATGTCGGTTCTTTGGGGGAAAAAATTAGAAAGCCACAGAAAAGGTAATATTAGGACCAAACCAAAACGTCAAAGAAAAGAGGTGGAGAGAAAGAGAAAATGGCAGGCCTGAAAAGGGCCCACCAGATGTGTCCAGTCCCACATTCTAAGGGGTAGCATATCACATCTGGGGGTCACACAGTTTGAGGAAGGCTGAAAGGATGGTGCTCAATCTGCAAAGTGCAGTTTGCAGTTCAGGTTGAGTTTGAACAGGCTTTATTGAATTATTCGTTGCTAGGCTCTAAATAAATTTCAGATTGCCTCAAGCACTGCTGAAAATTATGTCCTGTTCTCAGCCTCTTAAATTTGGACAAAATCAAGAAGCAATGCTTTTAAAACCCTGATTTTCTCCTTTCCTCTCATGGATAATTCCATGTAATGAATTTATGCTGCACTGTTTGTTCCTTGTCTGTTTTACTGCTATGCTATGGGTTTAGAAAGCTTCTTCCTCAGGTCCTGATTATCTTGTGTTTCCAGAATACTTTTCTTCTACACTGGCATTTCAAGTAAAACAGAGATCTTCACATTAGCACATTAATTTACCTCC
Source organism: Candoia aspera (assembly GCF_035149785.1). Taxonomy (NCBI): domain Eukaryota; kingdom Metazoa; phylum Chordata; class Lepidosauria; order Squamata; family Candoiidae; genus Candoia; species Candoia aspera. The sequence continues at coordinate 117,566,839 of NC_086153.1, read as the reverse complement.
TGTGTAGCTGACATTTCCAGTTCAATATACCTCCTTTCCTCCTGCTCTGCGTTTGTGATGCCGTTCCCAACAATGGAATACAATCCGGAACTATTCCTAGTTTAGTTCCTCCTCGGACAAGTGGCATAGCCTAACTCGGCCATGCAGTCTGGGAATGTGTGAACCATACATAACTCCTTTGAAGCATAAGCTTTAGAGCAGAGTGGTTGAAATGAGTTTGAGAGGTGCCTTCCTCTCTCCCAGAAGAAGCCAAATCTGAGCGTTTTATGTCAGCCAACTCTTACATTAGCAACTACAGGAGGGCAAATTGTTTTTTTGTAGAATGAATGTGAAAGCCTAACACCAATGTAGTTTGACGTCGGCCTTTGATAAAGAGCATCTTTGGCTTTGTGCTTTATTCTGACATTGCTTATGGCAGTGCAGCAGTAAGAACTGGATATGTCGAATTGGAAAAAAATAGTGCCAGATATATACCATAGGCAAGGCAAAGGACAGCTCAGCTAAGGTCCCCAAGAAATGTCCCATTACCTACAGCAGAATCAATGTAAGTGGATGGCTAAGCTTCCAGATGTTGGGTATCATAGCATGACTTTCACACAAGTTCATAAGTAAATTAGTGGTCTGAACCCTGGGAGATTTGGTAATCTCATTCCTCGTGCCAAACAATTAATTAAGTGACAGGTTCTGGGGAGAGCAAACAGAAGCGGTACTATGAGAACACCTTGTAGAACCAGCGCTAGGGGAGCATAGGCAGAGTCGCATAAGAGAACAGAAAGCTGGAATTAATTCTGCTTGGGAGGTGATTCTGGTCCTGTCCCTGGCACTTTTTTATTTTTAATAAGAATTTTATTGAGTTTAGAACAAAGATAAAAACTACAAAAAGAAAAAGAAAAAACTAAAAAAGTGAGAAAACACAGGATGAAAAAAGATTTTTAGAGATTACTTAAAGAAGTGATTTCTGACTTTTAACAGCAAGAATATAAAACTATTTCCCATAATCCCTTCCTCTATATTAAACCAAAATCACATTATTTCTATAAATCATTCCATTAGCATATTATAAAGATCACTAAATGCAATTGCTCCCTCCCCTTATATGAAAAGAAAATATATAAGCCACCTAAACAACCTCCCCCCAAAAACAACACTTATTTAATTACTTCCTTCCTACCACTATTCTGTACATTTCTGTCTACTATAATGGTCTAACTAAAAAAGCATATAAATTTTCTGCTCTTATAATTAATAATAATATTACAGTTATTACAATCTTAATCATATTAAACCTAAAACCAAACATTTATTATTTACCTTATTAATCTTAATCCAAATCATTAAAGAAGAATAACATCAAACAAGCTTTAAAAGCAATCCAAGTAAACATTCTCAAACCCTTACCCCACTTCGAAATAAACCAAAGCATTCACATATTTCCAAAATACACACAGGGCATTTTTCAAAAGAAAGATCAAACAACCCAACTGCCCCCCTGAAATACTCCAACTTCTCAGCAGAAAGCCTCCCATAGATAACAATCCCTTTCTCTCCATAACATTCCATCAGAACAGCAACACTTAGAGTTTGCAGTTTGATCTGTCCCTTTAATTTCTTCCTGTCAACCATCCAATCATCTTCTGGCATCTCAACAGAAGCCTTGATCTTGCTGTTAGTAGAAACCTTTGTATCGTTGTTAAGGTCTTCAATTCCATCCATGACATCCCCAGCCAGATGCCACGTTTCAAACCTGTTATTTTCAACAATGTCCCAAATATCTTGCATAATAACTTGACAAGCATCGGAAAAGATCTGTTTGAGGTCTTGATGGAACTCTGAGAGTCTGCTTGAAATCCTCCATGTCTCACGCAGTAAATTATGGTGCCCCCTTAAATACTTAACTAGCAAAAGTAGGATGTAATGGAAAATTTCCGGAACTGTTTACATAGGTAAAAGGCTGATAACAGACAGTTCCCCAGCAAAAAAATAGCAGCAGAAAACAAGAATTCAAACAGCAGATTCAACGTGTAGGAAAATATTAAAATCTTCAAACTCAGTACAAAAATAGTAGCAGGGAGATAAACGTTTATGCTCAGTCCTCCTCAATATTTGGATGGAAACAAGCCAAAACTTAAAAAGATTTTTCTTTTTTTTAATTAATCACAGAAATAATGACAAGCACCAAGAGAGTTTGCTTCTCCATGCTCTAAAAAGCTTCTCTTAGGGTACATAAACTTAAAAACATAAAAATTGGGTGATTTAGAAATGGGGTGGCTGGTCTTAGTTTCCTTTAAGGCTATAGTGTGGCTTGGAAATAATGGCATCCCTGTCTCCCTGCAGCTCTTACCTGATTAGTGTGAAGGCTGTTTACAATCCTCAGGCTGCAAGTTGCCATTCTAGAGAGCAAATGGGGTGATTCCAAGTGTTTTCTAGTCTGTGAAAATGCTTCTGGGCTTCAGGAAAAATCTGCATGAGCCTAGAAAATCTGCTGCATTGTCAGTTCTGTCTGTAGAGCCCATGGACACAGCTGTTCAGTCTGCCATGTCCCCCACCGGAAGTCTCCCTGGCACCACTTCTAGGAATCGCCACCCCCATTGCCATGTAGAAAAGCCAACAGCTCGGCATCTCACAGTGTTTGAATCTGAAGTGCAGTTAGAGTTGTATGTGAAAAGGAGTAGAAAAACAAAACTGGATATTGCAATATATGAAGGAACAGTTGGCTTATGAAGGTTCCTCTGTGGAAGGAAAAATCCACTTTTCTATAAGAGTTTTTAATGTGGCTTTAAATTATTTTAGGTGGTTATAAAGGGCCAGATTAAAATGTTAGGTCCGATCTAAATAAAATACCCCATCATCTATGCAGAGGGGATTGGAGAAGCTTTCTCCCCACCTAGGAGATTTCTACTATCTGCACAGAGCTTGTACTTTCTATTTTTGAAGGTTTGCTGCTTTGGATCTTGGACTATGGATGTAAAGTAAGACTAAATACAAAAATGGAAGATTTTTTGGAGGGGGGAAGCTGAGGATGATAGATAAAAAATATCACTGGCGGGTGTATATTGTGGAAATAAAACCAGAAGGGTTGGGTCAGGCAAGGCTGCAGAGGACTTTGAAGGCAAGCCTAGTATTTGCTGCAGTGTTGACCATGATGACATGATGCTAATTCATTTTACTTGCTTTTAAACATTTGTATCCCACCTGTCCTTCCATATAGGTTTCCAAGGCAACATGTACTTAAATAATAATTGGATTTAGCCTTTCTTCTCATTGGAGGTTCATCAAAAGAATGCTTGTAGGTCAGAGTGTTCCCAGCATGAGTGGAAATAAATCATACGTTAATATCCATGTTTTCATCAAGAATTCAGCAAATGCATTTTTAATCAGATGAAGTGTAATAGCTTTATATTCTCTGCAGAACCAACTCTGGATGAAAAGGCGGAGGAGAAAGTAGTGGTTGTTGAATTGATTCAGCAGGGGTCAACATGAGAATGTGAACCAACTTTCTGTATTATTTCATGTCTCTGTTGGCTGATAATAAAAACAAGTTGTAACCCTTCTAACAACTTTTTAAAACATTAAGAATCTGAGATTATTACATAGTTGCTTCAGTGCAACTTTCTATAGTAAATCAAATATTTTGTGGCCAACAATCTCAGTTTGTAGGCAAAGGAACAGCTGGTTTTTTTGGGGGGGCGCTTTTTGGCCATGTTCTGTTCTTGAGTCAGATGTTATTTCAGTTTCTATGCAAATTGAAATTCACTTCTGGAGTGGGGGAAGGCTGCTCTGTAACTTTAGTTGGTAGGTGCTAAATCTGCAAATCGGTGGAGAAGAAACATCTTCTGTGCTTCAGCAGCTTTTCTGTCACCCAGGAGAGAAACTGAGACCTATCTTAAGTCCTTAACTGACAAAGAAAGAAGTTTCTACTGCATGTATTTCAAAAATAGCAGGCTGTGGTCTCTGCCAAGCAGTGCTCTAGTCCAAGTGGGAATTGTGAAGCAGGGTTCAGATCCCAGTGTAGCGATCTTAAAGGCTATATAGGATCAGTACCTTGGAGAGCTCCATGTGAAGCTCAGTTTGATGAATCATAAAAAATATTTAAAAACAGGGACAGATTATAGAAGCCGTTACACCACAAATACACACCCCAAATCAGAATATTAAAACTGAGGACAAGATAAAATTCAAGGTTAAAAAAAAAGACAGTGCTTTAAAGTGTTGTAAATTTAAAAGAAATACCACAATATCAATACATTCTATGATAGAGGAAAGGAAGTGTATGGCCAAAGTCTGCAGTTTAATAAACATATTCATCTGTGGTCTGTTAATTGCAGCTACTTCATTAATTTATAGTATGAGAGTAATATTCCATGCTCTACCATGCCACTCATTAATTAATGAAGCAGTTGCCTTCTTTCAATAAAGTATATACTTTTGTAGCTGCAGGTTAACAGTGGTTCAAGGTCTATATCATTAAGTCGTCAAAACTAAACAGCACTTCTGTTTTAGGGACTCATGGTATTAGACAGGCCTTTTATTAAATAGTCCAAAATAGCTATATTTCTAGACAGATGCAGGTAAATATGCAGGTAATCTGCAAGGCAAACTTTACACCAGAAGCAATAATCATATGTGGAATTATACATTCAACTTAAATTATTTATCACTTAGAATGTCTTAGATTTTTGTTCCTTGCTGAGAGGCCTATCTAAACATCTATTCCAAACTTGGTTTCTGTATAGACACCTAAAACATTTTCATAGTGTTGCATCTCTAAGGAACTTGACACCTGCTTGACTTGTAAATTCAGAGAGGGTAGAATAAAGCAGGCAGGAGCACTAAATAACTTTGTGATTGGATGGCTGGACCACTGATATCAGAAGTAGAACTTACTGTGCAAGTGGATAAAAATCACAACCTAACTTTACTGGAGGACCTACTCGGGTTTCAGTTTTTCTTAAATATGTGAGACTTTGCTTTCAGTCTTTGTCTGTTGGAGCATCTAAATAAAGAAGCCAGCAGTATTCTCTTTCAGTTCATCCTTTCTTCAACCAACTCTGCAGATGCACTGAAGCCCCCAAGTGGCTTTATCAAGTCTGTGTCCCTAACGGTTGGCTTGACTCTCTTTTTTCTCTTTCTTTTGCACCTCTTTGCCCAAATAAATAGGTTGCTTTTTATGTCTGGACATTTGCCTATGGAGTTTTGAAGGATACTTTTTCATTAAAAGCTTTTTCATACACAGGGCTGCACCACTGCTAAGCTACTACAAGTGTTTTGTTATGTTCTGGATCAACTGGGCTTTCTTCTTTTTTATACCTCAATCACTGAAACTTAGCAAATTTAGCAGAGATGCTTTAGTAATTTTATGATTCACTGCAGAGGAAAAAGAGACTGCTTTGAAAAAGGAAAACTTCTGTAGTTGTGTTTTGGGTAGCTGTTTTAGGAAGATTTTTTATTCTGTCCTCTCTGATGTTATTATTGCAATGTCTACATTCAAATTAGGCAATCATCCCTCTTTTCACTTTGCTTCCATGTATGTATAATGTTGATATAACAGCAGCATGGAGAAGTTGTTGTTATTGTTAATAATAATAATCAGAGGACGATGTATGTGCCCGATTTGAATCGTTTCCTTCATTTTAATAAGTTCTATAAAATTTAAATAATAAATTTAATATAGAAACAGGAGACGTTGCACTGCCATCCTATGAAGAAATGAAATTTCAAATATTTGAGCCTGTGAGTTGACCTTTTAAAATAATGAGATGTTTTTGAACATGCCAATATATGTGAAAGACTTTATCATGATATTTGTAGTATCTGGCTTTCTGTTTGCTGAATTGTATGGCAGGCCAGAGTCAGACTTTAATATCACTGAGAATCAATTTCTCATTCCTCTACAAGGCATCCTTATGAGCCACTTGCCCTGTTGTCTGGTCATGTAGAAAATCCAGTAGATAGTGAAGGCTGGAAACAGTAATTAGGTTAAGTAGTAAACCCACAATATTACACTCATTATTCTTACACTGGTTATTGTCCAAGCAGAAGAACTCTGAAATAGAGTTTATTTAGGATTTTTTTTTACAGACCACAGTTTTTGCTGTTAAGAAGTCCAGACATCTTAAAGTTGCCAAGGTTGAGAAACACTAGCTTAGGCATTCCAAGCCAAATATATCGAGGGGATCCCGAGACTTCCCCAGGCTGGATGCCTTCCAGATCCCCAGGATTTGCAGCAATTGTTCGTGCTGCATAGGAAATTCTGGGATTTGAAAGGCTTACATCTAGAGAGAGCTAAATTGGGGAAAGCTCCTTTAGGGGATTGTGGGTGGCTTGATTTCTGTGCTTCCTTTAGATAAGGAGGGATGAAGGGGAAAGTCTTACTTCCAAAGGCAGAACCACAACTAGACACTTTTGTCATGAAGTTCTAAAGTGAGTCCCCAGCATCATCTGAAACAGGAAAGAGGAAAATGATGAGAGTTCATTTATTTATTTGTAAGTCAGATTTATACCCTGTGGGTGCATTCTAAAATAATAACTCTTCTCACAATGGCCTCCCTCTGGGATTCATAGATCTGTCAGAATTGCTGCAAGATTTTATTGACATAAATCAAAGGTCTTCCCTGAACAATTCTGGGTCTTAGCCGTTAAGAGCTGGTGTGCATTGGGAGTGCTTAACCAACAGCTTTGTCCACTGCTGGTTAATCCTATGCTATGGACCTCTTCCCATCTTATTTCGAATTAGGGAACAAATATGTGAGTTATGTGAGACAGGGACTTGAACATGTAAGATGTGAGTTTTAAAGAATGTGTGTCATGAAAGAACATTGATTAAAGCTGCTAGGATTGGTTCCAGTTCTGCATTAAGAATAACTTGTATGGATCTAACAGCTTATTGGTTATTACCAAAGGCATCTGTGGGATGGGGGTGGGAATAAAAAAAATCAGGATGGCATCCACAACTGTGGAATCAAAGCCTCCCACTCCTTTATACATGTGTGATGCATGTAAAAAGGGACAGGTCTTTGATCATGCAGCTGCCATCTTGACTTTTTTTGACTTCCCCTGCAGATGTCCTACTATTACAGCCCAGCCTTCCCCAGATGGTACCCTCTAGATCCATCTCCTGCAGCTGATGGCCTGCACAAGCTATTTGGAGGAACCCAAGTTGAAAGGTTGTTTCAGGGAGCCTGAAGCCCCATGATCCCTTGCTGAAGGGAATTATGTGTTTGTTTAAATAATTCTGCTACTGAGACGTTCAAAAAATTAAGCAGCGATAATGAAGAAGACTGTGCTTGTGAGAGCCTAAAATGATATATGAAAAAACACAAAAGTGGAAGCAGTGTGGGGAAGAGGCCCAAATGCTGGATTCAGCCAAATTGGGTTTGTTGGCTAGAGTGCACAGCCACTCTCAGCTTTGCTAGGAATGGAGGTAAAGATACACGAGCTAATTCCAAAATGCTTTTTACAGAACATTGTGATTCATAAATATGCTTAATAGCCACTAAACTGGACTATATCTCAGGCCTATGAGTTTTTGATTTAAAGAAGGTTAAAGCAAGGTTATATGACTAGAACCAGTTAGAAATGACTGAATGGAAGGTCATGAAATATCCTTGTAGAGAAGATAGATATGAATGTCCAGCCTAGAAGTGTGCAAAAAACCTTTGAAAGTGAAACCTCATGAGCTGGAAGTCCTCTGCCTCAAGTTCAGAATAGGCTGAGCTTGGGAGAGCTTGTAATTTCAAGCTTTTTTATAAACCTCTAGTCTAGCTAAAATTAAGCATATTCCAATCTGTCAAATGCCAAACTTGCTTTTGTTTCTGGCATCTTGAGGACTGAAAGAAAGTTTGCAGGCTTTTTTGTCTCCATTTTGAAAGGGACAATAGAAAGCTCTTGTTTTTCAGACTACCAATTTGCCTCTGAGGCTGATGGATATTCTTGTTTTACTTGTTTGGAGGAACACAGACAGCTTATTACAATCCACAGTGAGACCATGTTGTTGTTATTAACATTATTTTCAGTGTGACTATCCACATCTTTGGCTAATCAGGATGGGGAAAGAATACCCAATAGCCTGCATGGAGTATCCCTTCTATGTGTGTGTGTGTGCACGTTTGAGCACATTTATAGTTCTCCTGCCTCTGAAATGGAAACTGTTATCAGGAGAACTATTACAGGGCATAGTAGAGATGGAGGTAGATGATAAGAATCCATGACGGAGGAGCTGTCACTTCTAAAATGTCACTGGACTGGTAGCAATCACAACAGGTAGGTATTGCTGCTTTCCCTCTTTTTTTTTTCTTGATTGCCCTTGTTACATTTCCCTTCACGTTGCTTTCAGTGGAAGAAAATAAATGCATCAGCTCCAGGGGAGATGCTTTTTCTCTTGTACTGCAGGTTTTTCTCTTATATTACTAACATCTTTGCAGCTGAAAGTCTGAACCCTCTCCCAGTCCACCCTGACACATTCTCTTCTCCTGTTCATTCTGTTAGCACAGTGATAACAACATGGCTTGCCATCATCAGGTGGTCTTCTGCAGTGGATCTTCTCCTTGATGGTGCAGAGGGAAGTCTGCCACACCCAAGAGTTTCCCAGCCCCACCTCCCAGAGCCTTGAATTGGTCGCTTCATCTACTACAAACCGATCCTCAGTTCTATGATTGAAAGAGCATAGGAGCATTTGTAATACGTATAGTCCTCAAGTTACGACAGTAATTGAGACTGGAATTTCCATCGCTAAGCAATGCGATAGTAAAGTGCAACATCACATGACCGCATTGCTTAGTGATGGCAGTCCTGGCACTCCCCGTTGCTGTTGTTAACCGAATCCCACTGGTCATTAGGTGAGGACTGACCCTGATCCAAGCTATTCCTGGCTTGGTCCCTCCCAGCCCTAAGCCTTGGTAAGGTAAGGGGCTGCCTCCTTAACTCCCCCCACTTGCCTATCTTTCCCCCCCATCTCTGCCCTTTCGGCCACCCTGCACAGTGGCGCTTCTCAGCAACAGTGCAAAGCCCCATCCGCCACCACCTCTGGGCCTGTACTTTAGCCCCAGTGCCGCCACCACTGCTGAGGAGTGCCACCTCAAGCCGCGCACCTTGGCCTGCCACCCCAGTGCCACAGCGCAAAGCCCCTACCGCCCTGTGCTCCACAGGCCCTGCTGCACCCAGCAGACCTTTGCCTCTTCCTTCTGCTGCTGACAAGGTTTGGTTCTTGTTGGTGTAGAAGGTGGGAGAGAGAGCCTCTGTCAGGCTTTCACAATTCTGTTGTTTACTTTCTGATCATAGAGTTCCAACAGTTCTTGTGTTGGTCTCTTTCCTGATCTGGTCTAGATTGAAGGACTGATATAAGTGCCCCACAACTCAGAATGAATATGGCATTTAGTGTTATATGCTGAATGCTGGTGTGCATCTCACTTTGGACATAAAGTTAGCCTTTGGAATTGCCTGCTCTGCAGCTAAGACATTGCTGATTTTAGCCACAGTAGCAATAAACCAGAAAGAGGTAGATAAACCCTGATCTTTGTAATAAGATAGGATCACTATCAGTAATTGAATGTCGTGGGTAGAAAGATGAGACACAGTAAGATAAAGCAGGCTGGGGTTGGTATTGCTTTATTCTGCAAAACCTTATCTATGTATTGACACAGGCTGGAGATGATGGAGCCTCGCTATATTTCCAACAAAACATCTCAGCATGCCTTATTATCTCATTCTGATTATACTTGGGAATATGAATATTATGAATATGGCCCAGTTTCCTTTGAAGACCTCAAGGCTCACAAATGTAAGTCTTATCTGGACGGTTTCAATGTCCAAATTCTCTTTTGGTCCTTCTCAATTGTAATTATTAGGATATATACAGTATTTTGGAAATCTGTTTTTTTCCCTCTCCACTGGTGTATCTGCCTGTGCATGTGTCCCCGTGCATGTGCAGAGACACGTTTATTTTAGTGGCATCATTCTTTTATAAAATGTAAGTTTCTTTGATTTATCCTTTGATTTTAGTTCACCAAAATAGTCACAGGTTTTAATGCAAAGCTGTATCACATTGGTTGGTTTCAATAAGTATTGGAGTATGGCTGAGAGAAAAGCAGAAGGAAGATGAGAAAGGATGGGGGACAAAAGTTGTGCCTGGGGGTACAGTTTGACACTACTGTCTGCACTTAATCCCTGTAAAGTCCTCTCACTAGTGCTGGGGATTCAGGATTTATCACACATCTTCGTCTTCTGTTGTTCTTATTAACAAATCCTGATTTATTTTTATTTTATTTATTCAGAGCCTCTGGGTTGTTTACAATATAACAAAGCAAGATAGAAAATACAGTACAGAATAGGTAGTGGACAAGATCCAGCTAACACAGAAAAACATACATCACACAACAGACAAGGGACTCCACCCACCCCAACCCAAGGCCTGGGAGAACAGCCAGGTCTTTAAAGCCTTCTGGGATGCCATCAAGGTGGGAGCCACATGGATCTCAGCAGGAGCCTTATTACAGAGGGCAGGCACTGTGATAGAGAGGGCATGTGTCCTGGGTCCCATCACTGCCTGCACTACTGAATTCTGGACCAGCTGAAGTTTCCAAGTGAACTTCAAGGGCATCTTCAAGCTGTGAGGTGTTTTGGGTATGCATGACTGTCTGAAAGTACCTGTTACAGGAAGTCCTCCTTGGCTACAGCTGCCACCTGCTCTTTGAGCAGGAGCTGCAAATCCAAAAAGACCTCCCCAGATTGCTCGCTACACTTGAATGAGGAAGGGCAACTCCATCCAAGATTAGAGATGGAAAATCCCTGAATCTAGGTGGCTCTAATATCCACAGCCATTCAATCTGGGTAGGATTGAGTCAGAGTCAGTCCCTTCCCCTCCAGGCCCCTGCAACCTCTGGTTTCCATAGGGGCCCTGGTTTCCGGCTGCTGCTTTTTAATGCCAGGTCAGTTAATAACAAGGCCCCCCTCATATGTGACTTGATCACTGAGGAGGGGGCAGACCTGGCATGTATTACTGAGGCCTGGCTGGGCCCTGAAGGGGGGGTGCCCCTTTCGGAAATGTGCCCAGTTGGGTTTACGGTATGGCACCAGCCGAGATTCCAGGGCAGGGAAGGAGGGGTGGCTGTTGTCATCCAAGAGACTCTTGTGGCCTTCAGGGGCCCTGCTCCACAAGTGGCCGGCTGTGAGACCCTGTTCTTCAAGTTGGGCTCCCGAGAACAGCTGCGAGTGTTGCTGCTGTACCAGCCTCCCTGCAGCGTGGCAACCTCCCTGCCTGAGCTGCTCAAGGCCATCTCAGGGCTGGCGGTGGAGTTCCCCAGGCTCGTGGTTCTGGGCGACTTCAACCTGCCATCCCTGGGGCAGGCCTCGGAGGCAGCTCGGGAGTTCATGACAACCATGGCAGCCATGGGCCTGTCCCAGATAATTCGGGACCCGACTTGAGACAGTGGCCTCACCCTGGACTTTCTTGTTGGAGCAGTGGCAATGTGATCTGAGGGGAGAGTTACAGCTGTCCCCTTTGTCGTGGTCAGACCATACCCTGGTGGCCCTGAGTTTCTCTTATGCCGCCCCCCTCTGCAGGGAGGCAGGACCCATTCGATTGGTCTGCCCCCGGTGACTGATGGACCCGGTAGGGTTTCAGAGGGAGCTGGGGGTTATACCCGGTGATCTGCTGCACGGTCCAGCGGAGGCCCTAGCTGCAGCCTGGAATAGGGAGGAGGCAGGGGCCTTGGACAGGATTGCACCTGTGCGGCCTCTCTTGTCCCATTGAACCTGGCACTCCCTGTGGTTTACGGAGGAGTTGAGGGTTCTGAAGAGGCTTAAGAGACCCCCCAGAGCGCTGCTGGAGGAAGACAAAGACTGAATTCGACCAAAAGCAGGTAAGAGCTGCTATTGAGGCCTACCTTGTGGCGATAAAAGCGGCGAAACGTCAATACTTCTCCGCTCTTATTGCATCCACAGAATGCTGCCCAATGGCCCTGTTTAAGATCAGTCGATCCCTTTTGGGGAAGGTGGGCTCAGTGACCCACCTACAGGGCCATGCAGAGGAATGTGCTGAGCATCTGCAGGACAAAATCGCTCTGATCAGCTCCAAGTTGGACTCCAGGTGTGAGGCTTGGTCTGGAGAGATACCAGGGGAACGGGCTTACCCAGTTATCTGGGAGCAGTTTGATCCTGTTGGACCTGAGGAAGTGGACAGGATCCTACAGACAGTAAATGCCACCACGTGTCATCTAGACACATGCCCCTCCTGGCTGGTAAAAGCAGCCCGGGAGGTGACATGTGGTTGGGTCCATGCGATGGTTAATACCTCCTTGGGAGAGGGGGTGTTTCTGGCTACCTTTAAAGAGGCATTGGTGCACCCCCTCCTCAAGAAGCCATCACTGGACCCTACTGTTCTGGACAATTTTCATCCAGTCTCCCACCTTCCCTTTTTGGGGAAGGTGGTTGAGAAAGTGGTGGCTTTGCAGCTCCAGAGGATCCTGGAGGAAATGGATTATCTAGACCCCTTTCAGTCAGGTTTCAGGCCCGGTTATGGGACGGAAACAGCATTGGTCGCACTTATGGATGATCTCTGGCGAGAGCAGGATGGAGGCAGTGCATCCATCCTCGCTCTCCTTGATCTCTCAGTGGCTTTCGATAACATCGACCATGGTATCCTTTTGGGGCAGCTCAGGGATTGGGGGTGGGTGGCATAGTTTTACGCTGGTTCACCTCCTTCCTCCAGGGCCAATCCCAGTCGGTGTTGATAGGGGAGGAGAGATTGGCCCCATGGCCCCTTCTTTGTGGGTTGCCACAGGGATCAGTACTCTCCCCTCTCCTTTTTAACATCTACATGAAACTGCTGAGTGAGATCATCCGTCACCATGGGATGAGGTATCATCAGTATGCTGATGATACTCAATTGTATATCTCCATCCCGAGTGAAGTAAGTGATGCCATGACTACCCTCTCCGAGTGTCTGGGGGCTGTGGGGGCCTGGATGGGGAACAACAGGCTTCAACTGAATCCTGGTAAGACCGAGTGGCTGTGGGTTAATGGTTCTTCTGTATCCGGGACATTAACATCTCTGGTTCTGGATGGGGTTGCACTGCCCCAGACAGACCCGGTGTGTAACTTGGGGGTCCTCCTGGACTCACGGCTCCTGCTCGAAGAGCAGGTGGCAGCCGTGGCCAGGAGAGCCTTTGTGCAGCTACGTGCTGTGCACCAGTTACACCCCTTCCTGGACCGGGAGGCCCTTGGAACAGTCACTCATACCCTCTCATATAGGCTATTGCAATGCACTCTACATGGGGCTACCCTTGAAAAGTATCTGGAAGCTCCAGCTGGTCCAGAATGCAGCTGCGCGAGCTGTTTTTAGTGCCCCCAGAAGGGCACATGTAACACCACTGCTGCGCGAGCTGCATTGGGTATCAGTTTGCTTCGGGGTCCAATACAAGGTGTTGGTTATTACCTTTAAAGCCCTACATGGCATGGGGCCAGGTTACCTGAAGGACCGCCTCTTCCCCATTACATCAGCCTGTCCCACCCAATCGTGCAGAGAGGGCATGCTGCGGACCCCGTCTGTAAGAGAATTTCATCTGGTGGGGTCCAGGAAGCAGGCCTTCTCTGCAGTAGCTCCCGCCCTGTGGAACATGCTGCCCCCAGAGGTGAGATTGGCCCCATTGCTCCTGGCCTTTCAGCAGAGTCTGAAGACCTGGTTCTGCTGCCTCGCTCCTCCCACACTTGGACTGTTTTCGATTCTTCACCACCTGGATTCTTTATTTTTACCTTTATTTATATTATTTATTATTGTATTTTATTCTGTGTATTTTATGGTTATTGTTTTTAATCGATTGTTGTAAACCGCCCAGAATCCCCTGATGGGAGGAGATGGGTGGGGACAAATTGGATAAACAAACAAACAAACCTCCAGGCACTGGGATAGGACCATGACAGCCTGGAGTCAAGAGATACAATTGGGTATCAACAGCATACTGATGATACTGAACCCCAAGCTGGCAGATGACCTCACCCTGCAGTTTCATGTAGATGTTAAATGGGCGGGGGGGATTGAGCCCTGTCTCACATCACAAAGGAGGGGCCTAGGGAACAATCTCCCCCTCCCCAACATTGACTGGAACTAATCCTGAAGGAAAGAAGGGAACCAATGTAAGACAGTGCCTCCTATTACCAACATCTGGAGCCAGTTCAGAAGGATATCATAGTTGACAGTATTGAAAGCCTCTGAAAGATCAAGGAGCACAAAGATGGATGCACCACCTCCATCCTGGCTATGCCACAGGTCATCAATGAGCATGACCAGGGTTGTCTCCATACTGAATCCTAGCCTGAAACTCTACTGAAACATCTGCTTCCTCCAAGGTTCTTTGCAGTTGCAGTCCAACCATCTTCTCAATAACCTTCCCCAAACTGTTGGGTCCAAGAGTGGCCTCTTCGAGGCCAGAGGCACTATTCCCTTCCTCAAGAAGGCCAGCAGCAGAACAGGAGACCTACAGGTCCCTGGCCACTTTAACAATCCAGGAGGGATCTGGCCTCAACAAACTTATGACCGAACTAATAGCCCAGAGAACCCTGTGTACTTCCTCCAGAGTCATCAACTCAAATTTATCCCAGGTCACGTTACAAGACTGGGCTCCAGGCACTTTGGCTGGACTTGCCCAGTTGGAGTCCAACTTATAGCAGATCTGAGTGCCTTTATCAGCCAGATTACCAGCATGTTCCTCACAGTGACTCTGCAGATGATCCTGACTTTTATAAGTGACTGTAAAGAGTGCAAACCAGAGTCCTTGAGAATCATGGTACATGTTTCTTCCAAGATCCCAAGGGAGAGGCAGACGTTCCATTTTTGGATTGGGTTGAAATTGAAAGTGTGAACAGTTCTGAGGGTGAAAAAGTTGCCAGTGTTTTTATGGCAGTGAGGCTGTTCTGGAGTTCAGTTCTATCCATATGAGAGAGAACAACAGAAATAGAACTGTTAAACTGGAGATAGCCAGCCTTGTAAACTTCAGACTACCTGTTATCGTTTACATCTTCTGAAATCAGTAAGAAATCCATTTGTTCAAGTTCAGAGCAACTGTGTATTTCATAATAAAAAATAAATCCTTCCTTTTAAAAAGGGGGCTGAAAAAAGCCATGAATTCCTGAACATTCATGTGGCAAAGCAATAAATATATTAAAGTGAGGGATGGCAAGACTACCATTTTGAGCTAGCATTTGATTTGTGGATTGACTTTCCTTTCTGAAGCACTGTCCACTTACTGCCTTTGATTTGACTTTGGTTGAAGATTCTTGGGAAAATCTTCTGTAATTGAGCATTACCAGTAAGGACATACTGATGACCCCAGGCTCATTACCATTCCCTCCTTCCCCCTTCTCTTTTTGGTGCAACTTCTAAGGGCATCAGGAACCTCTGCTTCTGGTTTAGATAAACCCTAAGTTAACTATCTTTCTGCACCCTAAACCTGACTTGAAGCTTAATTGTGCTTTTTTCTAAAAAAGAAGCCAAATCTGTATTCATAGTTGCTAACCATGGTTTACTTTTCAAATGGCATGACAAAGTATGATTAATCACAAAAGGAAGCAAACTCATCCAAACATTTCCTTGCAGCCATACTGGTGTGTGTGTGTGTGTGTGCGCACGTGTGCATGAGAGAGAGAGAAAGAGGGAGAGAAAGAGAGATTGAAACTTTCTATAGCATCAGCAGGGAGTCAGAAAGGCAAGTTGATGATTATGGTTGCCTGGGCACTCTGACCATCAAGCTGAGTTAATTTGCTTCTGGATCAAGGCTGCCCTTCAAAACGAGCTGCCAGAAGTCTTGTGAGAGGAACGTCCAGGCTTCCTTGGAAGGCTGTTCATCTTTCCAAGTGGAATTTAATTGCTGAAGTTCTAATGAGGGAGAAGATAATGAAGTTGCAATCAGCCTTAATTACCTGGTGCTTTACTGTGCCTTGCTACATTTATTTTATTCTTTGAAAATTACATAGCTAAGAAGAAGTGTGGTTTGGTGCATCTTTCACCTCTGTTCTTCACATCCTCTGGATTCCCCACTGGTGCTAAAGTTAGGTACTGACGTGCTGGAAAAGCAATGCTAGAAAATGTACTGAGAGGTTATGTTTGTGTTACTCAAACCATGCCTTTCGCCATAGCAATACCAGGTTTCCTTTCTCCTATTTGTTGTTGTTTATTTGTTCAGTCGCTTCCGACTCTTCGTGACTTCATGGACCAGCCCACGCCAGAGCTTCCTGTCGGTCGTCAACACCCCCAGCTCCCCCAGGGACGAGTCCGTCACCTCTAGAATATCATCCATCCACCTTGCCCTTGGTCGGCCCCTCTTCCTTTTGCCCTCCACTCTCCCCAGCATCGGCATCTTCTCCAGGGTGTCCTGTCTTCTCATTATGTGGCCAAAGTAGTTCAGTTTTGCCTTTAATATCATTCCCTCAAGGGAGCAGTCTGGCTTTATTTCCTGGAGGATGGACTGGTTTGATCTTCTTGCAGTCCAAGGCACTCTCAGAATTTTCCTTACTCTGATTATACATTTGCATATTGTTGTACTTTTAATGAAAGTGCAAGTTTAAAGTCCGAATCTAATTTCTGTTAAAGATGGTGATTCATGGCCCTGGCTTCTACACATTTTTCTTGCCTGATTACTGGGAATGTTGTTTCTAACAGTCACATAAGAAACAACCAGTGGGGAAAAATACAAATTCTATACGTGGATAAAGCTATAATAAAAATTATTAAAACCACCACAGTGCATGTGCAGTCTTTCAAGTTCTCCTGTGCAGCAAGGTCAGATTTTACCTTTTTTTAAAAATGCTTTGCTTTGGTACAAAAGATGGTCTACTCCCAGCAACTTAGCCTCCTCTCTTCTCTCCTTCTCCTACAGATTCCATTGTGATTGGATTTTGGGTTGGCCTTGCTGTGTTTGTCATTTTTATGTTCTTTGTGCTGACCTTGCTGACAAAGACAGGAGCACCACACCAAGAGTAAGTCCTGCTGAAAAATCATCCCCTCTTTTGGCTGACCTTTTTCGAGCAAAAGTGCCTCACTCAGAGATTTACATTGCCGTGGACTAAACAGCCACACAAATTGTATTGCTGTTTAAGAAGTGTTCTAAAGAATATGCTGCTAATGCCAGAAATGTATGTGTTGACAATTAAATCTAAATATTTCATAACCAAAGTATATACTTCGTTCTGTTGTTGTTTATTCGTTCAGTCGCTTCCGACTCTTCATGACTTCATGGACCAGCCCACGCCAGAGCTTTCTGTCGGTCGTCAACACCCCCAGCTCCCCCAGGGACGAGTCCGTCACCTCTAGAATATCATCCATCCACCTTGCCCTTGGTCGGCCCCTCTTCCTTTTGCCCTCCACTCTCCCTAGCATCAGCATCTTCTCCAGGGGGTCCTGTCTTCTCATTATGTGGCCAAACTAGTTCAGTTTTGCCTTTAATACCATTCCCTCAAGTGAGCAGTCTGGCTTTATTTCCTGGAGGATGGACTGGTTGGATCTTCTTGCAGTCCAAGGCACTCTCGGAATTTTCCTCCAACACCACAGTTCAAAAGCATCGATCTTCCTTCGCTCAGCCTTCCTTATGGTCCAGCTCTCACAGCCATATGTTACTACGGGGAACACCATTGCTTTAACTTTGTGGGCCTTTGTTGTCAGTGTGAGGTCTCTGCTCTTGACTATTTTATTGAGATTTGTCATTGCTCTACTCCCAAGGATTAAGCATCTTCTGATTTCCTGACTGCAGTCAGCATCTGCAGTAATCTTCGCATCTAGAAATACAAAGTCTTTCACTGCTTCTACATTTTCTCCCTCTATTTGCCAGTTATCAATCAAGCTGGTTGCCATAATCTTGGATTTTTTGAGGTTTAGCTGCAAGCCAGCTTTTGCACTTTCTTCTTTCACCTTCATCATAAGGCTCCTCAGTTCCTCTTCGCTTTCAGCCATCAAAGTGGTATCATCTGCATATCTCAGATTGTTAATGTTTCTTCCAGCGATTTTAACTCCAGCCTTGGATTCCTCAAGCCCAGCATGTCGCATGATGTGTTCTGCGTACA
This sequence comes from Candoia aspera, assembly GCF_035149785.1. Lineage (NCBI taxonomy): Eukaryota > Metazoa > Chordata > Lepidosauria > Squamata > Candoiidae > Candoia > Candoia aspera. The sequence continues at coordinate 117,548,794 of NC_086153.1, read as the reverse complement.
AGTTGAATAGGTAGGGTGAGAGTATACAGCCCTGGCGTACTCCTTTCCCAATCTTAAACCAGTCTGTTGTTCCGTGGTCTGTTCTTACTATTACTACTTGGTCGTTATACAGATTCTTCAGGAGGCAGACAAGATGACTTGGTATCCCCATAGCACTAAGAACTTGCCACAATTTGTTCTGGTCCACACAGTCAGAGGCTTTAGAGTAGTCAATAAAACAGAAATAGATGTTTTTCTGAAACTCCCTGGCTTTTTCCATTATCCATCGGATATTGGCAATTTGGTCCCTAGTTCCTCTGCCTTTTCTAAACCCAGCTTGTACATCTGGCAATTCTCGCTCCATGAATTGCTGAAGTCTACCTTGCAGGATCTTGAGCATTACCTTACTGGCATGTGAAATGAGTGCCACTGTTTGAACATTCTTTAGTGTTTCCCTTTTTTGGTATGGGGATATAAGTTGATTTTTTCCAGTCTGATGGCCATTCTTGCGTTTTCCAAATTTGCTGGCATATAGCATGCATTACCTTGACAGCATCATCTTGCAAGATTTTGAACAGTTCAGCTGGGATGCCGTCATCTCCTGCTGCCTTGTTATTAGCAATGCTTCTTAAGGCCCATTCAACCTCATATAAATGTTGCCCTCAGTTATTAAGTTTTATTGAAACACATTACAGATGTTGGCATAGTTGAGCAAGAGAGACACTTCTTTCCACTCAGAGCACTAGGAATTGCAAAGCAATAATAGTTGTCATTCCAAAAATGCTCTCACTTACTAGCTGTAATTGGGACTGGAAACTCCGTCACTAAGCAACGTCGTCATAAGGCATCAGGTGATTGCACCGATGTACGACAGCAGTCCCAGTTGCCATAGTTAGGCGAATCTTGAGCAGTCACAGCGTCCCAGTCACATGATCTCCATTTCTTGTTGGCTTCCCCATTGAATTTGCTTGTCGGAAGCCAGCAGGGAAGGTTGCAAAGGGCGATCATGTGACCACGGGGATGCTGCAACAGCCGCAGTTATGAGGACCTGTCATAAGTACTCCCTGTTCAGTGTTGTCAGAACTTTGAACGGTCACTGAATGAGTGTGTGTTAAGCAAGGACTACCTGTTTGGACTAGGACATGTTTAAGTTCATGCTCAGTCATGGAAGTTCACCAGGTGACATTTTGAGCCAATCCTTTCCTCTTAGCAACCCTACCTCGCAGGACTGTTGGGGGAAAAATGAGGGGAATGAGATATAGGCCATGAGCTCCTGGAAGAATAGCAGTATATAATTCCAATTAATTAACAAACATTAATAAATCTGTTTTGGCATCTATTTCTCACTGTGCACATAAATGACACTGTACTGAATAGCCATTGTTCATCTCTCCTTGTTTCATAGGCGTATACACACTTCTGAGAAAAGACTCTGCACAAACAACTGCGTAGCTGACTTTGGACAGTCACTGGATTCTGAGCGGATCTTTTCTCAGCAACTGTTTCTCCATTGCTACATCAATGAACTTGAGAACATGGATAAAACCAAGCAGTGTCACAAAGTGCCAGTTATGGACAGTAGTATACATTTCCAAGAAGTAATTGAGAATGGTGGGCGACTGGAAGAGGAGCTGAACTGCCATACAAAATTCAACATTCCCAATTTTGTGAACTCTGATTCCCTGGGTGAAGAAGATGACTTGTTAATTTCTGAGCCATCTATCATTTTGGAGAACAAACCAGTGAGTCAAGTCTCTTGCCAGCTTCTTGACTAAAGAAACTTGAGCAAAATGTCTAAGCTTGCAGCTGGTAGCATCGCTTTCTTTGGATGTACATTAAAAGAAAATATTTTTCTTCTTGGATTCCCATCCTATCTGTCATGTTCACTGTTTCAATGTGCCTGGTACATCGTAACACTTCACATGTCATTTACTGATTGCGTGTTTGATTTACAGGGAAAGGAGGTTTCCATTGCCCGGACTGTTATCTCTGGGTTGAGGGAATGGAATGTGTTTGGGTTTTCTCAAATGTTCAAGGTTGCTTTCCCAGGATGGGTGAAGATGGTTACTGGCACCTGGGAGGGGGTGGTTGGAACGCCTGGGTGCGGGGAGGTCTTACGTTTGGAGCCGAGGGTTCTTAATTTGTATCTGGCGCGCTTTTGCTCATTCTCAGCTTTCTCTGTAGTTGCATACTAATCCTTCAATAAATCAGATTTCCTAAAGTTATACTTGTGAGTCTGGTTCAGTTAGGTTAGGCAACCATTACATAAAGCTGAGAATCCTTAAACCTTTACCGCTAACATCTATCCAGAGCAACCTGTGAAGAACTAAAGTTAGCGATGACTGAGCCTACTCCTTACTCGGGGGAAAGCGAGTATTCAGATGCTGGGGAGCCGGATTCCACGGCCAAGAGAAGTGGAAAAGTGCCCACTCCGGAGTCGGAGGACTTATCAGGGGTTTCGAGTCCCAGTCCTGCGAATGGGAAGGCTGTGAAATCGAAAGTGGTTAAGAAAGCAGAAGAAGCGCCGACTGAACAGGTGATGTGGGATGAGGAGCAGGGACCCCTACCAGGGACGTCTAAGACATCTTGGAAGCAGAGGTACCTGTTGTCCCCGAATGTAGCCAGGGCTGGTGTGAGAGGGTCGGAGGACTCTGGAACCCCTGTGAGAGCACAAGGGTGGGAAGCCAGGTTACAATCCCTAGAAGAAATGATGCTGAAGATATCATTGGCTTTGTGGGACCCACTCAGAGAGAGAGGGGAGCACCATTCCTGACAGTCGTCCCCCTCTCCTCCCCCTTCCCCGGGGGTGAGGATGAGAGATCGGAGAAGGCATCGGGCGGGTTCACCATCGGGCAGTCCCAGACGGTCGTCCCCATTGCCCCCTCGGCGTGCAGAGGACCAAGGAAGAAGAGTGGAAAGAGGGGAGAAGAGACATCCAAAGGTCAGGATTTCAGATCCCCCCCCCCCGACAGAAGATCGATGGGGTCCAAGAGGAAGGCTGGGCAGAAGGAGAGGAAGAAGAGCCCACTGGGTGCCAGATATAGGGAGTTTTCGGTCAAGTTTGATGGGGACCCCACGAAGTTGTCATTCTTCTTGACAAATGCTAAGAGCTATATGGAGGAGTTTGGGACGCTGTTCCCTTCTGAGAGAGCTAAGATAAATGCTGTGGCCACCAAGCTGGAAGGCAGGGCAGCTGATTGGTTCGTACAGTTAACTGAAATGGAGGCCCTAGAATTGGATGAGTTCGAGGAGTTCTTGTGGGCGCTCAAATTGCATTTTGCTGATCTGTTGGCAAAGGAGAAAGCCAAGGTGGCCCTGAGGGAGTTGATCCAGGGATCAAGGTCTGTTGCGGACTACGCCTTAGAGTTCCAAGCTTTAGCTGCAAAGGTGGACGATTGGTCGCAGACGACTCTGATAGAGATGTTCAAGGATGGTCTGCGACCCGAGTTGTTGAGGTGGTCGTTGGGGAGAGCAGATCCCACCACCCTATATGACTGGATACAGCTGGCAGGGAACGTGGAGCAAGCCCATGCAAAGTTTGCTCAAAGTAAGAGGGGTCCCAAGCAGATGGCCATGATGAGAGCTGCCAAGCCCATGGGCACCGCAGCCCGAGCAGGGCGAACGGCGTGGCAGGAAGAGAGGGAGAGCTGCTACGCGAAGGGGCAGTGCCTCCGATGTGGGAAGGAAGGTCACCGAGCGGCAGCATTCCCAAAAGGGAAACCTGAGGAGCGTCAGGGAAAATCATCGGGAAAGTCACCCTCCTTCCCCAGAAAGATGAAGGTGGCTGAGGGCGAAGAAGAAGGAGTCCTGTATTTTGGAGAGGAGGGGGAGCCCGAATTACTCCAGCCGGCAGGAAACGCCAGCCACCTGCTCTAAAGGGCGCCGCTGGGCAGGTGGTAGAGGGAGGGCGCGACTACCCCTCGGTGAGTGGAAACTTTCCTACGTTGTCAGTGAAAGTTAAGTTGGGCTCCCGAACAAGAACTGTCGAGGCATGGGCGTTGATCGATTCGGGGTGTTCCCGCTGCTTGATGCACCTGGACGTGGTGGATGCGCTGGAGTTACCCACGTTCCCCCTAAAACATCCTATGATTTTTACCCAGCTGGATGGTTCGACTGCGGGGGGGAAGCCAGTCACCCATTTTACAGGGATGGTGGCATTGCAGATGGGCAGCCACCAGGAAGGGCTGCCGTTTGTCGTGGCGCCTGTGGGAGGTCCTTTGGTCATTCTGGGGATGCCTTGGTTGGTCCAACAAAATCCATACATAAACTGGGTGCACCGGACTTTGACATTTGGGGATGGGTTCTATCAAATCCCCATAGAGGACGACGCTCCGCAGGCTGCGGTGGGGAGGGCGGCGGCGGCGACCCCACATTTCGTTGCCGCCCTCCTGGAGGGCCTGCGGGAGCAATACCAGAGTTTTGCAGATGTGTTTGGGGAGAAGGAGGCGGACCAACTCCCTCCTCACCGGAGAACTGACTGTGCAATAGAGTTGGTCCCTAATGCGCAACTGCCCAAACCGAAAATCTATGCCATGATGCAAAAGGAGCTGGCAGCGTTGCGGGAATTTGTGGACAAAAACTTAGAGAGGGGTTTTATTGAGCCAGCTAATTCGCCGGTGGGCGTCCCTGTCTTGTTCCGAGCAAAGAAGGATGGGACTCTGAGACTCTGTACAGATTACCGTGGGCAAAATGCGGTATCGATACTAAACAAATATCCTCTGCCAATCATAAAAGACATGCTAGCACATCTGTCTAAAGGGAAAATCTTCTCTAAGCTGGATTTGAGGGAAGCCTATTTCCGTATCCGTATACAGGAAGGGGATGAATGGAAAACTGCGTTCAATTGCCCTCTGGATTCCTTCCAGTACAAGGTTTTGCCGTTTGGGTTGGCAGGGGCACCTGGGGTGTTTATGCAGTTGATTAATGAGGTTTTACATGAACATCTGTTCAAGGGGGTCTTGGTATATCTGGACGATGTGTTGATTTACACTGAAACAATGGAAGAACATGAGCGTTTGGTGAAACAGGTGCTTAGCAAACTGAGAAAGGCTGAGCTGTATGCTAAACTCTCTAAATGTGAATTTCATAAGACACAACTTGACTACTTGGGGTACAGAATTTCTGATAAAGGGGTTGAGATGGACCCTGCCAAAATTCAAGCTATTTTGGAGTGGGAGCGCCCGCGCACGCGCAGGCAACTCCAAAGTTTCCTTGGGTTCTGCAACTATTATCGCCCATTCATCCATGGGTTCGCTGAGATTGCATTGCCTCTTACTGATCTATTGAAAACCAAGGGGCGGGGTGACACACGGAGGGTGAAGAACCCAGGGGCCGTGCTCAATTGGACGCCTCAATGCCAGTTAGCGTTTGACAAACTTAAGGCGTTGTTCACTGCTGAACCTATTCTGCAACATCCTGATCCCAATAAGCCTTTTGTGGTTCAGGTAGATGCATCCGATTTTTCCATTGGGGCTCTCTTGATGCAGGCTGATGCTGCCGGTTGCCTTAAGCCTTGTGCCTACTTGTCCCGGAAATTTTCTGAGATGGAAAGGCGCTGGCATGTTTGGGAGAAAGAGGCTTTTGCAGTAAAAGCAGCTTTAGACACTTGGCGCCACCTTTTAGAGGGGGCTAAATGTCCGTTTGAGGTGTGGACTGACCATAAGAATTTGGAAGCACTTAGCACGCCTCGCAAACTCAGCCCTAAGCAAGTTCGTTGGGCTCAATTCTTTAGTCATTTTGATTTTCAATTAAAGTTCATCCCAGGAAAGAAAAACTTCCTGGCCGATGCGCTTTCCCGTTTGCCTCAAGATTCAGCCCAGGCACCTGACGATGCTCTGGACAGAGCCCCAATTGGGGATGCAAGCTGTCACACGCAGCCGGACCCGTGGGCAGTTGCCCTCAGCGTCAGTTTCACTGGCTGCTAAAACGCCGGCTGTTCCTTCCAATTGCAACAAAAGTTTCTCTCTGAGCTGAAATCTGACACCTGGCTGCAAGCGAATAGAGACACTGTTACTTTTGACAAAGGCTTCGCTTGGAGGCAAAATTGCCTCTATGTGCCCGACAGTTTGAGAAAGGAAATCTTAAGGGGGTCTCATGATGATAAACTAGCAGGTCATTTTGGCTTTGTAAAGACCCTACACCTTGTCCGCAGGCAATTTTGGTGGCCCTCCTTAAGGTGTGATGTCAAAGACTATGTTGCTTCTTGTCCAGTTTGTGCCATGTCGAAACGAAAGGGGGGTAAGCCTCAGGGCTTGCTGCAGTCTGTTGCCAGTCCCTGCCGCCCTTGGGAGGAGGTCTCCATGGATTTTATCGTTGATTTGCCTCCCAGCCAGAGAAAGACTATGATTTGGGTGGTAAAGGACTATTTCTCTAAGCAAGCCCATTTCATTCCCTGTGCCTCCATTCCGTCTGCACAACAATTAGCCCGCCTTTTCCTAATCCACATATACAGAATCCACGGGAGCCCCTCCCGTTTGGTCACCAATTGCGGAACACAGTTTACTTCCCAGTTCTGGCGGGCATTTTTAAAACTGGTGGGCACCAAACAAGCCTTATCCACTGCGTGGCATCCTGAGACTGATGGAGCCACGGAGGCTCTTAATGCCACCCTTGAGCAGTTTCTCCACTCATTTGTGAACTACCAAAAGACAATTGGGTAGATCTCCTCCCCTTTGCTGAAGTGGCATACAACAACTCCGTTCATCAAAGCACAGGACGCACACCTTTCAGTACTGTGTTCAGGCGGGACTTTGTACCCATTCCTGATCTCCCTCAACCCACCATTCCACCTTCGTCTCCTTCGGATTGGGCTGCGCACTTGGCAGATTCCTGGCCAGTGATTCAACAGGCACTGGCTGATGCTCACTCCGCTTATAAGCTGCATGCTGACAAAAAACGTGCACCTCAACCTGCTTTTAAGGTGGGGGATAAGGTTTACCTGTCCACGAAATACATCAAATCTTCTCAGCCCTCAAAGAAGCTGGCCCCTAAATTTGTTGGTCCCTTTCCCATTGTAGGTGTTGTGAACCCTGTCACATTTTGGTTAGACCTGCCACACAATCTTAAATGTTTACATCCTGTTTTTCATTGCAGCTTGCTCAAACCCGTTACCCACTCCGATCGCTGGCATCCCCAGCCTACTCCTCCCGCGCCAATCATGATTGACGGGCAGCAGCACTTTGAGGTGAAGGAGATCCTGGATTCTCGTCGGCTTCGTGGCACGCTGCAGTACCTCCTCTGATGGAAGCATTTTTCCCGCCCTGAGTGGGTGGCTGCCCGCGATGTGCGCTCTCCCCTTTTAGTTACACGCTTTCATGCTGCTTATCCTTTGAAACCTGCGCCTTGATGCTTTTTGGGGGGGCGGTATGTCATGTTCACTGTTTCAATGTGCCTGGTACATTGTAACACTTCACATGTCATTTACTGATTGCACGTTTGATTTACAGGGAAAGGAGGTTTCCATTGCCCGGACTGTTATCTCTGGGTTGAGGGAATGGAATGTGTTTGGGTTTTCTCAAATGTTCAAGGTTGCTTTCCCAGGATGGGTGAAGACGGTTACTGGCACCTGGGAGGGGGTGGTTGGAACGCCTGGGTGGGGGGAGGTGTTACGTTTTGAGCTGAGGGTTCTTAATTTGTATTTGGCGCGCTTTTGCTCATTCTCAGCTTTCTCTGTAGTTGCATACTAATCCTTCAATAAATCAGATTTCCTAAAGTTATACTTGTGAGTCTGGTTCAGTTAGGTTAGGCAACCATTACACTATCTTACCTTTAAGGATTTCAGGACTTCGGCTGATTAAACATGCTTTAGTGTGTGACATGGGATTACTTTGGAATGCATTTCCTGTGGTTCTTAAGGCCCCATGTTTTTACATTATTTACATATTTTTGTTCTTTAGAAAAACAGGTTTGAAGTTGCAACCAGATTCTATTAAGCTGTATACAAACAAAAGCTCTCTATCAACTTCTATAGAATCTTTGAATTCCACAGTTCTCTTAGAACGTATGTGCTGATTTTAAGCAGGCTAACATCACAGTAAAAAAATCTAATGTAAAAGAAGCTGGGTGCAGCCATATTCTGAAATAAAGGACCTTGCCATTACCAATTTAAGCCCTGTGGAAAGTGCTTGCCTTCATTCTTTTGCACTGATGCAGGTAATGTTGCAGCAAGATCGCACTTACGAAGTATCGTGATGTGGTGCAGCCAAGCGTTTTTAAGAAATCCAGTTTTCAGTGTCTTAGGGTCATGTACATCATAGGAATAGATGGGTGTCTGTAACTGTGCTTAGCAATCATTGTACTGTACCAGAGATTCCCAACAAGAGAGTTAAACTGACAGCAATAAAACAAAGATTGTATTGATTCTGGAATACAGTGTTTGCCTTTTTTTTAAAGAAAAAAGAACAAGAAACCCTTCTAGATGCATAATTATAACTTACAGTATTTATAACCTCTTCCTTAAATCTGGTGGCTTCAAACATACTTGATTCTTAGTTATTTTGTAAGACTACACAAGCCAAGTAGTAGCTTAACGTAAAGTGGGCTTTGAGTTGCGTTGCATTTAGCAGTTCCTAAAACACCAAGGGCACCTCTGCTTGCCTCTGTTAACTATGCTTAAGCAATGCTTCAGCTCCCACGGGAGGACTTGAATAGACCTCAGCTTCCATCCCCAGCAGTGCGGTTCTATTCTACCAAGGCAACGCTCTCCTCCGACCGGTCGTTCTATGGGGTTGTCAGCCAACTCCTTCCTCCATGTCACTGGTCACCGTTTTGGGGATTCACTGGAGAGGAAAATGCTCATATAAAGCTTGAACCCCATTGTGTTTTGTGAGGCAGTTCTCAGACATTATTTATTTATTTATCAAATTTGTCACCGCCCATCTCCTCCGACTGGAGGGACCCTGGGCGGTTTACAATACAGAATAAATATACAATAAAATTCGAATAAATATACAATGAAATTTGAATAAAATCCCATGAAAACTAAAACCATTTCTTAACTACCCCAGCTTATAAAATCCAGATGGCTGTGATCTCCTTCAGTCATTATGTAGGAGGGGCACTTCAACGCACTAGCCAACCCCAAGTATGATGACTCTCCTCCCTGCCCTAAGCCCGGTGGCAGAGCCAGGTCTTCAACTTCCTCCGAAAGGCTAGGAGCGATGGGGCTAATCTCACCTCCGGGGGCAAGATGTTCCAAAGGGCGGGCACTACTGCTGAGAAGGCCCGCCTCCTGGACCCCGCCAGATGGAATTCTCTTATCGACAGGGTCCACAGCATGCCCTCTCTGCATGATCGGGTCGGACGGGCTGATGATACGGGGAAGAGGCGGTCCCACAGGTAACCCAGTCCCATGCCATGTAGGGCTTTAAAGGTGATAACCAACACCTTGAATTGGACCCGGAAGCAAACTGGTATCCAATGCAGCTCGTGTAAGCAAAGGTGTTATATGCACCCTTCTAGGGGCACCAAAAATAGCCCGCGCAGCCGCATTCTGGACCAGCTGAAGCTTCTGGATACTCTTCAAGGGTAGCCCCATGTAGAGCGCATTGCAGTAGTCTATATGGGAGATAACAAGGGCATGAGTGACTGTCCGAAGGGCTTCCCGATCCAGGAAAGGACACAACTGGTGCACAACACGAAGCTGTGCAAAGGCCCTTCCGGCCACGGCTGCCACCTGCTCTTTGAGCAGGAGCCGTGAGTCCATGAGGACCCCCAGATTACGCACCGGGTCTGTCTGGGGCAGTGCAACCCCATCCAGAACTAAAGATGACAAAGTCCCGGATACGGAGGGACCCTTAACCCACAGCCACTCCATCTTACCAGGGTTCAGCCGAAGCCTGTTGTTCCCCATCCAGACCCCTACAGCCCCCAGGCACCAAGAGAGGGCAGTCACAGCATCACTTACCTCACCTGGGATGGAGATATAAAATTGAGTATCATCGGCATATTGATGATACCTCATCCCATGGTGACGGATGATCTCGCCAAGCAGTTTCATGTAGATGTTAAATAGGAGAGGAGAGAGAACCAAACCCTGCGGCACCCCACAAAAGAGAGGTTGAGGGTCGGATCTCTCCCCCTCATCACCACCGACTGGGACTGGCCCTGGAGGAAGGAGGTGAACCAGTGCAGAACCACGCTACCCACCCCCAACTCCCTGAGCTGACCCAAAAGGATACCATGATCGATGGTATCGAAAGCCGCTGAGAGATCAAGGAGAGCAAGGATGGATGTATTGCCACCATCCCGCTCCCGCCAGAGATCATCCATAAGTGCGACCAATGCCGTTTCTGTCCCATATCTGGGCCTGAAACCTGACTGAAAGGGGTCTAGATAATCCATTTCCTCCAGAACCCTCTGGAGCTGTAATGCCACCACTTTCTCAACCACTTTCCCCAAAAAGGGGAGGTGGAAGACTGAACGAAAGTTATCCAGTACAGTAGGGTCCAACGATGGTTTCTTGAGGAGGGGTTGTACCAGCACCTCCTTAAAGGCAGCTGGAAACACCCCCTCCCTCAAGGATGTATTAACCATCGCCTGGACCCAACCACATGTCACCTCCCGAGCTGCTTTCACCAGCCAGGAGGGACATGGATCTAATTGGTAAGTGGTGGCATTTACTGTCTATAGAGGATCCTGTCCACTTCCTTGGATCCAACAGGATCAAACTGTTCCCAGATAACATGATAAATACGATCCCTTGGTATCTCCACAGACCCTGCCGCACGCTTGGAGTCTAGCGTGGATCAGACCTGAGCGATTTTGTCTTGCAGATGCTCCGAAAACAACTCTGCACGGCCCTGTAGGTGGGCCACTGCACCCACCTTTCCCAAAAGGGATTGAGTGATTTTAAACAGGGCCATTAGGCAGCATTCTGCAGATGCAATAAGGGCAAAGTATTGGCGCTTCGCCGCTCTTATCGCCACCAGGTAGGCCTTAATAGTGGCTCTAACTAGTGTTTGGTCGGATTCGATCTTTGACTTCCTCCAGCAGTGCTCTAGACGTCTCTTACGCCTCTTCAAAACCCTCAGCTCTTCTGTAAACCACGGGGAGCATTGAGTATGATGAGGCAAGAGAGGCATGAGGCAAGAGAGGCCGCACAGGCGCAATCCTGTCCAAGGCCCCAGCCGGCACCCTATTCCAGGTGGTGGCCAGGGCCTCCGCTGGACCATGCAGCAGATCCCTGGGTATAACCCCCAGCTCCCTCTGAAACCCTGCTGGGTCCATCAGTCACCAGGGGCAGACCAATCGAATGGGTCCTGCCTCCCTGCGGAGGGGGGCAGCATAAGAGAAACTTATTACATGGGTTTCTTCAACATCACTGATAAGCAGCACTGTGAAGCACTGGTTCTTTAACCCCACTGACAGACTGGTGAAATGTTGGCGTTTTTAACCATTCACTGGTAGACCAGTGAAACAGTGGTTGTTCGCTTGCTTGCTTCTTCATCTCCGGTTGGTTTGGAGCAGGAGTGGCTCATGGCTTGAAGAGCGCTGGTGTTCAAATGCCTGAATCATCAGCAAAACCCTTGAGGAACTCTATTACTGGCTGCTCCTGCCAGAGCTCCATTGGTGAAAATAACTGCTAGAGATGAACAATGACCTAAAAGCAAGGAAATGGAGTGGTGCGGGGTGGGGGGGAGGGCAGGGTTCTTTCTGTGTGTGTGTACAAGCCCTTGTGGAAAAGTACAGCAAGGAAGCAAGCAAACCCTAAACCTCTTCCTGACAATTGAAAAGAAGGAGACCACCCCCTGCCAATACCCTCCCTTCTCTCTCAGTGCAGATGGATCTTGGACTTCCAGATTAGAATCCAGTAATGTTTTTGGCTTGTGGACACTCTCTCAATGGGTCTTGCTAACCAAATGCTGGTAGAAGACATCTCTTTGGATGGAACTCAAGGGCTGGGTGAAATCTCTTCTGGCTTAAGTGACAACAATAATGGTGAGGGTGGCCCCCTCACCCCATCAATCCATTAAAGGGCCAGTGAACCATTTATAGTGATCAAGGAAGTCCTGTACTTAGCAGGAGGTTGGACAGATGACCTTGAAGGTCCCTCCCAACTGTGTGATTCTCTGACTGCTGGGGTTTGGTTGACTCATGCAGATGGAAATCATGTGTCTTCAAAATCCACCCGTGAAAGGGAAGTGATTGGTGCTTGCTTTCTGAGTGTCGGAGGTAAAGAAGCAGGGGTTCCAAGACTGGGGCCAAGGCAACTGCTGTCCAGACAGAAAACCTGGCTGGCATTGCAGCCAAAGCTTGGCATCCAGACGGTGCTTGCTTCGGCTGGTTTCATGTCCAGCTGGTATCAACCCAGGGGACAAGGAGCAAAATGCTGCAATGTGGAATTGCCCTAAGGTTACAAGCTAGTGGAAACCAATGGCACTGCCTTGGAAATGTGGCACTTACTTTGAGTAAATAATATGCCAAGGAACTCTGATCAATAAGGAAAGATGTCACATTTAGTCATTACAAAAAAGGAGTGTTGCTAGACCAGAAAGATGGCTCTCATCATCAAACTGGTCTGAATGCCAGAGCATTTTGGGGGGATACAATACCACATGCATTGGAAGGGCAAGGGCTCTATTGCAGATTAATTCAGATTTGCTCCTTGATTATGTGCCACTGAGTCGTTTTCAACCCCTAGTGGCCGCTTAGATTTTCTCCAAGATGAGCTATCCCTAAACGGTTCTTTCAAGTCTCCCAATGATGCACTCATCGCCACTGTAACTGAGTCCACTGACAAAACCTCTTTCAGCCGCTGGAGGTGTTCTGTGGACTACACCCCTTGTCACTGTCTGTGGCAGTCTCTAAGTCCTGGAAAGCCTTTGGGCTTACTTCCCACTTAATGTTAAGGCTGCATTGATGGCTGCTGCCTGTGTGCAAACAGCTGGATGAGCTTTCTTTATCAACACCATCTGGCCATGCTTCAGCCCTCATACCATTCTTTTCTCATATGATGGCAATGCTGCTTGCTGTTAGCATCACCTGGAAGCTCTTCCGTGAATCTCTCCCCTTCCCCTATGTTGCTTGGTCTCTCCTGCCAATGGGCCAAGAGGGGGGAGAAAAGAACAGAATTCTTCTTTTCTAAAGACAGATGCCATGTCCTCCCTGAAGGCCTCTCTCCCTCCTCCCCCGCCTCCTTCTCCACCACTGGAGCCAACAGGAGAGGGCTGCTCTTCTCTAGGAGGGAAGGCGCAGATTGAGGGAGGGGCTTCCTTCCAAAGGACCATGAAGGAATTCCAGGCTCAGCCTGGCTTTCTCATTTGAAGGAAAGCCAACTGGCAGCTGAGACAGAAAATGCTGTCATTAAACTAAGGAGAGAGCTATGAAATACCAGCATATGGAGGTACCATAATCAAAGTGGGAAAGAACTGCGAAGGGAAAATCAGTCTGTCAGGAGAGCAAGTAAAAAGAAAGTTGATGTTTTGTTATTGAACAACATAGCCAATACAGCAGTTTTTAAATCCAATCCAATCCAATTCATCCATCTGTCCATCCAAATCCAATCTAAAATCCAATGAATTATTCTTATGCTAACTATTCATTGCTGAATGCAATAAACAGTACCTTTATATGACACTTCAATATTATTTGACATTATATGACACTAATCTAAAAACTGTTTAGCCCTATTCAGTAGACTTTATTTGATTGCAACGATTGTTTCTACCTTGAATAAGCTGTAATAAGTTATGTAGTTTTAGGTAATTGGCCTTTGACCATAAAGTTCTGCGTCATGCAATTAAAAAGGGAAGAGATTATTATTCTGTATTCCCCTGTGTCCAGTCAGAATGCCATCATTAAGTGGCTTATGCTCTAATTGGGGATTAGGTGAGGCTACAACCAGCTACCCCAGCTTTGATATCAGGCATTTAGCACCACTTCATGGGACAAGAATCCAATAAGAGATTACAAAACGGAGTAGTTTTGTTTTACCTCATATTTTCACACATAAAAATGATGCCTCACAGATTTTACTGCAGTTGTTAGAAATAACTATCCTTTTTGCTGACTAAAATAAAGAAGCAAGACTTGTGAAAATAACCATTATGTTCTGTCCCTATGGCTACCAGTGCCTCATGTCCAATTGCTGAACAAACCTGCCTGTATCATCCAAGTTTCCTAGCAATCTTGTAAGGTTAAAAAACTGGCAACGTTTACAAAAATTTTCTATATACATCTAGTAAAATATATTTATTTTAAAATATGAATTTTAAAGGATAAAAGAAATCAGGTTTAAATTCTTGATTTAATTCCATTTATACAGCAGAAATTGACATAATCAAAAACACTAACCAGCAACCTTTACAGAATTTCAATTTACCTCTATTTTTATTAGAGCTCTCAGTCTCTGATTATCTCAGATGTTCAAATCTTCCAGTAGTTTTCTGGCATATTTGAGCTACCTGCTGGTATAACAACACCTTGTTTCTGCAACTGCCGTAGAACATCTAACATTGAATCTAGTTCAATGCGAAATTTCTCCAGTTCTTGATTCTTCAACAGAGCAAGTTTCCTCCATTTCTCCGTTTCCTGAATCTGTTCAACTTCTGCATTATATCGTGTTTGTTGTATTACCTGTACAGTATAAGAATTTTCTAATTTCAAAACACATGCTCATCAGTATTTCCAAGTCTATTTTATTATCAGAGCATTTACAGAAATAACGCTAAATATTTATTTTAGAAAATTCCCGCACTAAGGGAGATACCTCAGATAAACTAGCAGTACCAGTCCATGGGGCTTAAGGTAACCTCTGAGGTTAGGTTATTCATACACTTCTCTACAGGAAACTTCCTGGGGCTTGTAATAAGTTCAGTTCATGGGTGCTGAAGGGTATTATCCACCAGTATCTTTTAAAAGTGAGGAACATGGGATGGCCCGCTGATTCTAGAAGAATGGCCACCTGGCAACATGTGAAATGGCCTTGAGAAGCAATTCTGATGTAGGCTTCTTCCTGTAAAAACTGTATGAAATGCAGTCTCTGAACTGATTAAAAACCCTTAATTCTAAACTCTAAATTGTGAAGTGAACTTGCTGAAATTGGAAGGGGAAAGAAGTGCATTGACAAATTTGTGACAGTTTCTACAATTCATTTCTTTGCAGGAGCTGGAACTGACAGAAGACTGTTGTTCTCTAGAAGGCAGAGCCAACACTGGCAGGGAGCAGGTGGGTGGAAGGAGGGCTTTCTTTCCTGGGTTCTGACTTCTCACCTGGAAAGGCATTAATCCTTTCTTGTCTAGACCCTCACTCTAGTGACTGAGGAGGAGGTAGGACAGAATTAAGAAAACACCTTTTTGAAGCCTCAGTCCACCCTACTGCAAGGGAAGGTGTTGAATCTCAGGAGCTTGGGAACAATTTGGTCATTTGCACTTTCTGTTTCAGAATCCTGTGCTGCAGGCAATCCATAACTGAATATTTTAACACTGATATTAAATCACAGAATCAGAAGAGACTTGCAGCATTATCCATTCAAGCTGCATTTTTAAATAACCATCTGACTGTTTTTTACCATCTGGAAGTAGACTACAGACACTGAAGAAAAATGGAATGAAACTAGTCTTTCTTTATGTTCCATGGGAGTACTGATAAACTTCAATTTGTGTAACAGGATTTTCCCTTGATTTTTCCCCCAAGGCTGCCCTGGAGGTTCCCCAAATTCTCCAAAGCAGATTTAGAGATTATCTGGGAGATGGAGAATGGAAGTGGGAAGAACCCCTTTTCACTGCATTGATGGAAGGAATTCTACCAGTAAGAGGAGATTATTGGATATAACCTTAAACCCGTAATATTTATTATGACTTTTCAATGTACAAATTAATGATATCTGCATGCTTTCACAACAGGTTAGAATCCTGAAGACAGAAAATATTTACTGTGATTCTGAAAAGCCTCTAAAAATTCAAAATATTTACATTTTAACATTAAGAATTCCTTGTTTACTTACCTGCTGAAGTTCTTGCTCTCTCTGTTCATAACTGGTTTCCAGTTGTTTTATTTTTCGTTCCAGACACAAAAAGCGTTTCATCTCAGGACTCTGATGCTCTCTAGCTTCTTTGAGCTCTTCCAACAACTTTGCCATCTGAAAGGGCAATTTATGAAATGATCCAGCATTTGATTAAGCAGTATTAATTTGATTATTTAACTTCTACAAACATGCATCAACCATATAAAAGCATGATCTATTTCTGGCAGAGTAAAGGATGCAACATTTATAGTCTTTTGTGTGTTCTTCTATGTATCAGCATCACTGGGCATTACTGTACTTACCCAAGATACATATAGATAGTCCTCACTTAACAATGGTAATTGGGACCAACAACTCCATTGCTAAACGACACAGTCGTAAAGCAAAATGTCACATGACTGCTCCAACTTACCACAGTAGTTGTGGCAGTCCCAGTTGCCATTGTTAGGCAAATCCTGCATGGTCACAGTGTCCTGAGGTCACGTGACTGCCATTTGTGACTTGACTTTGCTTGTCAGAAGCTGGCAGTGAAGGTTGCAAATGGTGATCATGTGACTGCGGGATGCTGCAATGTTATAATTGAGAGCCAGTTGCCAAGTGCCTGAATCGTGATCACGTGACCATGGGGATGCTGCGACCGTTGCAACTATGAGGACCGGTCATAAGTCCCCCTTGTTAAGCGCCATCATGACTTTCAACGGTCGCTGAACGAATGGTTGTTCAATGAGGACTACCTGTATTTTTGGCAAGAATTTAGTTTCTCAACAAAAATTCATAATGCATATTATTTCTATTTCTATTTGAATCTTACGGTGTTTGCACCGTTTTTCCTTTAAAGTACTTAAAAGTGTGTACTATAATTTATAATTATTAATCATTTCCTACAGTTCTAAGAAGTATCTACACATTCACATATAAGTATTGCAATTTTATAGATGCATATTTAGAAATAAGTCTCACTGTTTTCAATAGGGCTTGCAGTCAGTTAAGTATGCATGAGATTGCAACTTATCTGATGGTACGACATTCCTGGGATTGACATGGGCTAAGATACATAATTCCTAAGGATTGTTCCAGACAACATGGGGCAGGCTGAATGTTTGACAAAGAGACAGAGAAAATCTCTCAAAATAAACACTCAATGCATACAGAAAAAAACCCCATTATTCCTAATACAGCTTTCTGTGCTGTGTTCCGTTTTTTTTTAAAGGACAATCAATCATGTATTTCCTATATGTGACTAAAGTGGTACTTTCCTAGGAATTATATCATAAATTAGCAAAGTAGATGAGTCTTGATTACTTTTTTGCCTGTCATGAAATATTTTAAAAGTATTCTTTTTATGTCATCTTGTCTGCCTCCTGAGGAATCTGTATAACGACCAAGTAGCAACGGTAAGAACAGACCACAGAACAACAGACTGGTTTAAGATTGGGAAAGGAGTACGGCAGGGCGGTATACTCTCACCCTACCTATTCAACTTGTACACAGAACACATCATGCGACATGCTGGGCTTGAGGAATCCAAGGCTGGAGTTAAAATCGCTGGAAGAAACATTAACAATCTCAGATATGCAGATGATACCACTTTGATGGCTGAAAGCGAAGAGGAACTGAGGAGCCTCATGACTAAGGTGAAAGAAGAAAGTGCAAAAGCTGGCTTGCAGCTAAACCTCAAAAAAACCAAGATTATGGCAACCAACTTGATTGATAACTGGCAAATAGAGGGAGAAAACGTAGAAGCAGTGAAAGACTTTGTATTTTTAGGTGCAAAGATTACTGCAGATGCTGACTGCAGTCAGGAAATCAGAAGATGTTTAATCCTTGGGAGAAGAGCAATGACAAATCTCAATAAAATAGTTAAGAGCAGAGACATCACACTGACAACAAAGGTCTGCATAGTTAAAGCAATGGTATTCCCCGTGGTAACATATGGCTGTGAGAGCTGGACCATAAGGAAGGCTGAGAGAAGGAAGATCGATGCTTTTGAACTGTGGTGTTGGAGGAAAATTCTGAGACTTCCTTGGACTGCCAGAAGATCAAACCAGTCCATCCTCCAGGAAATAAAGCCAGACCGCTCACTTGAGGGAATGACGTTAAAGGCAAAACTGAAATACTTTGGCCACATAATGAGAAGACAGGACACCCTGGAGAAGATGCTGATGCTAGGGAAAGTGGAAGGCAAAAGGAAGAGGGGCCGACCAAGGGCAAGATGGACAGATGATATTTTAGAGGTGACGGACTCGTCCCTGGGGGAGCTGGGGGTGTTGACGACCGACAGGAAGCTCTGGCGTGGGCTGGTCCATGAAGTCACGAAGAGTCAGAAGCGAATGAACGAATAAACAACACATTTCTTTTTAAATGATAAGAAATTCTTAACAAGAGCAGTGTCACAAAACTTCAATCCTTTTCTTTTCAAGAAATTCTGTTTCAAATCTAGTTATTTTTAAAATGAAAAGTTATCTATCATCTATCTATCTATCATCTATCTATCTATCTATCTATCTATCTATCTATCATCATCATCATCATCATCATCATCATCATCTTTCATCTGATGTTACTGGCATTCACTGAAGATAACAAATAAGCAACCCTCACTCTAGTTTGAGTTATTTCAATGTAACAACCCAGTGACACTCTTTCAGATGAAATGGGAGATTCTGGTTTAAAGTTATTCTGGCACAAATGCTGAAGGCAAGAACAGGTGGGTAAAAGTCAGAATGTAGGCATCACAATCATGATAAAATGCAATCATAACCTATTGTATAAAATGCAACAATTCACAGAGTGTTTCTAGAATCAAACTGCTGTAATAATTTTAAAACATTTTAGATTTCAATTTACCTCTTTCTGAAGAATGGCCTCCCTCTTTTGTGAAACTGCACGGGCTCCCTCCTCCTTTTGCAGTTCATGAACTTGCTGCTGAAGGTACTTAATAAGGATCTATGGGAAGACATAAATATTCTCAATGATCAGATTATTCTCAGTTTCCAACATGACATATTTCTTAAATCTTATCAAAAAGATGATGATGATGTGTGGCTCTTCCACTTTAATAACCAGAATTTGAACAAAAGCGAATTGCGTTGCCTTAGCTGTTCTAGTTAAAAAGCATATAACATACAAAGAATTGTTTCAACTGAGTATTCCTTTTTTTTAAATATAATTTTTATTGAAAAAAGTTTTAACAAGATAAAAACAATACAAATATTAGAAAAGAAACAAAGAAAATAAGAAACAGTGCATAAGAAATAAAGAAAGAAAACAGAAGCAGAAACAGAAAGAAAAGATTATAAAGAAGCAGCTTCTGATCTTTTTGACAGCTGTTGTGTGTGTGTTTAAACAAATTTATAAGGCTGCCCAATTCACACACAGTGATTTTACCCTCTCCCTCTAATGTTACATCATAATTTCCTTTTTTCCATAAAGTACCCTTTCTAATCCTTAAACCCATAAATCACAAGTTCATTTTTCTCATTTTCTGCAAAAAATCCATAAACGGTTTTCAGTCACTGATAAATGTAGCTATTGATCTTTCTCTAATCAAATAAGTTAATTTTGTCTTCTCTGCTAGTTCTGTCACCATCTCCAACCATTCCTCCATTCTGGGTATTTCAGAGTCTTTCCATTTTTGTACACATAATAGTCTCGCAGCAGTAATCATATATAAAAATAATATTCCACGGTTATTTTCTAATTGACTGTCCATTAATCCCAGCAAGTAAACTTCTGGTTTCAGTTGAATGTTGATTTTTAAAATTCTTTGTATCATTATAAGTATTTGAACCCAGAAATTTCTGGCTTTTTTACAAGTCCTCCAGCCATGATAAAACGACAAGCTTGTCAGTCAAAAAGAAGTACGTTTTGTTTGTGCAGTATTCTAATTGGAATTTCTTTAAGTACAATCACACCTGCGTTATTACTCTTCAGTCCAGTAGTGAAATGCTGCTGCAAAACTTGATCTCTGGTCTTCTTTCTGACAAAGTACACAAGAATATCCCTTGGTATATTTCTTAGTTTTGCAAATCGCATGTTGATTCTATAGACTTTGTCAATTTCTGCCTCCATGCATCTTCACCCCATTCCAAAAAATTTGTTAGAGATTGAACAATCTTTTCTCTAGTGTCTTCTCCAGGATCCTCTGGAACTGCTCTAAATCTCAGGAAGAATTCTTTTTCTCTCAATTTCAATAACGCCAAATTGTTAAGTCCTTTTTCATGTCTCTGTTTATTATTTGTTTTACTTTCTAAAATTTCCACTTTGTCATTAATTTAACATCTCCCATAAAATGCCCTACAGTTCCTTCAATTTGTTTTGTAACTTCTTTCATCTCCTCTTTCCTCTTTACGAACCTTTCTTCCATTCTCCCTTCAAAAGCAACCAGCTCACTTTTGAGAGATTTGACCGATTCAGAGACCCGCTTTCCCATTTCTTCAAACATTTTTTGTAATATTTCTGGGGTAATTCCTTTTTCTGTTGGTTGCTCTAATGAACCCCTCCTTCCCTCACCTTGTTTTGCAGCTTTTCTGGTGGTTGCCATTTTTTATTTATAATTCAAAAGTGAAAGCAAATTAATTACAAAAATGAAGGTAAAAAGCAGGCTTCTCTTTCACTTCCTCTATACCCTTAGGGCTTTAGTCCAATCTGTCCATAGTTTAGATGACACAATCCATCTCATATTACACTTATCTCCCTATTTTGTAACTTTCACAAATGTTTTTTTCCGTTTGTTGTCAAACAATCAACATTCCCAGGAAAGTCTAGTCTGTTTATTTAATTGATTCCGAGTAACGCCAAAAGCACTTTTGCCAAAATATTTATATTTCAGATTTATATCATCCCCTTTATCTGTTTATAGCTTTCTTGGTCAAAATCCTGATTAAGCTCTTGGCTGTTGTTTTAAAGTATTTTAAAAGTCGTATTTCCTCTTTGTTTTATTTTCTGTAATTTGGAACGAAGTCTAACTCACCCAGGGGCTGTTTCTTTGTCCCCCCGTTTTTAGAAACCTCTCTTCAATTGCAAATTGACTGCATCCACAAGCGACTGAGAAAGCCAGGGTTTGGTTGAACTTGGTTTCCTTAACAAAAGGCTGCGCTTGCGCGTGCGAGCACATGCTTCCTCCTTGGAGACCTGGCAGCTCTACTCATGAGAAAACCACAATCCAAATTCCCAAACCAAAACCAAATTCCATCCCGTGGCCTCCTCACAAGGAACAGACATCCAGGGTGCAGTTGGGCAATCTCTCGGTCTCTTGTTTATCCTCAAAGACTTCGCCAGCCAGAAATCACCAGAAGCCTCAGTTGCATATTTCAATTACTTTCAATTTTCTGTGCTAGATTTTTCTGCCGAGTTCCTTATTATTCAAACTCCACAGCAGCCCGAGAATGTTACTGATATAATGTAGGCTGGAAGCAGTTATGCCCTTCATGCATTTTTTAAAAAACATTCATATTGATACCTGCTCATGACATCCTGTTGTTCCTTGGTCCTAAGTCTTTAAAGCTGTAGCCAGTCGAGGTCCAGGAGGCAAAAGCAGTTGAACAACTCTCACGGCCAGGACGGCAGAGCCGGCAGGGTGAGCGGAGTGCAAGGCAGTGGGAGCGGCTGGGGCTTTGTGCTGTGGTGCTGGGGTGGCTGAGACTGCTGAAGACCCTGGGCCTCTACTTCGTCCCCAGCGCCACTGCTGCTGCGGAGCGCTGCTGTGCAGGGCGGCCAAAAGGGCAGAGAGGTGGGGGAGATAGCCAGGTGGGGGGAGATGAAGCGCCCCTGTGGTCGTAAGTGTGGATGGGCTGCCAAGCGCCCAAATTTTGATCACATGACCACAGGGGTGCTGCAATGGCTGTAACTTTGGAGACCGGGCATAAGTACCATTCTTTCAGTGCTGCCATAACTTTGACTGGTTGCTGAATGAATGGCCATAGCTTGAGGACTACCTGGAGTGAGAATGGAGAACAGTTACTTACAATTTATCATCATGTATCCCCAAACTGCTCCTTTTACGTTACTATTTATAATGTAAAGGTGTATTTTTGTGTATAGGACAATGAATGAGGAAGCTCTTATGCACAGCAAGCTGATTTATTTGGGGGAAGGAGGCTATTTCAAGTGGATGGAGCCCACAGAAAAGGCCTTTGGGCAGTTCAAATTAGTTGGCTTTGATAAGAGTGTGGGGAGACTGCTGGCTTTGCAAGTTGCAAAGATGGCTTTATAGAGAATAAAAGAATTGGAGTATCAGGAAAATCAGAGCCACCTGGGCAGTACAGGTGGTGTCAGAAGCGTGTCCTGAAGGGAAGCCAGATCAATCCTGAATGAGTTATACTCACAGCAGCTCCATGAGCTCAAGCAGGCATTTCCCCAGTCCTCTTCTCTGAGTTTTACAAACTAGAGATACTGGGAAACTGGGGAAGGACACTTGGAAAGTGTGTGCCCTATCACTAAGTTAAAAGCCCTCTCAGTATTTATGGCCATCATCCTATAGGAGAATAGAAGTCACACTGTGAACAGTGTTCTGGATAAGAGGAGGTGGGCTGGCAGGATCTTAGTACGAATGCATGATGACATACTTCTACTTCTTCTTTTATCAGCATACTAGTTTGAACCTTTCTCCTAGCTCTCCCTTCAAAGAGCCAAAAATTGGATTCAGAGTAGTAAGTAACACAGTGGTTTCCATGCCAGCTCATGGGATGGAAAAAAGTACTTGCTGTAATGGCAAGTATATCTGCCAGATACAATATACCATGGCATTTACGATAATGTTGATGCCTGTGTATGCCTGTTTTTGTTTCTGGGTCTATGTGCAGGGGTGTATCTCTCTCTCTCTCTCTCTCTCTCTCTCTCCAGCTTTACCTCCTGAGCTGAAATCTTGCTGTTCAGTTCTGCTGCTCTGGAAGTAGAATATTCCATTGCTTGCTGACAAAGAACCTTCTCCAGCTCCTTCTGGTGTGATACTTTAAGAGCAGCAATATGCTCTCGTGATTCTTCCTTTGCCCTATAAGCACAGTGAAAAAGAAACACTCCTTGCTGCAGTGGTAGTAACCTGCATATACCCAACTCTTCCCAAATAATATGAATGTTGTATCTGGCTCGTATCGACTATATTTTTCAAATGGTCCTGCAGCTGTAAACTCAACCACAGTGTTTCTCCCCGTTGTTCTTTTTTTATACCACTCTTACAATTGAGGTATAAGGAATGGGAAGGAGAAAAAGATGTCAATTTTAGGACCAAACTAAAGATGACAATATTTAAATCTTTAGCCCTGGAGACATACTTATTTTAAAATAATAAAACAAGCACAAGCATCATCATCAACATCAACATCAGTGGAGAAAGGACCAAGTCAGGGCCAAGAAAGAAATGTACTATGCCATTTCTGTGAACTGCAATTCAAATAAATAAGCATTATTTTGCAAAACACATTGGCAAAATATTTGAAATAGTTTGTCTACTAAACAAACATCTCAGGCAAAATTATGTATAGTATGAAAAACAATATATGATTTCTATTCCAATTACTGTAAATAGACCCCTTTAAAAGGGTTCTATGTAACACTGGCTGACAACAAAGTGCTTGTCTAATTTTTTTTCAAACACCTTTTATTTAAAAAAAAAATCTGTGTAAGTTTGTCCTGGTGGTCCAATTGGCTGCAAGTTGTATGTGTTAAACTCCATATATTTATTTAAGGCTAGAATGTAAACCATACTACAGTACTGTAGTTTAGACTATATTTGTAACTCATCTCATTACATGAAAATGAATGGGAAAAATTCAGCTGATGCCAATGGAAGCTTTACTTAAAATGCAAGGAAAAGCTTGATCTAGTCTGGCCCTGCCAGCTGTGTGAGGGGAGCTGCTTCTAATGAACAGAGACTGTCAGCTTTCAGGAATGCACACATGAGGAGGTAGGCAGCTTCAGATCAGCAATCATTACTACTCTACAGGAAGGAGCAACCCTTGATGACAGCATGTTAAAAACTGTAGACAATCAAAAGATTACCTTCTCAGAAGATCTTCAGAATTTGCCAGAGCTGCCTGAGATGTTATCGTTTCCTGCCTTAGTTCTAGTCTCAACTTTCCTAATTCTTCTTTCAAGTGGGTGTTTTCTTGTTGGACTTCTGAAATGTGATCATCAGCAAAAGTGCTGGGCTGGTATATTTTATCTTTGAGATTATCAGGAAAAAACCCTTGATTCCTGGGGTCCTTTTTCTCAGGACTCACACAATCTTTTTCTAGCATTCCTGAAGGTGTTCCTTTTTTATCTACTCTTCTTGCTGAATTTGTATTGGAGAGCATAATCCTCCTCTCTTTTTGAAGCCGTTCAACAGTTTTGGTGAGGTCTTGTATCTCCCGGTTTTTGGCAATAATTTCCTGATTGAGCCGGACCAACCGAGCTTTGGCGTGAGCCTGCTCTACCTGATATTCTAGGGACTGCAGATCTGCATCATCATCTCGTGGATTCTTCTGACATTCTAGCTGAGCTATGTGGCTTCGGAGGGAATTAATTTCAGCCTGAAGATTCTGAACAGTCTCTTGGTGGGCTTCATTGACCCTGCACAGTTCCTGATCAAGGCTGGATGACTTGTCTTGAAGCTTCTGAGGCTCATTCAGCAGTTTATATGCCAACAGTTGTTCAAGCTCCCCAATTCTTTTCTCATATTGAAGCTGTAAAGACAGTAAAGCTTCACCTATATTTGATTTTATTTGCATCCTAAACATCTTACGGTATTTTAACATTATATATAAAAGCAATATAAGGTGGTAGAAATGTGTAAAAATAAACAATGTTTAATAACCTTAAGTATACCAATAAATTAAGGAATTCTAATTTTACTACACAGATTTCTTTTCATCTTTCCATTTTCCCTTTTCATCTGAAAATGGACTGAAGAGTTTTGAGTACTCCTGCCAGCAATGGTAGAATAACCACATCATTCCTAAGTCTGCACAGTACACTTGGCAAGGCAGGAATCAGGGATGGGGGCACTTGATTTCCTCCCCCTCTATTGCCTCCAGTAGAAGGGAATGACTGCAGTTGTTCATATACCTCCTGGTATATATTTTTCTGGGGACTTGGAGAACAGCAGGGCCTCAATTATTCCAAACACGCTCTTGAATCATTCCCTTTTCATCCCTTGCCAGAAAAATGGCCATGGTTCCTGTCACTCTCTGAACTGGATCTCAAAGGACTGCAAGGGCACAATAGTTAATGGCTCCATAATGGTCTCCCAGGGAACACATGATTGTACCCTAAGCAATCACCCAGGGTGGATCCAGACTGAAATATCCAACTATGGAACTTTGCATACCAAGCTGAGAAGAGTATTATCTGTCAGGATAATGTTCTATCAGCTTTCCTAGATGCAATGCCATCAGACCATGCTCCCTTAAGGAGTGCCAATGGTATGAACAGAAATTCAGTGAAGTATGTATTTGGTGGACCACATTATTTTTCTCATTCACTTTGACAACTCTTATTTCAAAAAGGAAGGTTAAAAAAAAGACTCTGATACCAATAGCTGAATAGTGAAAATATTTTAAAAATGCAGCTTGCTGAGCAGCATAAATAACCCATGTACATACACTTGCACAATTATGGCTTCATTTCTATGAAAATTAAAGTCAACTTGTGATGCTACAGTGACAAGGTAGGCTCATTTACATGCATGGTTGAGCATTACATATATGTAAAATGAAACACAAATGTAGGACCTTGTGAAAAGGCACCACAGAGCTTAAGGAAACTTTGATAATTTTGAACAGCATGATGGACAAGAAGAATTTTGTAGGGATTCTGGAAAGCAATAACCTAGGTGTCAACCAGCAGTTTCCCAGCATTATTCTCTGGACATGGCCTGACAAGGAGGATTGGAATCATTGGAAGAAAAGGCCCAATCCTGCCAGACAATTCAGAAGGATACTACCATTTATTTATTTGCTTATTTGACTTAAATTCTGTCCAACTCCAATTGACTCTGGGCGGCTCATAGCATAAAAAACAAAACCACAAAGAGCAATTAAAAGAATAAAACATATAACGATAAACAACATGATGCATCCCATCAGCAACAACCTATCATGCATCCAGCAAGGGGCTCCATCCAACCTAATCCAAAGCCTGGGAGAAGAGCCATGTTTGTAAGGCCCTTCAGGATGCCATCAGAGTAACAAAAGCTGTTGACATAGATAGGAAAACCACGAGGGCCACAGCCCTCCAAGCCAGTTTCCAGCATAGATCATGGTCATCAAAGTGATCAAACAGTTTTAGAACCGTATCTTGCCTGAAAGACCAATTCAAATGGGTCCAGGTAATTAGTGCCCAGAGTTCTCAATCACCTTTCTCAAAATAGAATGTTTGAGACTGGTCTATAATTGCCAAGGTCTCTTGGATCAAAGAAAGCTTCTACTGAAGCCCTGGCTCATCTTCACCAGTCTTTGTAAAAGAACTACTGAATAGTACAGAAAAGCAATAGTCTGTTCTGTACAGATGAAATTGGGGCAAGTAATGTATTCTTTACCACTTCTACTAGTGCAGAGTAGATTGCAACCTACATTGACCTGATCTACTGTATACCAAGAGGTCTTTCACTTGCACTCCAATGGCCATCTTGACAGCTTCATCCTTGTCAGCTGTTTAGTAGATTTTAAAATGAGTATTTAAAAGTTTAGTAAAGTATGTCACCTTTATTTTTTGAAACTGCTGTTCCATAGCACGGAGACTTTTTTTAGCTTCATCGTCTTTACCCTCAAGTTCAGTTTCTAATTTTTTAACTCTTCTTTCAAGAAAATCCACTGTATTAATTTTTGATGAAGCATCACCATCTCCCTCAGAAGCTGCTGTAGCAGCAGCGTATATCAAAGCTGGCAAAGAATTAGGGTGTCTTCTCTTCAGAATCCCTTCCATTTCCTTAACCTTTCAAAAAAGATATAGTAAATTAAAGTGAAAAACCACTTAGGATATCAAGATTCAAAAGGTTTAGAGGAAAAGCATTTTAATTTTACTTTTTAGTGACAGAGAAAGTGTTGGATAGTATTTACAATGAAATCTTAAACATACCTAAGGACGCTTGTTTCATAGTTGAACAGTACAAATATGCAAACATTATAAAAAAAGGCAAAGGTAGAATCCAAAGAGTGTATTGAAAGTGTGTAAGGGCTTGAGCATAACTAGTGGGATTTATAATTGACAATTCAAATTGTAATTTATAATTAACAATTCAAAAATAATTAATAATTGAAAGCTGTCACAATGCTTTATCTCAAGACTCAGCTGTGAAAATGATTTACCAAATGAGACAAGAGAAAAAACCAGAACTCAGTGGCAGAGAAATCCTTTGCATGCAAAAAGTATCAGAATCAACCTCTAACATTTCCACCTAAACTTGGGGCAGATGGACACACACACACACACACTTTCCCAAAACCTGGAGGTAAAAAACAAACTTCAGGAGCCTAGGAAAGTATCAATTAAAAGAATGTGAAGTTTTGTCTTCAACATCTATTGAGTATTGATCCAGATCTGCTCCATATTTGGCAATATAGTCCTTAGCTTTTGGGATGGAATTTAATCTAAATCTCTGCTGTTGATAAGTAAAAATCACACCCTCCAACCTATCCCAATGAAATGGAACCTTTTTCTGTTTCAAAACATCTGTTAAAAAAGAATATTTTTTTTCCTTTTTCTTAAAATCCTGATAGGGATTTCTTTTAAAACAATTATATCAACATTATCAATTTTTAATCTCGAGTCAAAATGACATTGTAAAACTTGACCCCCTGTTCTTTTCGTTACAAATTGAACCAGAACATTGCTTGTTGTGTTTCTCAATGTGGCATAATGTGAATTTATATGAAAAACTTTATCCAATTCCTCTTCCATTTTCTCTTCCTCCCAAGTCAATAATTTTGCCAATGCTTGAGGTATCGTCTTCCTTATATCCTCATCCACCCTTTCTGGGACTGACCGCAATCTTAAACAGAACCCCTTTTCTCTGAGCTCAAGCATTGCAAGCTTATCCAGTTCTCTTTCAAAATGCACATCTCTGGTCTCCATCTTATTTATTTATTTCTCAAATTTGCACTACTGCCCATCTCCCCTCAAGGAGGGACTCTGAGCGGTTTATAGTAAGTTAATCAATTAAGCATTAAAAACAGTAATCATAATAAAGCATAAAATATAATACAATACAATAAAAAATAAAAATCCAGATGGCTACAAAAGATCGCAAAGATGAGGGGCGCACCCTAAGGTGCCAGCCATCACCAGGAATCACCAACCCCCTCCCCACCCCGGTACAGCCAGGTCTTCAGGGACTTCCGGAAGGTCAAGAGGGATAGAGCCTTTTTCTAAAAAGTCCACTCTGTCATTCACTTGTTTAGCATCCCCAACAATCTTTTCCAATTTATCATCCAGTTTTTTTTCAAGGGTTTCAAATTTGGCTTCTAAAGATTGAGTTAGTTTGGCTGTAAATTCCTGAAAGATGGATTTAAAGAACTCACTGTCACCCAATCCACGCCACTGCACTCTCCTTGTAGCCATAGTCTATAGCACCCTCTAGTGTCCAAAAATATAAAATGCAGGCAAGAAATCCTCACTGGAAATAACAATAGAAAAAATAGGATGAAGGAAAACTTCTCCAATTACTTGTGTTGATAAATCCAAGCCAGTCAGCACATTGATAGATTGTGGGAAGAGGCAACTTTCCCACACAAAACTGCAATCCAAAAGCCTAAGCTCTGACACCACCAACATAGATTCGCCAAAAGGTAAAATTTTTATATTCCATAATAAATTCCAAATAAAATTTGCTTCTTAAAAAAAAAGCTCATAATCTAAACTTCCGTCTCTTTGCTAAATATGAAAATCACACAATCCAAGTCAAACAGTTTAAAAAACAAGTCCCAAAAATAATGAAAATCACCAAGAGTGTAGCTATCTCTGTATCTGAAGAAAGCCTATTTTTAATTAAGAAGTAATAAACAAAAAAAAGTGTCTTAGAAATGGGGAGATTGGTTTTAGTGTCCGTTTCTATCCGGCTTTGGCACAGCCTTGAGCCTGGTAGCAGCCCCGCCTCCCAGCTGCTCTACTCACCAGCCTATTGCAAAATCTCCTGTTTTGCGAGCTACCTGCGAGGAACAGCTGTCTGGAGGACAAGTGGGTTAATTTCCAGGATTCTCCTTAATTCTGGAGAATTCCTCAGGCTCTAAGGATCCTGCCCGAGCCCAGAAGAGCTGTGCCGTTGGCTCCGCTTTGGAAGGAGCCGCTCAAGCTATCATTTTTCCCATCGGAAGTCCAGTTAAACCACAAGCCAGTCAGCACATTGATAGATTGTGGGAAGAGGCAACTTTCCCACACAAAACTGTTCTATTTTTCTTGACGTATTTGGATCACCATTGGTTCTAATGCTAATAAAAATAAAGAGAGACATCCTTGTCTTCTTCCCTCAATGCACTACTGTGAAGTAAGCCTGTTCTGAATATTAATAAATGTACATACTAATATAATACAGGAAAAAGGACTACATTACATACCTGCCGCTCAAGATCTTGAATTCGTTTAGCATCTGCTGCCCTATTTTTTAGCCGTGTCCTTTGTTGGGCAGATTGATTCCCAGCTTCACTTCTAAGTTTTTCAACCTGTACAGTACAAGTAAAAGTACACTGAAGAGTGGTCTAAACAATCCATTTATTACTGTAGCACAAAACATTTTCATTTTTCCCCCCGATGGAAGACTTCTAAATGAAAACAGGGAGACTGAGACCTAGAATTGACTTTCTCAGTAGTAGCTTGTCCCTCTGGAACAGCTTGCTTCCCCCTGAGGTTAGGTGCGCCCTACTCTGATGAAGCATCAGGAGACAATGAAAGCAATCCTCTCTATGATAGCATTCAGACTGGTGAATAATTTTTCTTGAATAGATCTTTGTTTTTAAAAAATCCTAGATATTTGACCTTTTTAGCAATAATTTTAAAGCATGTTGTTGTTTATTCGTTTAGTCGCTTCCGACTCTTCGTGACTTCATGGACCAGCCCACGCCAGAGCTTCCTGTCGGTCGTCAACACCCCCAGCTCCCCCAGGGACGAGTCCGTCACCTCTAGAATATCATCCATCCATCTTGCCCTTGGTCGGCCCCTCTTCATTTTGCCCTCCACTCTCCCTAGCATCAGCATCTTCTCCAGGGTGTCCTGTCTTCTCATTATGTGGCCAAAGTAGTTCAGTTTTGCCTTTAATATCATTCCCTCAAGTGAGCAGTCTGGCTTTATTTCCTGGAGGATGGACTGGTTGGATCTTCTTGCAGTCCAAGGCACTCTCAGAATTTTCCTCCAACACCACAGTTCAAACGCATCGATCTTCCTTCGCTCAGCCTTCCTTATGGTCCAGCTCTCGCAGCCATATGTTACTACACCTGAGTTTTTTTTTTATTGATTTGATAGCCTGATACCAACCATATTTCTCTACGTGTTCCATCAAAGTTTTTAAGGAGACTCTAGGTTGGATTGTTAGTACAATATCACCAGCAAATAATTTCAACTTATGTTCTTGCGCAGCTAATTTGACTCCTAGAATTCTATTTTCTTGACGTATTTGGATCACCATTGGTTCTAATGCTAATAAAAATAAAGAGAGACATCCTTGCTAGTTCCTTCAATGCACTACTGCAAAGTAAGCCTGTTAGCAATAAAATTAGCTTTTGTTTTATTATTTATTTATTTATTTTACAGGTGGATTTTATGATTTTAAGAATGTTTAATTTTGTATACTGCAAACCACCTAGTATTGGAGGAACTGGCAGCATATAAATTTTGGAAGCAAGCAAGCAAGCAAATAGAAACAGAGAAGTTGATATCAATAGTGAACCTGAAATTCTACCTTGCCTTTTATTGGACTAACTAGTGAGTTAAACATGACAGAGAAATCAACACAAACATGGCAAATGAAAAAATAATTTACTTTGATTTCATTTTCTGTGTGCATGAATGTTGTAACCTGACATTCTTGAACTATAACAATTTCAACATATTTAGGGCATGGACACTGATTGTGCAGTGGCCATATTCCTGGCCTGCTATAAAGTAAAAGAGACTCAGCATTCTAGCTGGAGTAAGCTTACACTCCAGGCCTCCAACTAACCATTTTTTGGGCTACTTCTCAAAAGAGAAATCTAAAACTCTAGAACACAAGCAGAAGAGTTTTATGTCAGGGTGCAAACCTACAGTGGCTCTTGAACCTAAGACCTAGGGATGTCAAGGCAGAAATCCTGGCTGACTCCATCGCCTAGTTCTGGTTAATAGAGAAAGTCCAGCAAAGCTAGCCACCACTGTTCATATGCCAACAGACCAGCACAGTTCCACTGAAACTCCCTGATTTGCAATCAATCAATCAGTCAAGTTTATTACAGCCCTAAGGCCTGATTTGCATATCTAGGGCCCATCTCC
This sequence comes from Candoia aspera, assembly GCF_035149785.1. Lineage (NCBI taxonomy): Eukaryota > Metazoa > Chordata > Lepidosauria > Squamata > Candoiidae > Candoia > Candoia aspera. Next base: position 117,517,419 of record NC_086153.1, on the reverse strand, counting down.
CTTCCTTGCTTGTTTTAGCAGCAAGTGGCCAGACTACTCTGGTGTAAGACATTCTCATTACAGAGAAGCAAGATCTGACCATTACTTCTGCACACCAAGAAAGCAGACAATATGTGTTTTCCCCTAAACACATGAACTTTAGGCTGTGCGTTACTCTGTCTAGTGGGCAATTAGGAGATCTGGCGCCTGTCTCTTGCAACAAAAAGCTTCTGCTTTGCATTTGTTTAGTTCTAGTGAGGTTTGATACTATAATCATCTTTGAGCTGTTTGCAGACACAGTTCCAAAGACAGCAGAAAGCTTCTGTTTGTTGAGCACTGGGGAGAAAGGTTTCGGTTACAAGGGATCATGTTTTCACAGAGTAATTCCTGGATTCATGTGTCAGGGTGGCGACTTTACCCGCCACAATGAAACAGGTGGTAAATCTATTTATGGTGAGAAGTTTGCCAATGAGAACTTCATACTCAAGCACACAGGCCCTGGCATTTTATCTATGGCAAATGCTGGTCCCAATACAAACGGGTCTCAGTTCTTCATCTGCACTGAGAAAACTGAGTGGCTGGATGGGAAACATGTGGTCTTTGGCCAAGTCAGAGAGGGAATGGACATTGTGAGGAAAATAGAGAGTTTTGGGTCAAAGAATGGCAAGCCGAGCAAGAAGATCACCGTCACTGAGTGTGGAGATCTGAAATAACGTTCTGTTGTCTTAACAAATTCACCATTAGTCCCCTCTAAATCTTTATGCTCCTGACTTACTGCTGGGTTTCTACTGGGTTTCAAATTCTGCTCCCTCACAAGTCCAGCTGGACTGAAGACAAATTTGTTTGCAAAATGAAATAAAACAAGTTAAACAAAAAAAAAATACTATAATCACCTCTACTTTCAGCTTATCGATTTCTTCTTTTGCTCCTCTAAGGCGAGCTGCATCTTTATCCAAGAGTTCCTGATTTTCTGCATACCACTGGAGTCTTCTTTGTAAGCGATTAATTTCACCTTTGTAGGACTCTTCCATAATCTTAATTTCATACGATTTCTCAGCTAGGAGGTAAATTTGTGACCAGGTATATCTGACTCATGCATAATCTTTTTATAAACACCACTGTTACTTTTCTTCTTTACTGTTGTTTCAAAGCATCAGCTAATTTTGAATATGAAAACTTTCCACAAAACATGGATCAGTGAAGGCCATGTACTAGATGCAACTTGCCTTCCTCCAAATGAAATAGTGATATTCATTGAGTTTCTTTTTCATGATGAAAAGAAAGCAAAGGAGGTGCTTTGCAATGCACGGGAACTCAAATGAACACATTCTTAACCAATTCTGAAAGCAGCTGCATGTTTTGCCAAGCTGTTTCTGATGCAGCCATATAAGCCTTACAAAAGCAGTGGCTGCTTTAACGTTTTGTTCACACTCCAATATCTTGCACAGTATCTCCTTTAAATGTTGTACACATCGATAGAAAATACATAGAAAAGACTCATGTATAAAAACATAAAGAGAGCAAATGACAAGAAAGTTTTTCTGGGCAATTACTGTCCTTCATTCCAATCCTTCACAATGTAGTAATAAAATATATTAATAATATAATATATTGCATTCATGCAGGATTATCTAATCTCTTCTGAAATATAAAGAACCTGTGGCTTGCAACCAATGTTTTTATTTGTACTTGTATTTTTTTTGTAAGATTTCTACCCTGCTTTTCTTTCAGATGCTCAAAGCAGCATACAAATAGGGCTGGGCTGCACAAACTACTCCAAGGGGTGCTATGCTTGTGACATTCTGGCTAGCAAAATGCCTCTCAACAAAATGCTAAAGTTGCTGCATCCTCTTGAAGACTCCGTGTGGCTGTTCTACATATCTCCATGCATGTATGCATGGAAGACGCTTAGGCTGGGACTGCACTGTTTCTCAAAGGTATCACTTGCACAAACACACTGAATATTAAACAGGTGCAATATTTTCCATTTGTAAGAACATATGCAAAGAGCAATCTTATTCATCGAGACATAGTCTCCATAGAACAGGATGTCACCTGAGGCAGAAGCAATTTGGGCTCTTGCCAGATCTCGCTCCTTCTTCATTTGTGCCAAATCAACTTCAAGGGCTTGCTTATCTTGCTTTAGATGCTTTCTCTCTTCAAGCAAATTGGTTTCTGTAGCCTTCATTCCCCCAGTACAGAGACAGAGAAAAAAAAAGACATACAAAACACATTATGAACCACTGCACTGAGCATTCCATGTGGCTGGGATAGTGGCGGATCTATTCAGAGGTCTATGCCAGGGACACTGTGCAAGGAAATATTCTCCATACTGAGAAACCAGTCTGTCCAAGTGCCCAGGTAGAATTGTCACTTGACCATTTACAGCTGCCACTCCCAACAAAGACAACATAGTGTAGATTGTGTGGTTTAGTTCTGTGGTAGGAAACCAAACAACAAATTAATTTGCAACTTCAGCTCATGATTGAGCAAGTCATTATGGCTCTATTTCATAAGAGTTACATGGAAAATAAAATGTATCTCCTCATATGAGCTCTGTGAAGGAGCAAGAAAGCAAATGAAACAGTACAAACCGGAATTATGAAATCTGTCAGAAAATCGCCCAATTATTAGGAGCGTCAGCAAGAAAAAACTGGTGCCCAGTCACTAAGCAAAGTTCTATTTTTGTAAAGAAGGCTCCTGTAATTTGCAGGCTTGTTGGAAAGATGATGCACACTTTGAATGGAAAAGGATGGTAACCCAGTCACAAAGGAACAGGAAAGTATTGAACAGGAAATTTCCTGTGTTGATCTGTTAATCAGAGTAATATATTTTACCAGTTCAATCTGTTGCTTATTTAGAAGGAGAATTAGAATAGAGGTATTACAAAAATACTTACATATCTACATATTGAGGGTAGGATCTTGCTGGCAATATTTTAAAATATTTAAGCAAAGAAATTGCAAAAGCCCTACCTTGGCTGCTCGAAGTTCTGAAATCAAGTCTGTGAAATTCTGATTCTCAGATGGTTTATCGTTCTGCACTCCACATGACAAAATATTATTTTTCTCCAGCTTCTCCCTATTTTAAATTAAAAGATTACCACTTTTGTACAGTTTTATATTTAAGATAGAAAGTGTCTTTATTTTGGATACTTCCTGCAACTGAATCTAACTTCCATGTGTATATATACACTCCATTGCTGTCTCCTTTCTGGTGCCAGTTTATTGTAAATGACAAGAATATCTCAGAATGCTTGACTTACATGGTACTCCTTCAGAGCAGAATGGGGCTTCTGAACTTCTAAACTGGGATTTCTTGAGTAGCTTCCTTATGGAAGCTATTCAATTTGAATAGCAAGAAGATGAGATTCAGAACTTTATTATTATGTGGCTTATTCAGAAACTTAATAAGAAATCTGTCTTGACTCCAGCTATCTATCTGAAATGCCTTTTCTGCAGAAACTTTTCAAAAGGAAACCTCTGCATGGACTAAGTTAAAAAAACCATCTATCAACATAATCTCACCCACTTAATACAGTTTTAGAAGTGAGGCAGTATTTAAAAGGCAACTCTTATCTATCTATCAACTAATATTAAGACAGTCTTCAGATTAAACCCACTGATTTTGGTGGGAATGGCTACAACTGACTTGCTAGCTAAAAATCAATTAAACACAGAGCACAATTATAAGCATGCTTCTTTGGAAATAAGCCCTACTATGTTCAATAGGAATTACATGTCCAGATAAATGGGTACATTACTCTATTCACTTTATTGCATAAATAATAATGTATGCAAACTTATCATAGGTTTTACCATACAGTTAAATAAACTCACTGTAAAGATGCTAATTGGGTCATCAAACGGTGATTCTCTTTAAACATAATTTCCTCATTTTTCTTGTTATTTAGCTGAAGCTCCTTAACTTGCTTATATAATCGTTCATTCTCCTTAATTAAAAAGTAATAATTATTTAATTACTATGGGTTCATGTGAAAAGATGTGCATTGTTATCTATACTTTTCAATTCAGACAGATAATAGTTTGTTATATAAAATTGGAGAGACTTTATTCTTGATAGATCTCATACAACATTCTCCTTGGCTCAGAAAGTTTATACCACAATAAACATATTAGGCTGCAGCCTGGTCTACAATTTCCTATGAGTAAATCGTATTTCTGAGTAAATGTGTACCACATGGCAGAATTTGTCTTTTAAAATAATTCAAATCTGACAATTTCCTGTTACTTTATGGGACAAAAGTGAAATGTTTCAGGATTTGAATGAGAACCTAATAAATGAATAATTTTGCTTGGAAAGCAGCATAGAACCTATGAACCATATAATTAAAACAGGTAGGTTAAGGTGGTACATTCCATTGAAAATTTGTTGTGTGTATCATTTTTACTTTTAAAATGGGTATACAGTATGTTAATTATGTTAAGTAAGATGATACATGGGGCAGAGGGGACAAAACTATTCCTTAAGCCTCATTTCAAATGGTGTTTCAATGCAAGAACATGTGCTAGTTGAGCATCTGGAGAAACAGAATCTTATGGTGGGGAAATAATTTTTTAAAAATCTCCTAGATGCACTTATATATGTTGGAAATGTCTCCGCTGCGCATAAAAGCTCTCCATTGTAGTAATGCATTCTTTTGTTTAACATTCTGAAAGCAGTGTATGAAAACACAAAGTATAAAATTAAATAATATTTAAAGCAGTACTTCAATAAAATAAAAGCATTTCATATAAACCGAATCATTTTAAAATGGGATGGAAGAGGGAAAAAGGATACCGCATGAGCTCTTGCTAAATTACAATTTATTTTTATTCTTTAACCAGCTTACGTTACTACAGAAGTAAAATAGAGAGAATTAAAAGAAGAAAAAAATTAACTGAACCCTCAAAGCCAAAAACAATTGCCTATTGTAGGGAGCGGACCTGCCATGACTGCTATCTTCAAAGCTAGTGCTACATACCCCTTCCTCATATACAGATCAAATACATTTCATATGCACATAAAAGCTTGAGTGAGAAGTGGGTAAGTTGTGCAAGGTCGTAAGCACTGTTTTTTTATCTCTAGATATTAAATAAAATAAAATGGCGTCTAAGAGAAATGGATGAACTAATAATTCTGACAAGGAAAGCTTGGTAACTGCTGTGATGAGGAAGGCTGAGGGAGGTTTCTCTGGCCATAAGTGAGGAACTTTTGGGTTGGATGCTTAATCTCTGCTCAACGAGAGGATTATCAACAGAGTGGGAATGATCAGAACCTGTCACAGTCAAAAATTGGCAGCAGGATATACTCATTTATTTTCTGATACAAATTATGCAAATGTTGTCTTCACCTATGAGACTATGACATGAAGGAACATACTAAGAATTTTCACTTTTGAAAATTAAAATATTTAGATTTGACTTGCCATACTAAGTACTCACACAAACTTAATGTAGATTGCTGTATGCAAACTTATTTATTCTAAAGAACCAAATTAATTTACCATCAGTTATCGATTTGAAATATGAACAAGACTCCTACGTGAAAAGGTATCCCTATTCTCTCACAAATAGGACATCAGAAAGCCAGTGGGGTATTAATATATTGAACTAGGACTGAGGACACTGAGTTCAAATCAACCTTTAGCTATAGAAAAGCACCAGGTGACTTTGGATTGGTGATACTTTCTCAGCCCAAAACTACTTCACAAGCTCTCATTTGCCTGGAGAAAAATCTGATTATAAATCTAACAAATAACAAACAAACACATGTTAGGCTTCAAAGTGAATTTTCCAAAAATAATTTATTTGCTTCAGATTTCTCTAGCTTCTTGTTCTGCCAAGACAACTATTTGTTGTGTTGACTGATGAGCTGCAGTGGCAACTGCAGTCTTAACACATCTGAAAGGCAGGATAGGAAGTCCAGAGTCACAATATTGAATGATGTTTACCTGGTGGTATCCTTGGAGAAGAGTCTCTTGATTCTGGACTTCTTTTTGGATTTCTTTCAACATTTCTCCATCATTAGGATTTTTTTCCTGAATATTTGACCACTTTGTTCCTTTTTTCATGTCTTTTCTATTATTTAGCTATGAAGAAAATGCCTAAGTGTTAAGTGCATCTTACAAAATTGCTAGGGAAAAGAATTTTACTTGTAAGTAGAATACAGATACGATTAATTGAGAAGCACAATATAGATATGACTATTCAAGTAAATAGCATTCAGTCATTGAAATGTTATTAACTTGAATAATTATTTTTGCTAAAATAAAATGTATGATCAGAACAGAACAGAATAATTATATCTATATTCTGCTTTTCCTCCAAGTAGCTTATGATATTGGATATGAGTTCATCTGATTTTATAAAACCACCTCAAATTCCTGTAATTATTAGGAAGTCCACAGTAGTTCCGGTTTAATAATACGCATTCTAATACATAAAAACTGGGTAAGAGTAGAAACATAATCTTGCTTGACAACCAGCTGAGTTGCACCCTCAAAAAAAAGGGTAGGGCAGGTAGCTTTGTGGACATTTTTATCAAATGTAAGATAAATGTTGTTTTAGTGGAATATATCAAAAGAGATGCTATTTATTAAACACAAAAGAATATGGAATGGTACCTGTGTTTGAAGTACATAATTTTCTTGGCTTAACTGAGAAAGCTTTTTATCTTGCTGCACTTTCCTTTCCAGAATTTTTGCCTCCATTTCCTTCTCTTTTTGCACAGATGTGGCTTTCAGACGTTCAATCAAAATATTGGCTACAGTCAATTTTTCTTCTGCTTCTTGAACTCTTTTTAGTAAATAAAGCTCTCTTTCGCTGCGAAATGAAGAAGCATTTGGGGCTACCTGATGACAGCCAGGAAATATATACAATATGGAACATTAATCACAGAATCAAATTCAACTGCTAGTTTTCTTTTCATTTTTTTCTCGTAAAATGAGATTTTTAATATTTTCAAAGCCTAGTATGCAAAGTATTCCAATATTGTAGAGAGGAATTAAAACACTGCTGTTCATTAGGAAAATGCAACATTAGCAGCACAGAAGCAAACTAATTGCTTACATAAATACATATGTAGTAAGTGCTACGCTTGAGGAAGCATTTGAGCACATCCAAACCTATTATAATTATAATGAATAAGCACAAAGATGGGAAAACAGTAGAGCTAGTCTAGGCTTCCTGAAGCAAGGATGGGGAACCTGTATCCCTCCAGATATTGCACAATTCCCGGAATTCCTCATCGATAATCATAATGGCTGAGGCTGCTGGGAATCTAATTTAACATTTCCCAAAGCTATCTTACAAAGAGTAGGATATAAATGAGATACACAATATTACTATGGATTGGATTCAACATATCTCTTCTTCAGACAAGCCTCCTATGATAGAATTCCAATCTGTCCTGTTCGCAGGATGGACCATGTACAAATTGAGACTTCCACAAAAGAGGCAGAGCAGAGGAAGGTGGGGAGGTTGCCAGTTTCCTCTCCCTCCTCCTTCTGCCTCCTGTATTACCTCACATCCTGTTTCTGAAGATCCTCAGTGTCCTAGATAAGGTACTGAGTAATGTGAGGGACTGCAGAGTAGGGAAAGTGAAAATTACCTCTTCCCCTTTCCTTGAATTTATGAGTTCTGTGAATGGAACCCAGTTCACAGAATATGAATCCAATGATATGTAATTGTCAATGGTAGCACAAGAGTTATATAAACCAAACCAAACCAAACCAAACCAAACCAAACCAAACCAAACCAAACCAAACCAAACCAAACCAAACCAAACCAAACCAAACCAAACCAAACCAAACCAAACCAAACCAAACCAAACCAAACCAAACCAAACCAAACCAAACCAAACCAAACCAAACCAAACCAAACCAAACCAAACCAAACCAAACCAAACCAAACCAAACCAAACCAAACCAAACCAAACCAAACCAAACCAAACCAAACCAAACCAAACCAAACCAAACCCATACATGTACTTATTGTGCTAGATGGTTTGGGCTCAGTGTGTATCTGCATTTACTAGATCATATCAGATGAGGGAATGCCAAACTGAGTGTTCATTCTCCTTTCTCACATCTGAGAAGAGAATACAGGTAGTCCTCATTTAATGACCACAATTGGGACTAGCAACTCAGTCATTAAGCGAAGCAGTCACTAAGTGAAACCACAACTGTGCTTACAATCTTACTTCAGCTTTCCTTTGCTTTACAGACATGAGAAGGTCATAAACGTGAGGACTGGTCATAAAGTTACTTTTTCATCACTGTCGTAACTGTGAACAGTTGATAAATGAGGCAGTTCCTAAATGAGGACTACTTGTATGTGGGTGACATTAAGAATACTTGGAACAGAGGACCTTCCTAATATTCTGCATTTCTAATTTCTTGAGCATTCTCCTTTTAAAAAAGTACCCATCTAAGAATAGAGTTTTTGTAACTTACCTTGTGACCTTGGATATCATTTTCTTTAGCTTCCTCTGGAAATCCACTTGGAGATGGTTGTCCAGGGATAACAGAATCAATTATTTTTGGAGAACGTGCATGGGGTTTTGTCTGAATTATTTTAGTCACTGAAGTGCCTTTGAAAGGAAAACAGTGAATTATGTATTTTTTTTTTAAAAATTGCATCAAGGACTATACAACTTTTATATAGATACCTTATATTTCTTGGAATAAATATTATATGCCAAAAATATCTGTTATCATGACTCTTAATAGCTTCTTTATACATTTATATTATATTATTTTAAACATTTTATATTTTAAGTAAATACCTTTCTGTCTTGGAGGAGATTTGACTTTCAGAAGTGGTTTTTTGATGCTTTCCTTTAATGTCTTCTCATTAACTGTGGGAGAGTGCTTTAATGAAGAATTGGATTTCCCATATCCAGAGCTTCTAACAGAGCTATGCGATCCACTCAAATGTTTCTTTCTATGTATAACCATTGTGTTTTTACTATTCTTATTCATTACTTGTTTACTTGCTACTAAATTTGGATTCTCTTCATTCAAAGCGTTGGGTTGATGCATCTATGGACAACACATACATGCATTTTATTGACTAGTTTGGTTTCGGAATGTAAAATAAAGGCATAATGTTTAAAATAAGGTTATGAAACCACTGAATTATATTTCTATAGACGAGGAAGATAAACTTTTAATTCTACCAAGCAACTCCATCCAAAATTATACTATTTGCGTGATTTTTTTTTTGCGTCAGAAGCACCTACCAAGGTGCTCCTGTATTGAAAGGATTTGCCGGTGACGTCACCATTGCCCGTATGAAGAACCCAAACATCATATATAAAATCATGTGAACAAGTAGATACTCAGCTGCCTAACCAGAGGTAGCCTAATCACAGTGGTCAACATGCTTGTCTTCAAAGCCACATTTCAGAGTCCTAGAAATCAGCTAATTTCTTCAAGAAAAGTGAAGAAAGTGGAGGATAAGTAGGAAGTAGGGAGCGTAGGTTAGAGGAATAGGATCAGAGTTTCAACCAGTGACGTTCTTAGTGGATGTACCCAAATTCTAAACTCTGTTACCCAGCAGACTCATTTTGGGTCCTCTCTGATGACTTGTTCTTTAATCTTTGGGTCATTAAGCAGATTTGTCCTTCTGCTGATGATTGGTTCTTTTTTCGTAAAGTCCACTTTTGTTTAATGGTTTATTTTGGATTGGGTTTAGTTACAGAAGAGTAAAACTCTTGCCTTTCCTACTTCCTTGTGCCTTAAGTATCACATGTAAAAGCTGCTCACCTGTCCAGGCTTCCTTTCTTGATGTGGTGTTGAACAATTTGACAGAGTGGTTAATTTCATGACATCATGTTTAGTTTTATCAGCTAATTTCTCCTTACTAACTTTCCACTGAGGACTATCTTCACTACCTTCATTTGCAGCTTCTACAACAGAAAACTTTTCTTGTTCACCATGATGGTTTAAAAGACAGCCAATATTTTGGGATTCCATAGGACTGTCATTCTGATGTTCTTTAGATGGTTTCATTAATTCATCTGTGTGGTCTTGTGTGACTTTCACAGGTCTATGAGGTGGGGGGAAAGAAAGCCATATATGAGTAATCTGTTGTTTTTATTAATAGGAGCTTATCAAAACAACCCTATGTACATTTGATACTGGATTGCACACCACTATTATATAATTGTTCATGAAGTGCAGTAAAACAATTACCTGATCCTGCAGGATAGGACTAAGCAATAATGGCACTATCAACAGATCACATGGCAGCAGTTAAATAGAAGTATCTCATATCTGGCCTAGTAGGCCAGAAATGTTGATTCCCATATGCTCAAAAACTCCTTGACTGTAAAAAAAAACCTATGCCCAGTAGAGTAAAAATGAACACCACTTATTTATTTTACAGTTTTGTATATAGCCCCAGTCCAGACTCTGTGAAGCATACAACAGAATAGAAAAATCAAATAACATTAAGAAAAAAAAAATTCTCCATCTCCTCCAATGAATGTGACAAATTATTAAACTAAGCTGGTTGACTACCTTATAGAAAGCTGGGGGAGGGAGTGGGCAGGGAGTTCCAAAGAAGGCATTAGTATTTGTTACTTTATCAGAACTAAGACTGAGTCCAATATTTATCATATTTTTCCCATTTATAGACCACCTTTCTATCAAGAAACAATAAACCAAAATTATATTATAGCCTTTAAACCCATTAAAATTCATCAAATAGAAACACAGCAGTAATAAGAACTGTATCAACCAGATCAAAAGCTGAGTGAAATAGCAAAAGCATTATGATGAGTTGCTCATTCACGCTATAAAAAATACCCCATCTTAGAGATGGGAGCTCCTGGACTTCAAAGATCTTATCTACTTTTGTGATGAACATTTGTAAGTTAAGCTTGGGCTTCTAGATCTGTTTGGATTTCACCAAATATGCACTCAAAGCTATATTCTATCCAGCTAAAGGTAATTTTTATATTTTATTATGTAAGTCTTTTTATTTTTTGATCTTTTCTACTAACTTGCACTTTTAGAATACACCTATGTTTCTATGATTCCTCTTTCTGGCAACTTAGTGGCAGTTATCTAATTACCTTGGTCAGAAATTAAATCTTCCAGTGTCTTTTTTGGGTCAACATGTTCAATTCATCGAGAAGAGAAATAACTTTTCTTGTTTATGTCCATGGTTAATTATACTCAGTACTCTTTTTAAACTGGTCACAAACATTAGCCCATCATGATAATGTGTAATAGAGGGTAGGGGAACAACTCAGATGCGCCTTTATCAGTTCATGATTTATGGACATGCACTATTAAGGGAACGTATTTTAGATAGGTTATTGTTGGGTCCATAAGCACCCCTGTGAAGCTCAGTCAAGGTTTGCCTTCTGAGTATGGGGACCTTGATCGAGGGATTCTTCCCAGTGCACTCCTTATGTCTTCTGTTTACTACGTTCAGCCAGCTGTCAGACTGAGCAAACAGATTCCATTTTAAGTCTGCAAGCTTCCAGCTTAAATTCTCCTGTCCAATTATTTATTAAACAGGTGTTAGCAGCAAAGATATATTTTCAGGATTAAATCTTATGAATAATATACCCAAGGAACAAATATAGACTCTGATATCCTAGTAACATCCTCACTTTAAAAAGGGTTAAAGAAGAAAAAAAACATGAAATATTCCATTGGCTATGTCATGCATTTTCCAGAATGAATACCTAGCAGGCTCCAGTTCAAATCCCCTGACAAAAGATGAATCCAGTCGGATAGGTTTCATCAGTTCTTCTATGGTGGCCAATTCTAGATAGAAAGAAAAGAACACACTTATTATTTATTTCAGTAGCAAAAATATTTTCAAATAAAACACCTTTTTTTTTGGTCAGAAATCTCTGAAAGACTGGCATAAATAATATCTACTTATATTGGGACTGGTTTATTTTGTTCATCTCATAACACGATGCAGTGATTAATGCAGTGCATTAATTGTTGATTTTAAATTGTTTTGAACAGCTATGGTTTTACATTTTATTGTACATTTATGGAGGAGGTTGGCTATCAACACTACAGTAGGGATAATAAACAAAACAAACAATAAGCATGAATTTCAGCTTTTCTTGAGATAATTTGTGACCTCCCAATTACAACAATGAAGCTACTGAAGCTTTATTTTTACTATACCCACAGTTTACTTCAATCTTTAATGCATTTATTTCCTACAGTTGCCTTCCTATTCTTTACTATTTTGCATTGGAAAGCCAGAATATTAAGAGAAAACAGCAAGACCAAATTTCAGCTGCAGAGAATATTGGGTGATATAGGGCAATTTTTATTTCTGTGCCCAATCTTCCTCACAGTTGTGAGAATAAAATTAGAGATTTCATGAGTGTTATCTTGTACTCCTGGAGGAAAGGAAGGATATAAACATAATAATAACAAGTTTGAGATAATTCTCCAAAGTATGACTCTTTAGTGATTATAGAGTTGGTTACTAAAGAATTCCACTGCATGGTGTTAGACTGAAGTTATTTATTAAATATATTTAATTAACTAATTCATAATACCTTTTATTCAGGGTCTTATGGTGGTATATGTACAGCTTCTATTTTTCCCTACAGTAACAACCCTGCATGGCAGGTTGAGCTGAGAGACAGCAACTGGCCACAAATCATGCAGTGAGCTTCTGTACACTAGAATCCAGGTCTCAACACCTTAACTAATATAGCATATTGGCTCTATTTTGTTAAAAAAATCAACTTAAGAGATCAACCAAATATATAAGGTACCAAATTTATTAAAACGCTATGCCAATACCAGATCACACTGAATAACTGGGTAATCACCGCTGCCACTGAGAGAGCCAGTTTGGTCTAGTGGTTAAGGCAATGGGCTAGAAACCAGGAGACTATGAGTTCTAGTCCCGCCTTAGACATGAAAGCCAGCTGGGTGACCTTGGGCCAGTCACTCTCTCTCAGCCCAACTCACCTCACAGGGTTGTTGTGGGGAAAACAGGAGGAGGAAAGAGTATTAGGTATGTTTGCTGCCTTGAGTTATTGATAAAGAAATAATAAAGGCCAGAAAGTACATAAATGAATAAATCCTATGGCCGACTAAGTAAATGAAGAATTACTCATTTCCTCGGAAGTCAAATAAATAAATTAAATCCTGAAAGCTGGGGAAAGAACTCACAATCATCAGACAGGAAAATTAATTGGGATAAGCAATCAAGATATAATGGGTAGCTTTCAATATAAATACATTTCCTCAGACGCCAAGACAGTGCTTCTAAAGCCTTTCCATGTGCTAGAAGATTCTAACATAAGGTCTGGTCTGCATAAGAATACATCCATGTTTAACTGGCTTCTAGATTGATGCTAATACAATCACAAAATACAAAAGGTGACTACTGAAGATGGAGGGACTGGAAAGGAAGCATGAATGAACTGTCACCAGGTTTTAAGCAGCATTGTTAGTTTAGTTCTGTTTCTTAATTTCTTGAAGTTTATATACAGTCTTAATTTTCTTACCAATAGGCTGATATGTTAAAACTCCTTTGATGTATTTCTTTTTAAAAAACCTAAAAGGCATTTTTTAAAATTTCATGTTTATATTTGTAAAATGTTTCGCCTTCTACAAGAAGAACAAGTTTCTTCTTTGAGAAGTTTCAGAGTTTTGTAGCATGCAGTGAAAGAGACAATCTTCACAATGGCTACAGTTCAAGGGAATGAATTACCCATCCCATTCACAGACAGCTTAACAGGGTGGGGAAACGCATGACATTGTCCCTTGAGCACAAATAATGAAACTACACTTGCAGAAGTCAGAACCAATCACACAAAACTCTTTCCCATATAATAACTGCCTACCCTCCTTTCCAGCAGAATGATAGTCTGATAGGACTCATGTAATTAGCCTTAGTATCACAATTTGAGATCAGCAACATAGTGCAACCATGTGGGATCACAATTCCCAGAGGTGGGTTTTGCACTTCCTCTGGTACAACAATGGTATAATCAGAAATAAAGCAGAATAAGCAGTAGCAATGGAAATTTTAGTATTAATATGGAAGGACCTATTTATGTCTTCTTTTGAGGGAAGGTGACTGAGAACACTTCTTTTGAGGGAAGGTGACTGAGAACACCCTCCAGTGGTCAGAATGTATGTTTTATTTAACCATGCCTTATTAAACAATATTGGGAAGTATCAGAATTTACCAGAATTAGTAATGGAAGTATTTTGGGGGCAGCTTTCTTTATTCTGTGAAGTGTCATTGACTAAGCTCTCTTCTACTTCCATTTTATCATCATGAGCATTCTGTTCATCTGTAGCTCCTAAAGACTGTTCAACATGACGGTAAGCTTGATGCAAAGCTTCAATGTCGCTGTTTGTTTGCCCACTGGAAATACCTGAAAGGGGAAAAGTTAAATAATTCCAGATACAGTAGACTGAAAAGAAATATTCATGAGGAATATAAAATTCATGAGAAAAATAACAGCACTAGTAACCTAACGTGACATGGAGAAAATTCCAGTGTCACACAGGGCCAAAGCTCAGTCAGGCAACAGGACTTTTAACTCCTTGCAGGCACTAAATTCTGCTCCGGATTTTCTCAGGCTCAGAGTAGATTTTATGAATGAGCAAAGGGAAGGGGAAATGCCTCTGATTCTTTCCATTAGAAACTTCTGACAAAAGAAGTTGTGTCCGTGGCCACAGCCTATTGGACCCTTTCATTGCAATCCCATCTATATTTCTATTATAAAGCATGTTTCTCCGAGATTTAAATACAAACATATCTGGGAATAAGTTTCATCAAGTTCAACAGGTATTATTTCCAAATAAATACATTTAGGATTGAAATGTAATTGTGTCATATTGTAACACTAGATCCTAACCAACTGGTAAGCACTGTTGTAAAAAAAAATGTAGATTATATCTGCAGACATTAACTAAAACTCAGTAACTAATAAGATCAACAAACAGAAAAACAGAGCATTCCATGCCTTTTCTTGTGTTTTCCTTCATCTCAAAACTAAATTCAGCACAGAGGGCTTGTCTATATGATCATTTGGGAAAAAAATTAAACAATGTTCAAGTTACAGTTACATATTTTAAGTCCCTTTGATTTTAAATGCCACTGAAGTAAATGGGAACTCAAGGAGTTTTGCTTTGCTTGGATAGAATCCTAAATACTTGCATGATCAAACAGTAATTTTAATGAACCAAAATGGAATGAGACAGATTGTTCCTGCTTCACATCAGTTTAGAGCAGGATTAATAGAAGAAATAATTCTCAAATAAAGCAGGCTTACCTGTTCCATTCATTTCTTCTGCAGTAACTTCTTGAGCTATATGATGTTCTGCCACAGCTGCATGTTCATTGGCTTTTGGAGTTTCTAAAACTGAGTCCTGGGAATCTAGAAGAACTACAAAGGAAGAAGAATTGTGTCTTCTCTATACTAGCCTAGCTGAAAAACTGTAATTCCAATTTTGTGGTCTTTCATTATTCATACCCCGTAATCCCAGAGAGGACAACATGCAGTGAAGTTTAATTTAATATGTACAAATACTGAAAATTGTTTAAATAAGATACTTTAAGGTAATTATTGTGGCTAACACCAAATATATTTCAAAAACGGAAAAGGCATTAAATAAGAGAATAGAAAAGATAAAATGATGGAGGCTTCATAATAACTAATTCATGGCCATAAACTATTTGCAACAAAATGTTAAAGTACAAACCATGGTTCTTGATTATGCAGCAATAGGATCTAATCATGTCTAGATTAGACTTGCTTGCAACAGAAAGCTGGGGAAAAGGCTGCAATACCACGTACTCTAGCTGGGAAGAAAGCTGCATCACGCAGCGGCACTTCCTTTAAGTAAGTATCTACAAAGGGACAGCACTTTTCCCCAGCTAGAAGTATAATGTTTGTTTTTGTAGAGAGACTGATGGGTGCTGTACTGCAGCTTGCCTCTAATATTAAAGTATACAGCTTGAATATATACTCATCAATATATTGCTATTATTTTAAACTTTAAATTATTTTCAAAGTTAATAAATGCTGATGGTAATTGTTCACTTACCATTTTTATCTTTGACTAATCTTTGAAAATGACTCCTAGATAAAGTCAGCTGTACAGCAGAAATCTGTAAAATCTTTCTTTTTCAATTATAGTGATTGGTATGGATACTATTGACATCAAGCTATTCCCTGTAATCTTTTCTAATAAAATTGAGGATTAATAATAATAAACACTGATTGCTTTCATTCCACAGGGAAGCTAGCTCTATAATAAGCAGAATAAAAGGAAAGCTATTCATTTTTTCATACATCCATAAAGCAATTCTAAAGGCAGTTTTGCCAACATATTTACATATTGCCACTGAAACCAGTTTAAAAATGTGGGCCTATTATGTCTGACTATTTACCTCCCAAATTCCAGAAGACCAAACTCATTTTATAATGTATCTTTTATATTATTTGAATTTGGTACCTTTAGCCAGCATGCCTGTCCTTTCTTCCTATAAAGTAAAAAAATACTTATATAAATCTCATACATGTGAAAAAAATATTTTGGTTGTGAAATAGGAAACCTTCTTGAAGTAACTTACCATTTTACAACTGTAAAATTCTGATGCACTATAAAACTAATATTTCACTTGCATAAAGTTTAAGGAGCATCAAGTCAAAGGATGCACACTACTGAAAATCACAGCTGCAATTCTGAGTGTAGAAAATAAGCAAAATAAGCACTATTTTTTTAAAAAGTAAGTTAAAATCTGAATAATATATGAAAAAAAATATTTGGAGCATTTAATACACACAGAGATTATTCCAATCACTGTGCCTTCCTCCTCTAAACTCTGTTCTGGGCATAAGAATTCTAATGTATGCATTATTTCCACTAGCCAAATTATTTCTTCATTGATTTTGGTGAAGAGAATTGATTGATACATTCAGTTTTTTTAAACAAGCCAACTGGTCCTCTTATTGAAAAGAATGCTTCATCTATGCTGGAAATACATGTTTACATCAGAGTACACATGAAAATCCAAACCAGAGAAAATGGCTATGAATACAAGAAAATTTAGATTGTAATATTTTATACTATATGGGTCTGTTACTACACCTGTTGGATTAGGAGGCATTTATTTATTAGCAATCCTATACATGCCCATTTGGTCATTTTTTTTAGAAGTTTCATTCATGAAGTTTAATGTTATTCATATTGATAATTCCATTATTATATCATTCTAATATTACAATCTTGATTCAGCTTTTATTAAATCAAGAACATATGCCTTTGGAAAATAATATTCCTTGTTCTACTGTTATAGGATCCTGTGATTCCCAAATCCGTTTTAAAAATATATTAAAAACAGTATGTTTGGCATCAAGATCTTTAATTATATCATTATTGTTATTTGCTTTTGGCATTGATGCTGAACCCTTGTTGCTCTTTTATCTTTCTGATTGTTTTGCATTATAGTGATAATCTATCTTTTTTATGATTCCAGAAGTATAAACTGCCTGAAAAGTCCTGAACATAACTGAAGGCTAGCTATGAAATGTTATAAACAACATATATCCCCAGGAGCAAAGCTAATAAATGCACTAAAATTCAATTGTATGCCACATTACCATCTCTGAACTGGGACATTTGGGATTTCAGTGCATACAAAAGACAAGTTTTAGACGGTACTGTAAATAACCAGGTAAGTCGGATAAAACTTTAAACACACAAAATTTAGAATGTTTGAAATAGAAAGTGATTATACAATCACAAATGCTTACAGTAGCTTCAGACATGACCACCTGTTCAACTTTGTTGTCTTCATTACAGTCTGAATTGTCTTCAAAATCCTCACTATAATCACCTGAGTGTTTGGAGTAAAGTCTGTGGTTAGTTCTTCAAAAGAAATAGGAAGAAACAACACTATTTTCCTCTACAAAGATCTGTTTAACATTTTTATTGGATCAGATGAAAGAGATGGGAAAATCTTGATTTAAGTTACAGCCTAATGCTCTTCTGTCAGCAGATTAGCCAGCTATGTAATTGTGTTTCTCAGTTGAATAATATTACTGGAGCCAGAAAAAGGTGTTCTGTTTCTCATGGAAAGAATTGTAACGGTGCAACCAACCATCAAGGCATAAATCCTTTCTATTTAACATATGTCCAGTTCTGTTTTAAAGTATACAGTACATGCTGATACTGAAAACAAAAACAAGAACCAAAACGAAAACTCAATCCTTTTCTACAGTCGTTGGTTGCATAAAGCCTTCACATTCTGTTGCAATGTAGCAGATTCCCTGGATCAGACCCAATGCCCTAATGGTAACGATAATTTCCTATTTGTCTCAATTAACTTTTGACTTACGGGGAACTGCCCTTTAAATTAATGTAACATCCCATGACTATCTTCCATGAATCTCTATGATGAAATACTGAATTGACAACTTCCTTTGGAAATCAATGCCATGTCAGTAACTAGTCATTAAATGTTGGTTACAAAGCAAATGATTTGAAATTACCAGATTTTTCATGACTCTTACATTCATCGTCATTTTCTTCTTTTGTTGGTTTCACTTGAGGCTGGTTGCTGCAAAATATTAGAGTATTAGTAATGACAAAATATTCTTGTCTTTACACTTGATTGGGGATATTTATCCTACTGCTCTGCTGTTCTAACAACAAGAACATTATTTCTTTCAAAAAACCCCACAATGTTACTGCATATAATTTTCCTAGGCAAATAAAGGCAGGCAGGATGGGTGGAAATAGTCTGTGAACATCCATATCCAAAGATTTTAGTATCCAGAATCTATAATTTTTTTAAAAAAAAAGAAGCTATAACCAGCAATTTTGCTTTAGTTGTATTTACGGATATACATTTGAAAAATATTTTGGCCTATTAATGCCTTAATAATGAGAATTCCTTTGCTAATAAAGACTAAATCTCCATTCAGTCCAGTATTCAATTACTTAACAATAGCCAACTATTGTTTTGCTCCTAGATTGTATCTGCACTAATCCTAGATTAGACATAAGAAAAATACTGTAAAAACATGGATGGCCTCTGAACATGCTTTTTTAAAAAACTTATTTATGTTTTTACTTACTTATGTTAACACTGAGTGGTAAACATTTTCATAAAAGAACAAAATCACAGATGGTCTGGAAGAAATCTTTCTAGCCTATGTATAAATATCTGCTTGTTCCCAATTCCCAATCTCACTTTCCAGTTCTTATTCCTTCTCTTATCCATAAAGTGTCATTTTCTACTCGGCAGCATCCATCCTAATTTTCAGTGCTACAATGCAGCATGAATATTCATTTAGCACAATTTATTTTCACCACAAAGGTTCATTATTTCCAAACTACTGCAATTCAATATATGACTACCATTTTTTATCTTTGTTTACTTTACCGTAAAAATGTGTGCAATATTTCAGAATTATTAGAATCTAGCTCCTTATTTAATTTTGAATAGTCTATAGTAGAGGATGCTCCTTTTTCAAGGTCAGCAAAAAACTTCTCTTTTTCTTCTTCTTCTTCCAAAGTATCCAATCCATCTCCCAAAATATTCTCACTAGGTCCCAAAGCCACAACTGAATCTAAATGATAAAAGCATCAGAATACATATAACCATATGAGTTTATACCTTAGTACCATAAGTGCCACATGACATTCAGACAATGTTTTAAATAAGAAAACAAGAATATTAGCATATGGTTCTGTATTCCCATTTGTTTAAACAGAGGAAGTAAATCCAAGACTACAAAGGAATGTGTGGGCAGACTGGTTCCCAGTGGGGGGAAAAAAAGAAGAAAAAAGAAACAGGCTTTGTTTTTGTATAGCAGGATAGTTTTGTGAGCTCATATGGTTTGAATGAACTATTGGACTGGGGCAATTATACAGCTAGCAGAGGAACCTAAAGCCCATGTATTTTCTAGAGCTGAGTTGTAAAATACTCCTTGAATCAATCACAATGCATTTTAAATTGTGGCACCAGTGTAAAAATAAACACGTAACATTATTTTGAAGTGACCATTTCATTATTCAGAACTATGCAACATAAAACCCACTTTTTTTCACTAGTCTATACTTGCAATATGTTAGCAAATTCTTAAAACACAGTATAGTGAAAGAGAAGTTTAACGTCAGAAGCACTTTTACCATTTGATTCCAAACTATCTTTGCTTAAAGAGACAGAAACACTATGAAGCTGTGGGAGCTGAATGCCTTCTCCAAAATCTTCATCTACTTCCACAATAGAAGGAGAAAGCCTTCGTGATTTCAGAAAGCTACTGCTGGTGTCACGTAGTCCTTAAAACAAAGGCAGGGGGAAGGGGAATGGATATAGATAAATCTATACTGGAACATAGATATATATTGAATAATGGGTTCAAGTACTCTGCCTACTTAAGTTCTCAATTGTCAGAACAGATTATATTTTGTATTTGGTCTAAAAAGCTACCTGAGAATTGTGACATGAAAAGAAAAAGTAATACCCCCAATGTATGTTCTCCACAGAACACTTTGGATTTTTCCATGGCAATTAAAGCCATTACCACAATAAACTGGTAATTTATTGTGTAACTTCATTTTCCAGATTACTGCTTATAAAAGAATACTTCGTTCTCATTTGTTCCACTCTGCCAACTCCCCCTTATTGCTGATAATTAGATATTTCTAATTCTATTAACAAATGGTTGATACATTAACAATTGAAAATTTACAAAACAAAAACCCAGATTCACAGTCCAGGACTAGGATCTATTTACTGTATCTTATAAAGCTTACTTAATTGTATTTATGGATAAGGATAAATCATGTTATTAAGCTGAAAAATACTTAATATTTAAATAGTTTCATACTACAAATTTAACTATAAAAACAGAAAAATATGTAGCTGTCTGGTTAAGCTTTTTAAGGTAGGATTATATATATTGTTTTGAACTGAAAAGGAATTCAACTGAACTATGGAGAGGTTAAATCTTCAGCTGCTCAATGAATCATAAATACAGAAATGAATAAGTAACTTTTATAAATATAAGTGCCCTATAATACTGCTAAAGATCACACAGTATATTCACCAATAATATTTCAACAGAACTCAATAAATTTTGCAACAGAATATCAGTGGTTCAGATGAAGAACCAACATCAGCTTATACATCTATATATTATACATAGCTTCTTTATAGGACTAGTGTAAAATGTAGTCTTCACAATGTGGACTCTCACTTTATTGCTTGGCCAGTCAAAGAAATCAGATTTCTCATATTCTGGTCATTAGCTTCATTTGAATCACAGTAGGTTTGTTGTGATTTTTCAGAATGGTACATCTAAAAATAACACATCTTACATCTTAAATCACATGGAATGGTCTTTTAACCCTGACATATGTACATGGCTTATGGTTCAAGAGAACAGAATTAAATATTTCACAGAAACACAGAAACTGTCCACCTAATTCTTTACTGACTGGTGCTTAAGGCTTAAAAAAGACTCACCTAAAAGGCAGCCCAGAAGTAAATACGATTAAATACCTTGGCTTACAATGGTTCAATAGATTTTCAGATAAAAATATTTTCAATTCTGCTTGGAGATGACATGGGCTAAATAAGGAACTTCTATATGCAAGATAACATCATCATTTTAGCAAATTCACTCCTATTAAGATTATAATTGGCAACAGCACACATGATCAGAAAACTTAGTTACAAGGTAAAAGCATTATTATTTGAAATATATTAATTCTGAGTTACCACATCACAGCTAACATCAAGTATGGCATCTATAAACAGGAAATTTAATCCAGTACCAGGCTCATTATCTGAAAATGATATCCTCTTTTCACAATCTTCAGCCACTGCATCTTTTCTCCCAGTAAGTTTCTTCTCATTCCCTTGTTTGATAAACTTGCTTTTCTTTGGAACTTTGGAAATCCAAGGAAATAGAAGAAAAGATTGCAACAGTGAGCCAAAAGCAAAATCAAACCACAGAAGAAAAAAAGAAGGATAAAAGAAGCAGAATAAAGATAGTGTCTATTCCTAGACATGCCAAGTGTAAAAATCTGGGACTAGAAACAATTTTCATTTAAGAATAATAGTATCCAAGAGTACTATCATAAAAATCGCATGTTCTTACTGACATGTGAAAAAAATTCCTCAACAGGAGAAAATGCTGCTAAATAGGAGAGAAATTCCTATGCACTAGTGTGTATGTATGTGAATGATTTGGCTTGTTTCATTTAGAGTTTCATTTTCAGTTAAATGTTGCAAATCTAACTTTTCTCAAATAATAACAAAAATAATAATTTCTCACTTCTAAGTATGATTTCATTTGACTGCATTTTTTGGATGGTTTACTTTCTATTTGCTATAACTGGGGTAACTTCTCACCAGACATTTCAAGAAAAACAAATTATTCTGAATTACACACAGATTATATTTCACCTTCCTATGGTTGAAATTGCTGCAAGAAAAGTGTCATGCTTCTCATATAATGATAGTAAGAGCATTTAGTTCTTCAGCAAAAAACCCCAGAAGCATTAATATTAAACAAAGGTTTTGATTCTCAGACTCTATGTTCCAAAAACCTTAATAACTATAATTGAATTAATGTAACATTGAAAATCTCAGTTTACAAATCATATACTCATAACAGTCCAAAATCTAAGATTATATAAACTTACACAGTGGGATTCAGGAGTCTGGTGAGGTAAGTCCTGCTGCCCCTAGCAGAAGTATAATAATTTCTCCTTCCCTCTCTAGTTCCCCGTTCTCCCAAGATGTCTGGACTTATGGGGAAAAGGACATTTGATGAAAATAATCTCTCCTTATGGTGGATCAGAGAGTCCTTCCATTTGCAGGAGAGCAAATCTAGATCCTGATTACTAAAAATAAGGCTAAACAATAGAATTCACTTTTATCATCTCATTACTAAATATTTTTTCTTGCACTGTTCATCAGAAAGAAGCATACTTCGAAGTATCTGTTTTTAAATTGTAGCTTAAGAGCTATAAATATTTTTTTTTTCTTTTACAAGTGTTTTATATTAAAAACAGGGCACTGAATTAAGAATTTTTATTGCAAACTTAACTCTTCCCAAAACTGAAATACTGTACAGTTCATTCTTTACTCCCCCAACTGAAAAATACGTTTAGCAGATGTTACAAAAAATCAATAGCGCAGTATCTTTTTTTTTTAAAATCCGTTCAATCGTGTCCAATTCTCGGAGACTTCCTGGACAAGTCCCTGCAGTTTTCTTGGCAGGTTTTTTTAGAAGTGGTTTGCCACTGCCTCCTTCCTAGGGCTGAGAGAGAGCAACTGGCCCAAGTTGACTGTGATTGTGCGAATGCTTGAATGATCAGGTGCTGACAGTCACCCAGCTGGTTTTGTGCCTAAGGCAGGACTAGAACTCATGGTCTCCCAGTTTCTAGCCCGGTGCCTTAACCACTACACCAAACCGACTCTCTGTATAGTATCTACTCACTACCAAATTCCATCCAATGGTTGTTATCCTTGTGATCATATCATTTGATTTTCACCCATTCCAGAAAGTATATTGATCTTCATGTTGCTTCTTCCAATTAAGTTTCATTAGAGGACAGGCTACAGAATCAACGATTTATGATTAAAGTTCAGTGTTATATAAAAATCCCAAACTGTATTATTGTAAGACAATGCCATATGACAGATAATATAAAGGAGATTTGCCAGATCCACCATCTGGGTACTAAGTTGGAAAGAGTATTCTAAGTGTTCCTGTACAAAGTGCTTTAAAGCATGCTAGTTCATTTCTCAATGAATCTATGAAACACATTAACAGTATGATCCTTTGAATATTAACTTGGAATGGTACTTGACCTCTAATATATATAATTAAGAATGTAAGTTTGACCTCCAATATCTACTTCTTTTGAAACATATTTAAGTAAATATGGAGACAATGCCAAACTGCTATGAAGTGCTATAAAAGGAAGAATGAACTTACTTAGAGTTACTCATATATTCATGCAGCTTTTAAAAATGATTGGCAAAAAGAAAAAGTAGAAGTAGAATATAGCACAGAATACAAATATAGCTTTGGCTTAATCTGCCAATTTCACTTGAATCATATGTCTAACTTAAGTATGTTTGCAGAAGGAACTTTTCTCTTCTTCAGTGCATCCCACAGCACTTTGACATCCCATGCTACTGGGGGGTTTAATTTCTCAAACTTCAAAACAACCTTTTTGAAGGCCACGGGCAGCTGCAAGTAAAACAATGGCAAAGCAGAGATCTTTCTTTTTGTGAACCCACTAGTATCCAGGATACTGATCCAGAAAAAGTCTTTGAAGGAACTTCCTCTTGTAAAGTAGCTAACTTATTGAAACAAATGGTTTCTGCAAAGACTGTGCACAAATAAAGCCAGATGATTCAGAACATCTATTATGCTTACAGACACATCATTGCACATACCATTTCTGCACAGACTTGCTTCTGTGTTTTGCATTTTTCCAAATCTGAAAATACTTTGTACATGAAAATGTGTGTTTTGTCTATACACAGACACACATTAGCACTAGGCACGTCCTGGTGCTTCAAACTGCATGGAGTACACATGAAATACTTCTTTTTGAACTGTTGAAGCAGCCACATCTTTTTCCTAGGCTCAGGTGTCTGTTTCAGAAACTGCTCCCAAATGTCTTTGCCATTTTGGTTTTCATTTATTCCAGGTGTGCAAGCAGATGCATTGCAGACTCAGCCACAAATAACTTCTGAAACAGCTGCCCAAGCTCAGAAAAAGACACTATGTTTAACCCTGTTAAGCACCTTTTTCAAAGAATTTGCGGTCCAAAAATTTCTATGTCATTCTTTTCTCTCTCTCACTCACACACACACCTATATACATATGAATAAAAATCAGCCCGCATCAGGCCATTTCAAGTTGAAGCCCTCTTCACCGAAGGTAATTTACCATGCATGTCTAGTGTGAGTTGGTAGATGTTTTCCAACTTCCCAGTCTAGGCCTGAGAGACAATTACTGGCCCAAAGTTTACACATACACACACTCTCAGACACACTCTCACTCATGTATCTCCATATAGATAGATAAGAGTACAAAAGTGGTTCACTGACACCTTGTGGCAGAGATGTTACATAGAACAAATTTCAGTACAGTACCATCATCTGAATCATCTTCTGTTATCCACCATGGCATAGGATGCTTTATATTTCTAGCCAGCTCAGCTGATTCAGGAATACTAAATTTTTGATTTGCTTCATTTCCAAGTGAATCATCTGAAAGAGACTGAATGAAAAGAGAGTCAATTTGCTATTACTATTTACTTTTATTGCATCATAAATTTTTTATGAGCAGCCAAGTTTAAGCATGCTTAAGTGTCACTGATTTCAAGGAGAGTTAGCCATGTGCTTAAAATGCAGTGGTTCTTAAAATAAAATTTTGCACTGAATACATCCATAATAATTTGTTGAACAAGCAGGTCACATTTTTTATGATGAAGTGCAGTATTTGTGCTATGCTACTAGCTATTCCTCCAGTATGATTTGGCCTTCTAGTCACACTATTTTAATACTCTTATCATTGCTAACTTGATTTATATGCTCCTTTTCTGTTCAGATTTTCTAGCTCAGGCGTCCTATAACTGAAAAGAAGATGCAAAAAAAAAAATCTTTACAGATTTTCTAGAGTAGACACCATGCATAACAGCCTGGGAGCACAGCAGATGAAATTGGAGGGCAGAAGAGGTATTATAACTGAAAATTATGTTAGAGTACATCTGCATAAATTCAACAGTTTGTGGCAATTTATATTTTTATTACTGCATACATTTTGTCAATTTTATTAAATTAACGCAATATCCTCATTTCGCAGTTATGTATATGTACATGTACATGTACAATTATCAGCCTTCCTGGAGTTCTGTAAGCGCATAGGATACCCTTACAGAATCCTTACAGATCTCTATGTTCACATCATGAAGATTAATGTACCCAGACCATAAAATGAGTGAATTTTTTATTACCATTAAGATAAGCCATTTCAAATAATGTACAAGCTTTAATGTATCAAGACAATAAACCAATATGTAGTAAAACAGGTAATAAGAAAGCAATGGAGATTATATGCTACAATTGTTGAATGTACCAATTTTGCTAGGGACTACACCCTCCTCATTTAGTGACCGCATTCCGCTCCAGCAACCAGGTTAAGCAATATGATTACTAAGTGAACTCATGACTGAAAGAGAGAGAGAGAGAGTGAGAAGATCACTGGTTGCTGCTGTCTCATTCAGATAAAGTTCTCTTGTACAACTATGCCAGTGTTACTTTCACTCCAGTGAAATCGGTTATAAATTGGTGCACTGGTCAGAAAATAATTTTTTTATTACCATTTATTACCTTCGTATTTGCAAATGGTTGCTAACCAAGGAGTGGCTGTACTCATTTATTTGCTGGTAGCCAAATAAGGTTCAAATGGAAGAACCTTAAGGTACTGCAGCATTCTGGTGTTGCTGTGAGTGATCCAATTCCTGACCTTAAGGCTTTTGGCAAATACTACGTATGATCTTTGTTTTCTTATAATTGGAATGAGATTATTAGTACAACACAGAGTAATAAGCCTCCATGCTGTCCTGAGATCACATGGTATCTGTGATAAAATCACATCATCACTTGCATATTAGTAAACTTTTATCAGCTATCTTATGATGGTAGAAGTCCAGATCTTGCAAGGATCTGACTGGAGTTTTAATGCAGAGGTTAAAAAGTAAGATGGCTAAAAAAACAGTCCTGCTTAACCCCTTTCTTTGTTGGGATACATTTTGCCCTGACAGTTATAGGAGCAACCTTTTGTTCACATATATCACATAAATATACAGGAGCAAGGGTTTATCTCTGGTGGAGGCCTTAAGCTTATCCCACAAGATTTGTCTGGAGATGGAATTAAAGGCATACTTAAAACTGACAAATGCCTAAGAGAACACTGCTCTGGGCTTACTAGAGTATGGTTTCTAAGATTTACGCCAGTAGGTACTGCAAATTGGTTGGGGTACAAAGAATGGAAGAGTCAGAAATTAAATATTTATCCATATTATTTTTAGGGGTGTTTTTCTTTTTCTTTTCTTTTTTTTTCAATCTTTATAAATAACAATATAGATTTTGGCATTAAACCCAAAAATTTAGATTTCTTTTTTATATCATGAAAACAACTCAATATACTTGGCTTGGAATCTTCTCTGAACATTATATTGAGCATTAATTGCGTAACTTCAGTAATTATTTGTCCATTTATAGACATTATCTTTTTTTCAAAATACACATCTGTTTTAAATCATTTTTTAAAAAAAATATCATTGAAGTCAGTCCAAATAAAATGTACATTGTTGACTAAAAAATTACACGGACATGTCCAGGTGGTCACCAGTAGCTGAGCTGGATTTGAAATAGTTTTACCTTTATTAATATATAAGTTAATGCAGAACATTAATTATAAATAAACCTAATAGCAACATTTTAATATGAACAAAATTCATATTAGTAAATTCTCATAAAAATGTAACATTCTTTTTCTTGCAATGCATAGGTTAGCATTAAAATCTCTGAAATATCTTAAGTGTATGGACACTAACTGTTCAAAAGGAAAGGAGAGAAATAGTAGCCAGGCTGCTTCAAGACACAAAAACCTCCTGCTCTGCGCAAAAGGAAAATTCCTTCATTATCTTCCACACAGAAAACTGTGATGGTGTCCAGATATTATCCTAAGTTATCCTAAGGGCTGTCTAAGAATACAGTATGAGCTCAGCCACTGCTGTTTGTAAATTATGTTTTCTGGCTTACTATAGTGTATAATCTCATTCACTGTGTGTTTATAACATAAAGGAATTTTCATTTATATGCCATTCATGTAAAAAGAAAAAGTGTTTTAAATGTGAAACTGGGTTGTATGTTTTACTCAACCAATATCCAATGACAGAGGCATCGTACATGATGCTAAGCATATTGACCAGTTAATATAAATCTGTGTTGATGTCCGGACAAGACATTTAACAAGACTTTAGAATGGGGGACAATACTTTGCTGTTACACTGAAAATAGACAAATAAAAATATATTCGTACCTCTTTCAAAAACTGCTCAAACTTCTCATCTACATCTTTATTTGAAAACCGGTGAGCCATAGTTAGCAACAGGGTTTAAATTCCCAAATCACTGGAATGATCAAGTAGATGCTGAAATGAAAAAGGAGCATGTAATTACTGTAGCCAGAATTTTAAATTTATTACTTTCTAATTTACATTCTAAAACTTCACTTGGCCTATAATGAGGGTGGATAACCTACATCCCTCCAAATGCATCACCAAATTTAAGTTCCTTTTGCTTTGGGGCAAGGAATGCAAAAACCATGCTATAAGATTAAAACAGCCTTAGACTAAACCACAATTGCTTCAATACCTCCACAGAAACACCCTAATTTAAATTGGTATTTTGTTCACATACATGATGAGGCACTTTGCACTGGTGGCCCTTCCACTATAGCTCTCAATTCATCTATTAAAAGTACTTATTATTCATCTCCCTCTCTCTCTCTCTCTCCATATAGATAACCCCTATAGGTAGATACAGATAGCCATTTTGTATATTGTTATATATTCAGTGTTACTTGAAAACAGCCTTCAAATCTGCCTTTGGGGAGCTATGAATACAATGGTTCCCACATTCTAATTCTGCAGTAATTGAGTAGATCTTCTTCTGCAGCAGCCCCTCCCCATTTCTCCTCTAAAACTGTTCTGTATTGTTGAGATGCCTTCAAAATGGGGTGGTAGTGGTGATAAGGCTGCAGGAGGAGATGAAATCAGTATCCTTTCTGTCATCAGCTGATGAAGAAAAGCACTAGATTCCATCTGTTTACTTACAAGCATTTATGCAAGAGACACAACCATTAAATTACTACCAATTCACAAAGGCCTTAGCCCTGAGATAGATTATAAGGTCCTAGAGATGTGGACATGTATTTTATTAACTTTATTCACTCAAGCATGCTGATAGGCTCAAATAAACTGAGAAAACTATTTAAAACCAGAAAATCATTTGCTCCAATAAATATTTCAAAAATATTCCTTAAGCTGACATATTTCAAAATGCCATTATTTCAAAATATTATACTACTTATTTTATTTATTTATTTATTTTATTTATTAAATTTCTCTGCTGCCCATCTTGCACACAATGACTGGGTGGCTTACAAATACTATTTGTCTATCTCCTTATTTTTTAAGCACACAATTTTCATATATCTTTGCACAGACATTGATTAATAATGTAAATATTATTTTTACACCAAATCCAAATGAAAATATATTAATGACACACTAACCAGACAATGATCCAATACTATTTTCCTGATTCAACACAATTGGATAGCCACATTACAATTCCTTGAAATAATTCAAAATTCATGAATATGTAGTATGTTAATGAAAAGAATGGATTTCCAGAGTAGTTTCTAATATAAATGTTAACCTCTTTAGGTACAGCAACCAACTGCACAAAATATTCACTAAAATAGTAATTTCAGTACTAAGAACAGTTTCCATTTCTAATTACTCATATCAAATCTATACAGAATAATATCTATAAAATTATATAAAACAACAATGGATGCAAAAAATTGAATTTAATAAAACATCCCAATGGAAAAAGTCTCAGAACGTAAGATTATGACAAATCCATTTCCCAGGACACATATTTAATCTACCTTTTTAAAGGTACAAAAATGACATTACTTTACTGAGAATGTATATAATAAAGTACAGTAAGAACATTTTATTACATTTTTTAAAAAAAAATCAACCTGTTTTATTCATTAAATAATGTGCCTTGCTGAAATCATTTTGAAAATTTCAGCTGTATGAACCCAATCCTTGGCAAGCAGGCAGGCAGGCAGGCAGGCAGGCAGGGATGGATAGATAGATATGATTAATATTAACCATGGATGATAATTGCTTTGCTTGATCAGATCAAAGACCATCTAGTGTAGTCCAACAGTAGACAGTCAGATGCCTCTTGGTAATTTATAAGCAGGACAGAAAGTGGAGGGCTATGTTGTCTCTCACTGGTACTTATTTTTCAAAACAGCTTTTCTAACTACACTCCAGGAAGAGAACAATTTCTATTTTTTTGTATTATCATGTAGCACGATAGCAAACTCCCTAAGCAACTCATTATATAGCTTCCTTTTCCTGTTCTGAATCAACAGTAGAGGAAACAGAAAACATATTCTATTCACTATTTCTAGAAACCATTTTAGAAAATTAAACACCATTTCTTAAATCACAATTATGTCTGTATTTATATATTTGCCACTTTATATTTATCTCAGGTCTTTCTAATGTTTTGAATTCAAAATACCACAGAGAATACATAGTTCAGTATATTTAAATGCTATATTACAGTATTTATTATTTATCTTTAATTATTTCTTAGTAATTCCTAACATGCAGTTAACCCATGTGCTGATCTACCATCTCTGTGATCTTTCTGTCATAGGGTATCCAACAACTGTACCTAATGTAATCTTCAGCATGGAAAAACTAAGCAAGGTCAGGCCTGATTAGTATAGTAGTTGGATGGAAGACCACCAGGAAATACCAGGGATGACGGCTACACTGGGAAGATGGCTATAGTATTGTTCCGTACTGTTGCAAAGAAATCTTAGATGAATCCCAGGAGTCAATCTCAACTGGAGTAAGACTTTATCTTAATATATTTCAATAGATTTGTATCCTGCCTTTTGTAAAGGAGCTCAAGGTAGCATATAGAGTGCTTCCTCCTTCTATTTTACCTCACAACAACCACACTGTGAGGTAGGTTGGGCTTAGAGAGAGTAACTGGCTCAAAGTCACCCAGGAAGCTTGCATGGCTGAGTGTGATATAGAACCTGGGTCTCCCAAGTGACAATCCAACACTTTATCAGCTTTGTTACGCATGTTGTTGTTTATTCGTTTAGTCGCTTCCGACTCTTCGTGACTTCATGGACCAGCCCACGCCAGAGCTTCCTGTCGGTCGTCAACACCCCCAGCTCCCCCAGGGACGAGTCTGTCACCTCTAGAATATCATCCATCCATCTTGCCCTTGGTCGGCCCCTCTTCCTTTTGCCTTCCACTCTCCCTAGCATCAGCATCTTCTCCAGGGTGTCCTGTCTTCTCATTATGTGGCCAAAGTATTTCAGTTTTGCCTTTAATATCAACTTCAAAATTACCTATGTCTGATTGCAACTGAAATACACTAAGGAGCAAGACATACATACATACATACAAACATACATCCCGCCTTTATTATTTTTATAAATAACTCAAGGCGGGGAACATGCCTAATACTCCTTCCTCCTATTTTCCCCATGACAACAACCCTGTGAGGTGGGTTGAGCTGAGAGTGACTGGCCCAAGGTTACCCAGCCGGCTTTCATGCCTAAGGCAGGACTAGAACTCACAGTCTCCTGGTTTCTAGCCCAGCACTTTAACCACTAGACCAAACTGGCTAACTCAGCAGTATTTAATATGTACAGTTTGGATCACATTGTGAATTCAGTTTGCCTTTCCTATTTTCCATCAGTTTAGAGAGATTCTTTCAGAGCTCTTCAATGGGCCTTGGGCTTTAGCATTCCAAGTGCGAACCGGTACCATGTGGTTAGACTGTTGGTCCACAGTCTTCAGGACACATATTAAAATACTTTCCCAGCCACAAAGCTCAATAGATAATAATGAACCGTTCACTACCTTTCAGCCTATAAACCCCACACAGTTTTAAGGACCTTTGCAGAGGGCTTAACCACTTTACATAACACAACCTACACACAGGCACTGCCATTCATCAGTATGCTCAAATAGAGGCAAGAGCTGCAAAATAAGGATCAGCGATGGAGACAGCCAATTTCATATCGCTTTTCTGTTGACTCAACGGCATTTCAAATCAGCCCTGGAGAAAGGCTCTCTGCTCAGGTAGGGAGGCAAAAATCGATCTCTAGGTGGTAGCAAAGAGTTGGAGGTCTCTCTTCTCTTTTCGTTGCTGCCACCTGGTGCTCGTCTGCTCTGGCTCAGGCCTTTTTGTCTTTCCACAGACGCCTATCAACAGCGGCTTGGTCCCGCGCCACCCAAGGACATCCGCTGCCTTTGGTGGCTCCCCTTTTATGAGTAGGAGATGTGCGAGCGCCCCACGACTACCCTCCCCACGCGCCGTTCACCCGAGCGCAAGCTATGCCCGACCTACTACACTCCTGCGCGCCAATTTCTCCCGGGAGCATCTAGACGCGCGGGAAATCGCTTGGGAGTTGGGATCTGGCCAGAAACGTGGAAGCAAAGCTGAATCTTGTTTCGGGAAAGCGGGGATTGCAACTGCAGGGAACATCTCGACCAGCTCTGCAGGCCTTTCTGCCAAGGACAGAAGGGACATAGAGCCATGCTGCTCCGGGCCCACGCAGCTGCTGCGCCACCCCTCCCGCGCCTCAGGAGGAAATGAGGAAAAGGAGGTCAGGCCGGCTCCTAACTTCACCTGCGGAGGAGGAATTTCTGAAGGGAGAAGCCGCAGCGGAAAGTTCTGGGCATCAGCGGAGGGGTAGCCTAGGCAACAAACTGAATCCGTGGGGCCGCCGTAGCGAAAGCAAGCGCTCAATGCCGTAATAGGTTATGTGCCAGTGACGTGAGACACAGAACGCCAAGAAGAGGATTAAAAAAAAAAACGCTTTTCCGTCTCTCCGCTGTCATGTGACGCATAGAACCTCTGCACCTAAAGGCGGGAGGGAAGTTTGGTTTGGCGCCGGTGGGGGGAATTACAGTAGGTTTTCTTTCAGCCCGGTGATTTTGTGCGTTGATACTTTTCCTTTGAAGGAAAAAACGTCTCTGAGCTTCATTGGCTTTTCCAGGCGGCAGGCGACCTTCTCTGGGCCGCACAGCAGCGGTGCCGGGACGCGCGGCGGTGCATCTCCCCAAATGCAGAGCAGCTGCTTTTGCTGCTTCATCGTCCTCGCTCTCTGGGCAGCTCAGCATCAAGAGGCTGGCCCTAAGGACGAGAAAGCCGCCCTATCTTAACCCTGGGAATGTTCCCAAAAGTGGCCTGCAAAAATCCGGACGATCACTAGATAATAGCAAAGAGACGCTGGGAAACCTCCTCTTGGCTATCTAGTAGACGTTCAGATTTTTACATCTGGGTACGGTTACATCTGAGATTGTTCTACTGATAAAATAGCTACCAATGAAATGATGCCTTGTCCTGAATATCTTGGCTCTGTTCAGGATTTTGCTTGTGTGGAAAAGGTGGTGTAAATCATAGTTGGAAAGAACCATTTGAAGCACTGACTCTGATTCCTCAGTGCCAGAATCCAGTTTAAAGCATCCCTGACAGATGGTTTGGGAACAAGCAGTAACCAGCTTTATGGATATGGGAGCTAAAACTTCAGTTCACAGAAGCTTTCAATAATGCAAGTGATCTGCCTAAGAGAAAAGCTTGGAAACCAATGGCTTGGTGTAGTGTATGAATCCCACCATTGTAAATAATTCATTGTTCAATGTGCCATTAGTTTGAAGGCTTAAGATGCACTTTCTTTCCCTGGCCAAATTCAGAGGCAAAGTGCCACTGAAGTTTTGCAATTTTGGCAGACATCCTGGGGCCTAGAATAAAGTGGCTCAGGATTGTTTGCAAGATTTGTGTTGGTTAGGGTTTCCCTTGACATTAAGTCCAGTCGTGTCCGACTCTAGGGGGCGGTGCTCATCTCCGTTTCAAAGTCGAAGAGCTGGCGTTTGTCCGTAGACACTTCCGTGGTCATGTGGCCGGCATGACTGAACGGAACGCCGTTACCTGCCCGCCGAAGCGGTACCTATTAATCTACTCACATTTGCATGTTTTCGAACTGCTAGGTTGGCAGGAGCTGGGACTAGCAACGGGAGCTCACCCTGTCACGCAGATTCGAACCGCCAATCAGCAAGCTCAGCAGCTCAGTGGTTTAACCCGCAGCGCCACCGCGTCCCCCTGTTGGTTACTCCTCAAATAAAGTGAAAGAAGTTGCCTGTATCTGCTTGCTTGCTGTCTTTGCTGGATGATGTAACAGAGTTGGTCATGAAAAGAGAATTTTGAGTTTAGCATGTCTAGTCAGAGAGAGGAAGAGAGCATGAATTGGAAGTGAACAAAATACAACTGTTCTTTGAAAGTTCAGTGGGCATGTCAGTTGCATTTTGTCACTGGGTGTTCCAGAGGCTGATAGTTGGGTTTGGATAATGTTTATTACATGTCTTTACCACTTCCCACTATTACACTATTCAGAGGCACAGACAAGCAAATGCAGGAATGAGATACTTTTTGCTGCATTGCATATTAAGCAGATATAGGCAGCTGCATGTATCTTCTGCCTGTAGCACAATGGATCCAGAGAACAATACAGAAGGTAGAGGAAACTACTGTCTTACCTTCCTTGCATGTTTTCCCATTCATTCTTAAAAACAGCAGAAATGAGAGAAGGAACAGGTACTGGGGAAGAGGTCCAAATATTTCTTTTGCTCTTTTCTAGTTCCTTTTGAAGAGCAGGGCAAAGGGGAGAAAACTGGTATTTACCATCTGATCACTTAAAATCACCAACCAGCTGCTTTTTCTTCTTTAGAAAAATGGTACTCTAAAAGAAAACTTCAGCAAAGGATCGTTACCTTGTCGTGGTGCTGGAGCTTGAGCACCTCAATGATGCCATGAGCTAAACCGTGAAGGGCCACCCAAGACGGGAAGGTCATGACAGAGAGGTCAGACTAAATGCGATCCCTGGGGAAGGTAATGGCAACCCACCTCAGTATTCTTGCCGCGAAAACTAAATGGATCAGTACAACCAGAGATATGTCGGTATACCATCGGAAGGTGAGACCCCCAGGTCGGAAGATGGTCAAAATGCTACTGGGGAGGAACAGAGGATGAGCTCAACTAGCCCCAGACGTGATGACGCAGCTAGCTCAAAGCCGAAAGGACGGCTAGCGGCCGACGGTGCTGGTGGTGAACGGCGAATCCGATGTTCTAAGGATCAACACACCATCGGAACCTGGAATGTAAGATCTATGAGCCAGGGCAAATTGGATGTGGTTATTGGTGAGATGTCAAGATTAAAGATAGACATTCTGGGCGTCAGTGAACTGAAATGGACTGGAATGGGCCACTTCACATCAAATGACCACCAGATCTACTACTGCGGACAAGAGGACCACAGAAGAAATGGAGTAGCCTTCATAATTAATAGTAAAGTGGCTAAAGCAGTGCTTGGATACAACCCAAAAAACGACAGAATGATCTCAATTCGAATTCAGGGCAAGCCATCTAACATCACAGTGATCCAAATATACGCCCCAACCACAAATGCTGAAGAAGCTGAAGTAGAGCAGTTCTATGAGGATCTGCAGCACCTACTGGACAACACGCCTAAAAGAGATGTCATTTTCATCACAGGAGACTGGAATGCTAAGGTGGGCAGTCAAATGACACCTCGAATTACAGGTAAGTATGGCCTGGGAGAACAAAACGAAGCAGGACACAGGCTGATAGAATTTTGCCAAGACAATTCACTCTGCATAACAAACACTCTCTTCCAACAACCTAAGAGACGGCTTTATACATGGACTTCACCAGATGGACAACACCGAAATCAGATTGATTACATCCTTTGCAGCCAAAGGTGGCGGACATCTGTACAGTCGGTAAAAACAAGGCCTGGAGCTGACTGTAGTTCAGATCACGAACTTCTTCTTGCACAATTTAGGATCAGACTAAAGAGATTAGGGAAGACCCACAGATCAGCTAGATATGAGCTCACTAATATTCCTAAGGAATATGCAGTGGAGGTGAAGAATAGATTTAAGGGACTGGACTTAGTAGATAGGGTCCCGGAAGAACTCTGGACAGAAGTTGGCAGCATTGTTCAGGAGGCGGCAACAAAATACATCCCAAAGAAAGAGAAAAGCAAGAAGGCAAAATGGCTGTCTGCTGAGACACTAGAAGTAGCCCAAGAAAGAAGGAAAGCAAAAGGCAACAGTGATAGGGGGAGATATGCCCAATTAAATGCAAAATTCCAGAGGTTAGCCAGAAGAGATAAGGAATTATTTTTAAACAAGCAATGCGCGGAAGTGGAAAAAGACAATAGAATAGGAAGGACAAGAGACCTCTTCCAGAAAATTAGAAACATTGGAGGTAAATTCCAGGCCAAAATGGGTATGATCAAAAACAAAGATGGCAAGGACCTAACAGAAGAAGAAGAGATCAAGAAAAGGTGGCAAGAATATACAGAAAACCTGTATAGGAAGGATAACAATATCGGGGATAGCTTTGACAGTGTGGTCGGTGAGCTAGAGCCAGACATCCTGAAGAGTGAGGTTGAGTGGGCCTTAAGAAGCATTGCTAATAACAAGGCAACAGGAGACGACGGCATCCCAGCTGAACTGTTCAAAATCTTGCAAGATGATGCTGTCAAGGTAATGCATGCTATATGCCAGCAAATTTGGAAAACACAAGAATGGCCATCAGACTGGAAAAAATCAACTTATATCCCCATACCAAAAAAGGGAAACACGAAAGAATGTTCAAACTATCGAACAGTGGCACTCATTTCACATGCCAGTAAGGTAATGCTCAAGATCCTGCAAGGTAGACTTCAGCAGTTCATGGAGCGAGAATTGCCAGATGTACAAGCTGGGTTTAGAAAAGGCAGAGGAACTAGAGACCAAATTGCCAATATCCGCTGGATAATGGAAAAAGCCAGGGAGTTTCAGAAAAACATCTATTTCTGTTTTATTGACTATTCTAAAGCCTTTGACTGTGTGGACCATAACAAATTGTGGCAAGTTCTTAGTGGTATGGGGATACCAAGTCATCTTGTATGCCTCCTGAAGAATCTGTATAACGACCAAGTAGCAACAGTAAGAACAGACCACGGAACAACAGACTGGTTTAAGATTGGGAAAGGAGTACGGCAGGGCTGTATACTCTCACCCTACCTATTCAACTTGTATGCAGAACACATCATGCGACAAGCTGGGCTTGAGGAATCCAAGGCTGGAGTTAAAATCTCTGGAAGAAACATTAACAATCTCAGATATGCAGATGATACCACTTTGATGGCTGAAAGTGAAGAGGAACTGAGGAGCCTTATGATGAAGGTGAAAGAAGAAAGTGCAAAAGCTGGTTTGCAGCTAAACCTCAAAAAAACCAAGATTATGGCAACCAGCTTGATTGATAACTGGCAAATAGAGGGAGAAAATGTAGAAGCAGTGAAAGACTTTGTATTCCTAGGTGCAAAGATTACTGCAGATGCTGACTGCAGTCAGGAAATCAGAAGACGCTTAATCCTTGGAAGAAGAGCAATGACAAATCTCGATAA
This sequence comes from Candoia aspera, assembly GCF_035149785.1. Taxonomy (NCBI): domain Eukaryota; kingdom Metazoa; phylum Chordata; class Lepidosauria; order Squamata; family Candoiidae; genus Candoia; species Candoia aspera. The sequence continues at coordinate 117,480,052 of NC_086153.1, read as the reverse complement.
AATAGTTAAGAGCAGAGACATCACACTGACAACAAAGGCCCGCATAGTTAAAGCAATGGTGTTCCCTGTAGTAACATATGGCTGCGAGAGCTGGACCATAAGGAAGGCTGAGCGAAGGAAGATCGATGCTTTTGAACTGTGGTGTTGGAGGAAAATTCTGAGAGTGCCTTGGACTGCAAGAAGATCCAACCAGTCCATCCTCCAGGAAATCAAGCCAGACTGCTCACTTGAGGGAATGATATTAAAGGCAAAACTGAAATACTTTGGCCACATCATGAGAAGACAGGACACCCTGGAGAAGATGCTGATGCTAGGGAGAGTGGAAGGCAAAAGGAAGAGGGGCCGACCAAGGGCAAGATGGATGGATGATATTCTAGAGGTGACGGACTCGTCCCTGGGGGAGCTGGGGGTGTTGACGACCGACAGGAAGCTCTGGCGTAGGCTGGTCCATGAAGTCACGAAGAGTCGGAAGCGACTAAACGAATAAACAACAACAACAAAAGAAAACTGTCTCTGTAGAAGGCCTGAAATGATACATGCATTAAATAAGGAAACCTGTTGAAAATGCTTATTTAACAACTTGTGTACTTCAGGCCAAATACTGTATAAATAGGAACAAATGACACAAAAGCAATGGAGTTGCATAACATTTCTCTCTATCCTCAGCTTAAAACAAAAAATGTACTCTGTCTTAATTGTGCCATTCTGGCCTCAAGCTTTTGGAGCTAGAAGGTTGCTGGGGCTTTGAGCAATTCCTTAAAGATTCCAGGACAGTACTGGTTATGGGTTAGGTTGTTTACCTGGTTATCTTTACTAAAACAAATTAACAACATGGCTGCATCCTAAATGGCTCAGGAGAGGCAGTCAGAACAAAGTGGAAGGATCTGGCAAAGTCCTTGGGAGGAAGGTTCAACTTGCCTTAGCATCTTTCTCCACTTACACTTAATCACAGTACAAACCCTGGAAACATCTTTTTTTCTGCCACATTCCTGTGACATTGCTTTCATCTCAACCTAATCTCAAGACCAAAGTAAGGACTGAGTCATCCTTAGTTGTACCAGTGTCAAAGCAGTATTTTCCCCCTTAAACTGAGCACCCAGTGACAGATGCAAAATGTGTAAAATCTATTATACTTCCTCCATTATGTCAGGGAATATCCAGTGGCCAGTGGTAGGTAGGATCAGAATGGTGCTTATGGACTGTTCTAGGCTGAAGTTCTTGGTTCCTGAGCATTGTTATCTGCTGCTATTTTGCTATTGTTTCCTTAAGGAGCTGGATTACTTGCCAGAGTTTGAAATAGTATAACAAGCCTAAATATTAGAACCGTCCCCCACACTTCTTGAAGAGGGTATGTTCATCTGGAAGCCATCAGGCCTATATAAAGAAAGAAAAAGGAAGGGAGGGAAATCAGAACTGTTGCTTCTGACTAAGCTCTCCTTGTAACTCGAATCTGTGTTTTTTTTTATAGGTTACTGTATTCAGTTTGGGCAACTATAGAATGGGATACAGAAAGAAAAGGACAGGAAGGAACCTAGAGATGACAGACAAAGTCCTACGGCCAGATCTGCAACCATTCCTCCTGCAGTGCCATGTTTGAAGTTCAGAAGATAGAGGGCAGCAATACTGGAGGAATCAACCAGCTGCTGTTTATCATTCACTACACAAGCAAATTCAGGACAGCACCATTGGCAGTGAGTCAAAATAGAGGCCATAAAGGCAAGATAGGGATCAGCGGTGGGGGCAGCATTTTTCATACTGGTATCATTTTCTGCTGATGGGTGGTTAAAACTTTGCCACAGGCAAAATCTCTTGGTATGTGCATTAGGGATTTGTTGTCTCTTGCAACAAACAGGAGGATACATTAAGCAGCAAGCAATAAGAAGAGATTACAGCCAATGTATGAATATCTTGTTCGTTTCTGGGCCTGATGCAGATGGCATGGGTTTTTCAGAAAGGGGACGATTTAGAACTCTGCATGTGGGGTACTACAGGTTCGTCCACCCTTAAAAAAATTCTCCTTTCAGTTTAATGCAGCTGGCGTTTCAGGTCTTCTATACAGACTCTCCCCCCACCCCCCCGTTAACATTCTGGAACTTCAGAAATGCCTTCTGAAATTGATTTCTTAGATATATTTTGACTGTAGGACTCTTTAGCACACAAACTATTGGGTGTTCTAAATGTCAAATTTATTCTGAAAAGATAAAATTATGAGAACTAAATATATAGAAAATAAATGAATTTCCTTGCCCATGGCTACTCTGTACTGTCCTGGCTTGTGGATGGTAGATTATAAAGTGAAAGTAAGTGTGTCTGTGTGTGTGTGTGTGAGAGAGAGAGGATTTTTTCTCCTAAAGATCCCAAAGATGATAACCATCTGTTGCCACTACACTCCCATTTTTAAACTAAATCTCTTGATCTTTTGATGTGTTATTTCTGAGTGCAAGAAGTGATAGCACCTAGCCAACCTTGACTAATTTTGAAAAAAAGTTAAGAAGGGTTGAATTTGGCTAATATTTGGATGGGAGATCTCCAGGCAATCTCAGGGCTGAAGGCTAGATTGGGAAGTCAGCAAAACAGCCTGCAAGAAGAGAATGGCAGACCATTTCCAATTGCTGCCAATATCAATATGCCTATACAGTCATCAAGAGTTAAGCTTAACTCAAGGGGTCTTTACTTTTTTATGAATACATTTTAATATTTATTCACAGCATTTCAGTGCAAAGAAAATAAAGATCCTAGCCTCCCTGGTCATAGCAGCTTTCAGCTATTTTCAGAACAAAAGCAGAGTATGTGTGTTACCTGGCAAAGAATTTGTTATGAGGGTCATGTGGCTTTAGGAGTTTTGCACCACTGTTCAATAAAACTATTTTGCTGAAGAAAACAAGTTCTTGTTTACGTTCCTGAATCCTTGGTTTTCTCATATGAAAATATCAAGACATTTTGTAAGTTAATCAAACTACGCTTGGTTTTGAAGATTTTTTTAAAAAAAATTCCTTGTCTAATTGGTTAAGGTTTTCATTGGTCCCCAATTTTACTTATTAAAGTATCTACATTAGTAGTTTTTTAAAAAAAATAGCAGGAACATATGTAGAATCAAAGGGCAAAATATGATTTATATATTATACGGTCCAAGTTTGAGCCATCTTCAAAGCGGCATTAGCCCAACTGCCAGATGTGAATCTGCCCCCCCCATCAGACTTTGCATTAACTAGATTACACTGAAAAAACCCCATACTTAATATATGCTACATATTGACTATATTATAAAATTGGTGGATCCAGGAGCAACGAAATAATTCAAAACTCAGTGACAAGGGAACTGCCTGTATGATCCTTACGGTCCTCTGCCTATGTAGTATCCTGAATAAATGAGGGTGGAAAGTTCAAGAACAGCCTTTCATTCTATTCATTCATACGCAATACAAGACATACCAAGCAACTATTAAATTTGTTTTTTTAAAATCTCTAATAGTAAAGCTTTTGAATGCAAGAGCTCACCGTATAAATTGTCCCATCCTGTCCATCTTCCCAGATGTCCTCCAGATGTGCTGGACAACAATTCTCATCATCCCCTTCCAGAATTCTATGCTAGATGGGTATAATAATTTAAAGCAGATGCCTCTTACTCTTTTAGCTGGTCGGCATATTTGGATATAGTTTTTAAAATTATTAAGAATTTTGATTACAACAGTAAAAACAAATACAAACTAAACTTAAAGAAAAAAGACTAGTAAGAAAGAATAAAAAGTGCAAGAAAAAAGAAAAAAAGATGGTAAAGAAAAAGATGTATGTATGTATGTATGTATGCATGTATGCCTTCAACCTTAATCACGACAAGTATAGACAAATTTAGTAACTCTTCACCCCCTATAAGGTTACAAACAGGTATGTCTTCATCCCATATCCCATCCCTTATCCACAAGCAAATCCATAAAGCATCAACTTTTTGTAAATCCAATAAGAAAACAATTTCCAGGTTTTTCTCTTGGTTTGTCATTTGTATTTCCCCTTTAATTTTTAAAACATCAGCCAGTTTCTTTTGTATATCCAATAAAGACAAATCATTCTCTTGGCCTGTCATTTGTATTTTCCACTTTTGGTACTTTGTCTTGTCAAACAAAATTTGTTCCACATCTGTCATTTCCTCATTGACATCTTTTGGACAATCTATCCATAGAATCAGACATCATTACTGACATTGTTGATATTTTAGCTACTAATTTCTGGCTCCATTCTTCAAAGGTCTCCTTTAATATTTCCAATGTTATGATGTTTTATTCATTTTGTAAGTCCCAGTTAACTGACAAAAGCTGGCTTGTATTCTTTTTCCTTCTACTTAGAATCTTTATTCCCCTCTAGTGTCCAGTTTCTAAAATCATAAAGTCGCTTATCTTTGTTATGAGCCAAGATAGCCAAAATGACTCGTTCCCATGAGAAGCTATTTTTTATCGTTAATTCCAAAATCTTATAGTAAAAGTCAATATTCCAGATTTAACTGGACATCCGTTTGTAACTTTATTAGATCAAAATCTTATTTAGCTTTTTGCTGTTTATTTCAAAATTTTTAAGTTCTTAAGCTTGTTATTAATTTTTCTTTTGTTCAGAGTTGAAGCTAAACTCATCTGGCGACTTTTCAAACTTGTTATTCCAAAGGTCTCTTATAGCTTTAAGATGGTTAATAGGCAATTTCTGAAAGTGATTAGAAAATGTGGCTTGCAAACTTAGTGTCCTTTAAAAGGCTCTGCCACTGTTTTGTGCAAGATGGCTAATCCCTTCATCTCCTGGCACTCAAACCTGTGGATAACCCCCTGTCCTGCGGTCTCCTTGCGAGGAGAAGCCATCTGGAGCACACGTAGGGGATCTTCTGTCCTCTTCTTATCTGGAGAGGTTCCAGAGAACCGGTCTACTCACTGGTTCTTTGCTGCAGTCGTTAGCTCTGCTTTTGTGGAGACGACTTCAGTTCACCATGCCTCCCCTGGAAGACCTGGTTGGCATATTTGGAATGTGGAGGTTGGGTGTGTGTTCTGGCTGTTGTGGAGTGGGAGCTTGTCCATTAACAAAATGACTGCATTGGTGGAGAGACCTTAAGCCTCCAAAGGAGAGATCCATAAGTATCAACTACAAGAAGGCTACCAACAAAATCTTACATCATAATAAAATACTTAGTCTTCAGTATGCTATAGGATTGTGATAGCTCTAACAAATTAAAAGCAATTGTTAACTGATCTTCCAGTGTGGCTACTAGTGACAGAGAAATACGCTATGAACTGATGCTTAAAATATAAAAAAGCATCAAAATGAATCCATCGTCAAATAAAATGCATAGGTCTTGCACGTTTTCTTAGATTTGTTAAGCATTGTATTTTATGTTTGACTATAATAGCAATACTATGGTACTTCATTAAAAAAAGTCCCTATGCTTATTTTTTAAAATATTTTATTACTAGAATTGTATTCAGCCCAAATTACAATGCTTTAAAACTGTGGGAAATTAGGGACAATAAGAGTTTGGCTAAAGCATCTGATTAGATTTCAGTATTTCAGGACTGAACTTGCCAATATGGGAAACAAGAGAGTATGATAATAAATTGTTGGCCATTTTCAAAGTGATTTTTTTTTTAACGCTAGAAACTTTATACAAGATGAAAAGCAAACAAACAGCAGTAAATGGAGAATTTTCCTTAAACGATCTCTATTCATAGCCAATGCTACTACTTCCTTACATGGCTGTGCAGTAAAAATAACACACAGCAGCTGCACCCAAAAAAAGCAGAGGAGGAGGAATAGGAGAAAAAGACTTGCTTAGCACACATGGTCAAGTTGTACAGAGCTCAGAATTTCCATTCGTTTTCTGGAAGACGTTCATTTTTTTATAAACAGCGGGGAAAATATGGAAATTCAATAAATTTTATTGGTGCAACTTAACTTTGACTTTCAAAGTGGAAGAGAGTAATGTAGGGTAAAGGAGCTTGTCCAAAAAGGAAATGCACCGCGCAGGACATGTTGGAATGAACTAACATCACACCTCTTCCTTACTATAAGAAGAAAATAAGTCCTCGACTGTTCCAGGACATCTGGCAATTCAATCGCTGAACCATCTGTATTGAGGTCAGCCTGGTATAAATGTTTTGCTCCTGAATTTGGTTAAATTTTCAGACTTTGATTTTGAATACATACAGAGCAAGGTATCATTAATATCTGTAAACACAGATCAGTATATCTGAGCAGTATTGTTGACCTATCCAGGACATTGAAAAATTAAAGATGAACAATTCCAGCCATTTCCTGAAAATCGTAGTTACTTAAAAAGAGAAAAACACTACAGGGAGCAAATATTGTTCATTAATTCTCAAGGGGAGTTTAAATGATCATTGTTATGCTATATTGTAGTATTTCAACCTAATAATCATCTAATGGGCTGAGATACAGTCCTCCTTTTATTCAAACAGAAAGTACTTCTGCTGGCTTCTAATGGAGGGAGGTAACCTTTTTTTCTGGTGATAGTTCCTCAGCCTCACGGAGGCCTGACCTTTTGGTGGGGAAGGAGACTTCAGAAATGTAGGAGGAATAGCGTTGGTATCTATCAGGATTCAAGTAGGGTGCACAACTCTCTTTACTACTTTTCTTGCACCCTCCTCAGATACAACGACAGGGAAGAAGCTACAGTCTCTGAAGAGCTCCACTGAGGAGTAACTTTAACCCACAGCACTCCTGGCATACACAGTAAATATATGAAAATATATATGGAGCAGAACGCCTTCTTGGAGCCCCAACATGTGCATTCCAGAGATGTTAGCTATTTGTTCTAGTCTATCAAAGCATGTATGCATGGTAACATTCTTTGAGGTTTCTGTGTGTTGCATTGCCTAGCAAGTATCAAGGCAAACCAGTCGATTGTGAACAAGAGTCAGCATGCAAATGCTCAAAAAGAGCAAATGCTCAAAAAGTAACACTGGTGGGCCATTACACATATCCTTTTTGAGTGGTGACTAGGCCATGACTGAGAAGGAGTTCCATTGAATTCAGCATGGTGCTTTAAAGGAGATTGTTTAGTGACACTGGATGGAAAACTGCTTCCTGAAAAAAAATCCTCTCAGCTCTTTTGCCGTCTTCTCTAGCCTGTTTCCTCACTATGCCAGTATCAAAGCTTGTCTGCTCTCATCTTTTAAATGAACTTGCTTCAAAATGCTGGCAGAAGTTTCAGTCATCCATTTCAGAGTCTTGCTTGGTTATTTTTAATCCTTCTGAAGCCTGGGAAATCAGAAATATAACTACTTTGAACAGACAAAAGAGCCAACTATAGCACAGGCTCTGAATTTGATTAGATAAAACAACAAAGAGGTTCTGTTAGGGCAGAGGCAGGAAGAACTGAGGTGGGTGGCAATATCTGTAATAACTCAAGGGAAATGTAGCCTCAAAGCACTCAAAAGTGGGTGTAAAAATAACATAAGCAATAGGCAACTTTCCCACATCTTGAGGTCCCTCTTCAGTCTAAAAAAATTCTTTGCTCTCACTCACTCACTCACTTTTGTTTGGGTACCTTTAAAGTATAATAAACAGCAGATGAATGAAAGTTTCTTCTGAAGATCTTTGGGAAGAGATTCTCACCAGTGTTCTGAAATCCATGTCTTAGGAAACAAGAATTTTTTTACAAGAGCACTTTTGGAACTGAAGTTCCAGAATCAAGATTATGTACAAGTTGTCACATGATTTAAATTGAATCAACCATTTAAAATTTGATATTTGCTTAGATATATGGAACAGGCAATATCTGGGTTTCAGGCCCATCATAGCTGAAGAATTTTTGGCTGATGAAAGCCAGTTGAAGAGAAGAATATCAGAGTGTCATGACCATGGTGGAGTTCTCATCTAGGAATATCTTGCCCTTTTCAGTGCTGGATTGGGAATCTTACTCTCATGCCAACTGATTAATCTGAGGAGGACTTTTGAGACCTACATAGGTAGTTCTTTAATTGTTGGAGAAGTTCTTTAACAGTGGGGAAGGTATATCTCTTTTTGCTACTGAATTACAACTTCCAGCAGCCTCAGTCAGCATGTTGGATGGTGAGGGATGCTGTGATGTTCAGCGACATCTAGAAGACAAAACTGTAGATATTTTTCTTTCACATTTGTTGATAGTTTAACGGGATCAAAGCTGAGTTTAATTTCTAAACTTCCCCCCCCCCCGCTAAGTGTGATTAGGAAAAATTGTGGCTGTCCACAAAGACATTTTAGATCTCTTTTTGATGGCTTTTATTCTGCGATTAATGTCCACCAATAGCTAACAATAACACAAAAATTACTTTTCTGTAAAAACTGTCAACTTCTGCAAACCTCAATGTTCAGCTGAGCAGCAAGACTGCTACCTTCTGAACACTAACTGAGGAGTAAGTTCTACTGAATGCCTTGCCCCTTATTTCTGAGCCCACACATACAGGATTGTGCTACCAGGGCAACCTTTCTACCTCAGGTGACTGGAAAAACAGTAAAATGGTGTACTCCTAGGCATATTTAAAAATAAACAGCAAGGATAATAGAAAAAATAAAGAATATCTACTATGCTAGGGGGTGGAACTGGGTAGAAAGAAGAGAATATATATTTTGAAGTGCTTGTTGTATTATCACCACACATCTTCAGTGCAAAAACAGTACTGTATTTGCCAGGACAGTATATTCCTGGGAGCTTGCTTAATCATTCTACAGTTTTCCTGATCTCTGTTGTAACTGGTACTAAATGACTTTCTATTAATACGTCTTGGTATATTAAGAAAAAAAAGTCAGAGTTTACTTCCGGCTTTATGGAGAGATGCCAAACTCAGTTGATTCCAATTCTTTCCCTCTCTCCTAACTAGTTTTACTTGAACTATCCCTTGTTCCCATTATTTTTTTCTTGAAACAGGGACTAAGTGTGATATTCTTATAAGGATCATACCTATGTTTTTAGGAGAAATCCAAATTAACGATTAAATAGCAATAGCAGGCATGGGGTACAAAAGTACAGTACTATGAATCACTGAAAATGGGAGATACTTTTCAATAGTCCCATGAAAGAGCATAAAAAGCATAAAACAAGGTGAATTATTTGGGCTATTTAATTTCCTTCCTTTCTCCCTTCCCTTCTTCCATGCTTTTAAAGATTTTTCTCCATATGATCAGTATTAATTCAGATTGCTTAGAACATTTGTCAGGTTTAATTGATTATACATTGCTTTATTGAAATTCCTTGAGCTATATCCCCAAATAGTTCTGTAATTTGCTCCAAAGCATAGAAAAACGTACATATGATTCTTATGCTTTTAAAAGTTGGGTTTTCTGGCCATTTGATATTTGATCTGACTCAGATACAGATTTCCCAGGACGTGCCTTTGAAAAATTAAGCATTCCTCACCATTGAAGACTCTGCACCTTTGAAGCTTTCTGGAGCACTGCTTTTGCTGAGTTGATGGATAAGGATAAATACCCTACACTTTTGTATGAAAATATGCACAGTAATTATTGTGGCCCTGATTGGCTGTCTGACTCATCCCTGGTGGTTTGGATGGCATGTGTGGGATTGTGTTTTGGACAGAGTACTCCAGAATAGTAACACTCCATCAAAAAATGCAGCAGCCCACCTGTACTGCAAATGGTTGCATAAGGTAAAACATATGTTGTCCAGCAGACCAAGTGCAGGGGGAAAGGCAAGGGCCATAACATGGCATGTGTGAGGATCTGTTTCTCTCCCCAGCTCTCTAGGATGATTTATTCATTACTAAATCATGTTTGATTTTATTTGATGCCAACAAAATCACTGCAACCAGATATTGTGGGAATAACACTAGAGGATATTTGATCTGAATAGAAAAATTATAATAGCAGGCATAATTTATAATGAAAAGCTAATGTTGCTTCTCCTTCTAATGTGTGATGTGGTTCAAAGTTTTAGACCTGATTTTTATTAACACAAAGTCGTCTCTGCACAATGCAGAGAAGATCTTCAAATGTGAGGGGTAGAAACGTTTCATTTTTTAAATTGCCACCTTTCCTCACAGTGATATGCAAGGTGTCCCATTTTCATCCTGTCAGAGCTGAAGGTTTGAATCTGGTAACTTTAGTTTAACTCTGACATTCATATATTTTGCACTAGCTTTCATATATACTGCAAACAAAATAACAACAACAACAACAACCACCACCACCTTTAATCTATTCATCCTAAATTACTAACAGAAAAGAAAAGCTTATAAAGCAGGAAAAGATTATCTTTTTAGACTTCCAAAATATACTCTAAAGTTTAGTGGCCACATCTTCCTAGAAAGGAAATATGGCATCGTATTTCTGGGAAAACTCTATATGCAGCAGGTAAACTCTTACAACTATTTTTTAAAAACCTATATTGGTTTTTGGTTCTCACCTTTAAAGCCCTACATGGCATGGGGCCAGGTTACCTGAGGGACCGCCTCTTCCCCATTACATCAGCCCGTCCCACCCAATTGTGCAGAGAGGGCATGCTGCGGACCCCGTCTCTAAGACAACTTTGGTTGGTGGGGTCCAGGAAGCGGGCCTTCTCTGCAGTAGCTCCCGCCTGTGGAACATGTTGCCCCCAAGGGTGAGATTGGCCCCTTTGCTCCTGGCCTTTCAGAGGAGTCTGAAGACCTGGTTCTGCCGCCTTGCTTGGGGCGGAGAGGGGAATAGATCTACATGGGGATGGCTGCTATAGACCACTCCTCCCACACTTGGACTGCTTTAGATTCTTGTGCCACTTGGACTTTTTTATTTTTTACTCTTATTTATATTATTTATTATTGTAATTTTATATTGTGGATTTTATGATCATTGTTTTAATTGATTACTGTAAACCGCCTGGAGTCCCCCGAAGGGAGGAGATGGGCGGGGACAAATTGGATAAATAAATAAATAAAATAAAATAAAATAAATATTCCCCAGTGTGAATGGATTGTAATTCAGTTTAGAGCATAATCCAACCGTCCTGATAAGATGCAATGAAGTGCAGTCACATTTTTCTTCCTGTAATTATCCCATGAAAGAACATTGGCTGCCATGGAGGTTAGCAGTGTTTCCTAATAGTACTAGTGAGACCACTGATCTAACCCTGGGTTTTGCAAGCAGCTTTGCACCTCTACTTATATTGGCTGGGCCACATGCACCAGTGGTTAGAATTTTATTAAAGGTCCCTGCTGAAGCACCTGCTGACCCAAAGGACTGTGTTGCATAAATGCCAATGTACTTTACAGTACCATTGTAGTACCAGGGATGTGCTGCATATCCCTGATCAAATTCCAAATATCTTCGGATAAAGAACCCCATGTAGCACAGCTACAAAGGATCTCAGCTGGAGACCTGGATCAATATCCTGTTTTAGCATAAGACAGTTTCACATATGTTCACATATTTACATTTACATTTCCATTTTATTTGTTTGTAAGGTTATATAGAGAATGTTTGAACAGGGACAACATCACAAAGTCCCATTATGTCCATTACTCAAGAATAATCCCCTTTTATATATATCCACGCAATATCTCACTCTCTGGAATATACTAGGATCACCATACACCTAATCCTTTTTTTCCTTCTATATTAAGAGAGGAATATACGTTAGCTGCAAGTACATAAGCCATGCACAATGCAAAGCACATCATGTTTGATTAGAAGGAACTTAAACTGAAACCCTTGCTGGGACTGGAATCTGGAACTAAAAACGTTGGAGAAGGATTGAGGTTCTTCAAGAATAAGTGAGAGAGTAAGTAAATTGGGCCAATTAAACCACTAAATGAAAAATCAGGAAGGACATTCACTCATAAAGCCCATTTGTGGCTGATGTAGTAATGCTTTAAATGTATAGGAAGCAAACAAGAGGAGCTTGATTGCTTACCACAGGAAGGCAACTTGGTTTTAATAGGTGTATCTGAGACCTGGCAGAACGATGCTTATGCAACCACTGAAGGATACAATTTGTTCTGGAGGTACAGAAAGAGTGAAAGAGAGAAGTGGTGGGGAGAGGGGATGGTGGGAAATCAATATAGGAGAAATGCACCAGAAGGCCATTGATGAACATAGGAAGAAAGGGATCTGTTTTCTGGCAATTGCAGAACGGACAAACTATTTGGCTGCCTACAAAGAGAGGATGCTAGAGATTTACAGGGCACTCCCATCCCTCCCACAACTTTTGGGTGGCTTGCTTTGAACCTCCTCTGCTTTACTGGGCAGCCTCCCATACCCCTGTACATGATCTGCAAGTTCAGTGCCTGATCTTGGGTGCCCAGTAAAGCAGGAGAGGCCACTTTATCATGCAGAGTCCCCATCCCAAGGATCAGCTGTTTTGCAGGTGGGAAGGTACTAGTTTTTGACCAGTGGTTCAACTCATGGGCTCGCCCACCTATCAAACCCATCTGCTAATTGTGATTGGTGGATGGTTTCTTGGTGACTGGTAACTTCAGGAAAAGGGGAGGGCAGGAGGGCCAGAGGGTTTAACTTAACATTTCCTGCACACCCTAAATGGGAACTTTGGTTGTTCAAGGATGGGCAGACAGTCCTTTAATTGAGCTGTTAAAGTTTAACTCCTCAAGCTTATGAACAGAAGGTGAGTACTGTGAATGCATGTTTTGGTGTGAGAAAAGACAACAAAGAGGGTATTATGGTACTTTTTAGTTGTCTGAAGGGGTCAGGTTCCATTTTCCATCATCCCAGAGACAAGACACAGAATCATGGGTTTACCTTACAGAAAGGTGGATTCAAAGTGACTTTTAGGAAAAGCTCCTAATAGTAAGAGCAGTTTGACAGTGGAGGGACACTGTTGGTGCTGTATTGTTGGATGTGTTCAAGCAGAGGCCATTGCAGCAATCTGTTGTGGATTTCTTAGTTTGGATTCCTGCACTGAAGAGTGGGTTGGACTGCATAGCCTGAATAATCCCTTCCAACTCTCTTCTGATAAACCCTTGATGAAATTTTTGTAGTGCTTAGGAACAATGGTATACTTTTTTTTGGTGTCTTTGAGTCAGTGTTGACTCCTGGGGACTGATTGGACAAGTCCCTGCAGTTTTCTTGGCAAGGTTCTTCAGAAGTGGTTTGCCCTTGCCTCCTTCCTAGGGCTGAAAGAGAAGGACTGGCTCAAGGTCGCCCAGCTGGCTTTGTGCCTAAGGCAGGACTGGAACTCACGGTCTCCCGGTTTCTAGCCTGATGCCTTAACTACTACACCAGACTGGCTCTCTAATAGTATTATAGAGCTCTAAAGTATACAGCTCTATAATATTAACACAGTAAAACATGAAATGGCTCTTTAGTTTCTGCCCATTTAGTTTACTTTAAGCTAAACATTTGCCAGTTTTAATATTATTCCTATTGATCTGTATATCTTATAATTTCTGATGTTCTTGTTCCGACTTGTCACACACTGCCCTTGTGTAGAAAAACTGGATTGCTGAGGATTATTCTCACATACATTTTCTTCTAATACTGTGACATGAAAAAAATTGTATTAGAAAACTCAAAACTATCTCTTCCCTTGAATGCTCACATACACATATGTTGTCTAAAGACTGATGCATGTTTGAATGTTTTATCAGTGAGTAATGGTATTAATTAATGTTATTAATAAGGGATGCGGTGGTGCTGCGGGTTAAACTGCTGAGCTTGCCAATTGGAAGGTCAGCGGTTCGAATCCGCGTGACAGAGTGAGCTCCCGTTGCTAGTCCCAGCTCCTGCCAACCTAGCAGTTCAAAAACATGCAAATGTGAGTAGATTAATAGGTACCGCTTCGGCGGGCAGGTAACGGCGTTCCGTTCAGTCATGCCGGCCACATGACCACGGAAGTGTCTACGGACAAACGCCGGCTCTTCGGCTTTGAAACAGAGATGAGCACCGCCCCCTAGAGTCGGACATGACTGGACTTAATGTCAAGGGAAACCTTTACCTTTACCTTTACCTAATGTTATTAATATTGTTACGTTTTCTCACCCCCTCCCCATAAAGTTGAATATTTCCAGTTTCACTGCGAAGCTCATCTACCACTATGCTAAATGGAAATGTCCTATAGGAATATGTCATTGTATTGAGCCAAGAAGCCAGCAGTATGAACGCACATATGGTATTGTTTGTACTCTGAAGTACGAAAGAACAAAACAAGTTAACAAATACAGATGGTTAAAATCAATAAGGGTGTTTAACAAAAACAAACAAAAATAGTTGTATGTAAACCAAACCCATTTGCCTTTTGCTCCTTTTGACCAGCAGAAAAGTACTGTTTTCTGAAGCTACAGCAGCTGCTTTCTTGTGGCAAATGTCCTGTGCGGGGGTCCTTCTGGGTGTTCAAGTCTCCACAGATGCTGATGGTTGTTCCTTCTTTTATTCTTACTTGCCTAATGATTTAATTTTTAAAAAAAGGCTGGATGCATCTTGGATCTGTGATTAATGGTTTGTACAGGACAAGAGAACTAGATTAGAGAAGTTTGAAAAAACACATTTCATCAGTGACTATAGTTTACAATTCATTTTTCAGTGAATTATATGTAATTTTTCACTACACTTTATAATCTACTGTGCAGTCCAAAGAGCTCCAAACAGTTTTCACAGAGTCTCTAGGATATCTCCATTACGTGAGGACATTTTCCCACCTTTATTTTAACAGGCTGAAAACCAACAGTGTAAGTCAGACTTCCCACTATCTCATGGGTACAAAGAAAGCATGGAGTGGGAGTCCATACTGTATTTTGTAACTTCACCATGCAGTTTTGGAGCATATGTGACTCCTGTTATTGAAAAGAAAAAAGAACACAACCAAGGGCTACCCTGGATCAGACTAAAGATCTGTTTAGCTCATCATTGTGTTTTCTATACTGAGTAACAAAATATCTAGAGGGAACTCACAAGCAAGGCGTAAGTGGAAAAGGCCTTCCTTCAGGTACTTCTCAGCGACTGATAGTCAAACAGATGGTCTTGATCTTTTTGCCACAAACAAAAAATAATTCCAGCTATTGGCTATGCAAGTGATTTCTTCTTTTAAAAGAAACTGGCTACCTGCCAGTCTGTGCACTGATGATTGTTAACAGCTCTTTTTGGATCAAGAGATATAGGAAAAAGAAATACTGATTTCTGAAATGATCATTTCTCCTTTTTAAATGTGATCATTGTGTGGTGCTCCATGGCCAAGATCTGGTTAAAGTTCTGCCTTGTCAACTACATGTGCATTATCCTCCAGACTGTAAATTGCTGGCATGCTAATGCTTTAGGTTAAAGGAACAATGGCCCAATTTAAGACTGAGCCTTGGGAAATTCCACTAAGGTAAGATTTAAGAAACACACATACCCACCCACCCCATACATACAGTGTTATGTTAGATGTCTATGATAATATATTTACATTCATACCCCACTGTAAGAAGAAAATTTAGAATAAATTGTCAAACCTGTATTGTCCATCTTAAGCAAAGATTGGGTTTCTAAGATTTATATAAACTTAATGTTCTGTTTGGTCCTAAGCCTGGGAAATCTGTAAACCAATATCTAGTAGCAATGTCATACTGTTCCAGAAGGCTTAAAAGAAAAATGTAGAAATAAATATCAGGGATTTTTTTTTATTGAGACATTAATCATATCACTTTGGGGTTAATCTCTTGAGCTGCACTGGGGTGGATGAGGTAATATTTGCACATGTTGAGGATAAGATAGAATAGAAATGGATGGGTGGGAGAATGGGATAGTAACATACCGTGAAGATTATGAGCCTGTTGGCTGAAGTCAGTATGAGCTGTGACTGACTAGTAATGTGTGAAAATGCCAGATTAGAATGGTTTTAATAGAGAATGTGATGCCCTTGGCGACTCCGGTTTTGCGTAGACTGTGCTGCAAAGAGGAGTGCTTGCAGAAATACTATGATAAGTAATTGAGGGTTTGATATAATGCTGAAAAACACTTACGGAGCCAGCACATATAAGGGATAAACTTTCAGCCTTGTCTCTATTGATTTACTTAGGAGTGTCAGCAAAAGTCCATGGAAGTGAGATGAAGATAAAGTGCCGTTAATCCAGTTTGCATGCATGTGGTACCGTGTTCCACCATTACAACATCATCTGTTCTTGATATTATGGAAACTGTGCATTTGCTTCAATGCACAGTTTAGCTCTATTAAACTCACATATCCTAAAGTGCTGATTTCACTGATGAACATTTAGCAAGCTGCAGTTCAACCAGATACTTGGCTATAATTTGCTTTGGGCTGAGGTCAACATTCAGTGGGTGTGCAAATATAACTGACAAAAAGGAATTTTGACTTTTAGATATGAAGGAGCAAATCCCATTTTCTTTTTAATGTCACGTCCTTCAAAACTGCTAATTCATTAGATGACAGTTACTGCTACTACAATGACTACTCATTGGTGTGTACCCATTAGAAAGTAACTTACAGATGTCAAATTTATGGACAAAGACTGACATTCCAGGACAATGCTTATCGGAAACACAGGAATGTGAATGACTTCTCAGATAATATTTCAAAATATACTCCACATTTACTTAGAGTTATAAAGAAGTAACTGAAAAAAAAAATTGGCGGGCCCTTTTTTGTGTGTGTGTTTGAGGTATCGCTGCTTTGTGATGGAGGAATAAGATATGTGATTTCAAAAAATACTTTGAGATATGTCTGTGTAGTTTGATTGCAAGAGTAGAAGGCATACATGTAACCACCTGGCATGAGCAAGCAGATACTAGTTCAGCGCATCCAGGTGCTTCCCAGCAGTGTAAACAATGCCTGTGGTCAAGCTCTCCTCATATTATAAATATGATACCTGAAACAGCATCTCTACTAGATTCTATCATATTGGCTGTATCTGATATTCTGTATAGGACTGGGTGAGAGGTAGCTCATAATCTGTTCAGACTTTTCTCTTCTGTGGGGACAGAGGACTTTATTCAATAGATGGATGGATTCCAGAGACCTCTTTGAAGTTCTTGTGGAATTATTCCACAGCATTTGCCAACTGTCCTGCTGAGGCTCAAGTCTCTGGCTGGAACAAAAAGATGACTCAGATGACCAAACTGCAAAGTTGTATCAGGCCCTTAGTATTCCATCCCAGCTGTGGAATTTCCTCTAAAAGGCCTTAGACTTGCCCTATCAGTACTTGCATTTAATTGGTTGTTGAATAATTTTTTTTCAATGCAGCCCTTAATTGAGATCAAGGGAGAATCTACATTGGAGTCTTCATTTGTTTAAAAGGTGCTACAGTACATGTGCATATGCATATGCCTTTCTCATATGCATTTACTGTTTTGTGGTTGCACAATGGTGCAGAACCTGTTGCAGTCCATGCTGCCAAGCGTGCTGTATTTTGAGTGTGGGAGTAACCGGCAGAGTTTGAAAGATCAGATATGCTTTATAATTTGTATTTACAGCTGGATCACATGCCATATGGCATAAATATAGTGTTACGATTGTGGACGAAGTAGAAGATTATGCAGTCATTTCAGGCTCCTTAAAAATATTCCAGTAAATATATAGAAATTGCTGCATGCAGAAATACTTAACGTAGATAAATGAATGAATAAATAACACAAAACAGTCTGTGGATTGGCACATTAATTGGAATGAGGGTTGATATACTAATAAGGCATGCTCTGGATGGCCACAACTAAGGATAATAAGATCCCATGCAAATGGAGCTTCTTGTTTTCTTTCTGTAACAGTAGCTGCTACTTACTAGCTTGGGAGTTGCTTTGAAAAACCACCCAAGTTGCCATACCAGCTCTGGAGATGACACCCATTCCTTTTTCATCCAAGTGCAAATGAGGCAGTGGATATTTTGAGCTGGTGCCAGTATGGCAAAGCACTGACGGAAGCTTAATTAACAGACTGAATCCAGACAAGGCAGAAATAGTTCATGGGCTGTTCATTTGCTCAGCTAATTGGTATTAAATCTGTTTTAAATCAGGGAATTGCACTTTCTGAAAGAACCAGGTTAGTATTTGGGGAGTGGTTTTAAATCCACCATATGGCTTGAAGCCTCAAAGCATCTTTTGTCAGCTTTAGTTGATACAGTAGCTGTGATCAGACATAGCCTTTTGAGAATTATCCTGGTAAGGTTCTCAGCCCAATGACGGAAATTTGTTTTATAACAATTTGAAAATTGTTCAGGGCAGTGAGCATATTCGTTCATAGGTAATGTTCCATGGATCCCAGTCATCCCATAAATGCTTTGCCATCTGCAGTGGCCCCAGTTCAAAGTTCTGTCACTAACTTTTGAAATTCTAAATTGCTTAGCCAGATTACCTGAAGATTGATACTGCTCCTTCCTTAAGCTTTTCATGGAGGCCCTTTTCCAGGTTGGGCTAGCTAAAAAAATAAGACAGGTAGCTACTAGGGAGAGGTCTTGTAAGTTGCGACACCCTGGTTATGTAACACGCTTTCCAAAGAGACTTCCAGGATATGGCCTTTTTATTATCAGATCTAAGATTTTCCCCTGAATTTTCTAAGCTTGTTAATTATGTATTTAGTGCATTTTTAAAAATCTTAGCATTAATTATTTTTTGTCCTATGTTGGTTTTAGGCTGGTTTTTAAAAATGTTTGTGTCAATTTCTGCAAGTTGTGAAACATAAGAAAATAATTATTTATCGCATGAAGCAGATTGTGAAAATTCCACATGGAATAGTGTGATAGAATCTATCATGTGTAATTTCAGATCGAAATGGTTTTATTTTCCAATACTTTTTCCTAGCTCCAGATGCAGCTCCTCGTGCTTCAGCTCTTTATATCTTCTTCAGCTCTTTACATCTTATTGACTACTAGGGTCTTCGTTTCTGCTCTGCTTTTCTTTCATCAGAATAATTATATTCTTATTTTCTCTTCTTCAGCCCAATTCCCACAGGAGGAATAGAGTACCTGCTCCTTTTCCTTACCTTGAGGACAGTAAGGTCAGAGATAATGGCTTTTTATCAATCAGAAGGAGTCTGGTAGCACCTTTTCTGACTAACACATTTAATTAAAAGGCATACACTTTTGTCAGCTGCAGTTCACTTCATCATATGCAGTCTGATACTTTTAATGGCTTGGGTCTATTCTCACAGGTATGCTATGCTAAAAACAGACCATAATGAATTAACTAAAACACTTCAAGCAGGGCTGTTGCACTATTTCCCCTTCAGCTTTAAATATATACTTCAATCAATATATGAACTACCAAATGTAACTTTCAAGCTGAAGTGTTTCATTTTCAAATTCTCTTCAGTAGGGTGACTTCTGTAGATCATTCTAATGTAACATTTCATGATGCTACCAATGATTAATTGGTATTCATTGCCATTAAAAGGTATTGTGTCTTCATTAGGATTTGAACTTCCTTCATTTAACATATTTTTCTTCCAAGATAATACTGATAAATGATGGTTATTCTTGTAGCTTTTACTATTTGTTTGTCTCTTTGTTTACTTTGTGCTGTCATTGGTAGAATAAAGATTACTTGACTTAATGCTTATTGAAATCAAAATCAGTAGTGTGCCGGGTAACATGAGATTTGCATAATAAAGGTTTTTTTTTAAAAGCTTGACTCAAGTGAGTGAAAGATTAGGAAGGCAGTTTCGACCCCTCAAAATTTATCTAAATATACTGCAGTCTGTCCTTCAGAGTTGCAGAGATTTCTTGAAGGATGTAATTTAAAGCAATTACAAATGTTACATATAGCATTTTACTATCTGAGTAAACCAAGTAACTAGGAGCTGGCCATTGAAACTTATTCTGGTGATGAAACAATATTCTTCATTTCACCTGAGGCCATCAAAACAGCCTTGGGGGGATCTGGGGCAGGTGTCATGGCATGCACAGAAATGCCCTATGGAGAGGCATAAGAGTAGCCAGCATGTTCTGCTCCCTTTATCCTTCCATCAAGTGGCTGAAGCAGTCTTTCTCTGTCTTCCTAAAAGTTTCTCTGCTTGAACAAAGCTCCTATTTGCAGGGATTCAGGTTTTTATCGTTTTTAATATTTGTGTACTGCTGTCCTTCTGCCACAATTTCACGTGCCTATTTCTAAGGTCTTAATATAAAAATATAAATAATCATGAAATATGTCGATCTTAGTTAGGTACTTATGTTTAATTACAGCTCTAATAGGACTGCTACGTAATACAACATTTACCCAAATTACTACTTAGGTTGATATCTAGGAGAACCAGTAAATACAGTTCTCTTTGTAAATGAAAAGACTATAAGGGGGAAAAAAGACTTCTTGATTTTTGTCATAGGGAATCAGGTCTGCCAACAAAAAGTTTCCACATTGAACTTCTGAATTTGTGAATGTATTGATAAGTAGTTTTAGAGTTTCAGAGTTCTTCCTTTTATTTGTCTTGTGGAAGAGGTGATGTATATACATGGATCATCTAATCCATTGACGTAGGCAGGGATCTTCCTAGAAGGCAAATGCTGGCATAGATAAATGACAGGAGTTATAGCTCAAATAATACACTAAAAATCTGATTAGAATAATAGAATCAGGTAATCTCATGGACTGCGATTATCAGTAAAGTTTAAGATCATGATAAATGGCAAGATGAGGATCAGCATAATCAAAATAGTTTGTTGTTGTTGTTGTTTATTCATTTAGTCGCTTCCAACTCTTTGTGACTTCATGGACCAGCCCACACCAGAGCTTCCTGTCAGTCGTCAACACCCCCAGCTCCCCCAGGGACGAGTCTGTCACCTCTAGAATATCATCCATCCACCTTGCCCTTGGTCAGCCCCTCTTCCTTTTGCCTTCCACTCTCCCTAGAAGATCAGCATCTTCTCCAGGGTGTCCTGTCTTCTCATTATGTGGCCAAAGTATTTCATTTTTGCCTTTAATACCATTCCCTCAAGTGAGCAGTCTGGCTTTATTTCCTGGAGCATGGACTGGTTTGATCTTCTTGCAGTCCAAGGCACTCTCAGAATTTTCCTCCAACACCACAGTTCCAAAGCATCTATCTTCCTTCTCTCAGCCTTCCTTATGGTCCAGCTCTCGCAGCCATATGTTACTACGGGGAACACCATTGCTTTAACTATGCGGACCTTTGTTGTCAGTGTATTTCTCTGCTCTTAACTATTTTATTGAGATTTGTCATTGCTCTTCTCCCAAGGATTAAGCGTCTTCTGATTTCCTGACTGCAGTCAGCATCTGCAGTAATCTTCGCACCTAGGAATACAAAGTCTTTCACTGCTTCTACATTTTCTCCCTCTATTTGCCAGTTATCAATCAAGCTGGTTGCCATAATCTTGGTTTTTTTGAGGTTTAGCTGCAAGCCAGCTTTTGCACTTTCTTCTTTCACCTTCATCATAAGGCTCCTCAATTCCTCTTCGCTTTCAGCCATCAAAGTGGTATCATCTGCATATCTGAGATTGTTAATGTTTCTTCCAGCGATTTTAACTCCAGCCTTGGATTCCTCAAGCCCAGCATGTCACATGATGTGTTCTGTGTACAAGTTGAATAGGTAGGGTCAGAGTATACAGCCCTGCCGTACTCCTTTCCCAATCTTAAACCAGTCCGTTGTTCCGTGGTCTGTTCTTACTGTTGCTACTTGGTCGTTATACAGATTCTTCAGGAGGCAGACAAGATGACTTGGTATCCCCATACCACTAAGAACTTGCCACAATTTGTTATGGTCCACACAGTCAAAGGCTTTAGAATAGTCAATAAAACAGAAATAGATGTTTTTCTGAAACTCCCTGGCTTTTTCCATTATCCATCGGATATTGGCAATTTGGTCCCTAGTTCCTCTGCCTTTTCTAAACCCAGCTTGTACATCTGGCAATTCTCGCTCCATGAATTGCTGAAGTCTACCTTGCAGGATCTTGAGCATTACATTACTGGCATGTGAAATGAGTGCCACTGTTCGATAGTTTGAACATTCTTTAGTGTTTCCCTTTTTTGGTATTGGGATATAAGTTGATTTTTTCCAATCTGATGGCCATTCTTGTGTTTTCCAAATTTGCTGGCATATAGCCTGCATTACCTTGACAGCATCATCTTGCAAGATTTTGAACAGTTCAGCTGGGATGCCGTCGTCTCCTGCTGCCTTGTTATTAGCAATGCTTCTTAAGGCCCATTCAACCTCACTCTTCAGGATGTCTGGCTCTAGCTCACTGACCACACCGTCAAAGCTATCCCCGATATTGTTGTCCTTCCTATACAGGTCTTCCGTATATTCTTGCCACCTTTTCTTGATCTCTCCTTCTTCTGTTAGGTCCTTGCCATCTTTGTTTTTGATCATACCCATTTTTGCCTGGAATTTACCTCCGATGTTTCTAATTGTCTGGAAGAGGTCTCTTGTCCTTCCTATTCTATTGTCTTCTTCCACTTCCATGCATTGCTTGTTGAAAAATAATTCCTTATCTCTTCTGGCTACCCTCTGGAATTCTGCATTTAATTGGGCATATCTCCCCCTATCACGGTTGCCTTTTGCTTTCCTTCTTTCTTGAGCTACTTCTAGTGTCTCAGCAGACAGCCATTTTGCCTTCTTGGTTTTCTCTTTCTTTGGGATGTATTTTGTTGCCGCTTCTTGAACAATGTTGCGAACTTCTGTCCAGAGTTCTTCTGGGACCCTATCTACTAAGTCCAGTCCCTTAAATCTATTCTTCACCTCCACTGCATATTCCTTAGGAATATTAGTGAGCTCATATCTAGCTGATCTGTGGGTCTTTCCCTAATCTCTTTAGTCTGATCCTAAATTGTGCAAGAAGAAGTTCGTGATCTGAACTACAGTCAGCTCCAGGCCTTGTTTTTACCGACTGTACAGATGTCCGCCACCTTTGGCTGCAAAGGATGTAGTCAATCTGGTTTCGGTGTTGTCCATCTGGGGAAGTCGATGTATAAAGCTGTCTCTTAGGTTGCTGGAAGAGAGTGTTTGTTATGCAGAGTGAATTGTCTTGGCAAAATTCTATCAGCCTATGTCCTGCTTCATTTTGTTCTCCCAGGCCATACTTACCTGTAATTCCAGGTGTCATTTGACTGCCCACCTTAGCATTCCAGTCTCCCGTGATGAAAATAACATCTCTTTTAGGCGTGTTGTCCAGTAGGTGCTGCAGATCCTCATAGAACTGCTCTACTTCAGCTTCTTCAGCATCTGTGGTTGGGGCATATATTTGGATCACTGTGATGTTAGATGGCTTGCCCTGAATTCGAATTGAGATCATTCTGTCGTTTTTTGGATTGTATCCGAGCACTGCTTTAGCCACTTTACTATTAATTATGAAGGCTACTCCATTTCTTCTGTGGTCCTCTTGTCCACAGTAGTAGATCTGGTGGTCATTTGATGTGAAGTGGCCCATTCCAGTCCATTTCAGTTCACTGACGCCCAGAATGTCTATCTTTAATCTTGACATCTCACCAATAACCACATCCAATTTGCCCTGGCTCATAGATCTTACATTCCAGGTTCCAATGGTGTGTTGATCCTTCCAACATCGGATTCGCCGTTCACCACCAGCACCGTTGGCCGCTAGCCGTCCTTTCGGCTTTGAGCTAGCTGCGTCATCACGTCTGGGGCTAGTTGAACTCATCCTCTGTTCCTCCCCAGTAGCATTTTGACCATCTTCCGACCTGGGAGTCTCATCTTCCGATGGTATACCGACATATCTCCGGTTGTGCTGATCCATTTAGTTTTCACGGCAAGAATACTGGGGTGGGTTGCCATTACCTTCCCCAGGGATCGCATTTAGTCTGACCTCTCTGTCATGACCTTCCCGTCTTGGGTGGCCCTTCACAGTTTAGCTCATGGCATCATTGAGGTGCTCAAGCTCCAGCACCACGACAAGGTAACGATCCTTTGCTGAAGCAAAATAGTTTACCTGAAGATTTTTTTTTAAAGCTTATTCAAGGTATATGTTTAAGGATGCATTGTTATCTGCATCCCGTCTGACTGATGGAAGGTTTCAGGAGTGCTGGAGTTTACTAAACATTTAATTTACTTGAAGGGAGATCACTGGAGACTGATGGTGTTTCTTAAATATAAGGCTTATTGGTATATATGCACAGGCCCGCTATTCAGTTCCATGTTCTACACATACTCTAAGTAGTCAGCTTGGTTAGCCCCTGCCCCTTAGGAGTTTGGGAAAAAAGGCACATCTTCTCTGATCTTCACAGCTTACCCTACCCTCCTAACTTTTGAAAACCTATTAACAGAGCCTTTTAATTCTTCTGTGCCCATGTTTTTAATTCTTCTTTGTCAGGCATGATCTCAGGGTATACAAGGTAATGTCCTACTCCTAGAAATCTGATTCAAGAATGACCAAATTGTAGAGTCCTCTGCTATTATTTACCAACCTTCCAACAATCTTTAAGTCTGCAGTGCTGATCAGGGTTACGGAGAAATAAGCCCCACTGCAATCAATTTAACTTATCAATTTAACATATGAATAAACAAGGCAGAATCAATGAGATTTAAAAATGTTTCCCATATGGCATTAAATCATTCCCAGGGTATATACTGCAGGATCAGAAAGAGATGCAAGAGTTATGTGGAGTATCTACTATCACCTAATAAAGGTATGTCAAAAATTCAAACCAATTGATGGGATTGATTGGTTTGATTAATAGATGATGGTAATTCTCAGAAGCCATCCCCTCAGACAAGCAAAAGTACCATTTTTTTAGGGGCCAGGGTCTGAATCTTAACAGGTCAACCACTGGACATGTGCAATTATATTTTATTTTCCTCTGCACAAACAATTAATTAAAAAGGATCTAGAATGCAGTATTCTCAAAAGTAAAGCCAATCAGATTAGGACTTTGTTTCTAGTATATGTGCATGAAATTGCCGCCTGAATGCCAATCCACGTTTAGTGGTAACAGATGAATTGCTCATTTTTAGTGGGTATCAGATGGCATAATCTTATGTAACATTCCTTTTCTCACTACATTATTCCATATTTCAATGTACAGCTGGTGACCTGTGCTAAACAAATGTTTAGGTTGATGCAGTAGTTTCCCAAAGTGTGCTGAGTGCAGTTAAGCTGCAGAGCTCTTCTGCTGTAATAAAAAATGCCCACCCACTCTGTTGCTTGTACAGAGGAAAATAAAATATAATTGCACATGATTGGCTTTTGAAGTATGCAAGATCTGGTTTAGAATAGCTCTCTTCACTTCTCCTGGCAACTTGTGCATTTGTATGGCAAAGTGGGATCTCCTACTACTTCGCTGCACTATCCTGCCACCTGTTTTTGCAGATGGCAGGAGAATAGAGACCACTGTATTTAAGTATAGATCTTCCACAAGAATGCTAAACCCATGCTTACAAATAGCTTGAAAAAGAGATTGACAGACATATGGTGGACCATGTGATGAAACAGGGGCTCTTCCCACCCACAGTGCCTGTCAGCTCTTTTCCTGGCTGTGGCAAGGTGTCAACTTTTTCTCCATTGGCTGTCCAATCACATGGGTTAGCTCCATGTCATTGAGACCTGGGGGGAAAACAGCCCTCTCTCTCCATTTCTCCTGTTAAAAGAAATCCAATCTCATGGATCAGCTAGCAGTTGGAGTATTGGTGAGGAAGTCTGCTTCTACACCACTTCTCTTGCTCCTCTTCTGAGCCCTTGCAGAGAGGTGGGAGCAGTTCTTTCATTACCCAGTTCTGATCCCATGTATCATGGGTTTGGAAACCCAGCAGGTCCAGGGGAAGAGCCAAGCTGTAAAAAATTGGACTCCATTGCTGCCAAAAGCAGAACGGCCTTGGAAAACAGTGCCCACTGCACCAGCCCAAGTGGCCAATAGAAGCTGGGCAGGTTCTGGTTCCCAATGTGTCATATTCAGCTTCATGTTAAGCAGGCATCATAAATCATTTGTAATGCAAGATTTGCATCAGATGAAGGAAGCAAACACTACTCCTAAACTGGAACTAAAGATGAATGTAGGCTGTTCTCACAATAGGATGGGGATGAGACAAAGATGATATCATGAAAACCATTAATGAGACATCTTCATGCCACAGACACTGGGCCGTGAGGATGAGACCACTGTCTCACTTTCCAAGTAATTTTTAAAGTGTAAAATGTAGTTTGGGATTTTTTGTTGATTTTACTGTTAGTAAACAGGGAGGAGGAGGAGGGGGAGGAATGAAATAGACTACATGTAATCACTCAGCTAGGAAAAGGGCATCATTTGTGTGGGGATCTATTCAGTTGGAAAACAAGAGAAGTCACATGTCTGTAGCGGTCTTAAACTCCTGACAGCTGCAAAAAACATTACAGTTCCTGTAAAGTACATTTCCAGGGAAGACTTTAACAATCTTCTACCCTACTTTTAACCAACAAACAATTAGTTTTAGCAAATGGTCTAGGCAATTGCTGGAATCCCATATGATTTCTATTCAAGAAAGACAAAAATCTTATTCAAACCAGATCTGTAAGCTCGACACAAGACTTAAAAGGATGACTCTGAAGTAGTCTCTATCCTTCATTTTCTAAAAATGAAACAAACATGGTCATATTTATTTGAAAAAAAGTTCCCCTTCTTTTTTGTCTGTCATCTGGAAATGAAAAGTTGAGCCTGGACATGCCCTTCATTCTAAAAATCATAATTCATTTTGTCTTTATGAATCTACTGTCTCTCCACTGGTAATCCACTGATTATCTTATACCATGTTGTAGCTCTACTTTAATACTAGCTGATTTTTATTGTAACTTATTAACAAAACTATGTACCCAGGGATGGAAGAGCATGCTAAAATGCAAGATACACTGATTTTAGGTACGCATTTTCATTCTTCAAAATCAATACAGGAACAAAGATTATTATTTAAAAAATACACAGGCTGTTTTTATAGAGTATCAAAGATCTGTTTTGATTTCTTTTGCACAGCAAGCTTAAAAACATAGTTCCTTCCTTTGCTACATATTTTACAATCTAAGGAAGGGGAAAATACATAGTGCTTAGGTCTGAGAAAAAAATGACACTTGACTTTTCTATTCTCATATGAAAGGGACCTGTGAATCTATTATTTGGCTGGCTGTAGCATTTAAAGTGTTTGTTTTTAAGACTGCAGTTATAGGGCTACTGTATCCAGGCTACAGATCTCCAGGCTGGCAGTAGATGGCAGCAAAGGGTTTTTTCAGCATCTGTTTTATGCCATGTACTGGTTGTCCAGTTTCACAGCCCACATATTAAAGCCCTGCAGATCAGAATGCACAAGTACTTTAGGCAACCTATTATAGCAAACTTCCTAAACTTCTTTTCAAAACCTGGCAAGATTTGGACAAGGAGTAAACTAGAGTAGCCATAAAACAGTCAGTTACAGCTGAACAAAGTCTTAATGCCATGAATCAGACCATAGCATTTCATCAGTGTTGGAAGGGCTAGGCAGAAGCAGCAACCAGGATTCCAATCAGCAGTCTGACATCAGAGTTTCAAGAGGAGGTACAAGTCTAGAAGTTAAGGAATCAGTGAAACATACACAAGATGTTCTTGATACCAAAGAAAGACAAATCCTTCAGAGCAACCTTATTTTATTTGTTTATTTATTTACATTAGATTTATATGGCCGTCCATCTTGTTGTAGTGACTCTGGGCATCTAACAACCGATAAAGATACCATACAAATAATAAAAAACAACCAATATATAAAACCTTTCATGCTCCCCAAGGTAAAAACAAATTGGCAATGCCCCAAGCACCAGTCTCCTAAGCCTCACCCAGGTATACCTGAAGCTGTTACAAAGCAGAGGAAGGATCTTTCTCTCTCTCCCTCTCTCCCTCCATCCATTCATTTCCAGCTAGCAATTTCAACTGTGAAAAAAAAATGGTTAAGAAATGGATGTTACATGGAACTGTTGATGAAGAAGCAAGTTTTGGAAGACCAAGAAAAGTCTTTGCTGGAACCCACAAATCATTGCAAATGACCTGCTGAAAAGTGTAGCTGACACTAGAATGTTTGTGCACAAATCCACAGTACTGCATTACTTATTCAACAATGATCTGCAGAGTTGTATTCCAAACTTAGGACAAAAGTCATTGTTTAAAGTATGCAAACAAAAACCTCGATAAGCTTGAAATGTTTGGAACAAAGTAGTTTGGAGTGAGGAATCAAAAACTGAACTGTTTGGCCACAACCTCACAAGATACATCTGGAGAAAAAAAAGTGTGAAGCATTTGAAGAAAATAATACCTTACCAACTGTTAAGCATAGGGCTGGATCTATTATATTTTGTGGCTGTGGTGCAGGAAATATCATGTTTGTAGAATGAATGGTAGACTCAACTGAATATCAACATATCCAAAAAGCTAATCTCCCTCAGTCAGTGAAGACATTGAAGCTGAAAATAGACTGAATACTTTAGCAACACAATTATCTGAAAGGTACCTCCAAATCATCTATGAAGTACTTACTGGAAAGAAAAATAAAGCTTTGGAATTGCGTTCATATTCTCCAGACTTGAATATTACTGAAATTCTGTGGGAGATCTCAAACATATGACGTATGCAATGTTACCTAAGAACATTTCTGATCTAGAAAAGTTTTGCAAGTAAGAGTGGGAAAAAAATCCACAAGCTGTAATAGACTCTGAGCTGGCTGTAGGGCTGGTTTATTTTAGTGGGGATTGAATCATGACTTGGGAGGCCAAGAAAAATTTAATGGAGTTACTATATGTACATGGTTTCATAGCAATTACTTTTTGTTTCTGATTCTGATATGCTTGCACTGTTACTGCAGATATGACCTTCAAGATATAAATTGCCATTGTGTCTTTGGTTTGGAACAACAGTGATCTTTAGGGGATTAATTGAAGCATTGACCAGAGAAACATTTGAACTATCTATACTTGTTCTTAGGTAATAGGCCGAGAAGTCTGACTATCTGATCTAAAATTAATACTTAACTTTAACTTTTAATTTAACTTTAAGTCTTGAGTGGAGGTCATGATGGGCAGTAGAGGTCAATTATCTATTGACCATTTTGGAAAACTGCAACTTGGAAAGACTGGAAACCTTATATGGACTTTCTGCTGAAAGGAGAAAGAAATGAAATGATGATTTATGGATTTGAAGATTACATGGACTAAATGATGGACTGAAGGGACTTGTATAACATCTAAGAGGGAAGAGGGATAATAAGATTGTAATTATCTATTGAAAAGAAGGTTGGAAGTCATTCATATATTCCTTAGCTTTAGTTTTTTCTCTCTCTTTTACTTCTTGCACTTTTTTATTTCTTTATTTCTCTCTTTCTTTCATTTTTTCTTTTGATTTTTTCTTTTATTCTACCAAAAAAGTCTTAATAAATATAAATTAAAAAAAAAGAAAATTGCAACTTGGAGTGGCAAAAAAGGTGAAGATGTAAATTAACAAATGAAATGACATGAAATACAAATAGATATATTGGGTGTCTTTGAAACTAACAGAAAAGGGAAGGTTGTGAGAGATCCAAATAAAGGTGGTCTGATTGTGGAGTGGAATTGATAAATACATGCAGGAAAGTGATGGTGTAGGTCTAATTATGAACAAAAGGGCTAAAGTGTGTGTCAGAAATATGAATTTGTATCATTTAGGTTGTTATGGACATATATTCAAGTAGAAATCCATCAACTGGCTGCATGTTAAGCTTCAGTGAAAGGTGATATTGGAAGAGTCAGGAATGAGTTTGGGGAATAATTATACAACATTCTGAGCTATGCAGTCCAGGAGAAAACATATTTAATTCAGTGACATCAGTTGTTGGGAAACAACAGAACAAGACTACAGAAAAAGTGATCCAGCTATTTGGGGACCCCAGAATAAGTAATAATGGTGACTGGTCAGTATCAGCTTAGAAATTTATGGTTCAAGCAAAATGCATTCATTTATACACCAGGAAAAGGAATGAATAAAAAAGCATGAACTTGCTGATTAAAAATTGAACTGATGAATGATGCAAGGGTGACCCAAGGTACTGAAAGCCTACAGACATTTTTTCATAGGCTCAAGAGCAGAGAAAAGAAAGGAAATAAAAGAGAGTGAAACTGAACAAACTGCAGGAAGAGAAAGTATGGGTTCTGTAAGAAAAAAAAGATTGGGGAATAGATTAATCCTCCAACCAAATGAAGGGAAAGTAGACCTAAGGGAAGAATAGGTCAAAGCTTTTTGGAACAGAGTAAAAAGAATTGTTCTGCAGACGGCCACAGAAATGTGTGCATTTACGGTAAGAAGAAGAATGAGAAAGGATGCTTGGTGGAATCATGAAGTAAAGGGACTGCAGATGAGAATAAAGATACACTGTATGAATGAGAATGATTGCTGAAAAAAAAGGTGCTGTATAATATGCACAGAGAGGACAAGACAAATACTTCCAAGGAATGTAATCAAAGGATTAAGATTAAACAAGGCAGAGAAAATGCAGAGTGATTTTGATGGAAACAAAAAATTGTTTGGGAAGTAGATGGAGTGAATTCATTCCAAGTGCATAGAATTAAAAATAGAAATGATGAAATGATTTGGATTGAAACTGAAGTGAGAAAATGCTAGAAAGTATATTTTAAAGATTTGAACGGGAATGATAGTGATATGTCGTAGAGTGGAATTGAAATGGATACAACAAAGATTAGTGTGCAAGGAAAAAATGATGAAAAAGAAGACTTAAATGTGAGAATGTCAAAAAGTGCTAAGGCGACTGGAATAGATGGTGTAACTGAATAAATGTTAAAATATGGGTGTGGTTTGCCTATAGAGTGGATGTGCACCTTAATTAATATGCGCTGAAGGCTGTATCCATGCCTGATGTGTGGAAAAATGCTGTCACTGTTCTCCAATGTCAAGCAAAGGTAGCAAAAGTGAAGGCAAAAGCTACAGGGGGATTTGTTTTTAAAGCGTGCCTTGGAAGGGGTTTGGCAGAATCCTGATCCTGCATAGATCTTATGTCAAATAGATTAATTTGTAATAAATTGCTGTAGAATTTTGGTTCAGCCAGACATTTTATTCCATTTCAATTTTTGTTTTATGCAAATCAGGCCCTATTAGACTCACACATGTTGCTTATGTCTTCTCTGATATAATTATCTTGGAGAAAATTTAAACCTTATAGCAGTAGAGGCAATTTTATGGGCAACATCAGTTCTGTAGTGTTCCTAGTACATATACCATACCATTTATGTATTTTAAATATCCAATGTGAACACTGGTATCAGCAAACACACTAGGTCTGTCAGGTTTCTTGCCGATGCTTCCTTTCATGCTGGCTTTTTCATTACCTTGGACAGTTATCTGCATGTGGAAAATTGGATGTATTAATTCTTGAAATATTCCAAATAGGCTCCACACTAGTAGTCCCATGTATTTTAATGTGACAAGCATTCCATTTTGTTGGGAATGCATACCATTCAGCAAGAGACATCTGAGATTTAAATGGAGGAGTAGCCATTTAAAATATTCCTTAAAATCAGGAAATGATACATCCAGGAAGTACTCATTCTATCCATCCCACATCATGGAAAACAATGCTTTGATAAAATTGTCTTCCATTTCATTAAAATAGTTTGATTCCCCTAGCTTTTGATCTACAGGAAATAATGTTTGGACAGGTGCTTATGTTGCAGCCTTTCTTCTCAGCTGCGGCATCCCACAAGAGTGCCATTTTGCACCATCTATATAATTTTCAAGAGATATATTTTTAAAATGTCCTCATCTCAAGAGGATAGGGACCAAGTTGAGCTACTAATTTTCACCCCTGATCATCTGCAAGGGATCCCAGCAGCCACCATGTTATTAACATTGGTTTTCTGAACAATCAGCAGGGGGTGCTCCTGCAGCAAGATTGCCTGCCTTGCTCCAACACTCGCCCATGATCACCTCAAGGCATGAAAGAGGCCGGAAGTACTGGCTTATAAAATATTAACTACAGTGCTCCGACAGGCAAGCAGGCTTACATCTGTGGATACTTTAGGTGTAAGACAAGTAATGGGAGAAGGTGAGACCTTCAAAGCGTCTTGTAACTCAAGTAGGCCTGTATTACAGAATCACAGAAGGCAGCAAGGGATTACGATAAGCTGTGTTTGGGCTATAAGACTGAGTCTCTGTTCTTGTGGGTCTTGTTTGGTGGTGCCAGGAAAGCCTTTGGTGAACATTCCTTTTTCAGGTCTAAGTACGCAACAGAACTCTGCTGGGAATTCTCCCACTTTCTCTGCTGTGGGAGGGGAAAGCTGAGCCAGTGAATTATACTCTGGCTTTCTCAAGCTACACGCATCATAGAGACAGATGTACAAAAGGGTGCATAACCAGGTGATTTTCAGGGATAGAATGGTCTGGAGAAATATAGCGGATTAAACTAGATTTAGTTATATTTCCTTTTCCTTTCTCTTACTTCCTGCCTTTAATTTCTTTGGCTTCCTAGTTCATACTCCTTTTCTGTGCTTTGTAGAATGCTTCTTACCCTGAAAGGGAATAGTATGATGGGTATGTACAGTAGGTATGTTTGAGTATTTATATATATAAAACTCAAGAGTGAAACACAACTAAGCTATGAAAATACACGGAGATGTGTTTGCTGGGCTCCTATATCCTTCATGGCTGTCTTGGAGCATTTGCATGTGAGGAACGTTCTACACATGATATGCTTCATATAAAAGATGTTCATGATGACAAATATACTCATTAGGAAATGATGGCTGTTGCTTCTCATGCTTTTAGAACTGCATTGTTGAGGGAAGAAAGTTACAGTTCCTTATTCAGGTCTGATGTTAGGTTAACTGACATATTTGCCAAACTTCTTTGAGGTTGTGAGGATTTTCACTACCATTCGTGAACACTAACAGCGTTCTGGATGTCAATGCAAAATAGTTGCTGTGGCACCTCAGTAGCATTCAAGGGAAGGTAATAAGCAAGGAACATACAAAGCAGAGCTGAAAACTGAACTCCAAAGCATAAAACGGCTCCTCTAAATCCACAGAGTTCTGGCAAAATTTCCAATTCACAGAGAAAATGGAAATACAGTAAACATTTTAAAAATCATAGAAGGCAAACTTTTTCTCTCCCTTTCTCTGTTGATCTACACAAATCCATCTCTTTATCAGATCACATGCTCTCCATGACAACTAACTCACAGACTGAAATATGTTTCCCCTCTAAGTCTTTCCCCACCTGCATCAAACCTGAAATGAATGTGCCACAGTTATCACTTTTATCTGCCGAGTTCCTGTGATGTTGCCTTCTTCTCATCCCCAGCCCAGCTCAAGAGAGCCTCAAGTTGTCCTTAGCTGTCCTGGTGCTCAGCTAGTTTCTTTCCCCCTTAAGCAGATAACAAGTCATGGCAGTTTCACTGTGGGTCCACTGTGACATGTCTCTATGATCATTTTGGTGGTGGCATTCTCAGCTGGCCCATCAAGAGATTGATCCCTTGGTACCTTTTGGTTACTTTAGGCCAGCCTTTCTCAACCTTTTGACCCTGGAGGAACCCTTGAAATGTTTTTCAGGCTTTGGGAAACCCCTGCACTTTCAGGCTCAAATATAGGGCAGAAGTTACAAAATTATTATATTCATTTCATGGGTAGGCCTGTATATACACATTAACGGTGTTCTTAAAGTGTTATCATAAAGGAATAGGTATGACCCATTAATTAAACATTAATTTGAGAAGCAGGTCACAGGGCCATCATTCTTTTTTTATTGAAGTTTTATTAGTTTTTTCAAAGTATAATTAAAATACATACTATAGAATATAGAACAGATAGAATACAAAACTAAAAAGAAACAAGAAAAACTAAAACAGTGCAGAAATATATAGAAAAACATAAAAGATGAGTGACTACCAACCTTCTTCAACACAGATATAAAAGCATGTTAAAAGAAGTTAATCTCTTACTATTAATTAAACATTTAGTAACATTATTTCTCTAAAATCAAACCATTTAATCATCAAAACCCAAAATGAGAACTTCATTGTTTTCAGATACAAGTAAATAGTTCAAAAGCAGTTTCCAAGTAGAAACAAATCCAGTCACAATATTTTCTTTTATCAATGCTGTCAATTTAGTCATTTGTGCCAATTCAGTTAGTTTAACCATCCATTCTTCCCCTGTGGGAATTTGTGTATCCTTCCATCTTTGAGCATATAAAAGTCTTGCTGCTGTTATCATACGTAAGAACAGAGTCCCATGCTGCTTCTCAAACTGTTGGTCCATCAGACCCAAGAGAAACAGTTCTGGTTTCATTTGTATATCCACTTTGAGAATCTTTTGAATAATAATGCATGTTTGATTCTAGAATTTCTTAGGTTTTCCACAAGACCACCATAAATGATAGAAAGTTCCTTCACCCTGTAAACATTTCCAACAAACATTTGATACCCCACTGTACATTTTTGACAACTTAATAGGTGTTAAATACAAGTGCTACATCATTTTATAAAAATTCTCATTCTTGTGCAGTAGGCACCATGGCCACAATAATCTAGTTAGCATCCAATTGACAACTGCTGGAAAACATTCTCCCTGTATGCAGATGTGTGCACAAAAACTTCTGTTCACAATTCCTCCCTCTAATCCCTCCCTTTAATCATACATCTGTAACTTGAGATAACATGACATGGATCCAATAATGAAAAGTGATACCATCATAAATTGGTTCTTCCCTAAACCACCGTGAAACTCCATAATCTGGTTTATGCGGTTGGTTGGGTTTTGGCCTAGCATAATGAAGAAGCTCATCCTGAATAAGAAACATTAGGTGACAATCTGGCTCACTCTCTGGAAGTTGTGAGCCTGCAGAACTCTTATGTATTCTCTGGTAAATAAATATAAAGTGTTGGTAGCAAGAAACATTTCTTAGAAGAAGGATTTTAAAAAAAACTTCTCTTCTGCAGAAAGCCATAAAGCTTGCAGAACACTTACAATGCCACACACGGACACACACATTCTCAGAATGCTCTGGGATACCAAAACAAAAAACAAAAAACAAAAACCTTGTTTTCTTGGTTGGTCTTTCAGTAAAAGATGCTTCTTATGTGGCTCAAGTTACTTCTTTTAGTAAAACTCAACAGTCAAATTAGTTTGATTCTGCAGCTTCAAGACATCTTTTAATAATTCAACTAACTGATTTATTAGGTTCTAGGATATTTGAGGTTGGATTGAACAGGAAATACTCTACAAAAATATATCAACATACCCATAGATCTTTTGTGTAATGGGAAACTTGATTTTGATTAGGATTAAGATACAAATGTAGACCTTGGGTGTCATTTTTCTTTTTTCTCTTATCAGTTGCTCTATAATTTCCTTCATGAATTATTTCATATGCCTCTGCCCAGCGCTGTAACAGAGTTGTACTGTATTTCCATTAAAACTTAGGCACATGTAAATAAACAGATAATTCCAATAAATACATAAATAAAAGCAAATGCAGAACCTCTTCTCTTTGCATCAGTGAAATCATATCCATGTTTATTCTTTCTATCAAGGAGCACACCTATTAATTCAAGCTCTCTGCTTCTAGTGTGGTACTTGAAACATTTGGAAAAAGTGCTTTGCAGCTGTAATCATACATATATATACAACAGTGGAAAGATCCGCATATACCTACAGCGGAAGAATGGATTACTAAATTAATGGGTTTGGCCCAAATGGCGAAGCTAACAGCTTTCATAAGAGAGAATACTTTTCTCCGGATTCATCGCTACTTGGCAACCACTTTTAGACTACTTGCATGTGATGGAAAAAAATGAAGCTTTAATTGTGGGTTTTAGTGACTAAATGGTTTGCTTCGAAAGAAACAATATTAAT
Source organism: Candoia aspera (assembly GCF_035149785.1). NCBI lineage: Eukaryota > Metazoa > Chordata > Lepidosauria > Squamata > Candoiidae > Candoia > Candoia aspera. The sequence goes on along the minus strand of NC_086153.1, from coordinate 117,444,368 downwards.
ATGGTTTAATTACAGGTAGGAGATTATATCTCAAATTGTACTTATATCTATTGGAGAAATCGGAAACCATCTTTCGTTTCCTCACTTTTATAGTTTCTTCTTTGTTCTTTAGCTCTCTTTTCTTGCTTTCCTATATTTTTATATTGTATTTTAACTATATATGTTGAAATTGAATAAAGTGCTTATTAAAAAATTTTTTAAAAAAGGAAAAAGTGCTTTGCGACATGAGTGTGCGTGAACAAACCCCCTCTTTTTGAATTGCTAAGGCAGCCATGTCTTTTTCTAGCCTTGCTCCACGAAGTGAAGAGGCTATGCCTACTGTATATACTCATGCAGAGACAGCCAGAAGCAGCTTCTGAGGCAGCTGTCTCAGCCTTGCAAAATATGCAGCTGATTTAACAATGCACAAGGATTCAAAGCTTTGTTCAAGCTCTCGTGCATTGCAGAGCACCTCTTTTGAGGGCCTTTACACATAAACTCCCTTTAAGGAATATGCAACCTATTTTCTCCAGCACCAGGGTTCAGTTTCTGTTGATCTTTCACTTTCACTTTCTCTTCACAAAACTGATGCTATGTGAATATGAGGATACTGATGCTTTCTAATTATTCTTCTGGTAGCTTTCCTGGATCCATCTCAAATCCCTCCTTCAAATCTCCTGTGGGCATCTTTCCATAGAAAGGAGGCCAGAAAGGAGTGGGTTCTAGCTTTCTTGCAGAAGAGCAGAGTGTTGACACTTACTATGCTCCATATTAGGGTTCTGTTCCATGTTGTCAATTCCGTAGCTAAAGAAATAGGCACTGTACACAGAATCCACTAAATTCTCTTTTTGCAAAGAATCCCTTCCAAACAGGAGCCTTCTGGCTTCAGCATGAAGCTAAATATGCTATGCTTTCTGTGTAGGCTTCGATGGGGTGGCAAAATCTTAATAGTGTGCTACATCTGAACAATGTACATCAACTTTTGCCAAAATTTGACAGAAACATATAATATGCTTGTTCGCATAGTGGAGTCAATATATGATCTGCTTGTTCAAAAATTGTTGGGATCGATACCAGATCACCTTTGGGGGTTTGAGGCAGTACGACAGAGAGTTTTCCAGTTCACAGTTGCTTCTAAGTATGCATAGGACACATAGTGAGGCACAGTGTACCCTTTGTTTCAAAACATGAGCCCAAGGCATTCACCACCTAAGTGCAAAAGTGGAGGGCATTAGAAAGGTCATGTGCTTTTTCGTTCCCAATAGCATTGCAGATCACAGCTCTAGTGACTGTTCAGTTTGTTTGACTTTAGCCCAAGACTCTCTCTCTGAGTCTTAATTCTTCTTCTTATTTATTTCTTAAGTAATTGGATATGATGTCTTTTTTAAAAAAGAAGCAGCCATCTTGCTAATCTCAGAGGGGAAATAGAAATCTCAGGGGGGAAATAGAGATGAGGACACTCTAAGCCAGCATTTCTCAACCTCTGCAACTTTAAGATGGGTGGACTTAACAAATGCTGGCTGGGGAATTCTGGGAGTTGAAGTCCACCCATCTTAAAGTTGCAGAGGTTGAGAAACACTGCTCTAAGCTCATTGTCTCCTTAGTCCTTTGCACATCCTCTAATTAATTATACATTTCCAGATTCATCAAAACCCCCAATCTGGTCAATTTCATCATCCCATCATCATTTTTATAATGCCATTAAATCTTGCCAGTTTATTTTTCCCTAGTGGTATAAGCAGCATGCACCTTCCTCTAGCAGTATCCCACACCTGAAAATGATGGTCCCACTACTTTTATACATTATGTTCAGCAGCCCTTGGAAGTGACAATTGCTCTAAGTCACATCATAAAAAATTATTTTTTTTTAAAAAAGAAAGAAAATAGAATTAGGGAAATGGGTTGTAGAATGCACCACATGCTCCCTGAGTGAGGCAGCTGTCATGCTGGTAGGATGTGATACCTGCGTGGATCCACTTTGTGGATACCAAATGCATCTGTGGCATTTTGCATGAAATTGGTTTGAAATTTGTCACAGTTGCAGAGGACATCAAAAAGATCAAGGATGCCAAACTTCAAGCTTTCTTAAAATCTAGCATTTTACAATAAACAATAGAATGTTGTGTTTTGTGAAGATGCCTTTTCCCTTTAATTGCTCTTTTCTTTCATTGTGGAATTAACAGTGTTTAAAAGGGCTACTAAAGTGCCTTTTAGCCAGATATTTTAGCTAGATAGACCTGCTTCAGCAAACTTTCTGAAGCTTTGTCACTGCAAATAGAGCAGACAGCACTTTATCTGCTGTCTCTGGGAGATGGTGATGGTGGGAGATGGCTGGCTAATGCAAGACCCAGAATGGTGAGAGTGATTAAGGGGCTACTTTCCCCCTCATTACACAGTGATTAATCCAGTTCTGAAACTACAGTCAAATTAAGGAACTTCGCTATCATCTCCCCCCAGTATCACCATTTACCTTCTTATCCAATGGCATCCATGGAATATCTCTTCTGCATGGGTTCTTGGCCAGAAAACTGGACCACGTGGATTCTCCTGATCATATTGGTGGTGTCAGACTTCCGGCTATTGAATGCTGTAGAGTCTGCACTACGGTCTTCTTTACCCTACATATCACATTTACTTGGTCTAGAACTTAACACTTAACTGTGATATTCAGAACAGTTCCAGGACCTGCTTTTTAAGAAACATTTCTCTTTAGGGTATTTAGGAAATTACTCTTCTTTAGATTTCATAAGACCTGAGGGCATACATATGATTCAGTGAACTCTAACAGTTGGAGTTTAAATATGCTCTGGTGACAGCTGACTTTGTACAGTCAGAAAAAAAGAAAAGTGACCAAAAAAAAAAGACGTGTTACTAACAATTCAATCAGATGGACAGGAAAATGGCATTAGAACATGAGAAATGTGAAAGGTCAGGATGAACTAGCTCAGAGATCTCCTGTGGCTGCTTTGTAATATGTATTGTCATAGAGTATTTTTAATTAAGCAATGAGCATTTCTTCAATGGCAAAATTAAAATTTTAAATTTCAGGCTGTTTTGGATTTAGTTAACATGAAAGGTAGCATGATGGTACTGCTTAACATTCTTCTTTATTAATTGACTTTTACATTCATTTAGGGGGAAGTATTAGAAGGTGCGCTTTAAAAAGGTGCCTTGATTGCCTGCTTTAAATGGAAATGGTGTGGTTATCCATATGCTGGGTATAATGTTTGCAAAACAATACCACAATAGGTAGTTGAAACAAGAATATTGGTATCCAGCCAAGATGTACTGTTAAAAGATGCCCAAATTATAATCTTATGAATTAATGCAACAACAATAATGAATTTAAACTAGGATCAATATAATTTTCTTTTTTTCTTTTTTCAGTTGAGTGGGGTTTGCAAGTATGTTCTCCACACATATGTATACATGTATTTTAATAATCTGGGGCATTAAACTTACCTAGGTATTTAGCATATTCTGAAATATGCCCTAAATTTCCAGATTAAGGCAGAATTTCTCAGTAAAGGTCACTTATGAATGCTGAGGTCCTATCCTGTCCCCATTGCTTAGTTTTGTTTAGCATCGTATCTTCCAAGTGCTTTTTGTATTTAAGGAAAAAAGAATTTGGAGCAGGGCCTGGTCAAGACATTTTGTTGCTGAATAAAACAGCAAATGGTGGGCCAATACTGAGACCCTCTTCCAGAAGAGAAAGATGGGGATAATGAGGTGCACATGGAACATGGATGCAAGATGTCTGGATCCCACATGTACTCATCCTCATCCAGATGTTTTGACTTTATTGACAAAACAATTCAATAGAAACTACATGGTTTCTTAGAGACTGGAAGGATGATAGAGGAGCAACTTAGAAAATTAATACAAACAGGAAACCCACAATACCTTGGTGTGGAGTAGGGGAATGCATGCCCAAATTTAGGGGGGGAAAAGTGTGTGTAGGAAATTTATATTGAAGACATTGAGCTTTGCGAGGAGAGTTGAGCATTGTCTTCTTTTTATTTTTTAAAGCTGCACATAAATTTGCAGGCGTGTGTGTTCTTTTGTCTTCTGTCTATGAAATTACAACAGCAGTTAGCAAATTTTACAAAGATGCTCTAGGAATGTGAGAATGCATTGTATATACCGTATTTTCCAAGAGTGCTAGCAGTAACCCACTAAGTGCTCATAATGAAGGGTACACATTGTGCAGTCAGATTCTGTCTTTCAGAAGGATGTATCACATTTGCTCAGAGTACAGATAAAGCTGGCAGTCCAATGCAAATTTTCCATAGAAACAAGTGCATCGACCAGGGTTTCTCAACCAGGGTTCCGTGGAACCCAAGGGTTCTGCGAGAGGTCACTGGGGGTTCCCTGGGAGATCATGATTTATTTAAAAAATTATTTCAAATCTGGGCAACTTCACATTAAAGAGGTAAGATTCATTCTTTATTTTCAGTTTAAGAACACTGTTAGTGCATGTATACAGGCCTACCCATGAAATGAATACCATAATTTTGTATATTTGAGCCTGAATGTGCAAGAGTTTCCTGAGGCCTGAAATATATTTCAAAGGTTCCTCCAGGGTCAAAAGGTTGAGAAAGGCTGGCGTAGACCTTGGTGGGACTCATTACTGGGTAGATAGGTTTAGGATTGGATTGTAAAGCTTTCGGAACATTTGCAGATCTGCAGTAAGACATGAAAAACAATTACACTTGTATTTACATGGATGGATTGTGCCTTATATTGCTGCTTGCCCACCCACCCCCCATATACTTCTGTGCTGGACCTTCCTTGCCACATATTTTATCACCATTACAAGTAAACAATACATTCTTACTTTAGTTGTCATCATGATGTAGCCATGACTACATTCTGTGTGACCACACCTATAAGAACGTAACAATGCAATGAAGTCAGTTATTAATTAAGGAGAAAAAGAAGGGGTTCAGAAAACGGGAATGCCACAAGTATAAATTCTGGGAGTTGATGTCCACCTATCTTCAAGTTGCCAAGGTTGAGAAACATTGCCCTAACCTCATTAAAGTACATGCCAAGATTCCTAGTGATTCCTGTTTTCTAACATTGCTACCTTGAAGCACTGACAAACCGGAATAAGGCTGATGTGCAGTACATGAGTCCCCAAAAAGAAGATAATTAAAATCTTCATGATTAGAATTGCCTTCTTGAACACTTCCTAATCAAGGAACCATCAAAGAAGAAACCACACTCCCACCAAGACTGGCAGGGCAAACTACTGTACATTAAAAAGAAACAGCGAACCCCGCCCTCCCTTGCCCCGATGATGTTACTTAGCCTAGTAATGAAACATCCGCAAGAAAACAATAAAACTCAGAGACCACCAAGAACCCAATGATACATTGTTTGTATTATTTGTTGCTCATTTTATACTTCAGGGAGTGTGGGTTATAAAAAATATAGCAGATTCATAAGTAACATATGTAAAACATATATGCATAAACTCCAATTCAGATAAACAGAGGTTCTGCTCAAGTGGACAACCCTTTCCCCAATTTGTTTGTTGAATCAGAGGTCAAATTTTGCAATATGGTTGCCCTCTAAAAAGAGAAATGAATATCTGTGAACCTTTTCATGATCAAAATAGAATAAGGGATGGATAAATAACATTGCTGTGATTGGAACTTTGGCTTTGATAGATGACCAGAACCTTGGGCTTAGACATCTCTAAAAACTTGCTCCAGTCTGCTCTGCCTGAGCCAGTCTCCTGTGCCTAGGCCTGAAATTTTAAAACAATATTGCAACCCCACCCCACCTCCACCTCTAAATAGCTCATGACCATGCGTGGGATCACGATTCCATGGTTTACAACTTCTGTTGTGATCTAATATATGCAAAGCAAGTGCAGTTCCAGTGACTGACAGCAGAGGCACTAGGAACACTGAATTCAATTCCTGTATTATGACAGAACCCTTCTGTTCTTCCTTAGTGCTCAATTGGGTATAAGTCTCTCTCTCACACAACTGAAAACATTACAACTCCAGCCAGGATATTTTGTAGATTATTTTTGCCAGATGGTGGGGGAAGGGAGAAGAAGAAACCACAAGTCATACTTCCTGGAAAATCGCATTTCAATTTTAGAAGTATGTCTACTTCATCTTAAACGTGTGGGACTGACTTTAGTTATATTGTGGTGATGGAAAAAGTATTCTGCACATGCTTGAAGAGACTATAGTTTTATTATAATTATTACATATCAAGCAGAGCTGAGCCTAGGCTTTGAAAAGACTTTGGAACTGATCCTTGGGTGCTCAGCAACAAATGAAGTAACAGAGGCTGCACAGAAGTTTTCCATTCCAAATAGAAAACAAGCTGAAGGCATATGATGCATTTCAGCAGCAGAACAGAAAGCAATCAGGCTGTGAAAAATGCCTGGCGTGATCAGGGAAGCATATTTCAGCTTCTGTGCTCTGAAAGAAAAAAACGTTAATCTGCTTCTTAAAAAAACAGATACGCATATCTGCAGTTCTGTAGATAAATATATGGCAGAAAGACACAAGGAGGCAGAAAGACTTCAAAGTGTTGGCACCAGTTTTCTGAGAAAACTTTTCCAGGAAAGGTCATCACCACATAGTTGTGTATGCTTTATTGTGTTATGTGTTATGTGCTATGTTCATGTTTATTTTTTACAGAGGTGGGAATTTACAGTTAAAGGAGAACTATATATTCTACCCTGTGTTCTTTGGAGGAATGGTGTGATAAAATATAATGATTAAATATATATATATTTATCAGCACATTACATACTGCTGTGACTAACAAACTATTCCTCTGGATTCAGTAGTTAAGCAGCTTCGCTGATGGGGTGACCACGTACTTGGAATTATATTGCCAGATTGACAGTAGAGATGAAAAACAGAGGAAAAGTTTACCAACATTTTGCCCACATTTCTTCTTAGTAATGAATGTGACATCATTGGTGACAAACCTCATCTAGAAAATTCAAGCCCTAATTCTCTCCCCAGGACTGGATATACACCAATATTATGTGATATGGCATTAGCAAACAAATTCAAAAGAAAACACTTCTTTAAAAAAGCATGACCATATGACAATAATTCTGCATTAATTTGGGGACAAGGCCATACTGTATACACCTGTCTATATTTCTAACAACATTTTTCAGCAGTACTTCTATTGGCTTTGTTTCTTCAAATAACCTGATGTTTAGAACTGATATTAATTGGTCTGGAAGCCTTTATTGAGCCCTCAGTGGAAATTATGTGGATTTGTTAAATCAGTTTTTAGCACCTTATAAACCATCTAATCTTTCAATTATCATTTGTTAGTGATAATGTAAGAAAGAAATTAAGGGGATAGTTGAATTTGTATTTTAAAACAGGGTAGTTAGACACATTGTACAGTGCTGTAATTATATAATATGAAGTTAGAAATCAGTTCATTAATATGTACAGGTGCTCTTAGTTTAGCGACTGCCTTGTTTAGTGACCATTTACAGTTATGGTGATGAAAAGTAACTTTGACCAATCCTCGCATTTATGACCTTTGCAGGTTTGTAAAGCAAAGGAAAGCTGAAGTAAGGTCATAAACGCAGGTGTGGTTTCACTTAGTGACCGCTTCCTTAATGATCAAGCTGTCAGTCCCTAGTGTGGTCACTCAGCGAGGACTACCCATATCAGCTTAGCCTTCCCCAGCCTAGCGTTCACCAAATGTCTTGCAACTTCTCAAGTTTCTAGTCAGGAAGGCCAATGGCTTTGTTGAGTGGGAATTCTGAGACTTGCATCCCAGAAAAGAAATTCCAATCTCAGATTCTCATAGGAAGCATGTTCAGTTTGCATGGTATCCCAGTCAAAATAATAGCACTATGCATTATATTCCTCATAAACAATATGGCTACTAATAATTTTTTAAAAGTTGCAGCATAATTTTACAGATCTTTTGAAACTGAAGACAAAACTGGTTTAAGACATGCAAATCTGACCTTTTTTTTTATGGCCACTTCATTCTAAACTAATATATTTCTACTTATTGCAAATAGAGGTAAGATAATGAACTAATATTTTTTTAGGATTGTGTGTTACTCTCTTGGCATCTAAGAACAAATTATGATGGTGAGTATCAGTAGGACTGAAAGTTTTGAAAGAAAACTAAGAATTTGAGAGGACTGAATTACATTTCACCATAAAGATTGTTTGTCCAGCTATGCAGCAGCACTTGGCCAATTTTGGCTGTCTCAAAGTGAAACATGGTTGAACCTGGGTTAGTACAAGGATGGGAAACCACCATCAAAAACCAGGGCTGCAGAAAGACTGGAAGGTTAAAAAAATCATGGAAGAAGGCAATGACAAAGCCTTCTCTCCTATTGGCAAAAAATGTATATGAACACTAGGAATCCAAGCTTGTCTCAAAAAATGGTTTTATCTTTATAAAGATCGCTTAATGTCTTCTCAACTTCACATGTACAGTAATACATGGCATATATAAGGATCAGGCAACCCTTCTTGTTGCAAAGGGGTGTACTGTTTGTTTGTTTGTTTAATTTGGTCTCAGGTCTGCAGAAGGGAGTCTGCCAAAGATATGGTGGTGTCACTGAGTGGGCGGGGCTAAAAATTATCCCTGCCTTCTTGGGGTCGGGCCATCTAAACAATGAAATTAGATGGATTTTGTGCATGTACAGTAAGGCTTATGGGGTGTCCACGGGCTGTGGTAAAAAAATCAAGATGGCGGCCATGATGGTGCAATTACGCACCTGTAATGCATATAAAAAACAGGCAGGGCTTTTGCCACTGCTTTGACTGTTTTTACTTTACTCTGTTGACACCCCTTGTCATCATAATGCAATGCAAAGGTAGGCTTGTATTGAGTGACTAAGGCTGCTGGCTTTTGGCCAGAGAGAAAGGTGGTTGAATGAGAGAGAGATTGGTTTCAATGGCAGAGGCTTGGGATTTCACACAGAAGACACCAGCTTGTAAGTGGCAGAGACTTTGTTTTTTTAAATTTTATAAGCCCCCACCCCTGCCAATTGACCCCGCATGGCAAATTCACATAATGAAATAACAGTTTCCTGTGTTTTTGGAAAGCTTTAGAGGAATGAGAAGCTGAGAATGTAAGAGGTTAGGCTGGTATGTATGTATATCTCAGTGGACATTAACGATGCTCCTGATTTATAATCTCCTGTTGATTATGAAAGCAACAGGAACGCAATTAAAGAAGAGAACTCATCAGAAAACTGACACATTCTTTTCCCCACACAGCAAATCAAAGGATGCTATCGTCGCAGGAGAGGGTGCTTTTGTATTTCACATCATTAAGCACCATAGTTGGATCACATCAGTGGATTACCCGTCTCTCTTGTGGAAGAAACTTCTCTTATTCTAAAGCAGTCTGGAAATTTTAAAGGCTCTTGACAAGGACAAAAACAATGACCAATGCTGTATTTGCATTGCACTCAGCTGACTTCTACCATCAACACATTTGAAGAATTCCTGTGGCTGTGCTAGAAACGATCACAATCATGATTCAGTAAAACTGCATACAAGTATTTCCAGGAATCGTTCTGTACGGTGGCTTGACATCAGAATTAATCCAGGTTCAGAATGCACCTAATTAGAATGCCAATACAATTGCTGAATACTGAAAAAAAAAACTCTTGGGACAAAAAGAAGGTCTGTGCTGTATCATGCACAAGATCTGGAGGCTTTGTTAAAGTGTCAAAACATGTGTTGTGACATCATGACACAAGCTCCACTCCTTATGTAAGTGCATGTGATATTGCACTCCACATACAAAAGGAGCAGAGCTTGCACTGTGATGCTGTGACATGTTTTATCAGTTGTCCTCTCCCCCAGATGGCCAGGTTTTGAGAATTGTAAAGGCATTGAGAAATGAAATGGGCCTGTAAGATGCCAATTCCTGAGAATTTCCCCCCGATTTAAGGATCAAAATTATCTTAGACTGTTTCCAAGACCCTGGCAAGGGGTTCACTTGGTGCAAAGTACTGCATAAAAATAGAAATTCAGGTATTAATACTTCTTTACATTCTTTATAAAATTCCCCTGACAGTCCATCATAGCCAGGAGAGTTTCCATTTTGAATAGTGTTAAAGACTTTGGAGACTTCTGAAATGGGAAAAGGAGATCCCATAAATTGTATATTCTCTGGAGCTAATTCTGGGAATGTTAATCTATTAAAATATTGATTAATTTTGATGGGATGGAATATTTGAGGAATATAACGTGGCATTGCAACTCCAGAGGATTGTGGATGAAACGGATTATCTGGACCCCTTTCAGTCAGGTTTCAGGCCAGGATATGGGACAGAAACTACATTGGTTGCACTTATGGATGATCTCTGGTGGGAGCGGGATGGAGCCAGTGCTTCCATTCTTGCTCTTCTTGACCTCTCAGCAGCTTTCGATACCATCGACCATGGTATCCTTTTGGGGAGGCTCAGGGAGTTGGGGGTGGGCGGTGTGGTTCTGTGCTGATTCACCTCCTTCCTCCAGGGCCGATACCAATCGCTGGTGATAGGGAGCGAGAGATCCGACCCTTGATCCCTCTATTGTGGGGTGCTGCAGGGTTCGGTTCTCTCCCCTCTCCTATTTAACATCTACATGAAATCGCTGGATGAGATCATCTGTCACCATGGGATGAGGTATCATCAGTATGCTGATGATACCCAATTATACATCTCCATCCCAGGTGGGGTAGGTGATGCAGTGACTGCCCTTTCTTGGTGCCTGGGGGCTGTGGGAGTCTGGATGGGGAACAACAGGCTTCAGCTGAACCCTGGTGAGACAGAGTGGTGTGGATTGACAGCTCCTTGGCTTCCAGGAAATTGTCATCTTTAGTTCTGGATGGGGTTGCACTGCCTCAGTAGACTTGGTGCGTAATCTGGGGGTTCTTCTGGACTCTCGACTTCTGCTCAAAGAGCAGGTGGCAGTTGTGGCCAGGAGGGCCTTTGCGCAACTTCGGGTTGTGCACCAGTTATGCCTGTTCCTGGAATGAGAAGCCCTCCGAACAGTCACTCATGCCCTGGTCATCTCCCATATAGACTACTGCAATGCGCTCTACATGGGGCCACCCTTGAAGAGTATCCAGAAGCTTCAGCTGGTCCAGAATGCAGCCACGCGGGCCATTTTTGGTGCCCCTGGGTCGGCACATGTAACACCTCTGCTGCATGAGCTGCACTGTTTGCCAGTTTGTTTCCAGGTGCAATTTAAGGTGCTGGTTATCACCTTTAAAGCCCTACATGGCATGGGGCCAGGTTACCTGAGGGACTGTCTCATCCCCATCACATCAACCTGCCCCACCTGATCATCCAGAGAAGGCATGTTACGGACTCCGTCTATAAGAGAACTTCTTCTGGTGGGCTCCAGGAAACGGACCTTTTTTGCAGTGGCCCCCGCCCTTTGGAACATCTTGCCCCTGGAGATGAGGCAAGCCCCTTCACTCCTGACCTTCCGGAAGGCCCTGAAGACCTGGTTCTGCTGTCTCACTTGGGGTGGGAAAGTGGGTAATCATTCTTGGGGGTTGCTCGCACGCTAGAGCCCCTCCCACCAGCTTGGAATTTTATAGCCTATTGGATTTTATATTTATTTATTGCATTTTATATTTGTAATGTGCTTGATTTTTATGGGATTTTAACATTTATTGTTGTAGCTTGATTTTATTGTAAGCCGCCCAGAGTCCCTCTTTTGGAGGAGATGGCCGGTAATAAAATTTGAAAAATAAATAAATAAATGTTGGGAAAAAAGTTTGAATTCTTTACTTATATCTTTAGTTTTAGTCACTATTTGGCCACTCACTAATACATTTTCACATATTGATTTGGCCAAAATAGGAATTGTTAGTTGTAGTTTATCTAAATACATTTTCTATACAAATTTTACCTAAATGAGAACCTCTCAAGAAAAATGATGTTATAATGAGTATTTTAAAATGCATTATAGTACTTAAACCTTCTTCCAACGTGTGCCCCCCTTTCAGCCATCAAATTTTGGCCACACAGCCTGGGAATTCTAGAAGCTGCAATACGAGCATAGCTGGAACAAAACAGATTAAAAAAGAATTTTTGAGCCCGGAAATAAAGATAAAGTTTCCTTCAAATCGAACTCAACTTCTGGTGACTCCACAAACACATTCATGTAATTTTCTCAGTGGCAATATAAACCAGTTTGTCACTGCCTTCTTCCAGGCTGTTTTTCAACTTTCCAGTCTAGTCCACAGTCTTGGTATTTCTTAGCAGTTTCCCATCCAAATACTAGTTGGGTTCAATCCTGCTTAGCTTTCCAGGATCAGCTGTTGCCAGAGAGCTGCTGCCACCTAGCTGAACTTGGGCCAACAACTGAATGCAAAAGTTGGAAAAATACCAACTTTGAAAAATAATTGTTTTTCATCAGGCCAGTTTGCATCTGAATTCACAAAATTCAGACTACTCCAGCATATCCAACCCAGATAATTTTTCTCACTTTGTAGATTTTGCTCAGTTGATTTTAAAAGATTAATTCTTTGACAATGGTAATGGCTTTGCAAACTTAGCAGAATATTTTGGTCTCAGCAGCATGCAACTTTTTCTGTGGAATGGTGATGATATGTCTATTATTCTCTAAAATGAAGGTAATTTCAGTACCTTCCTCCACATGTCTCCACATGTGGTTCATTGCATGCTTCTTTCATATGCGCTGAGAGACAGATGCCTTCTAGAGATTATTCAAAAGTTGGCTGAATCCAGACTGATCATGGTGCAATCTAAATCTAACACAAGCTGCTAAGTCATTGGCATGACACAGTTCAAGAAGGGGCGTTCCCTTCTGGCTGGTGGAATGAACCAATCAGAGGGCTTCCTGGCAAATCCCTTCTGGGGAAATCATGAGCTGCCTTCTACTATTTTTTCCAGAGGCACCCTTACTCCTATCTCTTGCAACAAATCTGCAAATGAACTCTTTTCTCCTGGGGAATCTTTGGAAATACTGTTAAGATAAGGCAAAGCATTTCATTCAACTGCTTGCTGGGAAAAGAAAAAAAAGTATACAGTACATCTTAATTTGTTCTTCCCAACTATCAAATGGGAAGGCAGGTGATGCTCTTGTGCATAGTAGCGTGATCTGAGGCAGATACCACTCTAGCAAGCATATGCACCCTCAAGCACCCTTGAAGAGTATCTGGAAGCTTCAGCTGGTCCAGAATGCGGCCACGCGGGCTATTTTTGGCTCCCCTAGAAGGGCGCATATAACACCTTTGCTATGCGAGCTGCATTGGATACCAGTTTGCTTCCGGGTCCAATTCAAGGTGTTGGTTATCACCTTTAAAGCCCTACATGGCATGGGACCGGGTTACCTGCGGGACCGCCTCTTCCCCGTATCATCAGCCCGTCCCACCCGCTCATGCAGAGAGGGCATGCTGTGGACCCTGTCAATAAGAGAATTCCATCTGGCGGGGTCCAGGAGGCGGGCTTTCTCGGCAGTAGCGCCCACCGTTTGGAACATCTTGCCCCGGAGGTGAGGTTAGCCCCATCGCTCCTGGCCTTCCAGAGGAAGTTGAAGACCTGGCTCTGCCACCGGGCTTGGGGCAGGGAGGAGAATCACCATACTTGGGGTTGGCTAGTGTCAGGGCCAGCCTCGCTTCGCAATAAGACACAGACTCACTTAATGGGTATTAAGGATTTCTGGTTTATTGGAATGATAGCTGACAGAACGAAAAACGGGAACGGGGTAGGTGGTGTGGAGGTGCCCCTTTTATACCCTCCTGTATTGCCCCGGGCTTCCCCACCCTTCTTTGACCCGATCCCTCTTGATGGGACCCTTGATGGCTGCCTGGGCGTTTTCCCGGTGTCTTTTTTTGTCTCCCCGCGACGGTTGTGTCCTCCGGGGCACCAGGTGTGTCTTATCTTCGTTCCTCTGACGTCCTTCTTTTCAGCTGCCTAATTTTTATTGTATATTTATTCTATATTGTAAACCGCCCAGAGTCCCTCCGGTCAGAGGAGATGGGCGGTGACAAATTTGATAAACAAACAAACAAGTAAATAAATATTTATTGTCAATACATGCATGGCTGTATACTTTACACATTATAAGGTCTTATGCTGAAAGTACATATTTTCCCTGTGTGAAACACAAACATGAAGTAAGCAAATATAAGAAAGGGCAATTCTGATTATATAAGCAAAATACAAAGAGGCTTAAGGAAGAAGGCTAAACTGGGCTTCATTTCCTACTACTATATTACTCGGTAGTAGTAGTGACCTTGGAGCCTTCCCTGAATCAGCAAGAGAGACCACCTGTGATGAGTAAAAGAATGACTCGGGGAGAACAGATCTGACCTCCAGATGCAAGACAGATTTGCATCTAGAAAAGTAAAACAACAGCAACAATGAGCTGTCATGGAAGAGGAAATAAAGGTGGGAAGGAAGAGATAAAGCTGGAGAATAGCCAATTCACTCCCCATGGACAATTAACCTTATAGCCCATCTTTAAGATCTTGGGGAAAAAGAAATCCCTTCTGAAGTGTGGCTTTGGCCAGGCCTATCTGAGAACGGGAGAAGCAGGAATTCCTTCTTCCTCCTCCTATCTGGAGATCCAGCGGTAGAATGAATGTGCTATCCCTCTTCTAGTCAAGAAGCCAGCTATAGCTTTCTCCTTCCCATCTCAGTTGAGGACAGGAGAGAGAGGACAATCTGCTAATATTAATGGCTAGTTCTGGAAAGCTATAATTGAGGAAGTCATACTTGAGAGCTTGTACTACTCCTGTTGACACTTTGCAGGCCCCTCTGAAAGACACATGAAGAAATAGATCCTAGTTTCATCCCGTCAGTTCTCTTTAGTCCTGTTCTACGTAAATTCTGTTGTGAAGCTTTTGTTCTTCTATTTTTTTGTCATCTGTTCACTGTTATCTGTGTAGATGCCCCGATTCAGCTCTAGTCACAGCCAGCTACTTGAAAAGAACAATCAGGAGCTCTTCAGATGCCAATGTGTATCTTTACTGATGGCAACAGCTTCATCCATTCCATTCAGTAGGGGCAGCTAGCTCTTTTCCTTCTAGCTGCCAACTCTGACACCTGGTGCAAAGACATCCAAGCTTTAGACTGGTGACTTCTTTCATTAGGGATTCTCTGGTCCATGCTTAACATGAACTGCTCTTTCTAAACTGTTGTGCTAATAAACCTCAGAACAATAATATAAAATGCAACTATTGGCTCTATTTAACAGGAAAGAGATTAAATTTGCTTTGTTTCTGTAAAACATTATGCAACAGTAAATACTAATCTTACATTTTTGAGGAAATAATATTCAAATTATTGGCTGGCAAGGCAGTACTATCTGTGCCATATCTTTATAACTGTGCAATGCAAGCCTAAGCATCTTTACTCAAAAGTAAGTCTCAACTCAAGTTCCTTGGGCTTTTTCCCCTTTGTGGTTGTTCTGCTGATTTTAAGGTGCTACAGTTTTGTGGTTAAGTCATTTAAATTCAGTTTTTTACTCTTCGGGGTTTACTACTGTTATACCATAAGGTGGGTAATATAGTACATAAAGATAAAGAGCGAAGGGACAATCTGAATAAAATATTGGCATGTGTTTAGCAGAAGTCATTGGGGATTCTTTATCATGCCTTTTAGAAAATGAGGACCTGTTGCTGTTTTGTTTGGGACTCATTCTGGAGCATTAGTATTACCCTCAGCAATAGCATGAGGAAAATACTTTGGTGGGGAGGGGAAAGGAGGGATTCCTCCAAGAGTCTAGGAGGAATTTCAAGGAGGAATGAGTTTTAAGATGTTTAGCTCCTTAGAGAAAAATCATTCTATGTTTCACACCGACTTTCCTATCTTAAAGATGCATTTCTTGGAAGTAAATCCTACTGTTTTGGTACAGTTAATTTTCAAATCACCTGCCTGGGAGTAAAAATCCACTTAAATTTTGTAGCTATGACAAGTTCCTTTCTGTCAACCAGGTATCCTGCCATGAGAGTGAGGGGTTGCCTTTATTCTTATTGGCTGGCAGGGGACAGAATGCTGTGTTCTAATAGGGAACATGTATGGAAGGTGACCAGCAATTCTCTCTGGCTTCCTTCCTACCACCATTATTTTGCCTAAGGAAGTGGAAATAAAGGAATGACACTGCCAAAGACAGTATCATATAAAATGGGTCTCCAATGATAGTGAAATGATAGTGACAGCCTCATCTTTCATCTCAGATACTCTATATCTCAGTTGTGTGTGTGTGTGTGTGTGTGGGCATTTGGGACTGGAGATGCCACATTGCAGTTCAGTGATGGAGGCTGTTCTTTCCATACAGAAGGTTTAATCAATGCCATCTTGAAAAACATTTCCAGCCCGAAACCCTGGAGGACTCCTGGAGCAGGTGGGCCAATGATCTTGTTCTGCTCAGTGCAGCTTTGGATGACCCCAAGGATGCCATATCATATCCTCACTGAGCCCAAGAGGAAATGGGAAAACACAGCACTCAGAACCCACCGCATCCGTGTGAACCCTACCAAAGCCCACCAGTCAGAGCTTTTGTTTTATACAGAAGTAGTGAATTAACTAACAAGGATAGGGGCGCACTTTCAGCACACTTCTGTATTACAACACACACACACACACCCCTGGAACACTGGGAGTGCCAGGGGAGTCCCAGGTGGGTGGGTCAATGTACATTTATAGATAGGCAGACTCCAGGATTGAAGTCAGGATAATGGGGGAGAAGAGCCCACCTACAATCCTGGTTGAAGCAATCAGTAAATGTGTGGCACTAGTCAACAGCCATCTGCATAAAGGCAGTGAGCCCATTTTTATTCCATCCCTCTGGCAACTAGGTGACCTTTTCCCATTTTTAAAGCCTTCATCATTTACCTCAGTGGAGATGCATGACCTATGGAAGGAGTGGCTCCTTTTATATTTGTAGACAGTAACTCTTCATTTTCAGAATGGGGAAATTAATTATGTGTATATGAAGTGTAGGCTAAACTCTAGTTTGGGGCTCAAGGCTTAATGGTTTCATTTAGACTTTGAGCATTTTAGAATCAGTTCTTGATATGACTGATCTTACACAGTCATCTGGTTTGGGGAGCTGAGTTGACTTATTCCTGACTATGCTCGGGCTTATTAGAAACTGCAGCAAATCTGGTATTTTCCTTTTAATTGTTAATGCCTTTGCAGATCTTGTTGGCAATCTGTTTTCTCACTGGCAAGACCTCTGCTTCACCCTGCCTTCTAGCTCCTGGGATCAAGCCATCTATTATTTCCTCTTCACCCCTCCTGGAGCTTCAGGGTATGTTTCTGGAAGTTGTCTCCTCCAGTTTGCATTGTTCAGAACTTACTGCCTTGCTCTCCCAATTCAACCACTGTAGCAACATGCAAACATGGTCTTAACAGGCTGGGAACTTGCCAGCTTGTAGAATTGCTGCCATGCTATCATTAGATCTTCACAGTTCAGGGTGGCTTTTAAATGCAACAGACGAATAGCAGCAGGGATCTGGGAAGGCTTGGGAGAATTTCAGTATTTTTGTTTACACTTTGTTTTACTAACCTCCCCTATAGAGCTTCCCACTGCAGCATCCTCTCAGTTTCTCTTCCAAACCACAGGCAAATGCACACAAATACATATACTGAAAAACATCTGTGTGTGTGCTAGCAATTTACTTGATTTCCTTTTGGTGTGGTGTGAAGGGGAAGGGATTTTTTGCCACTCCACTGTAGCCCACAGAGCTGGTCATTGATTGGATGGCATTCTCTGCTCTCTTCTATGCTTCCATTGAAGAGAGAGAAAGTGAGCCGTGATTGGCTGACCATGTTCTCTCCCTGTTCTCTGATGTTTCCAGGTCAACTGAAGTGAAGGTGATTATGGTTCAGTTTTGAACTTCCCTGGGAGAGACTGGGGAGCGGTGATGCCAGAGTTGTGGAAATTTCCTTGGAGGGACACACAATTGACTTTTCTTTTGTAGTATTACTGTTTTTATTGGTTCTATTCCTCTTCCTTACAAAGACTGACAAGAAAAAGATTGATTCACTTGAACAGGTTGTTTTTTAAAGGCTTTAAAACATAGGTGGGGAGACAACGTTCCCTTTACACTACATTTATAATGGATCCTTTGTGCCCTAAAATGAAAACAGTAAAGTGGTTGGTTTTTAAGGCTTTTTGACTCCAAGTTGTTTCCCTTTAATGTGAATAGAAACAAACATATTAAATCTAGACCATTGAAACATATAATCCCCCCAGGAAAAAAAACACCAAAAAACAAACAAGCAAACAAACAAACAAAACTCCTATTCATCAGTTGGAAGTAAATGAGGATAGCAAAGCAGCTTTTGTTTCATAATTCCAGAAGTGGCCAAGCATTTACAGCTCTTTCAGTCAAATTCCTCTACAACCTCATTCCTGGAAAACACATCTCTCATCTCCCCCCCAGATGATTTTCATTTTTTAAAACATTCACATCCAATAAACTGCACTAAACATAGTATGAGAAAGAAAAGGGGGCAGGAAATGGCTCTCCTGCATGGCTATTACATCCTATTGCTTGTGAGTTGCTTTGATATGAATTTCGACTATGAAAATATGATGTATATAGCATCAGAATTCAGTCTAAAGCTACTAGGTGGGAGACAGAGTGTGACTTTATTGTTACGGCCAAAAGCTGCCAGGCGTTGACAGCTCTGCAAAGTCGCCAACTTCAAACTTGAAAAGGAAAAGTTCAGACTGATAAGTTGTTTTTTGATTGACAACTTCAACCACAACTGCAAGTATTGAAAACAGTTGGGTAAATGGAGAGGAGAGGGAAGTGTCATTTCAGTAGAAATACTGGGAATTTTAGAAGGATTTATAGACTGATACAGCTCCCACACCTACGAAAAACAGGTGTGTAGTTTAGAACAAACTGAAGAATGGAAAAGGACATGGGTCATGGTGATTTCTCCAATTATAGTGTTATTAGCCCGATGGAAGCTCCCATAGGAAAAATAATAATGAAGATGCTCTAGCTGGAGGTTGGCATTATTAGATGTAATGTTCTACAAATTGTAAATCATCAACTTTGAAGCTTCACTAGTTCCCCTCTTCCCCAAAATGAGAGCCTAAGAAAAGAAAAACAATTGAACAAACAAGACATTTTAAGAAGGACTACAGTGAAAAATACAGCCCAAGAGGGATCTTGGGTTGTGCAATCAGATTAACTTCTGGCACTGTTAAAGACAAATCTACTATGAGACAATGAAAGAAATTTAGTCAAAACTAGCAATTGCAGATGGACTGAAGTGTTGTAATTGCCTCACATGCTATATCTGCCCAAATATTACCCATAAAGAAATAATCAATTCATGGTGTGCCATAATCAGACTGTGTGCATCATACGTTTTATGGTATGTCACAGAATATCACATTTTAATTTTTTTACTGCCCCCGTTCAGAATGCTGCATCATTGTTGAGATGAAAAACATAATATACACTGGCAAAATGTAAAAAAAAAACGAATACCCTAGAGCTACATCAAAATGCTAAGATTTATCTACTGGATAAGAGAGGGGGAAACCCCACCCCCCCGCACAATTTATGGATACACTATTCGTTGCCTGAAATGGACATGAGCAAAATCCTCATGGAATATTAAAACCTGATAGGTTGTCCTTTTCTAGCTTCTTCAGAGTAACTCATCAGCTCTGTGTACTATCAACCATTGCTGAAGCCACACCTGGGAAGAATACTTCCTGATAGGCCCTTTATGAAACTACATCTGCTCAGGCTGTCAGTGAAAGACTAAAGTCTCATGTTACACTCTTAACGTGGGGGTGAAGATTGCCAAACAGCCTGTTACATCTCAGTCATCCTAAGTATTATTTAGCAATTGGACAGTAGATCACATTTAACATCTACAGAACACATCTTCATAGCTTAAGTTGCCATAACAATGTGGTTGTGTTTGTGTGCATCTGTTTGTTGTCTTTGCTATCATATAACTGGCTTTTTTTTTAGTAAGTAATACTGTTTATAGGCAGTTTGGTATAGAAATGATGTGATAATAGGAATTTAAAGTATTCCAAAAGTAACTTCCAGAATACTTATGGAATTAAAAGTATTCCATAAGTAGCTTCCAGGAAGTAGGCCTGGGAAAAAAACCACAAAAAACTAACCATGTTTTCTGTATGATTGCAATAAGAATTAAACCGATTTTTTTACTAACTTCAATAGCCAACAGTATAATATTACAGAGATTCAACTAACAATGTTACTTTAGTTATTAAACTTTGGAGTGACATGGATTTTTCTTTGCAAATAATCATATTTTTCAGCACTGCAGACACCAAGTCAGAGGCCACATGAAAATATTTAAATTAAAGCTCTGTGACTCTTTGACACATATGGATTGGGTATGTGCTGTTTGTTTCTATTTGTTTGTTTTCAGACAAATATTATTTGAGATTTCTTGCAAATTTTAAAGAATTTAATTGCTACTACTTAACCCTACCACTTGGTTCTAAGCTATGAATGTTGCTGAATTTAGTGATTGCAGGAGTGAGGGGACAAGTTAAAAAATGGGAATTTAGGCAGCTGATTGCTCTAATTTAGGACCATAGTCTTGGCAATACCTCCCCAAATCCAGGAAACTGGGAGTTAAACTGATTCCTTCCATTGGTTTTCCAAGGCTGGTGATGAGCAGGTCATGAAAACATAAATGTTTCATTAAAGTCACAGGAGTCCTGAAAAACTTCTACAGTGCTTTTGTCTCTATACTGGGCAAACTGCTTCTAGAACAATAAACCATTTCACATTGTGTCTGTAAAAAAACATTGTACTGCAACTACTTTAAAAGAGGATATGGGCTTTCAAATGAACTTTTATTGTGAATTTATCCTGAATAATTTGTGGGATTTTAAACCCTCCTGTACTTTTCTGTGTCTTTTCCCCGTTATTAATGTCTAAGTAACATCCATTAAAGAGGAAAAGTCAGAATGGCTGGACAATACTGTGAACTGCCCAGAGTCCCCCTTTCTTGGGGGAGATGTTTGAAACATACATACATACATACATACATACATAAAATGAACTGGCCATGCTAGGAATTCTGAGTTTGGGACTGGAAGCACCCATTGTATATATTTTAGTTTTAATTAATCTCTTATTTTTGACTTTTTATATTTTTAATTGTCTGTTTACATATATTGTGTTGTTCATATATACTGGGTTGTTGTGGGGAAAATAGGGGGAGGAAGGAGTACTAGGTATGTTTACTGCCTTGAGTTACATTATTTATAAAAAAATAATAAAGGCGGGATAAAAATTTTATACACACACACACACACACACACACTTTTTATTTGATTGTACGC
This sequence comes from Candoia aspera, assembly GCF_035149785.1. Classification (NCBI taxonomy): domain Eukaryota; kingdom Metazoa; phylum Chordata; class Lepidosauria; order Squamata; family Candoiidae; genus Candoia; species Candoia aspera. The sequence continues at coordinate 117,423,075 of NC_086153.1, read as the reverse complement.
CAGCCAGTCACTTCTTGTGAAATGGGCAGCTGTATAAATTTGATTGATGATAGGGGGTATGAGTGTGTGAATTAGCTCCTTTTTTTAATTTGAATTGTCAATTCAGTTCAGAAAATCAAATTAACTCGATTTGATGTTTCAAAGTGATTTGATTGAGAAAACTGATTTAATTTGACGAAAAGAAGGCATCCAATTCAATTAGATAAATAGATCTACATGGTTTTGTCTGAATGTTGCCTTTCTTTAATTAAACAGAACAGAAAAATAAAAATAAATAGAAAGGGAAGGAAAAAAAGAAAAAAGAAACCAAACAATAACCATTATATATAATCTACATTTGTAAGGAACTTGCTTATAAATTGCAAGTAACATCAGGACTTTTGGCTCTGATCTAAAGTGCAAATCTCTGAATCAAAGCTTTGGACAGCTTTAAGTGAGAATGTTATTTAGAAGTGGATAGGGAACATTCTGGGACATTGGTATGTGGGAGCCCCCACAATACATCCATAAAATTCCAAGCATGCCCATTAGCTAAGGGTACCACATTTGATCTGCCTAAATCCAGATGACCACTAGATGTCACGAAAGAGCTACATAATAGATATAAAAGATGTCTTGCTGCTAAGGTCCCTTGCTTATAGGACTGGCTTCAAACCTAAATTTCCTGGGGAATGTTTTTGAGTAGTTCTCTTGTCAGGTACATGAAATGTGAATTATAAAGTACTTTGTGCCATGCAGAGGGCTGAATAACTGCTCAGTAACCCATATGTTATGCAGATATTTCTATCAACATTTAAACTGATGATATGTCCTTCTTTGGGCTTTTTGAATTTTCTGAGTAGAAAAAATACATTGGGAAGAAGATTATGAAAAAAGGATTCCAAAATTTACTTTCTACTTTCGGTGTAATTTAACCATTAGACATGTTGTAATTGGTCCTGCCAAATGTAATTTTCTTAAATAAATTCAGCAGGAGCCAAAATATGAAGCAGTAATGTTGAATTGCCAGTATTTTAAGCTTCAGATATGTTTTAAATAACATATCTGTTGTATTTAAATAACTGAAATTCCACCGATTTGGTTGAGAAGCCACAGTAATACTTCCAAATAGAGGCAGATTTTAAGAGCGAACTCTTTGTGTGGCTAAAAGTGTTTTCCAAAATGTGATTAAACTGATTTAAATAAAAGTATAGTACAGTCCGTCTTTTATTTAGTTAGACATTTCTGGAGGCTTTTCAGCTGAGGGGGACCTTTTCCTGCTTATGATTTGCACACTAAACATGTTTTTTTAAATGTTCTTTTAATTAGCATTGTGTCCAATTCATCAGAAATCATTTCAGTGTTATGCCGTAAAGCCTATCATGTTCTGGTTAGCACATCAAACATCCGGTATAAAGTAAGGATAAGTTCTGTGGATTTCATTAGTATTTACTGATTCCACTTACGTGACATGTTTCCATCAGAATTACTTTCTGGTTTTGGAATGAGCAAAAGAGCACATAATATATTCATACTTTGATTGGAAAGCTTTAGGCATCTGAAATGTGGGAAACGGTGAGATAGTATCTGCTTTCATATAAGACAAAGTTAAAAGGTTTGTTCATCCGTCCATCCATCCATCCATCCATATCTCCATATCCTTTCTTTCCTTCAGGGGTCTGAGGCAGCATATTCAGTACTTCTCCAAATTTATTATCAGAACAAGCCTATGAAATAGTTTGGGTGTAGCAACAAGCCCAAAGTCAACCCATGCGCTTCTGTAGACTTGAATTTAGTTCTCTCCCATCCTAATCCATCACTTTAGCCACTATACCATACTGGACTTTACGAATGGTTCTTAAATAAACTCTTCCCTTTTTTTTTCATAACCCCTGATTCACTTGAAAGAAGATTTACCTCTAACTGATTACACAGGAAGAGAAAGCCACAAATGCTGCCAAGTATCCGCACAATAATGTGCCTTGCAAATGCATAGAAGTGGGGTTTGGATTCATATCCCCACCCACGGTGTGATATTCATCTGAGTCCTACTGAATGGTTAGGAACACAGGGCTACCCTTGAAGAGTATCTGGAAGCTATAGCTGATCCAAAATGCAGCCATGCAGGCAGTTTTTGGTGCCTCAAGATCAGCACACATTACTCCCTTGCTCCGCGAGCTGTATTGGGTGCCAGTTTGCTTCTGGGTCCAATTCAAGGTGTTGGTTATCACCTTTAAAGCCCTACATGGCATGGGTCTAGGTTAGCTAAGGGACCATCTCATCCCTGTTACATCAACCCATCCCACTCGGTCATGCAGAGAGGGCATGCTACGGACCCCATCTGCAAGAGAATTCCATCTGGCGGGGTCCAGGAGGCGGGCCTTCTCTGCAGCAGCTCTTGCCCTTTGGAACATCCTTCCCCTGGAAATGAGGTTGGCCTCCTCTCTTCTGGACTTCAGGAAATGGCTGAAGACCTGGTTTTGTCATCATGCCTGGAGTGGGGAGAGGAAGAGCCACTCTTGGGGCTTCTTGGTTCCCTAGTCCTGCCAGGACCGGTTCTGGTCCCCTTTGGGTGGAATTAGATCTGCCATCACTTGTATTTTATTGTATTTTATATGCATATTTATTGATATTATTCTGATTTTATTGTATTTTATACTGTTTTATTGTGAACCGCCCAGGGTCCCCCAAGCAGGGGAGATGGGCAGTAATAAAAATATGACAAATAAATAAATAAATAAATAAATAAATAAATAAATAAATAAATAAATAAATAGTGAATAGGCATGCATATCTCTAGATATTTGTGTTGCCTCTAATTTCAGCTAGCTCATGACCAGTTGTGATATCGTTAAAAGAGAGAAATCAGGAATCTGAATGTGGAAGTTGTTAAGATAGTTGTAACCCATAAACTCAACTCTTAAGTCAATCCTATTATGCTGAGGAGCAATGAAATAGTAAACATGTAGTAACAGAATGATTTAGAGAAGAGAAGGATGGCAAGAAAACAAGACGAATGATAGTGGGACTGAAAGGGTATGACAGATGGAGAGACAACCAGAGAGGCAGTTATAAAGGCAAGATAGTTAAGATATACCCTCCAGTTGAATATATGATTTTTGATGGAGGCTTCTGGGGGAGGTATGGTGAACTGAAGATGGCTCTGCAAAAGCAGAGCTGATGACCACGGCGAAGACCAAGGAACCGTTCAGTAGACCTGTTCCTTGCAACCTCTCCAGATAAGGAGAGGACAGGAGATTGCCCACACGTGCTCTGGACTGCTGCTCCTCACAAGGAGATTGCAGGACAGCAGTTTTCCATGGGTCTGAGCGCTGGCAGACAACAGGATCAGCCATCTTGCTCCCAACTGCGGCAGAGCCTTTTAAAGGACACTAAGTTTGCAAACCTCACTTTCTAATCACTTTTGGTAATTGCCTATTAACTATTCTAAGGCTATTAGAGACCTTTGGAATGACAGGTTTGGAAAGTCTTCATCAGGTGAGTTTATCTTCAACTCTGAATAAAAGAAAATATTATTACAAACTTAACATAAAGAATTTCAAATAAACAGCAAAAAGCTAAATTAAGATTTTGATCTAAGAAAATTATAAACAGATAAATTTGGAATATTGACTTTTACTATAAGATTTTGGAATTAACTATAAAATATAAACAACTTCTTGTGGGAAACAGACTTATTTTGGTTATCCTGGCAATTACAAGTCATAACAAAAGATAGCTGATGGTTTTAGAAACTGGATGCTAGAGGGGACTAAAGTTTTTAAGCAGAAGAAAAAAAACCCCAAGCCTGATGTCAATTAATACTGGGACTTACGAAATGATACAAACTGTTATAACATCAGAAATATTAAAGGAAATCTCTGAAGAATGGAGCCAGAAGTTAGTAACTACAATATCAACGCTGTCAGTAAAGCTGTCTGCTTCTATGGATAGACTATGTCCAACAGACGTTAATGAAGGAATGACAGAAGTGGAACAAATTTTATCTGATATGATAATGTACAGAATGTGGAACTACAATGAGAATGACAGGCCAAGAGAATGTTTTGGAAAAGGACTGAATATAATAAAGAAACTGGCTGAAGTTTTAAAAATTAAAAGGGAAATACAAATGATAAACCAAGAGAATGATCTGGAAAATGTTTTCTTATTCGATCTACAAAAGAGGCTTGTTAAAGCCTTGAAGAAATCTGTGTGATGGGATAAAGAAGAATTGAAGAGAAATCAAATCCTACTGAAATATTTGATTGAATTAAAGATTAAGACTGTTAGAAGTAAAAGGAAGAAATATAAAGTTGGTTTATTTGATCAAAGTTAAAATAAGCTATTTTTTGCAACGTTCTGGCAGCCCCTCATGGACTTTTTGCTGACACCAGGATTGAAAAGTTGATGTTTTATGGATTTGCTTATAGATAAGGGATGGGTTATGGGATGAAGAGATATCTGTTAAACCTTATAGGGGGGTGAAGAATTATTAAATTTGTCTGTACTTGCTGTGGTGAAGGTTGGAAGTCACTTCTGTATATATTTCTTTTCTTTTTCTTTATTATATTCTCTCTTTTCTTTTTCTTCTTTTTCTTTTTTCCTGCACTTTTTCTTCTTTCTTTCCATTATCTTCTCTTTCTCTAAGTTTACTTTGCAATAGTTTTTACTATTGAAATTAAAATTCTTAATACAATTATATAAATAAATAAATAAATAAATAAAAAGAAAGAAAATAACTTCTGGTGAATCCACCCATGCAGCTGCATGTGCTGCTTAGGATTTTTTTCTCTTTTAAAGACATTTCCTGATGCAGCCAATATCCCTGGAATTCCCTGGTGATCCCCTATCCCAGTCCTAATCAAGGCAAACTCTGCTCAGCCTCTGATATCAGCCTCAATCAGCTAGGTGTTGCCACCTGCTGAGGTATTGAGCTTAGATAGCTAATGATAGAAATATTGGAATGTGCAAAATCAGTATATTAGATGGGTGGTGATAAAAATTTGATAAATACTCACTGGCCCCAGTTGTTACACTCCATATACAAATACAGTGAGTGTTTCAAATATTGAAGTATTATAATTTTGGTGGATTCTAGGAAAACATCTCTCACTCCAAATCCTGTCATTGATTTACATGAAGGGTGGAACCTGTGGTTCTCCGGATATTGTTGAATTACAGTTGCCAGCATCTTTGCCAAGGGGCAAAGCCACATCTGGAGGGCCAAAGATTCTTAGTTTCTTTTATCCTGTCAAGTATTTTTAAGGAAACTTTACTATTTGTTGTAGCTTGTTTGGTGGTGAAACATGTAATTTTGGCCAAGGTTTGTAGTGGCCTGGACCTGTGGATAACACAAATGACTAGATCATAAATATTTCCCCTTAATCAATAACTTGTGGGCCTTCGGTGGATCCTTCTTTATTCTTCTAGTTTGGATTAGTGACTGTTCCTCAAATTACAGTACTTTTAAGGGAGCCACATGGTTTGTATATGCCAAAGCTGTCACTATGACTTGTTGCATTTGGCTAGCCAGCTCGGTGGCAGTAACAGATGTGCAAAAAAGGATCTTTGATACGTGTTTGAAAGGTTAATTTTTTTTTATAACCACCTTCTTCAAAATAACATCTAGAACTCCAGATGAATGCTTTATGGAATGATAAAAGTAGATTATAATATATTTATAACAAGTATAGCTCGATGGTTTCCTATTATGGAAAGGATAAAAGAACTAAAATCAATAAATCTACACATCATAAATGTAGCTACAGTCTGCAACATTGGGAAAATTATTAGCAGAACCTCATGATGTCTGGATGTTATAGCTTGTAAATTTCTCCATACATATGTGTGTAGTTATGTACATACTTGCTATTCATTCCCCTGCTAGAATTCCATTCAAACACTCCATAGAATGTGCATTTGATTCTCCTTTCATTTTATAGAAAGACAGATAGACAGACAGACAACAGGATCATCTGAATACATGGCTTTCTGGTATTATGCTATTTTTAAAAATCATCTGAAATGGACCTCTCTTCCCAAAGAGCTACAGGCAGAGAACAACAATTACCAATTTCCAAATTCTTCACGTGTTGGTGAATAGGATTATTGGCTGGTTAAAATCAAGGCAGGGGATGAATGCCTGTTTGCATGCCATATTTTTGGCATCCCATTTGTTGATGGTGGAGGTCCTGTGATGATTTTCCACAACTGAGTACAATCACAGCATAACGTTCTCCCTCTCTAAAGTTAGTATGAGCCACCCACAAGCTTGCAGGAAAGGATCAAAAGCAGCTCCATGGTATTCTTTTTAATTCTGTGTCAGGGTCTTCATGTGGCTGCTGAAAATGGTTTTTGTCTAAATTTCCGCATGACATTGTCATGTACCAATTCCTGGCACTGGACTGGACAAGCAGCTGTTCTGTCTTACCTAGGAGCTTGGCAGTAAAAAAACTGAACACAAAATGGATGCTTATGAATCATGATATATTAATATAACCATAATTGGCCATGGGAAAGTACTGGGAAATAAACATCTGGTTTTCTGGAGTTCGGTGGAAAATTAGCTAGCACTTCCAAGCATAGTTCATATTGCTAATTTTTTTTAGATAGGCTAAGTTTATATATACACGTGAACTTAGCTGCTCTGAAATGGAAGAAAAGAAATAAGAATGACAATCATACAAAACAAGGGATAGAAGAAGGGAAATTATGGGTAAAAATGAAATGAAATAATTTTCATGCTCAGAGGCCAGCATATTGTTTTTAATAGTTGTCAAAGGAATGATCAGCCTTTTACATTTTCTGTTGTTAAACAATACATTAAATTAGTTACTGTTAGGGACATAAGCTTTTATCAGGCAATTAAAGTGATGGTTTGGTGATGCAGTCAGTTCCCCAAACTAGAGCAAGCTGGACAAAATGGGGATGGATGAGGTTTTAAAAGTTAAGCAGGAGTGATAAATCTAAAGGAATTCCAAGTTGCACACTTTCTCTCTCTTACAGAACTACCTTTAAAGGCTTTTAATATTTTCAGAAATGCAACTAATATTACCTGAGGAGGCTTAAACAGGCTTTGAGATGTCATTTAGCTTTCCTATCTACAAGATACTGGAAGAGAAGCATTTTTAAAAGATACTAATTTTACTAGGTACTGTATTTATTTTTATACTTAAAGCACCTGATACAAGAAAAGGTTTCTGTTTCAAACTTAGTATTCTATAACAGCAAATTAGATTTAGTAAACAAACTGTAGTTTATATATAAATACAAGTTTTGGGAACATTAGCTTAATCTTCTTCAGCAAAGGATCGTTACCTTGTCGTGGTGCTGGAGCTTGAGCACCTCAATGATGCCATGAGCTAAACCGTGAAGGGCCACCCAAGACGGGAAGGTCATGACAAAGAGGTCAGACTAAATGCGATCCCTGGGGAAGGTAATGGCAACCCACCCCAGTATTCTTGCCGTGAAAACTAAATGGATCAGTACAACCAGAGATATGTCGGTATACCATCGGAAGATGAGACCCCCAGGTCGGAAGATGGTCAAAATGCTACTGGGGAGGAACAGAGGATGAGTTCAACTAGCCCCAGACGTGATGACGCAGCTAGCTCAAAGCCGAAAGGACAGCTAGCGGCCGACGGTGCTGGTGGTGAACAGCGAATCCGATGTTCTAAGGATCAACACACCATTGGAACCTGGAATGTAAGATCTATGAGCCAGGGCAAATTGGATGTGGTTATTGGTGAGATGTCAAGATTAAAGATAGACATTCTGGGCGTCAGTGAACTGAAATGGACTGGAATGGGCCACTTCACATCAAATGACCACCAGATCTACTACTGCGGACAAGAGGACCACAGAAGAAATGGAGTAGCCTTCATAATTAATAGTAAAGTGGCTAAAGCAGTGCTTGGATACAACCCAAAAAATGATAGAATGATCTCAATTCGAATTCAGGGCAAGCCATCTAACATCACAGTGATCCAAATATACGCCCCAACCACAAATGCTGAAGAAGCTGAAGTAGAGCAGTTCTATGAGTATCTGCAGCACCTACTGGACAACACGCCTAAAAGAGATGTTATTTTCATCACAGGAGACTGGAATGCTAAGGTGGGCAGTCAAATGACACCTCGAATTACAGGTAAGTATGGCCTGGGAGAACAAAACGAAGCAGGACACAGGCTGATAGAATTTTGCCAAGACAATTCACTCTGCATAACAAACACTCTCTTCCAACAACCTAAGAGACGGCTTTATACATGGACTTCACCAGATGGACAACACCGAAATCAGATTGATTACATCCTTTGCAGCCAAAGGTGGCGGACATCTGTACAGTCGGTAAAAACAAGGCCTGGAGCTGACTGTAGTTCAGATCACGAACTTCTTCTTGCACAATTTAGGATCAGACTAAAGAGATTAGGGAAGACCCACAGATCAGCTAGATATGAGCTCACTAATATTCCTAAGGAATATGCAGTGGAGGTGAAGAATAGATTTAAGGGACTGGACTTAGTAGATAGGGTCCCAGAAGAACTCTGGACAGAAGTTGGCAGCATTGTTCAGGAGGCGGCAACAAAATACATCCCAAAGAAAGAGAAAACCAAGAAGGCAAAATGGCTGTCTGCTGAGACACTAGAAGTAGCCCAAGAAAGAAGGAAAGCAAAAGGCAACAGTGATAGGGGGAGATATGCCCAATTAAATGCAAAATTCCAGAGGTTAGCCAGAAGAGATAAGGAATTATTTTTAAACAAGCAATGCGCGGAAGTGGAAGAAGACAATAGAATAGGAAGGACAAGAGACCTCTTCCAGAAAATTAGAAACACTGGAGGTAAATTCCAGGCAAAAATGGGTATGATCAAAAACAAAGATGGCAAGGACCTAACAGAAGAAGAAGAGATCAAGAAAAGGTGGCAAGAATATACAGAAAACCTGTATAGGAAGGATAACAATATCGGGGATAGCTTTGACAGTGTGGTCGGTGAGCTAGAGCCAGACATCCTGAAGAGTGAGGTTGAGTGGGCCTTAAGAAGCATTGCTAATAACAAGGCAACAGGAGACGACGGCATCCCAGCTGAACTGTTCAAAATCTTGCAAGATGATGCTGTCAAGGTAATGCATGCTATATGCCAGCAAATTTGGAAAACACAAGAATGGCCATCAGACTGGAAAAAATCAACTTATATCCCCATACCAAAAAAGGGAAACACTAAAGAATGTTCAAACTATCGAACAGTGGCACTCATTTCACATGCCAGTAAGGTAATGCTCAAGATCCTGCAAGGTAGACTTCAGCAGTTCATGGAGCGAGAATTGCCAGACGTACAAGCTGGGTTTAGAAAAGGCAGAGGAACTAGAGACCAAATTGCCAATATCCGCTGGATAATGGAAAAGGCCAGGGAGTTTCAGAAAAACATCTATTTCTGTTTTATTGACTATTCTAAAGCCTTTGACTGTGTGGACCATAACAAATTGTGGCAAGTTCTTAGTGGTATGGGGATACCAAGTCATCTTGTATGCCTCCTGCAGAATCTGTATAATGACCAAGTAGCAACAGTAAGAACAGACCACGGAACAACAGACTGGTTTAAGATTGGGAAAGGAGTACGGCAGGGCTGTATACTCTCACCCTACCTATTCAACTTGTATGCAGAACACATCATGCGACAAGCTGGGCTTGAGGAATCCAAGGCTGGAGTTAAAATTGCTGGAAGAAACATTAACAATCTCAGATATGCAGATGATACCACTTTGATGGCTGAAAGCGAAGAGGAACTGAGGAGCCTTATGATGAAGGTGAAAGAAGAAAGTGCAAAAGCTGGTTTGCAGCTAAACCTCAAAAAAACCAAGATTATGGCAACCAGCTTGATTGATAACTGGCAAATAGAGGGAGAAAACGTAGAAGCAGTGAAAGACTTTGTATTCCTAGGTGCAAAGATGACTGCAGATGCTGACTGCAGTCAGGAAATCAGAAGACGCTTAATCCTTGGAAGAAGAGCAATGACAAATCTCGATAAAATAGTTAAGAGCAGAGACATCACACTGACAACAAAGGCCCGCATAGTTAAAGCAATGGTGTTCCCTGTAGTAACATATGGCTGTGAGAGCTGGATCATAAGGAAGGCTGAGCGAAGGAAGATCGATGCTTTTGAACTGTGGTGTTGGAGGAAAATTCCGAGAGTGCCTTGGACTGCAAGAAGATCCAACCAGTCCATCCTCCAGGAAATAAAGCCAGACTGCTCACTTGAGGGAATGATATTAAAGGCAAAACTGAAATACTTTGGCCACATCATGAGAAGACAGGACACCCTGGAGAAGATGCTGATGCTAGGGAGAGTGGAAGGCAAAAGGAAGAGGGGCCGACCAAGGGCAAGGTGGACGGATGATATTCTAGAGGTGACGGACTCGTCCCTGGGGGAGCTGGGGGTGTTGACGACCGACAGGAGGCTCTGGCGTGGGCTGGTCCATGAAGTCACGAAGAGTCGGAAGCGACTAAACGAATAAACAACAAGCTTAATCTTTTCCCATCTCCTCTTTCTTTAACAAGGTGCAAACATTAAAATAGGATAGGAATCTATGTCCTGTATGCTATGCAGAGAGGAAATACTGCCCATTAAAAGTAGGAATAAATTAATTTACATTAATTAAATTTGCATCTGTTAGCATCTATTGCATTTAGAATAGCCCCTCTATTTTTGTTGGATTAGGTTCTTAGCAATTTTCTCTCTGAGAGCCTTTAATTGCCCTTGAATTGGAATCGGACTATAGAGACATCAATGAGGGCTCCTGAAATTTTTGAATGCTTTGCTCATAATCTGCACAGACATGACCTTGCTTAGATCAGTTCTTTAGGGCTGGAAATCATTACTCTTTTGTACATGCAAATCCTAATTCCTTTGTAAAGTTAAGATACAGTTTATTTATTTGTTGAATTTATATCCCACCAGTCTAATGATTCTTGGAGGTATACAATATGTTCAAGGAAAAGATTGAAGACATGCATGGTAAGAGTAAAACAATAAGCTAAAAAGGAAATTTAATCATTTATTTATTTGATTAGTATAGCCATAATCATAATCATAATATAATCATAACATTAACCTGCATATACCATAACAGTAAAAAATCAAAGATAGTGTAACAAAGCATCATTGGAATGTTCTCTGTGGAAGCTCAGATTTTAACAACCTTCTGAAGGCATCAAGAAGGGGGCTAACTTGAATTCTGTGGGCATATAGTTCAGGACATTTAGAAAAATGTGAAAAGAGATGGTGATTAGAGAGAATTTAAAAAAGAATGTGCCTCCTTATTAAGGCTGGATATATCTGTCTTGGACAGAATTTTATTTCTACTTAGGATGTCTACAGAAGATGGGTGATGGGTTGCCTTCTGGATGGGACACACACAAATAACTAATCATGGACTAGTAGTGGCAGGACCAAGGAGGTGTTTGGGCTTCTAGCCATCCTCATGAGGAAACCTTATGATAGGAATGTAAAATAAAGCCACTATAAACAAAAGATAATGCCTTTGCTGCCCGCTTACGGGACTGCAGGTAGACAAAGGCTAGAAGTGTTCACCGCAACGGAAAAGTAGAGAGGAGCTTCGTCAAAGAGCAGAAAGACAAGTTATGCCCTTTTAACTTTCCTCAGCCACTCCTGTTCTGAATGCCTTGATAATTACTCTAATTTTGAATTCATAATGAGAAAGTGCAAATCTCTGTACTGCTACCCATGCCTTGGTGGAAGAATGTGTATACGTATACATATGGCTCCTCTATGACAGCCAGTGTGACATAGTAGTCAAGAGGCTGGATTAGGAGCAGAGAAATCCAGGTTCTAGTCTTCCCTTAGGCACAGAAATCAGCTGGGTACCTTTGGGTCATCATTTGCTCATAACCCTAGACTGGGAAGTCAAAAAATATTTACTGTATGTAAACCTGCACCAGACCTGTGTGGGGTGTGTGAATGTATCGGTGTGTGTGTGTGTGTGTGTGTGTGTGAGTATTCCCAATGCATTGTATCTGTGTATTCAGTTTTACATTTGTATTTTAATGATGGTTAGAACTAATCTCTAATTGGACCGTGTCACCGGAATTCTGGAAAGCCAATTTCTGATTGGTTCTTCATCCAGATGAATTTGTAATTGGTCTGATATGAAGAAGTTCCAAAGGAGCCAATTTCAATTATCAATACAAGAGCTCAATCAGTTCCTCTCAGCTGTCTGTGAGCTGCCAAGGAGTGTGGACTGAGCAGATCTGAAGATGCCAATCACAGTTGCTGGCAAAGTGTCTGGGTACCAGATAATTATACCACAGCCTAATAACCTGGAAGCTCATCACCACTGGATTGGCACTGGCCCAAAAAGCCTGCATCAGTAAATCAGATTGCTTGTCATAGATACAACATGAGGCAAATTTTGTAGGAAGGTATTCAATCAGGATGAAAATAGTTTTTAAAATACAGTCAATCTATCCCCATGGAGCATTGTTTCAGAAACCAGAGAAGTATGAATATGGAAAATTAATATACCTCCCTACAATTTCATAATGACAAAATAAAACTGTCCAAATAATTGCTGAGTAAAAATATGACAGGCCACAGCTGTATGATATCCAATTATGTTAATATTTTCATATGGGATCTCATGACATTAAACAGTCAAAATTCATGGAGATGTTCTGGCACAATTTCAGTTGAATGTTCCTAGTTTTTCACCTTGAACATAGAAGACTGCTATTATATACAGTACTACTATATGCAAACACACAATATGCCACTATGTGCAATAATAATAATAATAATATTATGGAACCCATTCAATCATTAGTCTTACAATACATGAAAAGGATAATTTAAAAAAACACTGGAGAGTGCCCAGTGTTATGGAAGGCACTAGTGACTATCCATCAGTCTTGCAGCAAACTGCTAGAGGCCTATTTAGTTTAGCATTCTGAGTAGCCAAAAGTCTACAAGAAGCTTACAAGCACACATGGCATTACAAAACCTTGTGGAATGGCAAAAACTGCCTGTGATTTTACCCTAACCCTAACCCTAACCCTAACCCTAACCCTAACTTCATGGATATTTAAAGAACGAAAGAAAAAAAAAATCTGAATTATCCTAATTCCCCATCTTAAGAAACTGCACCTAACTCCTTCAATATAAATTTGTTGGATGATGTGAATATTCAGTATTGCTTATCATTCTAATCTTTTATCTGCTCACCAGATTTTGAACCGATGTATTGTATCTCAAGGCAAGTGGAGTAAATGCCTCTGAAGAAAGATGAACACAAAATTTACTGCAGATTTTGGAAAAATGAGTATTAAATTATACCTAACATGCATTTAGAAGGGACGCGGTGGCGCTGCGGGTTAAACCGCTGAGCTGTCGATCGGAAGGTCGGCGGTTCGAAACCGCGCGGCGGGGTGAGCTCCCGTTGTTAATCCCAGCTCCTGCTCACCTAGCAGTTCGAAAACATGCAAATGTGAGTAGATCAATAGGTACCGCTTTGGCGGGAAGGTAACGGCGTTCCGAGTCGTCATGCTGGCCACATGACCCGGAAGTGTCTATGACAACGCCGGCTCCAAGGCTTAGAAACGGAGATGAGCACCGCCCCCTAGAGTCGGATTCGACTGGACTTTACGTCAAGGGAAACCTTTACCTTTACTTAACATGCATTTAAGGAATTGATGTTTTAATGCTGTTTCTTGATTATTTGTTTGATGTATCTCTTCTTTTTCTTTTTAAAACTATTTATTATGTGGGTGTGAATACTATTTTATAGTGGAAAGCAAAGACATGCATCATTTTAAACAACAAAATATGCAGAACAAGGCCAAAGATTTCATTTCTGTGCCACATGCTAACCAGAATCAGCAGTGAAAAAGAAAAATGTGAAGAAAGCATCAGTGTTACAAAAGATCAATGTTAATATACTGTTAATAGATTATTGTTCACTAATTTCAGAATCACAGATCTGGTTTATGAATCTAGTTGCTTTTTTTGTATTATGTATTCTATATAATTGGGTATGTGTTTGAATATGGGTATATTGTGCCCTGCCAAACAGAGTGCAGATGGCTGTGAAATTCACACAAGGATTTCTAAAGACAGGGAGGTAATTGTGAATGTAAGCATTAATGTACCATTAAACAGTATTTGCGGGGAAGAGATACAGGCCTCACCCTCACAACAACAAAAACAAAACATTCAAATAAACCGAAAGAACACACACTTAACAACCCCTGAATTCTGGAGTGAAGCCCCTGAAAAGCGATTTTTCTCCCCTTGTTCATCAAAAGGGAATCATCATCAATAGCATTGGAATTTTAGGGGCACAAAGAATATGAAGAACAACTGATAGAAAACCTTCAACAGAAAAAGAGAACAAGCAATACTCTTAGTCAGCCCTTCTCAACCTTTTGACCCTGGAGGAACCCAGAAATATTTTTCAGGCCTTGGGGAACCCCTGCACATTCAGGCTCAAATATAGGCCAGAAGTTACAAAATTGTTCTATTTGTTTCGCATGTAGGCCTGTATATATGCATTAACAGTGTTCTTAAACTGAACATAAAGAATGAAACTTACCTCTTTAATTTGAAGTTCTCCAACTCTGAAATAATTTTTAAAATAAATTGTGATCTCCCAGGGAACCCCTAATGACCTCTCACGGAACCCTATGTTTCCACAGAACCTTGGTTGGATATTAGCTAATATCCAGCTAATGATAGTTAAGAGGAGAATATTCTCTTCCTTTTGGTTAATAGATTTTCTTTAATGATCCGAAGGATAGCCACATTTTGATACTGCTATTTGTTATTTACTATTATAGCTACTTTGTAGATGTCTTGGATATATCCTGTTGCATTTAAATTCCCTTTTTCTCTCTTCTATTTTTATTCCTGTAGGTATTCTTAGTCTTTGACTATAAATAAAGATTGATTATACACCTTGCAGTGCTCAGTTCTGTGACTTTCATGCCAATATTACACTTGGAGACTTGAGCCTGGGTATGAACATCATTGTTGTGCACTCATTCAGGAAGAGAAACCAACTACACAAATTGGTGTTTTAGTTTTTCTATTGCTGCAAATTTCAGTTTGGGATCTGCAACCCTTTTTAGTTTTGGCAAACATATGCAAGACAGTATGTGTATTTCCTGTTTGATCAAGGCAACTATGTATCACTTTGAGTAGAAATAAATATAATAAATAAGTGCATGAAAAGTTTTTGTATATTACAGATATAGAAAGAAGAAAATATTTCATTAATGTATGTTGTCTGTTTCCTGAAAATATTGACATGGTGCTACTGAAATAAATGTTTGGGCAGCAGTTCATGTACTTCCAATTGGTTCACAGAGACTGTTTGCAGTTGTGGGCGATTCTGGACAATCTAATGCAACAAAGCAAAAAGCAATCTGTAGATATTCTATGGTTCCATCTTTAAAAAATTGGTACTCTGTGTGTGTTTTAATGAAAAAAGTACAGGGAAATCACGGGGAGGTTTACAGCAGGAAGCATTATTGTGTGGGTTATTTCTAAACAAGACCGTCCAACTCCAGTGGACTCTGGGGGCATATTGTTGGATTCTCTAAGCTAACATGGCCATTGTTTTCCAGCCACATAGTTTACAAACTGACAGGGCAGCGTGGAAGACTACACTGCATTCCAAGTTAGAAAAAAACACAGGCATGGCACCAGATTCATGTTTCATGTATAATATAAAAAATTGGTCATCTCAAAGTTGTGTGAAAAAGGTCAACAACTTGGATCAGAATCATGGTCTAGGAAGTGAATAGCATTCTCTGGATCTTGATTTATTGGTTCTCCTCTCAAATACAGAGCGTTGTATACTAAAAATTATTTTTTAAAAAACTGCAGACATAATATCCCCGTGCTGATTCCAAAGAAGTATGCATAAAATTTCAGATGCATTGATGTAAAGTACTGGGACTTTGCTCCAGAATTATATGCACTTTCTTACTCTTACAGTTCTTTGACTATTAAGTTGAGGCTGGCTGACACATACTGCATTTTATCTTTTTAAAGCAGACCCATTCAGGACGTCAAGTTATCCAATCATTCATAATCTGAAAAGTTAGTAAACTGAACTTTTCCTATGAGAGAATTAGGATGAAAATTTAGATGCTACCTTTTAATAAGTGTTATTTTTGTCTATGCTTTTGCATTGTGAAGGCAGAATGGCGCATTTGGATTAAAAAAACAACAACAAACACCTTGGTATTTCAAGTGAGTAACTGAGATTCAATCTAAACTCAGCTCAGACATCAGCTTTTTGGGTGTCTTGAGGCATTTCTGTTTTTCAGTTCTGTCTTTGTAGAAGGAAAATCCCTCACATGGTCTTCACTGTGGCTGAAATCTTATGCATACTTAGAACACAAGAAGGCTGTAACTTGGATATTTGCTCTTGAATTAAATATGCTGTGATGGTGTGTGGGGATGACCTTGGGAGAGAGGAGGGACAACCTCAGACTGGACAACCAGCGTGTCAAAGATGGCTCAGCCCACAGAAGGAGAGGGGGAAGGGTGTGGGAAGCATTCCAGAAGGGACCCTCCCTGGTTTTCCAGAGAGTAAAAAGGAAGGAGGGGAGAAATACTTTCAGTCTTGCAAGATTCGGTTAATGTAACCTAACAATAAAGACAGAGCTAGTATGTTCTGGCTAGACTATGAGATGACCAGAGGGGAGTAGAATGGAATTCTTTATTTACAGTACAACTATATACAAATGGTGATTGTCCTTTATATAATAGTTCAGTTCAATTCAAACCCAACTGGGCAATGGCAGAGTTTTTGGCAAGACAGCGAAGCCAGGCTCAGCTGTAGGACACGGCAAGGTGGCGGGACTGGACTTGACTAGGAAACGTGGCAAAGTGGCCAGGCAGGGCTTGACTGCAAGCTGTAGCAAGGCGACTGGACAGAACTTGACGGGAGACCGTGGCAAGGTGGCAAGGCAGAACTCGGCAGGAGCTGGCAGCAAGGTGACTGGGCCAGGTGTGACTGAAGTTTGTGGCCAGGCAACACAATAGGACTCGGTGGGAGGTAGTGACAAGGCGACAGGACCAGCCTTGGATGGAGGACACAGCAAGACTGCAAGGCAAAACTCGGCTATGGATCGCAACAAGGTGACAAGGCTAGGCTCGACTGGACTCCATGGCAAGGTGGCAAGACTTGACTTAGCTGGGCTTCATGGCAGGGCAGAAGGGCTCGACTCAAGTGGGCTGGGTGACAAGACAGCAAGGCAGGACTCGACTGGATTTTGTGGCGAAGCGACAAGACAAGGCTCAGCTGAGGCATGCAGCAAGGTAGCAAGGCAAGGATCGGGAGGCTGGGAAGGCTCTGGTTCCGTAGCAGCTACAGGGTAGGCCTCTGAGAATGGTTCCAGCTTTTCTTCTCTGTGAGAAGCTGTTAGCTCAGTAGAATGTTTGTCTCCAGCAGTCCAGTCCTTGTGCTGGCTCCTTTTTAAGCTGTTCCCTTCGGGCCGTTTTTCCTCTGGAGCCAATCAAGCTTCCTTTTGCTTGGCATGTTTTTTGGTTCGCCTTTCCCTAGCGCTGATTGGCAGCTTTGAATCCAGCTCCTGATTTTGCCCAATCAGCTGTTCTAGACTTTCCCACTCTGCTGAGTCACTCTTAGTTTCGATTTCCCCGTTTTGCCTTGCATGGGTTTCAATTTCCCCTTCCTCAGCCTCAGAGTCAGACTCAGCTCTTACATAGTACTCCTGGTTGAACTTCTTGTCTTGAGTACCTCACAGGGCTAACATAAGCACAGAAGAGAACTGGCTGTAAACATACAGTAAAAGAAATTATTACTCCTGCTCTTTCTAACATTTATGTTGCAATCCTACACACTCACATCTGATAATAAGCCTCATTGAACTCTTCTGAGTAGAGATAGGATTGCAGTACAGATTGGCCACTAGTGCAAAGGTCATAGACGTACTGAAATCCTTGGTTTCAGTCCTTGGCAGTCTAAGATAGAAGGAGGAGGCAAAGATGAAAGAAGCCAGAGACTCATCAGTACAGTAGTACAAACAAGATTTGAGGGCAAACAAGATTTGAGGGCAAGATTATGTAATTTAGGTCCAGGTGGAGAAACAGTCAGAAAGGCTGAGGGAAGGTGGCTGGACAAATTCTAAAGAGAATGTTGCATCAGGAAAAAAGGAGAAAAGTGAAATGCAGAAATACAGGAGTGGAAGAAACAGGTATACAGTAGAAGATGAATTTGTGCTAAACAGGACAAGATGAAAAGGAGGCTAAAAGGAGAGTACTGAACATATTTGCATACTGCATTCTGCACAGGAAATCACCTTGAAACTATCTCTGATCTGTATTCCACATTGCTTCTTTGAGGCCTGGAGAAATTTGCCACATGTATAGACACTATCATGTTATTGAGAGTTTCCATGGAACCTCTCAAAATTGCTAGCAGTGACTGGGAGATCCTGCATGAGATGATTATTATGGACAGTTTCCATACAATGTATTTTCTAGCTGGATGCTTTTTGCATATAAACTAGCTCCAAATACGGGAGAGAGGTTGAATGTTCTAAAACAAAGAACTGATACTGCTCAGAATTGATACAGATATTCAAAACATTCCCTGACTTGTGATGGAACCAAACTGTTTGAACTTACTTTTCTATGGACTTTAATGAACCCCAGACAACATGGTGCAATTGCTCTTATGTCATGTTTATGGGATTCTTTCAGGAAACTGGTGGACACTAAGAGAAGAGAATGCTGGATTATATAAGGCTTTGATCTGATCTGGCAGGGCTGTTCTTCGGTTCATGATTTGTTGTTGTTAATCTTTAGATCTACTTGGTTTCCCTAGAATATGGCGACTTCTTTCCCATAATCTTTTCAGAGGTGAGATAAGGCCCTCTTGGACATTTATGGTGAATCAGATGGCAGTTAGAGTCCACTAGCTGGTCATGGTCTCACTCATTCTTTTCTTCCTTGTGAGGTAATCTTTTCTTCTTCATCTCATTACCAACATCTGACCTGATGGAGCATGATGGTTTATCAGCCCCCAGGCTCACATTGTTAACATTGCAGATCTCTACAGAGACCTTGAGAATGATAGTAGCATATTCACAACAGGAGGAAACTGCCAACAGAAACAGTTCCTGAATTTGTTCCCAAACAGGATAATTAAAAGAAAAAAGAATTTCATTCAGACCACACACAAATCTTCTGGCTCGCATGTGGAGCCTCTAACATACCCTTGCTTTACCCTTGCTGTATAAACAGCAGGCACAGAGCTCTTTACATGGGCATACATATTATTGTTGCTTAAAGCTTTTTAACTCAGCAGTGATGTTTAAAAAAGAAGACTTCAAAAATTTCTTGACAGAAATATATGATCTTGAAGAAAATTAAGATAGCATAAATTACAGATCTTTCTTCAATTTCATAAATAATGCTCCTGAGTAAGATGCTGGAACATTTTTTTTTAAAAAGTATTCTTGTATCTTTTTAAAATAAATGTACAAACATATGGACTTAAATATTTTTATATGCATATGTGTCTGTTTTAGCAGAGGAAAATTTTAATTAACCCAAAATAATATGGCTGTAATCCCATGCACACATTTCTGAGTTTTTCACTTAATTATATGGCATGTATTTATTACTCAGTAAGCAGATTTGAGATCATACTTCGTAGCTATGTAACATGTAGAAATTTCAAGGCGGAATACCTAGTAAAAGGTTAATATTGATGAACTTGATTAAATTGTAAAAATGCTCCAAATTAACCATGACAAGAAAGACTGCTGTTGGCTGAAAACAAATGACTTCTATAAATTCCAGAGACAATGTAAAGACTCTTTTGGAGGTTTTCCTAAAGCTGCTTAATAGTCAAGCCCAACACCTTTAATAAAATCAAGGTGGCAGCCCATGAAAATATTTATTTCAGCCATAGAAGTACAGTAAATCTGATACTGTTGCTGAAAGATGCCCTTAGGCATCTGTACGAGCCTTCAGCAGACATGGCCATGGTGCTGGATCTGCAGGGGCCTTAGATCAGGGGCTGAAAACTCCTTATGGACAACTGGCATGGCTTTGATATTTTAAACCAGTTAGAAATGAAAGAAAGAAAGAAAGAAAGAAAAAGAAAGAAAGAAAGAAAGCTACACTCAACTATTTGCACAGGTCATGTGACAGAAGATACCATTTTAAAAAAAAACTTGTTTTTCTTGTAGAAAAATGGTATTTTTGCCCATAATATTTCAAAGCATGCTGTTCCATAAATTAACACTGAAGGCACATGAAGAGAACTGAAAACAAGCATTACATTATTTCATGCTGCATGTCATTCCTTACTCTTCAGGAAGCAGAACTGTGGATAGGGAAGGAGAAAGGAGAATTTAACATGCAAAATGCAAGTAGATCTTAACATAGTCTGAATGACAATTTGTTACTTTTCAGTGTTAAATTCCATCAAAGAATGTTTTTTTATTATTCCCATGGATCAGAATTATGTTGTATTTACTTGATAATGCTTTCAAATACGCTATTTTTGTGGAGGGAACACAACAATAAGGAATAATCACATGTGATCTGAAACACAGGGAGAAATAATGAATTGCTATAGAGAGAGTTCTGCACTATAGAATCAGAAGTGGAAAGGAACTGAGAAGACAGAATGTAAACCGGGGACCTAAAGCAAGTGACTGGCTTGAATGGGTATTCAAAGCAAACTGATCCCAGCCTTAGACTGCTACATCGAAGGCTGCAGAATTTCATTACCCTGCATGTGATATTCCTAAATACCTGACAAGTCTATCCTATTCCAAACAAAATTAGGCAAAATCCAGTTTTCTAATTTTACCCCCTTCCCTTCCCTTTTACCTATCCCTACCTCTACTCTTCCTTCTGCTGCTTAAAAATGGAGAGCAAAATATGGGATTGGGGTGACAGGTCCTGATTTTGGAGAACCTTTGCCTGTTTTCCAGTCACTTTGTTTCAGAGTTCTGTCCTGGGCTGTGGGAACAAATTGTGGTCAGATGTGAAAGGAAGAATCGAGTTCCATGATTGCAGGATTGGAAAAAAGGTTCATAAGACAAGTTGTATCCTGGCTGTGCTGAGAGGCAGATGGGAGTGGGGGGCAAATGATGAGGGAGTTACCTTTTCTTTCTTCAACCATGGGGAATGGGAGTTCTGCTACCAACTCTCCACCTCAGTTCTGGGGGACACAGGACTCAAACTCAAAACTCAAGAAGGCAGGTTCTTTCTTGTGCCCCACCTGATTCCTTAACCAGCTGTGCTGTACTTGCACCCCAGCCATCATCTTGTGTTTCAGAGAGTCTCTTGATTTGGCCCAGGTGGCCTGCTTGGCCTCTCCTGGCTTTTCCTCTTCCAGTTTGGCTGGCCTGCTGGACTCTCATCCTGGATCTTGTCTAACTGGGAACTGGTCTAGCCATTTCCTGGGCCTCAGCCGTGTGTGTATGCCAATGGGGACATGCCTGTAGCGGATGCATCTGGGGGTAGCAGGCAGTGAGAATGCAGAATGAACAGTCTGGGCCTGCTGCTGCTGGTGATCATGTGCTTGCCACTCTGTCTGAGCTTGCTGGACTTCTGTTTCTTCCTCAAAGGGAGAATTTAACTAATGGCTCGCAAGAACTGGATCAAACTGGTTGGATAACATCCTTGAACAGACTATATTTTTTAGCTCTAAGCACTGGGAAGATAGATAGGCCAGAATTTCACAGAAGAACCTCTCTCTTTTGCTGCTACAAACACTGGCCCCCAAAACCCTAACCCATCTCAGCCCAGCCCAGCCCAGCCCAGCCTGAATACTTTAAATTAACCAGTTTGTTGCCTTTTCATGGCATCTCAAATCAGCTGCCTGAGGTGCCTAATGACAGCTCAACCCTATTGACTGAGTGAAAAATGCACTTCTTGGAGATGGCTATACCAAGCATCAGTTTCCTATGTGTAACTGCTTCTGCTGTTGACATGAAAGTAAATCCTGGTTTAATCAGCATCCATGTGTGCAGAATCTTTGGGTGTACACTGGAATATCTGCAAAGATCTGAACAAATCCATTCTTTGGTTTTGAGCATCTGTATTTATTTTATTTACTGCAGTTGTATCCCACCTCTCTGCTAAAATAGTATTCATGGCAGCTAAGAATAAAGTATATATCAAGAGATAAAGTTAAGATATTACAGCTAAAATGAAAAACAGAAATCCAACTGACAGAAATCCTTCCAGAAAAGCTCAAGTGAACACCTATTGATCAGAAAGAAGTAAGAGGTTTAAACAATTTAAAATGTGCTTTATTACAAATTGGCTTGGACACCAATAGCTGGCCTGAATAAAAATATTTTAGCCTCCCAGATGAAACATTATAGGGCTTTCCGTAGTACAGAATAGAGTCCTATTTTTCACTTCTTTCCTAGGGAGATGGGAAATGGTATGCTGAGGCATCCCACAAGGCCGTTATGGATGCTCTTCAATATTGGTATGGAGCCCAAAGCTTTATTCAGCCATGGCATGTGAAATTGTAAATAAATTAACAAGCCATTTTTAGTGACCAAAAGGAGGACAAAGACTGCATAGGAGTTTCTCTTACTGCATGATTTGATTGTCAAGGATATAAAAAAACCCTCTTTGATTATGTCCAGTGGAGATCTTTCTATATGTAAGTAGTAGACCTGCATACTGAAGTATTGTACCTTAAACATTTGTCCATTATTTAGTATACGGAGTTAATTAATTAAATAAAACTCATAAGGCTGAGATAGAGTAGCTGAAAGGATGATTCACTGTTAATTACAATAGGGTTATCATATCTGTGCAGGAAAAATCCAGATAGTAGCCCTAAGTGAATTCAGTAACTAGATTAAAGATGTAGTCCCCTGTTGTTACAGCCTAAGGGTTTCCTGAGGTGCCCTCCAGAGAGATGTTAAAGGATGAGGCACAGTGGTAGTGGGAAATATTTCTGCTATTGATATTTAATCATGTAACATTGGATGTTTAAAGTATGCTATTATATGTAATGTGGGTTGGTTCATACATGTTATAACATACAAAGTGAGGCCAGCAAGCACTGTTGAAATTTCATGTTTTTTGCTGTAACAGCAGCTTGCCATGGGACCAATTACCAAGAGGAATGGTGAACTCTAGTTCACTGGATGTGAAGCTGGACAATAATCTGTTGGGATTGCCTTAAATGAGCAGGAGGATGGACCAAAGGGCCTAAATAGACCCATATAACACTCTGGTTCTATGATGTTATGTTAGATGGCAGAGTCAGGATCAGAAGAAAACTGTGGCAATGGGATCATGAACAGAAATTCAGGGAGGATTAAGGATTTTGACCCCAAATTACTGAAAATCCTTCTAATCTGATTCTGGCTATTCATTCATATAATTTCCTCTCTTGAAAGTGAAAGCAATTCTTGCAGATATAATCCCACATTAGCTGCAGATGTTAGGAATTAATCATGTTTGTATTTTGAAAGGAAATGAAGTGTTGAAGGAAGCAAATCTAAATTGGATAGTAGTATTTGAGTCCTAGATGCTTCTCCTTAATTATCTTGAGCTTTATATTGTTTTGTGCATGTTCAGTGTTTTTATTCATTAACTGAACTCATCTGTTAACTCATCCTTTGTATGTTTCTCAGAAATATTTGAATGGTATTTTTTTTCAACGTGTACTTCATTTGCTTACCAATTTCTTCTGTAATTTTTGTATCTCTACTACAATAGGATTTGCATAGTCCCTCCATTTTTGTAAGAATGGTATGGTAATCTGTGCCACAATGTTCAACCCTTGCAGATTTTGATTGTGCAAGGATGGATTCCTCTAAGAATCCTGTGCCATGCTCCTTCCCTCCTGCATTCTTCCATTCCATTGGCTGGTATTCCCTGTTAATTAAAAGAAGGAGAACAATCTTTGCTTGGAAACTTTGTTCAAACATTCTACGGCTGAAATATGAAAGCTATTTCTGTTTATTTGAGCGTTGGTGCTTCAGGAGAGCCATATGTTTCCCAATGAAATCTAACATTTGAAGGCATACCTTGAAGTCTTTCTCCTTGCCTCTGAATATCTCTTTGTCCTTAGCGTTCATTTGTAGATTTGCTATTGACAGTTCAGCAATAGAATTATAGTTGTAATGTAGTATTAGTATTAACAGTATAGGACTTAAAATCCTAGGCATGGTAGACAGTATTGTTTAATAATACTGTAATGACTTGCATATATGACTCAGCCTATTCAAATCAGTAGTTTTGTATGATCTGATCCCAACTAAAGTATACTAGTTTTTAGATGCAAATTTCACATATGGGGTACCGACACATGAGAGAGCACATGATGATTAGGCTTGCATGGGTCAATTTGAGTCATTGCCATAGCTTTCTCAGAAAACGCATTACATTATTTTTTTAAAAAAAATGAACTTTGTTTTTTGGGAAGATATTAATTAAACTGGGTGGAAGGTCTTGAATTGTTGGCATCTGTATAATAAGATACACATGATCATTAAGAGCAATAGCAACTATTGGAACATTTGATAAACATTAAGCAGTAAATACTGTTTTCCCTAAAACGTAAAATGTAGTCCACCATAAACTTTAATTATAGCAGTGTATAAACAAAAGTCATGGCACCCTAAAGAGCAATGTTGACACACTTAAATAGAAAAGTTTAATATCTAAAATGTTTTTTGAAGACAGAAACATTGATCTTGTTGAACTTTTCAAGTTCCCGAAGATGTGTGTGGTTGCCTGGTTATAAACTGGAAATGTCAAGATATTTACTGTTTGATTCTAATCTTCTTTATACCAGGTTTACTGAGTTCTGTGGCTATTATCCATTATTATACCAATATAAATGAGACCAGGGTCGGGTCACTCCATGAGACAGTAACATAAAAACTCCACGCCAAGTTCAAGTTGCATTAAAGTCACTGCTCAGAAAAGAAAGCATCTGGAGTGTGTATCTTCAAGGATACCGAGGGAGGGAGGGAGGGAGGGAGGGAGGGAGGGAGGGAGGGAAGGAAGGAAGGAAGGAAGGAAGGAATTTTATTTTGTTTTTCCTGATCAGGGATACATGTTCTGTACATTTCTTAAAGTCATAATCACCCCAGGATGCAGTTTTCAAAAACCAGAGTAATGAAAAAATCTTCTTTGCCAAATATAATTTGGATACTAAGAATGGTCAAATTTCTGTTGATCTTTTATGCACAACAGGCAAAAATTAAATCTTGAACCATGACTTTTAAACATAAATAATATAAGATAGATAGACAGACAGACTTCCAGGGAAGAAATGGCGAACTAAAGATGACTCCACTAAAAGTGGAGTCGATGACCACTGTGGAATGAAGAGCTGATAAGTAGAAAAGTGCTCTGTACAGTTGCTCCTCACTAGAAGACTGCAAGACAGTGGTCTCCGGAGGGTTTAGAGCGCTGGGAGACGAAGGAATAGCCATCTTCCTGAAACCATGATCGGTGCCTTCAAAAGGACACTTGGGTTCACATGTTTCCTTTTCTAACCACTTTCAGAAATTGCTTGTTAACTGTTTTTCAGTTATTAGGAACCTTTGGATCAACAGGTTTTACAGCACTGGGTAAGTTTCCTCTAATCTTTAATGAAAGTAGTTTTAAATACAAGTTTAAGGACTTAAAAACACTTTTTTGGGGGGGGGAATAAACAGCAAAGAGGTGATTAGAATTTTGATTTTGGAAAATTACAAATAGACAGTCCAGATGGATTTGAAATAAGATTTTGGAGTTAATCATAAGAATCCTTCCCATGGGAAAATGCTTTTGTTTTGAATTTTCTTTAAAAATCATGATAAGATGACACTTTGAAGGTTGGACACTAGAGGGAACCAGAAGGAACTAAAGATTACAATTAAAGGAGAACACTTAAATTTGATTTACTAATACAGAATGGAGCAAAATATTTTAACACTGGACATACTGAAGGGTATTTTTGAACAATGGACCCAGAAGTTAATTTTAAGAGTGTCTGCCTCTGTAGATAGACTGTGTTTAAAGCATTTTATGGAAGAGGAACAGTTTTACTGGACAAGACTGAGACTAATTTGAAAGTGGATTTAAAAATGACAGGCTACAAGAACAATATGGAAAAAGATGCTACACTGGACATACAAAAGAAACTGGCTGATGTCTTAATAATTAAAAGGGATATACAAGTAACAAACCAAAAGAATGACCTGGATAATTTTCCTATACTGAATTTACAAAAGAGGCTTGTTAAAGCTTTGAAGAATTTCGTGGGAAGGGACAAAGAAGAAATGAAAAGAAATTGTCCTAACAGTGAGACACACACTGAGACGAGGAGTAGTTCTCTAGTGTTTATTACTGCTACACAAACAGAATCCTAACAAACTGAATAAGCGTGGGAAAAACCCAGACATATAAACCCCAAAAGCTAAGGCGGGCCTGATCTGTGTCTCTTTGAATGGCTGCTTAATTCCTCAGTACTACACATGCGTTTTCCCCCCTGGATAGAGGCCCCCTCCTGCTCACCGTCATTACTCATGACATCACCCTCCCCTCCAGATTCACATTCCATTTCAGCCCCTTCCCTTCCAGAGTTCCTTCCTCCCTCCAGAGTCTCATGAGAGTCCATCTCCCCCTCCAAGCTCCCATGGGAACTGGGCAACGATGGAAAGTCTTCAAAGGAAAACTCCAAGGACGAATCAGTGCTGTTCTCCAGGTCTGATAATGCTTCTGGCCCAGGTGGCTGCTGCTGGAAAATAGCTAGATAATTAGAAGAGTCGTCCCCCCTCCCCCCTGGGAAATGCACGCCGGAGGTGGAGGGCTGTGGTTCCCCCCCTTCTCTGCAACTGGTGTCAAGGTTTCAGGCGGGGGTGGAAGGTGCAAACTTACGAATTCCTCTGCCTGCTCAGCCAAGTGAGGAATCTCTGGTAGAGTGCAAGGCTTGGGTTTGTGAGGGAAAAGCTGATGGAATCAATGAACCAGCGCTGGTGCATGCACATCTCTGGCATTCTCCCACGTGCGCTCTTCCTCAGGGTACCCCTTCCAGTGTATGAAATATTGGATGCCCCTTCCCCTCCTCCTAGAGTCCAGAATTTCCTCGACTTCGTATTCCTCCTCTCCCTCCACAATTACTGGAGGTGGGGGGGGGGCAGTTGCGATTGTAAGGCACTTGGGGGAGGGTCCTTGGCTAGCAAGGCTCTGTGAAAGACTGGATGGATTTTCATGGATGCTGGCAGCTTTAAGCAATAAGCCACTGGATTTATCTGTTGTACCACAGTGAAAGGGCCCACAAACTTAGAGTCCAACTTCTTGGAGGGTCTGGTAGAGGTTAAAAACTTGGTAGAGAGCCACACTTTGTCACCTACCGCAATCGCTGGCCCCTCTTGTCTGTGAGCATCTGCAGCTCTCTTGTACACAGTCTTTGCCCTGTTCAGCTGCTCCTTTAACAACTCCTGCGCGGCTTGTTGCTCTTTAAGAAAATCAGCTGCGGCTGGAACAGCTCCCTGCTGTGAGGAGGTGGGCAACACCCGAGGGTTAACCCCATAGAGTGCTTGGAAAGGAGACATCTTGGTAGATGATTGCACGAAGTTGTTATAGGTAAATTCTGCCATGGGGAGTAGGGCTGGCCAATTGTCTTGCTGATAAGTGGTGTAACACCTGAGATACTGCTGTAACCATTGGTTAATTTTCTCGGCTTGCCCGTTACTAGCAGGATGATGCGATGATGACAGGTGGATCTGGACCCCTAATGACTGAAAAAGGGCCCTCCAGAACCTGGAAGTGAACTGTGGGCCTCTGTCACTCACCAAGTGATTCACCATGCCTCTATACCTAAAACATGGTCCATGAACAACTGCGCTGTGGCTTGCACAGATGGGAGGCCCTTGCAAGGAATAAAATGTGCCATTTTAGTGAAAAGGTCCACCACCACTAGTATGGAAGTCAGCCCCTGGACCGGGGGTAAATCAGTGATGAAATCCATGGAAACTGTATCCCAAGGCCCACTGGGGGTGGGTAGGGGTTGCAAGAGTCCTGCGGGCTTCCCTGAGAGAGGCTTGTCTTGTCTACAGGTATGACAAGAAGCTATGTAACTCTTTATGTCTGCAGTCATCTTAGGCCACCAGTAATCTCTCAGAGCTCTATGGAGAGTTTTGAAAACACCTCTGTGGCCTGCCGTTTGATGGTCATGGCAAAGTCTCAGTACTTCTTCCCTCACTGAGGGGGGAATGTATAATCGACCACTATGCCAGAGGATTCCTGCCTCCACATTGAATGGGGGGCAGTGTCTTGCAGGCCCCTCTGGAGGTCATCCATCCTGGCCCTGGCATACGGGTCCTGTTGCTGGTGAGCTCTGGCTCTTGTAAATAGGTCCTCTGCTTGTCTGCCTGCTAAAATCTGTTTGGTTCCCCCTCATAGACTGATCAAAGTTGTGAGGTTGTAATATAGTAGCCTGTACCTCCTGGTGAGTGGCGGGGGTTGCCTGAAAGGATCGAGACAGGGCATCTGCCAAGCAGTTTTGCGCCCTGGGAACATAAGAAATAACAAAATTGAAATGGGAGAAAAACTGGCTCCATCTGATTTGGCGTGGGGTGAAGGATCTGGTGTTTTGTAGAAGCTGTAAATTCTTGTGATTGGTGCAAACTTTCACAGGAAGGGCTGCACCTTCCAGCCAGTGCCTCCACTCTTGGAATGCTGCTTTAATTGCCAGCAACTCCTTGTTAAAAACATCATAGTTTCTCTCTGCTGGTGATAGCATGCATGAAAAAAAGGCACACAGAAGCAATGTATTCTCGGTTTTGTTTGTATATTGCAATAACACCGCCCCAATGGCAATATCGGAAGCATCTGAATGCATTATGAATTGCTTTGTGGGATCAGGGTGTCTTAACAGCGGCTGGGATGCAAAGCGTTGCTTAAATTCTAGGAAGGCTGCTTGCTCCCTCTCCCCCCAAATGAATTTTGATCCTTTCTTCGAAAGTTGTGTGAGGGGTCTAGCCCTGTCACTAAAGTTTTTTATGAACCGCCAATAGAAATTGCAAAATCCTAGATATCTTTGTACTTCTTTAACATTTCGGGGAGGTTGCCAAGAGAGAATTGCCTGGACCTTAGAAGGATCCATGGATATGCCTTCTGTTGATACCTTATAGCCCAGGAAATGTAATTCAGTTAAATCAAAGGCACACTTCTCTAGCTTGGCGAACAGCTTGTTCTCTCTCAGTCTTTGTAAGACATTACATACGTGGGTTACATGAGTTGTAGCATCCTCAGAGAAAATTAATATGTCATCTAGATAAATGACCATATACTTATCTAGTAAATCAGAGAAAATTTGATTCATAAATCGGGAAAATATGGCTCCTGCATTAGACAAGCCAAAGGGTAAAACAAGGTACTCAAATTTACCAAACCTGGTGTCGAAGGCAGTCAGATATTCATGCCCCTCTTTCATCCGGATCAGATTGTACGCATTCCTGAGATCCAACCTGGTAAAAATGCATGCTTTCTGTAAGCGATCCAGCAGATCAGATATTAGGGGCAGTGGATAAGTTTCCTTCTTTGTGAGTTTATTTAAAAAACTGAAATTGTGGACCACTCTCATGGGTGTCTCCTGGTTTGCAGGTGCCAACAGGTCAGGCTTTTTTGGTACGAAGAAGGTAGGAGCAGACGCTGGGGAAGTAGATGGTCAGATGAACCCCTTTTGGAGATTAGAATCCAAGTAATCCTTTAAGGTGGCTAGTTCTTTGGGAGACATGGGATATTCTTTCCTTGCTGGAATCTTGGCTCCTGGTATCAACTCAATGGTGCAATCACAGTCCCTATGGGGGGGGGGGGTAGTGCTGTGGCCTCTTGTTCGCTGAAAACGTCTGCGAAATCTGCATACTTGGCTGGCAACTGGACCCCCCCTGCTTCCGTGACTGTGTTGGTTGCTGGAAAACGGAGAGTGGCTTTAATCTTGTGGTGCTGGCATTCCTTAGCTGGGAAGGAGATTACTCCCGTAGTCCAGTTCAGCAATGGGTTGTGGATCCTCAGCCAAGGCGTGCCTAGTATTACCGGCACATTAGTGATGCAGTAACATAAAGTTGGATCCACTCAGTGTGGTCTCCCGTTGTCAGTTGCACTGGTTCTGTGAACCTTCTAATTGGCCCTCCTTGAGGGGCTGGCCGTCAATGGTCTCCACTTCTATGGGACATGGCAATTCTATGGTCGGGATATTGAAGTCTTGTACAGTCTGTACATCAATAAAATTGGTTGAAGCTCCGGAATCCACGAGGGCCTCTAGCTTGACCTGGTGCTCTGGGTTTATGTGCATTATTACTGGTAAGTAGTAAAAGGATTGCCTGGAATCCTTGGAATGAGCCCTCCTTAATTGATTGATGGTCTCCCTAGTGAGCTCTGTGGAGGGAGACCGCCGGAGTTTCCCTGGTTGGAAGTAGAGGCAGAGATGGCTCTTGTTTCAGCTGCTTGCCCTGGAGCTCTTACTGAATTTGCTTGGCTTCTTGCTGGGCAATCTCTCACCATGTGCCCCTGGACTCCGCAGTAGAAACAGAGGGCTCTCTCTCTCCTTCTCTGCCTCTCAGCCTCAGAAATAAGCCTCCTGCTCGCCCCGATCTGCATTGGCTCCTCTGGTCCTGAGTAAGGAGATGCTGCAGAGAGAGCTGGAAATCCTGGAAGCATCCTGAGGCCCCTGCCTCTCCCGGCTGCATCTGTGTGAGCTCTTCTAGTCTGGCATCTATGACCACAGACAACTGATATAAGGCTTCTAGGTTAGCTGGTGTTCCCTGGCGCACTAATTCATTCTTAATTTCTTCATCCAGCCCCTGTTTAAATTGGTCTTTTAATGCACTCTCATTCCAGTCCAGATCTCCTGCTAACAACTTGAAATCAGCAATGTAGATTCCCACCCTCTTGTTACCTTGCTTGAGCTTCCGAATTTCCCAGCTGGCAGTGACCTCTCTGATCAGGTCGTCAAAGTGTGCTTGGAAACCTGCCAAAAGGTTCTGCTAGTCATTGAGAATTGGGTCGTTGTTCTCCACCATGGGAATAGCTCATTTGGCTGCTGGTCCCTTTAGCAGACTTAGGATGAAGGTGACTCTGGTTCTGTCTGTGGGAAACTCTGCTGGTCTGCTGTTGAAAAACATTGTGCACTGTGTGAAAAAGGTTCTCAACTGTCCTGCTTCTCCTCCAAACTTCTCTGGTAGACTGCCCTGGGATCTCAAGACCACTGGCGGAGCTGCTGCTGCTGGCACCGGTTGTGGGAAAACCGGAGCTGGTTGTTGTAACTGCTGTAGCATGGCATCTTGTAATGTGTTGATCTGGAGGTCTACCTGTTGTTGGTGTTGCAGGGCTGCTGCCAATTGTTGGATGGCGAGCCAAATTTCTTGGTTTTCCGAAGACATTTCTCAAATGTCTCTCCTTTAATTTCTTGTTCCTCCCTCTTTCGATGGGAGTAGGAGTTTGTTAGGATTGATGTCCTAACAGTGAGACACACACTGAGACGAGGAGTAGTTCTCTAGTGTTTATTACTGCTACACAAACAGAATCCTAGCAAACTGAATAAGCGTGGGAAAAACCCAGACATATAAACCCCAAAAGTTAAGGCAGGCCTGATCTGTGTCTCTTTGAATGGCTGCTTAATTCCTCAGTACTATGCATGAGTTTTCCCCCCTGGATAGAGGCCCCCTCCTGCTCACCGTCATTACTCATGAGAGAAATCAAGTTCTGTGACATTATTTGAAAGGACTAAAGATCAAGATTGTTAAAAGAAAAAGGAAGGAATATAAAGTTGGTTTATTTGATCAAGTTTAAAATAGGTATGTTGTTATTTCTGGTAACCTTTAATAGACTTTTGCTGATCAGGACTGAAATGATGAGGGTTTAAGGATTAATTTATAGATAAGAGATGGGATATGGGAAGAAGAGATTATTTGTTGTATTTTAAGAGAAGGTGATAAGTTACTAATATTGTTTATATTTGTGATGAAGGGGGAAGTCATTTCTTTATATATTTCTTTTCTTTTTCTTTACTATATTCTTATTTTTTCTTTCTTTTCTATTTTTTCTTTCCTGCACTATTTTTTCTTTTTATTCTTTTTTCTTTTTATTCTTTTTAATCTTTTAAATTGTAATTTATAATAAAATTACTAAAAAAAGATAGGTAGGTAGGTAGATGATAGATAGATATTATTAAAAAGTGAAATTACCCAGTTTGGTAAATCTTAAGCATACCAGTTTCTAAGGCACATTAATATATAGGACTGAAATAAATAGCAAGGTTAAAAGAATGTTTAGCAGGAGCAGGTCATTCAGAAGTGGTCAAAACTATTCAGCCCTGTTCTTAAGTAGGAAATTGCCTTAGTTGCTAGTTCAGTCATCATGGCCCTTTAGCCTTTATATCATGGAAAAACTCCAACCATGTGTTGATCCCTACAGTATTTATTAATATTCCAATCTATGGAATAGGGCTTTGCAGATCATTTGAAAAGAGTGTTTCATAGAGCAAGTTAGCATGAACAGACCCTTTCCTCAATGTTTTGAAGCAGCCACATCTTTGGAAGGCTCATGTAGATGTTAGATTATCCCTGAACTGCATATGTATACGCAGTTGCAGCTGTTTTGCTGTTGCCTCTGCATCCATGCCCATGCATAGACCACTGAGGAAAGCCTTCAGAACCAACTCCTCAACTTTCCAGTGGACAATGGCTTCTTTAACATGTTGAAGGAGAGATCTTTCATCATGCTAACATGCTTTGAAAAGGACCTCATCAAAACGCTTTGCACAGTCCCACTATTTTAACTCATTCCTTCTC
Source organism: Candoia aspera (assembly GCF_035149785.1). Lineage (NCBI taxonomy): Eukaryota > Metazoa > Chordata > Lepidosauria > Squamata > Candoiidae > Candoia > Candoia aspera. The sequence continues at coordinate 117,390,269 of NC_086153.1, read as the reverse complement.
TTTAGAAACCGGTGCTTCAGATTTCAAGTATATATTATCTGTCAGTTCTGTTTACTTTCAAGCATTCCACCCAATCTATTCTAGATTATCAGGCTATACACTGCAGCAAGGGTGCCCAACCTGGGATTTTGTAGCAGCAAGGCTGAGCCCATAGAGTGAAAGGATGGAGATCTTGACCTTCTTCTCCCAGAAATCCTCTGGGTCTATATGCTTTGGCCTCTCCTTCCTGCCTTGGTGAAATTTGGTGGTTACTGCTGCTACCACATGTTTTCCAGTGCGCCACTTAACGTTACTGTCATGCATTGCTGATATGTTATAACGGTTCTTTATTGCTGGCCTCTACTTAGCTTGCAGGCTTTGTTGCTGGCAAGAAATACATTGGCAATTAATTGCTCTTATATTTTCAAAATCGATGTGCACATGTTTGTATAGTTGGACATTATTCTTTGGCCCTAAATACTTGGTGCAATCTGACATTGACAATGGTAAATGCATCCGATGATGGTTGAAATCTCCAGTTAGTATTTGGGCATCCTTGTTTCTGTCTTGCTTTGGTCTCATCACTCACAATATACGTGGACATTCCAGGAAGTGCCAGAAGAGAAAGAATCTGGTACTGGCACAAGTCAGCAAGGCTTTAAAAATGGGAAGTGTGTCTTTCTCTGTGTGTACATTTCAGCCACTTCATAGAACTTAGACATTAAGTCTAAATCCCATTTGCTTCCTCTGCAACTTTTCAGTGGAAGATATAACACAGGTAGTCCTTAACAACCGTTTAGTGATGGTTCCGACTTATGATGGTGCTGAAAAAACTGACTTATGACTGGTTCTCACACTTACGACTGTCACAGCATCCCCATGGTCACATGATCAAGATTTGGGCACTTGGCAACAGGTTTGCATTTATGACCATAGCAGCATCCCATGGTCACATGATTGCCATTTTTGACCTTCCTCGCTGGCTTCTAGCAAGCAAAATCAATGGGGAACCATGTTATTCGCTTAACAACCACATGGTTCGCTTGACGCCTGTGGTGATTCACTTAATGACCATAGCAAAAAAGTTTGTAAAATCACATGGATTCACATCATGACTGCTTCATTTAGCGACCAAAATTTCAGGCCCAATTGTGGTCATTAAGTGAGCACTACCTGTAGTAGCCAAACTTTATTCTAATTAAAATCCATCCCTTCATAGGTGGCATTCATTTTAATCTATACATGGGAGCCCTATATTCGGCTAGGACTGTAGGCAAAATGTGTTGATTAGGCAAACTGTATAAAAATCTTTCTACATTCAAAGCAATCCAATGCATGTACTGCAGTATTAAATATAACTATTCTAAATATAGAGAGCCAGTTTGGTCTAGTGGTTAAGGCATGGGCTAGAAACTAGGAAGCCATGAGTTCTAGTCCTGCCTTAGGCATGAAAACTGGCTGGGTGACCTTGGGCCAGTCGCTTTCTTTCAGACCTAGGAAGGAGGCAAGGGCACCCCATTTCTGAAAAACCTTGTCAGGAAGACTGCAGGAACTAGTCCAGGCAGTTGCTGAGGATCAGACAGGATTAAAAGGCCAAACCCCCCCCCAACAACTAAATATAACTATTAAATGCAAAAAGAAAACAAGTATACATAAAAAGTAACATATACAGAAAGTAACATATGCCTCTTGTTGCTCATAATCTAAATTTTTACAGTGGAAGGAACCAAAAAAGTGAAAGAGAGGATCAAGGAGGGAACAAGTTGTAAGAAGGTTGATATGCCTGCAACAAAAACTATCTCAGCTAATGTAGGTTTGGTCTATTAAGAAAAGGGTATAGTTTTGGAAGCTGAAAATTCCAGCCCCTTCCTCTTTCCCAAAGATGTCACTGCATCACCATCAAGTACTCTGCAGCCTGCAGTAACCAGAAATGACACCCTTACCACCATGAGTAAAGGCCCTCTCTGGTTACCAACACCCTTTTAAAGCCATATGGACTAGTAACCCACACAATGTTAGTGATAGTCAATTGCATACCCAGTTTATACAAACACATACTTGATTTATTCTGAATTTTGCATGGATGATCACAGTGTCTGCAGTTATTAGAATGGCAAATTATATGTTCTTTTTTCTCGTTACCATGTTCCTCCTTACTTGCCTCTTCTTCCTAAGCAAAATAGCTTCAACCATTATGGTTTTTCCTTAAAGAGGAATTGTTTCAGCCACATGATATCATCTCCTTCTGATATTTCTGCCCTTAGGTTTGGTGTGGCTCCTTAACATGCATTATATATTACAAATGTACACTGTTTTTTGTAAATAAAAAATCCACTACAACAAATTTTCAAAGCAGTTGAACGCTTCTCTAGGAGAGGGACAAGTACCTTAAGAGTCCTATACAAAAAGACCGAAATGCATACATTCAAAACTGGGAGATGGAGGAGGCACTTGTTGCAAACTGGCAGTTCGTCCTGGAAGAAAAATAATTAATTATGGCTCTTTCACTGGAGTCACCAGGGGGTGGCAGCCTAAGGCATTCTTGATTTGTACGCTCTTCTCTTTTCTATGAGAGAAGGAATCAGACTTTCTCTTAATGCTTTTCTTTTTTTTCTCCCACTACTAATCATAGTTAATTTTAAGTGAACTGATTTCTGGGCAAAATAGGATGAGGCCTTTTGTAATAATTACTTTAAGCACTGATAGAAACCTCTGAGTAAACTGACTGTTTAATTGAGCACTACTGATTTCCTGAATTAATCAGATACCATTGCATCCTTAACCCAGTTCTAAATCTGATGTGCATTAATTCCCCCCCCCAGTTTTTCATCTATATCGTCTATATTGACAGATGAAAACATAGATTTGAATTGTTTTCTGAAGACTCTGCACTGTGTAAAGTTTCATGGGAAACTATGCTGCTTCAAACGATACTTTGTTTGATGCAAGAGGCTAAGTTCTAGGGTAACCAAACTGCAGTTGACTTTCAGTCCCCTGACAAGATTGGTTCTGTCTAATGGAAACAGCCTGTTTGTAAGGATTAATGGGAAGAGGGTTTAAATATTAAAAATATTATTTATCAAGAAGTGCCCAAGGTACTACTTACAGCTGTTCATCTTTTAAGACATATTTGGGCTATTAGCTCTTTTTAGCTAAACATTCCAAGTTGTTAAAGAAATTTTAATAATTGTACTCTGCTGCTATTAATGTTCAATTGTCACTCTAACATTTCACTGAATATCCACATGTAGAGAACTATATATTTAGTAGTGGCTTTCCAATGTGCATGCGTAGTGATGAAATCTTACTGACGAAATCTTAATGAGCCTTTCCTAACTTGTTCTGACATACATGTTTTGCATCAGAGGCATCAGGTGTCATACCACATGTTTCATACAACTAGAGTATGGAGTAAAAGTCCTTTTCTGACTATCCATCTCTGTATGCCTGCCATTTTGGTTAAATGAATTGGTCTAGCCCAGTATGAACTGGGGCATTGAAAGGATTTACTTAGATTGCATTTCAGCTTTTCACCACCCACCATACCTGAACAATATGGATTTTGTAGGCTGGTCTTAAAGCCTTCAGCTGTTGTCACACTTTACTGATAGTAAATGCTTGTTTTATTTCCTTTTTCCAGGGGCCCTTGGGGTTACGTTTTTAATATCCTGAAATTCTAAGGTCTGCACGAGAAGTGCTGTATAGCAATGTGTAGTTTTCCTTTGAGCCTTTCCTCTTTGGGAGCAAAAGATGAAGGAACATTTGTTCTTCGGTCACCTTAAGTTATCCCAAGACAAAGATGAAGGAAAGCACAGTGCTGGCAGAAACTGGATCGTTATTCTCCACTGGCATGCAAAGCAAATTCTTTGGGACTGACCACTAGCATTTGGAGACCCCTTCTCTGTACCAGGACACAATGGTCCTAGAAATGAGAAAAAGCAAACAGCCACAATGAAGGGGCTAAAGGAAGGAAAAATTTACTCTTACAGGAAGGCTAATGTATACTCTCGAGACAGCTGTTTTCGGGTTTGAGACAAAAGGTCTTCAAGAGGCAGCTCTAATTTTTTTAAATTTAAATGAGAAGTTGTCTCTCCTGTAAAATGGCATTTTGATCATAACTCACTTTTCCTAGGAAGACATGATTGCATGCTCCACTCCAGTGCTAGGAATAAACATCTCAAAGCAAAACCAAAACTATTTCTTTTTGCTCCATCTGAAGCTGAGCCAGCCTGGGGTGGGAGAGAAGAGGTGGGCAGGGGTTATCTGGGTTCAAATTCCTCTTAAGTACCAGACCTCCTCGACTGTCTTGGCAAACTGCTACATTTTTCCATAGAATTTTGATGGCAATCCTAAGCAGAACAGTGCAGTATAATACCCATGGCTCTGCTTGTCCCAATTAATAGGGCTGTTAATGTTGGCTTTCCATTGGCATTAAGATTTTCTTCTAAGGCCCTTCTTTGGTTGCTTGTTATACTAGAAATTTATTATCTAGTTACAGGAGGAGGGAATTTTCTCACCTGTGGCTCCTAGATTACGGCATTCTCTTCCTAAATAGCTTTGCCTGGCACCAATGTTGCAATCTATCTTTTGGGCCTCACACAGAAATAAAATAAATACTCCTGCATCGGAATCTGCCACCACTTGAACTTAACTGATCAGTTAAAGTGAGTTTGCTTTTCATGAGTAATTGCAGATTTACTATTGTTACAATGTGTAAGCGTTTAAAATTCACTCAAAAATGCAAACTGAAAGGATGGTATATAAATGTTTAAAGCGATTTCTTATTTCTGTGCCATCAGAAAGATAAATTTCCCTAATGAACTAGCTAGTGATACAACCATGTAAGTTTATTTGAGTAGGGATAAAAAAAGACAGGAACTTTTCTAATTTCATCAAAGTATAATTTTACTGCCTGTTTTCACCATAGCTGTCAGCATGGTACTTAAGTGCTCTAATTGTCACAAGATTATATTCCCCCACTCTTATCTAAATTGTTTATATCTTTTAATCTATATTCATCATCTCTGAGAGAGATAAGACAGACAACTTTCACCCTGAAGCTTACAGGAATTAATTACTGGCAAATAATGACAAAAAATTGCATAGCCAAAATTGTCTAATACAGTATTTAAAAAAGAACACAATTTTTGCATGGGTAGGAAATAGAGTCAGGCAGCATACAAGTTTAAATTATTATTATTATTGTTATTTCAGGCACTGATGAGTATGTATTTGTATTAGGGTAGATGAATGTACCATTCTGATTTCCTCATCCTTTGTCATTTTTTCATTTATAAGTTTAATTCAACCTACTCACATGTTTGTTAGAGATTTATTTATTCATTTAAAAAGATAGTTATAATTTGTAGGTATATTTGGGCACATTTTCCAAAGATACACATTTTTGTTTGCAATTTTATACAATATACATGCCATAATAATGTATGTAATGTATAATGCATAATAATGTATGTAATATAATAATGTATTATAATGTATGAGAGCCAGTTTGGTCTAGTGGTTAAGGCAATGGGCTAGAAACTGGGAGACTGTGAGTTCTAGTCCCACCTTAGGCGTGAAAGCCGGCTGGGTGACCTTGGGCCAGTCCCTCTGTCTCAGCCCAACTCACCTCACAGGGTTGCTGTTGTGGGGAAAGTAGGAGGAGGAAGGAGTCTTAGGTATGTTCACCTCCTTGAGTTGAAAATATAATAAAGGTGGGATAAAAATTAAAATAAATAATAAAATTTTAAAAATGTTAAATTATTTTCATGTATATACACATTTTTTTTACATTTTCTTAGAAGGTGGACTGCATTGTAAAATTCAGAGAAGTGCAAATCTCAAAGGATGACTGACTTTCAGTCCATCATTAAAAATAAGAAGTTTCACTCCCATCCCTGGCTTGTAGATATGTGTACGATATATATATAAGTTTGCATACATGCACAGTCACACATATTTCACAACTATGTGAGCTACCAGAATGAAACCAAGCTACTCAAGGTATTATTAGGGAGCATCATGATTTATAAAGTTTCCATCAGTTAGGAACAAATAAAAAAGGTCACATCAAATGTTGGATGCTAGGTATGCTACACTGCAGGGAATGGGCAAGCTAGGTAAACAACTCATAATTATCTTCATGGGACCCATAATATATATGCTTGAATCACATGCAAAAGTAATAAAAATGTTGGTGACTGTTGAAAAACAACTGTGAAAGAAGAGGGAGGTTTACATGGGGCAATATTCATAGATTGAAAACCATCTAGTTTTGACTGTCCATCATAATGATGCCACACAATAAAGAGAACAAGAAATGTTTTATTGAGATTGCCTGAAGGAAAAGCCAAAAATGCTAAAGAATTTCCTTTGCAGTTGAATTTTTTGGAGTTCATATATAAATTTTTAGTTAAGTTGGTGAAATGTCAGAATAAATTATCATATATCCCAAAGTGTAAAAAATTGGCTTCCTTAAATTATGTCTTCTGAACAATCTAGATCATTCTCCTGGACAGATGTGAAGGGAGTTATTTATTTATTTATTTATTTGTTTTATCATATTTTTAGTACCGCCCATCTCCCCCACTTGGGGGACCCTGGGCGGTTCACAATAAAAACAATTTAAAATTCAGTAAAACCATAAATAATGCCAGTAATCAATAAATATAAAATGCAATGAATCCAAGTAACGGCAGATCTAATTCCACCCATAAGGGGATAAGGCTGGTTATCATTCAACATGGTATCTGGATGACATATGCTTGTGGGGAATGGATTGAGGTAAGGTCTCCTGTACATTCTTTTATGTGACATTTTTGGGGATACATGGGACTTTCTTCTCTGCTTGACTGGTATTTACTCCATGCCTATCCACAGTTCCAGAAACTATACCCCTTTTTATACCACCTTTCCCAAGTGCATGTTATAAAGCTGGGAAATGTACATTGACTCCTTCCTCATTTTCCATTACATTTACTAATGAAATCTGGCCATATGGTTTGCTGCCAACTTTCTGGGGCAACTCACTTGGTAAGGTTTCTGGGTATCTCTTAGGAATAGAAGAATGAAACTGACAAATGATAAGCATTCATATTCTGGTTGAAAGAACCATATTGGCAATGCAGGGGAAAGTATAAAATGACAAGTGTGCTGTCTGGTAGGGCTTCCATGTTTTTCCCTTAAACTTCAGAAGAGCATCTGAAGTGGGATATTTATTTTTTAATGAAATTATTTACTGAACACATTACATAATGATATCCCATTTACCTTTGCTCTGGTCTTGCCATTTTCTCGAGTTTGACTTTATTTACTTCTCCTGGCCATACCCACACATTTAACGGAGTATATTTCTTGATTTTTCAAAAAGGCACCTCTCTTGGACTACAGGCCACTATTGCAAGTTGCTGTCATGCACACCAGGAAGTGTCTACTGTACTTCCAGGGAGGAAAAAAAAAAAGACAGTTGCTAGTATTTTCAGTATGGATATTTGCTAAGAAGGTGCACAGAGAAGATAGATCTAGATATAATGTACTGGTAAATCTCTGAACAATTTTGGAAGATTGGAATGGGTTTCTGAATTCCCATAGCAAAATGACTCCTCCATAAATGAAACTGTTACAAAGATGAACGCTTGGGGTGATCCCTCAGTATTCTGCAACTGGATTTCTTTTTTACCATGTTCTGATTGCTAGAGGTTCTAGCAAAGACACACACATAGACAAAAACCCAAACCAAAATGAAGATAAATAGACCCTGTAAACTTAAAACATGTTTGTCATGTACATAAGCAATAGGAGCATACTGATGGTCATTATTTAGAAATTAACAGACTAGCAGGGCTGTAATTAGTAATCCTGGTCTTGGGAAGAGAACTGTAGGCCCTCATAGAAATCTGGAGGAAAGCAATAAACATTAGACAATCTGGAGGAAAGCAATCTAAGGAAGTATCCCACAACTCCCCTATGACATATATAAGGACAATCTTTAATTTTCTTTTTGATTAGACTAGCTCAGTTTGTCCCCTTAGCTCACAGAGGACCATTTATAGTTTCTGGGTGATTTACCTACATGTTCTTTAATCCCTGTTTCCCCCTTCTTCCTCCCCAGTGTAAATATTTTGTCTCTGCGTCTTATCTTCCAAATCACATTTCAGAGACTTAATAATTAGAGAGGCTAAGGCTTGCCTAGTTATTTATTTGGAGTGTTTGCATTTTGTAGCATCTCAGCCTGTCAGAAAAGCCCATTAAATACTCTGAGAACTTGAGTGTTTGGCTACCCTGCTCTAAATCAAATAAATTAGTCCAGTTATATTTTGAGTTGAAAGAACCCTTGGGGATTTAGTTATTAGAGAAGAAACTCTATATTTTAGAAAGAAGGATATAGAAAAAATGAACCTAAATAAAATACAGGTCAGAGCCCAGAAAACATCCATCAATTTATTACAATTCTATATTATGCTCCACAAACCACTAAACTGGGTTTAAGCCCTACAGTCTCATTAAATTTCATAAGATTAAATTGATTTACATGGAAGCATTCAACTTCCATTCATCTGTAGATACAGCAGAAATTTAATTAGGCTATAGGCAAATAAAACAAAGGTCTTGATTGGTGGCAGCACCTGGCTGATCTTGTCTAAGTTCAGATGCTAAGCGGGGTTGGATAGGGTTAGTATTTGGATGGAGGATTACCAAGAAATACCAGGGTGATAGGCTAGAATGGGAAGACCAAACACATTGCAGAAATAGGTAATAGTAGGATAGTTTCATACTGAGGCCAGCACAAAGAGCTAGACTAGACCTGAATGATACTAAATACATACTCACATAATTTCTACTAGAAAAAATATGTGTCTGCATGGTGCGTGTACATTATTTATGTACTATACTTGCTAAGTGCCCAAATTTATGAGTCTGGGTGATATATCACAGGGTCCTTATCTGCCAGTTCGGCATTTACAATCACTGTGATGTTATTCAGACTACAACTCCTAACTCTTCCAGCCAATCAAAAGCCATGATGATGGGCAATGATGGCAGTTGCGGTCCAACACTTTTGCTGGGTGCCCCTTTGGGACACAATGGCCTTGAGGCTTTCTCTAGCCTTTAGGAGGTGACATCATTCAGCTAGGAAGGAGAACAGAGAAACTGGGCAGACTTTGAATTTAGGGGCATGTTTATGTCAGAGTTATATGGAGTTTGTTAAAAGTGGGAAGGAGCTTTGGGGAACTGAGTTACTGAAATCCTGGCTCTTTGGAATTCTGAGTCAATATCACTACTTTTGGTACCTGAATTACAGAATTTTCTCCTTTGTAACAGGCTTGGCTTTTACCCTTATGAATAAAATAAGAGCTGGAAAGACACCATGCTTTGTGATATGATGGAATGTATAATCAATAGATAAAAATAATAACAAAGTGGTTACAAAGGCTGCAACCTTTCTGAGATTAAGTTTCACTGAATTCAGAGTAGGTATCTGTAGGACTGCTATGGCTCCTTCTTGATTTGGCTTAAATGACAATGCTCAGAAATGTATAATAGATCTCAAATAGTTATTTACTCAAATCATATGAAATTGCTCAAAGTGAAAAAGACTCTTGGTTACTACCCATTTACATGTCTTGGCAGCTCCAGAAAATCTAGATAGACATCTGATTAAAGTTGGAACAAAAAGGCTATTTCCTAATCCATCTCTTCCACTTTATGAATGTAAAAGCTTGCAGCTTGGCATCCAGCTCAAACCACAATCTATCTTGGTTATACTCAGAAATACGATCTTTGGTAACAGTGCCACTACTTCAGATAGTGAAGGTTCTTAACATTTGAGCTGAAGATCATCACAACAGATAGATACAGAAATGCTACTTGTTCAGTAGGAGGGCTGGGTGGGTGAGGAAGATAGTTGAGAGAAATCATAACATCTGAATCCGACTGTAAGATATTACTTTCCTTAGGTTAGGATATGGCACTGGCAGAGCCATACCTACCAGGAATGTTGGCCATTGCAGATATGTAGCCGGGAAATTCTCAGTTTTGTCCAGCTGATCAACTGAAGGCACATGCATCTCTGCTTTTTCTGGTGCCACTCTGGAAACCAAGTTGCCTAAGAAAAAGAATAGATTGTATTTGGGGACAGCGCAAAACCACATCCTCCCCCAACTTAGTGCCTTTCAGAGGTGTTGCACTATGTCTTCCAGGACTGTCAGGCAATGTTTATATTAAATAAAAAAGATGAATTAGTGAAAGCCTGAAGCAGAAATTAAATGAAATAATGGTGAGAACATCAGATTTACTGCATTAGTATTATAACAATAGCGGTTCTTTCAGGTGTAAATTACGGATTCATCTGCTACTAACTCATTAGATTCTCACCCAACAGGCCTGATTTTCAGGATTCTCTTTTCACTGGGCCAGCTTATTTCTCATTACATTCATGCTTAAATCTGTGCAAATAAGCAAAGCCTGAATTTCTTGGGGAAAATAATGCTTATATAGCACTTATGATTCTCAAAGAGCCACTGTTCAGTATCCACACAAATGTGGTTTCACAAGACGACAGAGATTATTTTATTACCCCAGGATGCCAGGAAATTTTCATTTGACTTCCTCTGATCTCTGGGATAAAAGTGGGACAGTGAGGAAAGAATTCCCTTCACTGTCTTGTATTTCTGTTTTCAAGAAAATATGTTGTGTTTTCTAAGATCTGATACTCTGCAGTTTATTTTTAGCTTACCAGCAGTATTACTTTACATTTTACCTCCTCTCTTTTAAAAAAAAGCCTGTGAAGGAATAATTTGTCTTCTCTAACTTCCCCTTTCTGACTTTCTAATAGTATTGCAAGTCTGGCTGTAAAATTGATTATACCTTTCACATTTCACAGTATTATTTCATGTATGTTCCCACACCTGTGAAAACCAAGCTCGCAATTCTAGACCACTGTAACTGTCTTTTCCTATTAATTAAGTTCTGCCAGGGAAATTACTTGCCAATTATTCCAATTCAGTTTCTCTCTTTCTGTCTTTCTCCTGATAATTTACAGTCAGTTTCATTTTCTTAAGCTGCATCCTAGGCACCTGTCCTTGAAAGTCAGACCCACAGAAAACAATGGAAGTTAACCCGAAGGAAACATAGTTAGAAAAACTGGACTCTTTTTATGACTGCCTCTAGACTTCCAGTCTCTTGAATCCCAAGCAATCTTTCCTGCTTAGATTTCCCTCCAGAGCTCTTTCAGATGCCAGATAAAATATATGAAACACCAAAATGGTTCTTGATAAAATAATGCAATTATAAAGTGTGGTTTGGTTGATCTAAGAAATATTTGATAGTGTTTTCTGGGCACACATAGGACCCAATATTGGTGCATTATTATGCTTCTTACATTAACCCCAAACTACCTAGGAAAATCTTTTTTAATATTAGTGTCCCCTTAACCACACAGCTCTCCTTTGATTTATCTCAAATATTATCTCAAATAGCGATTCTATTTGGTCCAGCTCAGGATCAGGCTGTTTAGTCATTCAGCAAGCAAGATAACCTGGATTGAAGGATGTCTCTGCTTCTCCTGTCACAAATACAGAATTGCAAGAAATTGGTTGTGAACAATTGGTTGCCACTGTTAACCATGGAAAACTGCCTCTAAATACCTTTCCAACTTGGACTTTTATAGGACTCAGACTGGAGAGGGTAGGGCAATCTATCCATTTATTATTATTATGGTTGGTTGCACAGTCAGCCAGATGTTTAGAGTGGATTTGGCATATTTCTCCACCTATCAAGTCCTTCCCAAGGTCCTGAGTTAGGCAGATGTTGTTTAATAATATCAAAGGTATCGTCACAGGATGTAAGCTGTTCCAAGTAAAGCTGCCTTTTGCAATTGACTGATGGTGATTTCGTCAATGCCGATGGTGTTCAAGTGGTACTTCAAATGTTTTGGATGATGATGATGATGATGATGATGATGATGATGATGATGATGATGATTTTGCCATATTCTAATACAGTTCCTGGCAGTTTGCACATAACAACAAACACAACCAACAACCATCAAGAAACAATTTAGAGAATAAGGCCCAAAGGCAACCGATGCCATGGCAGCCATTACAAATCAAAAGTGGCCAGAGCAACACTGCTTTTACAGTCTTCCTAAATGACTTCAAAGTGGGTGCCAGCCTAACCTAGGGGGAAGGCTATTCCCAAGTGAAAGAGTTGCAGCAGGGACATGTCACCTCTGATCCTCCAGCCTCTTGAATGGGGGGGGGACCTTAAACATTCCTTCTCAAGAAGAGAATGATGGCAGGAAAATTCTACTGAAGGAGACTGTCATGAAGATAGCTGGAAGCCAAGCCATAAAGGGCTTTATACTGTAGTTTAAAATCAGCATTTTGAATTGTTCCCAAAATGCTATTGGAAGCCAACACAGTGCCTGTAGAGCTGAATCTCTCCTGTTAGCAGGCAGGCTGCCGCATGGGGAGTCTCATGAAAAGAGGATTGCAGTAATTTAACTTTGCTGTGAGAAGGGCACGTGTTACTATAATCAATGCCTTTCTTTCCAGAACGGCCACCACCACAATTATACCAGCAGATGCTAGGCAAAGGCTTTCCGAGCAGTGGTCTCTATCTGCAAATCTAACAGTGGCCATGAGTCCAGGAAAAACCCCAAGTTGCAAGCCTGCTCCTTCAAAGGGATTGCCACCTTGTCCAGAGTCAAAAGGAAGCTGACACAAAACCAGTTGGTTTTTGGACAAGCAGTACAAGATTTCTGTTCTGTCTTAGAAGGGCTCGATTTCAGCTTGTTTTATCCCAACCAGTCCCCTGCAAACTTGAGACACCAGGTCAAGACTTCCATCACATTTCCAGCTTGGCCTAGCATGAAGATATATTGATAATACCTCACCCTGAACTGATAGATGACTTTTCCCAGCAGTTTCATGTAGATGTTGCAAAACAAGGGATCAGCCATCTGGCTGACCTCTCTTCACCCCTACTGACTGGAACCCCCACAGAGGAAAAAGCAGAACCACCAGTTAAAAGAATTCCCTAACTCCACCCCTTTTTGGCAGTCTAGCAGGATACCATGATTGATGGTCTTGAGTGCCACTGAAAGGTCTGAAAGGACTAGGAGAGTGGCACTTCTTCTATTTAGGTCCCGATGAAGGTAATTCACCAGAACAACTAAAGCAGTTTTTGTCCCAACACTGATTTTGGACCTCCAGGTTTAAAAAAGGAGTCCAGAGAAGGCTTTTCATCTAGGCAGTCTGCTGCTGACACTCCTCCCATCTTCTCTACAATCTTCCTAAGAAAGTAAAAGTTGGAGACAGTGGTAGTTGTCCAATACGGTTGGATCCAGGAAAGTCTTCTTAAGGAGGAGGCATGCCATTGGCTTTTTAAAGAAGAAAAGTCAAGTCTGCTGCAGATCCTGGCAAATCCAGCATGCCTCATTAGCATATGGATGGTTGCTCTAGGATGCAAACTCTCCATGCTTCTGAGGAAGCTGTTTGTTGCCACTCCCACTTCCTCTCTCTCTCTCTCTCTTCCTTCCTTCTTCCACTGAGGGAGAAGCAAGATGCTTTTCTTGCTCCCTCCATCTTGGGCCATGTGGTGGGCCCAGAATTCACACTTTCTTCCATGCAGCTCTTGGCAGCAATTAGGGCTGAACGTTTAGGGTGAATTAAGTTTAGAAAGAACAAATGACAAAAGAAACTTCATCTTTCCACCAAAGATGGATGTAACTGAACCAAGAATAAAAGTCAGTAAGACTCTTTTTGCTTTCCTTTTGAACCTACTTTGTCTAAGCGTGTGATTCTTTATGCTTGGGAGGGCTAAGTGTGTAAGATCAATAACCTGTGTTTCTCTGATGTGCTCATTAAAGCTATCTAAGATAATATTCTTTTTCTGTGCACAGCTCCTCCACTGTGTTAAACTCTGCTCCATTCTGTGGTCCTCTCTGTCCACTGATGGCTTTAAAGTTAACTTTAACTTAAAAGTTTTAAATAAGTGTTGAAAACTCCTGGATTCAAATAATCACATATATCCCAGCTGTCTGAAGAAGTTAGTTGGTGCATGGATCCAGCCCTCAAATGGTGGAACTTATGCCACTGAGTACCCTATCCATTTCCTCCAAATCTACAAGCCAAAGAGAATCCCAGTTAAGCGTAACATTATGTTGTCCTAGTCACCCCTTCTGACTCCACCTATACAGAGTTGAGACTTGAGCAAATGTGAATGATTTTATTGGCAAAAAATTGCACAAATAATTTACAGCAAATTATGGGTAGATTAAGGGACGCGGTGGCGCTGCGGGTTAAACCGCTGAGCTGTCGATCGGAAGGTCGGCGGTTCGAAACCGCGCGGCGGGGTGAGCTCCCGTTGCTCGTCCCAGCTTCTGCACACCAAGCAGTTCGAAAACATGCAAATGTGAGTAGATTAATTGGTACCGCTTCGGCGGGAAGGTAACGGCGTTCCGTGAGTCGTGCTGGCCACATGACCCGGAAGTGTCCTATGGACAACGCTGGCTCCAAGGCTTTGAAACGGAGATGAGCACCGCCCCCTAGAGTCGGACACGACTGGACTTTACGTCAAGGGAAACCTTTACCTTTACCTATGGGTAGATTGTCTTGCCCAGTCTTCTTGAAGCTGGGAAAGGGCCACCTGAAAAAGAGCTGCTGGTCAACATCTCACTGACACAATAAGGAAGAGAAGTATTGGTGCTTTGCTGCCCTTGTGGTCACAATGCAGACAAACATGAGCCCTTACCAGTGTTGGTCAAATTCCAGTCTTCTTCCATGGGCACATCAGGCTTTGCTTCTGTTACTTCATCTCTTGGAGCTCATTTGTACACTAAGGAGCTCCTTGGGATTGGTGGACGGAGAGAGGCTGGTCAAGGCAATCTCATCCAGCACTGGTTGCCTCTGAATTCCAGAGTTTGACCAAGCACTTGGCAGAACTGCCTGTCAGATCACAGAGAATTCCCAAGTGCCTGCCAGAATCCATCTAGATCGATAAGATAACTGGCTTTGATATCATGAGCATCAAAAAGAAAACAGATATTTTGCTACACTAGCTGATTCTCAATGACATTGTTCTACATACTGTATGCTCTCTTCAGATTATTATTGACATGGAAGGCAAGTAGATTTTCATTAAAATGTATGCTCTAATGGTGGATTCCCAGCAGGAATGATTTTTCTTTGTGAAATTATAATTCATAGAGTAGAGTTACCTATGACATCCCTGTTGTGAGTTCATCATGAAGCTAGATGGAGATTCATTCTCAGTGGATTTCACACGGTTATGATAGTGTCCTCCTTTATAAAGAAGATAACTGTAACATCTTGCTTTGGACACCCATGTAGATGATATCCATCTCTCTCTTCTGTGTTTTAATGTGGTACAAGAAGGTATCTGATGTACCAAGAAGGTACAGTATTAGAGACCTGCAATGGATGAGGTTGATGAAGAGGATCTAGAGGATAGGGTAATAGACATTTATAAAAGAAACATAGAGGCCCGAACCAACCTGGAATGCAGGGAGGAATATATTTTGCAGGGTCCTCCTATTTTTTTTAAACCCCAAGTAAATGAGAAAAGTTCTTATCCACCTCATTTCAAGCTATTTTTAAAAATGCCGTGGAGCATTTAAAGATCCACCACCCTCTCCATCACCCCATTTCACTCTATGTGGAGAGTCAGCCTTAATCTAAAGCAAATTTCACTGATTGTTTTCATATGTGTCCTTGTTTTAAAGGATGATTTAGGACTCGGAAGAAATGCCAGTACGTAGAACTGATGATTTGTAGATCAACCGCTTTAATTTGACAAAGCATATCCTTCTAAAGAGAGAAATCCCAAACATTTCACTTCTGCTTTAGACTTTTACTAAGTCATCTCTTGAATTAGGATAGCAGTAAGTCTCATGCTAGATGACTAAAACTGCATGGAGTTCATGTGTTTTCCACACAGTCATATCAAGAGTCAGCGGCTGCTTTTCTCTCCAAATATGTAACCATGTTCAGAATTGTTGAACACCCTCCTTCCCCTGCTGCCTTTGCTTTTGCGAAAATAAAGGCTATTTTACTAGGATGCAGGCTGTTGAAAGGGAATACGTCTTTTCAAAGCTTTCTGCAGAACGATCCAGACTGCACCTTTCATCCTGGTATCCTGGTATCTAAACAGCACAGTCGCTTTGAAATGCAAATAACGTTGGCTGCCTGGTAATTTCTGTTATTCCCAAGACTACAGAGAGTGAGTCATAAAATACTACCTCCCAATTTATGAGTGTTGTTATACATTTAAATACATAATTAGACTGCGCAGCGATCGTACATTGCTACTAAACACTGTATAATGAAGAAAAATGTCCAATTTTCCCGATTTCTTTAATGCTTGTACATACATAAGTATCAAGATAAAGGCCTTTTGTTCAATTGGTAAAGCATTAAATATCAGATAAATTGTGGTTTGTGAAGCTGTGTCTTTCATATGTTCACACTCAATCTATTTCATGACATGAGAAACTCTTTCCCAAACCAGATGTAGGGAAAGAATCCTGTTCCAGTATGAAGTGCAGCGTTCCTTTGTCATTATCAAAGTTTGTTCAGACATCCTTTGTGTACTTCCATCAAAAGAATTTATGAACATCTTTTCCATTTTTTTTCATACAACAGTCGTGCCTCAGCTCAAAACCATATCCCTAATGAGTTACATAATGTAACTGGCACATTGTAAACCTTTACACATGCGCTCATCCAGATAATTACACAATTAATTTTCACTTAGTACAGCCGAAACAGGATAATGAAATTTCCACTGGTGTTCAGTTACATCCGGGGGTCAGGGGTCAGCTTCCTGTTTGGATAAGGGTGAGTTTAAAGAGGATTTCTGACGGTCTCCTTGCTTCAGCTGAATCTGAAAACACTGCAATGGAATTTCAATTGGCAGCTCACTTCAATGCAAGGAGCAGATGGTGGGAGTGTGCAGCCACTGCCCTTTCTGGAGATGCCGCCTGCAGGACAGGTGTAGTCAGGGAGGCAACTCTTTTGCTCCTCCCTCTCCCTCTCCCTCTCTCTCTCTCTTTGTGTCTTTGGGTCAGTTTTTGACTCCTGGTGACTGCCTGGACAAGTCCCTGCAGTTTTCTTGGCAAGGTTTTTCAGAAGTGGTTTGTCATTGCCTGCTTCTGAGGGCTGAGATAAAGTGACTGGCCCAAGGTCACCCTGCTGGCTTCATATTTAAGGTGGGACTAGAACATAAAACATAAAACCAGTTCAATAAGACAAGTATTTACTAACCTAGATATTAAATGTGAGTAATAAATATAAAGCCAATCAAGAAGAGAAGGCTAATTTATAATGTGGATTTATAATTCATAATGTGGATTTATAATTTATAATGTGGATTTTCAGCTTTGCTTTAAAAGGAGCCAAGAGGACAAGGGCTGTACCTCAAGGGGAAGAGAATTCCACAGCATGGTGCCACCCCTAAGAAGGCCCTGGTCTAGTGATTTCTTGCTCTTTTCTGGGTGGCATCACATCCTAAGTGACTCTTAATTGAGGAGCTGCCCTTCCAGTTAGTGACCCATTGGGATAGGCAGGTCACAAGCCATAAAGGGTTTATAAATCAAATGTGACTTGGAAAACAACAGTGAACCAGTGCAGCTGAGCCAGAATTACATGTCAAGAGTCGCACTTCAAAGGTGGGTGGGTTAAGGGGCCATTTTGGGGTGGGGTTCAGGGGTTTTAAGGGAGCAGCATGAATGCCTTCAGTAACTACCAGTCTTAAAGTAACCTCAAAATTACAAAAAAGGGACAACACTTTGGCCATACCCTTCCCCACTTTGGGAGGCTTTGGGGCCCACAGAAGGGGTGCTGGTGGGGTGCTCTTTTTGCATCCCTGATTTAGCATAATGCAGGTATGGACCAATCATTTATGCTAGTGCACAGTTGGTTTTAAAATTCAAGTATTTTGTTCTATCAATCATTTCATGATCTGAACTGCATGAAACATTTTAAGAGGGCATGATAAATTTTTGAAGGTTTCACTACCTCCAATATGTGTACCTTCAGCCATGGAAACTCAGCAACTGATTTTGAACTAGTCAGATTCTCTCAGCCCAATCTACGAAAGGGCTGGTGTTATAGATTAAACATTGGAGACAGGAGTGCTCTATATGCTACCTTGAATTCTAAATAAATAAACGAATTGCACAATACTTGATGTTAAATTGAATGCAGGGGAAAAGTAAGCCCTATAGTAGTACAGAATTTTGTAAGAAACTGTGTTCTATTTTGTCAGTTTCCAAGAATTTGGGATATGCAACAGTAACTCAGGACAACATACATAATAAAAATAGATCTCTTTTACTTAGTAAAGGCTGTTCTCTTTCTTTCTTTATATTCATATTTTCTAATAAAAAGACCTCATACAGAACTTTAAAATTGGTTTATGCCTTCTTCATATCATACTTACAGATTAAACGATGTTAAAATACGATTCATCAAGAAGCTAGAGATGATGTAACCAATATCAGTTCCCTTGCAGTAGACCACACCTGATGTTAGTGGTACCCAGAGACCAATTTCAGACACTCTGAAGTTACAGATGGATGAACCCTAAACTCCTGTCCATCCCATATGCTGATATGTTCCCTGCAAATTAAATGGCAGTTCTCCAGCAGAGAGATTTCAAAGGGAACATAGTGTGGTCTTTATTAGTCCAGTGGGTGGGGAGGAAGACATCTGAATTCATTTTACCAGAGGTCCTTGGACAACCTTCATGGCAGAATTGAGGGCTGCTTTGACAACAAAAGAAGTTACATCTTTTACAAAAGTAAGATAGTAAGATACTAGAGATATCAGATAACTAAAGTTATCATAGCTTTTTAGAAGTCTTGCTCAATGACAATATATCAAGTCGAGGTGTGTGTGTGTTGTAGTAAATTAGCTGTTGTCCAAATTCTAGAATGGAGTTTATGTAAGTAAAAAGACTGTGTCTTAAATGTTATCCTTGTTAAAATTCTATAGTGTTCATGGTTCATTTAAAATGGATTTACTATCAGTCCCAAAACACCAGATGGAGACCTAGGGAAACCACATTTTTTCCATACAGTTTCAAACATATGTGAAAATCTTTCAAAGAGTTGATACCTTGTCAAAAATAGGGGAGAGGGGGAAGGGGTTATGATGAGCAGAAGTCACATATGACATTGGTGGCTACATGGCAGAATATCAGATGAAAAGACAAATAATTTTGTGGATAACCAAATGAGGCCTGTTTACACTTTGAAAAAAAACGAGAAAATGACATGTGCAATTGAGATGAATATAGGTAGAAGAAAATGTTATGCATTTCAGCTTATGTAAGAGATTGTGATAACTGCAAGTTTGTGCTTAGATTTACAGTATATATCGGACTAAAACACAATGTTGTTATCTTGGTTTTGGCTTAAACTATTTTGTTAACTTTGATTTGCAGACTATAGTTTAAGGCTCCATGTGTTATGCAAATCTACCCAATTATGGTTTCTTATTCGGTTTACTTACTCGAATAAGTAAACAATGGCTTATGTTTTGGCCTGTCTCAATAGTATAGAATTATGTCATAGTTGAAGTATATCCACTGACATCATTGGAACTTATTAATCATGACTTCAGTAAATTAACTCTAAATATAACTACTCTGGATCCAACCCAATATGTAATATATCTTATTAATGTTTTTGAAAACAATTTGATAACCAGCTGTATTTACTACTAGTGATTTTTTTCTTTTGGCTAAACATTTGGTTTAGTGATAGTTTTGCCACTGGTTTTCTTATGTTAGGTAATTTTAAAATATCTTTTAGCATGAATTTCTTTGATTTCTGTTATTTATTTTAAGCAGCAATTACTTCAGAGTTTTCACTGTAACATAAGATGTAGTAAATAAATACATTACACCTTTGTTGTGTTTTCTAATACTGTATACCTTGACCTGATCAGCTCAAAAAGAACAAAGTTATGATTTGGGAAAGTCAGCTATGTTAGTTCTATTTCTTACACTGATTCCAGATTACAAATCTGTTTTTTCT
Organism: Candoia aspera; assembly: GCF_035149785.1. NCBI lineage: Eukaryota > Metazoa > Chordata > Lepidosauria > Squamata > Candoiidae > Candoia > Candoia aspera. The sequence goes on along the minus strand of NC_086153.1, from coordinate 117,370,228 downwards.
ACCCCATCATTCCACCATTTTCTAATCCCTGCTAATTTCTAGATGGAATTTGACAGATTTATGCAGAAATTTATGCTCAGATTGTCTTACAGAAGAGACAGATTAAAAAATCTATTTGTTCCTAAAATGAATCCATTAATTAATTACAATGGATTTATTTATCCATATAAACCAGAGAGCTAGTTTGATCCAGTGGTTAAGGCAACGGGCTAGAAACCAGGAGACTGAGAGTTCTAGTTCTGCCTTAGGCATGAAAGCTGGCTGGGTGACCCTGGGCCCATCACTCTCTCTCAGCCCAACCCACCTCATAGGGTTGTTGTCATGGGGAAAAGAGGAGGAGGAAGGAGTATTTGTTATGATCGCCACCTTGAGTTATTTATAAGAATAATTAAGGTAGGATAGAAAATAAATAAAATAAATAAGCCCACATTAGCAAGAAGAGTGGAAAAATCACAGGATTAAGGTTTCTGGTTTAATCAGCTGCTTAGTTCTTTAAACTGGGTTGGCATATCTCATTAGCTAGCCAGATACTCTGTTGTCCAGGGCAAGCAGCTTCTCATGATAAACGATGGGGCTTCAGAAAGCAACCTTCTTGTGGGACACTGTTGTTATAAGATGGCAACATTCATAGACATTATACAGACAAAAGGAAGAACTCAACTTGAGGTTTCTTTCTTTCGGCAGTAGCTTCATGTCTTTGCAATTGAATTGGTAAATAAGTTTGATCCATGTCTCTGGCAGCCTCAGTGTCTAAAGTAAGATACAGTTTTGTTTCCTCTTCACTGAATATCAAATTTCTGCCTCTTAACTTTGTTTACAGACTGAGAACCATGAGAATAAATTCTCCTTCTCCATGTAACTTCTTATGGAATCAGATCATTTTGTTACATGAAAGCAGGATGAATCTGAAGAATTAGATGTGATAATGATGTCTCCCAGCAATTTCTCCTCTGATTCATTTGTGTTTCTTTTGAATCTCAGTGCTAATGAGTAAATTGGTCTACACTGATAATTTTTCACTGAATTAACAATTACAAATGACAAATTATTAGCTCATCCTACCAGCCTCCCAGCCCCATTCCCACTATCTCTGAACCTTAAATAAATATCAATGTTGAAGTTCTTACTGAAAGAAAAAGTAGAGGGCAGGAAACTCAGAATTTCCCATTCTTCAAGGAGCAATGACCTTTTGGAACTATAGATGCTGATTTATACATCTTGTACATGTGGGAAATTAATGTGCCTTTAAAATACACAAGAATGCTTTGAATCTAAATTAACACCTTCAGGGAAGAACAGGTCATTACCTCAAGTGATTTAATTATAATTTTACTCAGTGAACTAAATGGAAGATGACATTTATGATTTCCACATGACATCAGCTGGTAGGGCTAGAAAACAAAAATATTAAGGGTCCTTTCTCTACAGAAAATAGGTCCTCCCTGAAACTAATAAGCATGCATCTGATATTAAAATCAAGTCAAAGAACCTATTTATTTTCATTGCATATAATTTATACCCCTTGAATGCTGTTTAATAAGGTCATAAAAATGCCAGTTGGAGTATTTCATAATACTTTATATAAACTGCTTTTACAGTCTAGCCTTTGTTCCAAAGTTCAAAGTGACAACTGAAATGCATAGGCTTTCGGAAGCTCCAGTTTTCTCTAATGCTGAATGGCGTACCTTAACTTTTAATATATACTTTCAGATCTTGGTAATTGGGAGCAGGACATTCCTTTCTTACTGATGCGTCAAAGCTGATATTTCCCAAAAATTGTTGAAACTAAGAAATCTCACATTTTAATTACTTTGCTTTTTTTTGGCTATTAAATGAAAATTTTACAGTTGTCATTTTACAACAAGTCAAAGTCAGAACAATTTCTAATATGCTTCCCCAACTGTGATATTATATTATCCCTTGTCAGCTTCTGATCACAAGTTTCCAATATTCTTTAAATGCTAGTGCATACCTGAGGTTTCATTAAATTCTACAGCTGTGTTTTGCATTTATGATTTCAGTTACAAACCTACATATTTTAAATAATGCAGATCAAGATATGTCAATACTTGCACATACATCTGTATTTCATTTATGGTATAGCATTTTATTTAAAATTATCACAAAATGGAATGTGTGATCATGAACATTGTGGAATTTGATCAGTTGGGAGTGATATAAAAGCAACAGTTTTACTGTCAACTTATAGTCCACGTGGCTTTATTCACACATTCCTTTATGAATCTGATTTTTTTAAACCTTGAATCTTTTCATAAGTTATAAAAAAGAAGCATTAGGGGTGATTATTTGCCTGGGCAGATGATCACAGATGAATTGGTGTGGGCAGATATGTACTCTTCACTATTTTCTACATTTCTATAGTTCCTTTTTGAAAAAGTCTAGGGAATGTCGTAACAGTCTTTGCTTTGCTTTTAAAGAGCTTCAAGAAAGAAGAGAAATTTCTTCTCAAGAGTTATTCACTGACTAAATTTATAGCCAACTGTAGGCTTTCAAATACTGTACCCAGGATCTCATAAGGAAACACATAATAATATCCAGGCGGGCAAATACTATCCCCGATTTACTTATTGCTTTATGCCATTATGTCCCAATTTATATTCCGGTAATATATTGCTTCCACAACAGTGGTGCTTCCTTATACTTGTTTATAAACAGTGGAATGTTAATTACGTTAATAAAATGTTGTCATATCGGGGCTGAGTTATTAGTAGGTAGTGGCTGAGAGCTTTAAATAAAAGTTTTGGTCAATGAACAGAAGTGAAAAGTGAGAAGTTGAGGCATTTTAAATGATGAGTCAGCTACTGAAGATCAAACCAATAAACATGTAGTGTAGAAGCCAATTCTAGCAACAGATAAGTTGGCCATTCAGTACATGGCTTCATGGACACCTTAGGTGCCAGTGTGGATTCCTGGCAACTATCTGGACTAGTCCCTGCAGTACTCTTGGCAAGATTTCAGAAGTGGTTTGCCAGTCACTAGAGAGAGTGACTGGCCTAAGGTCATCCAGCCAGCTTCGTGCCTAAGGGGAGACTGGGACTCAAGGTCTCCCAGTTTCTAGCCTGGTGCCTTGACCACTACACCAAACTGGCTCTTAGCAGTTTTGACATACTGAATAAAATTCTGAATTCTGCTTAGTATGGATTTATGCATAATCGCATCCACCATTTTCATTCCATAGAAGTCTTAATCTGGAATAGCATAATTTAAAGGAAATTGTGGCATGTGGTTCAAGTATTGTGATGCAGCCACCAATACATACAAGTTAAATAGGAATCAAGGAATCATTGTGTGTTGGATACATAACAAATACTGTAGTCATGTTCTCATTTTAAACACAAACTTGGAAACTTTAATTTCCTTTCCTTTTCTTTCTGTTTCAGAATTACTTTTCAAATATACTGTAGAAATAATTGGTTTTAGAAACAGGAATGTATGTGAAGAAAACTGAGGCCAAATAATGTTTCTTTTAATTTGACTTTAGAAAGATGGTATTTCATGAATTCATGTTCAAAATATAGATTGGCCGTAATAAATCTGGTGGTGAATGTGCATCTGAATTCACAGAAAAAAGCCCAATTATTTAGAGATTTAGTAGTTTTCTTTTGTCTTGAGCTGCAGGACATATAAAGAAGAAAAAATGTTTTCAGCAAAGGGACAAAAATGGAGGAATTAACAGACAAGTTTGGATTTAATGATGTTTATCTTAGAGAAAATTGAAGTCCCCTTGGCAATACCTCTAAACTAAACTGCATCTCACCTATCTGTAGAAAGAAAATAGTGTCCCCAGGATGCTAAATCCAGTCATGTAGAAAAGAAAAAGGGAAACAACTCTCTCTCTCTCTCTGTGTTTGTGTGTGTGTGTCTTGAGTTTTTTACAAGAAAAGGTGTTGAAGCGCTAGGGCCTTGGGTGTTTATTTTTACCCCTCCCCCCATCTTTCCCATAAATTCCAGTTATCATTCCTCAAACGCCTAAAATTATCAGCAGGATTCCCATCTGTCAGAGCATTCATTTAATGCTTAAATCTGAACAAGATTTTCTCCTAGAAGAGGTGGGTTTTGTTTTATTTTATTTTGGGGCTATAAGCTCCTGGCTTGACAACAATTAAACCAAGAAAATGTTTTCTATTGCAGATTGGTTTCACTTCTGAAACTACAAAGTATTTTAAACCATGGAGAAATTCTAGCTATGGAGAAGGACAAAGGATGAAAGAGATGCGGTGGGGAACATCCTGGGAAAGCATATAAACTTTTAGTTGATCTGATCACATACACCCCTCCCTCCCTCCTACTGTACTGTAGGGAATTTTGACTTTGTGTTTATTTTTCCTTACTTAAGATATTAAAAAAAAAGGTAAAGATTCCCATTTAGTTGTGTCTAATGACACAGTAGGGGTGGTGCTCATCTCCATTTCCATGGCCGAAGAGCCAGCGTTGTCTAAGGTCACTTCTGAGTCATGTGGCCAGCATGACAATCATGGAAATGCTGTAACTTAAGATGCTACCTATTGAAAATGGATTCCCAGCCCCAATCAAGCTCATTTTACACACACGTACACAAGGACTCAAAAACATGCTCAAGACACAAAGTGCAAATGAATCCTGTAATTTTCTAGACATAAGTGCTGATAGTTCTTGCTTAAAAAAATGTAAATCATACAGTAATAAACTCATAGAGTTGGAAGGGGCCATTTAAGTAATCAAATCCAATGCCCTAAATTAAAGCATTCACTAAAGATGTCCAGCCTCTGCTCACCTCCTTTCTGGGTTATAAGTTTCATTATCGGTCTTGTTGTTAAAAAAAAACATATCATTCAACCAGAATCTATTTTCTTGTAGCTCAAATCCATTATTCTGTGTCATTCATTCTGGAATAAAATAAAACAGGCCTGGACCTTTTCCTGCGTGACATCTTTTCAGGTATTTCAAGAGTGCTGTCACTCTTAACTTTTAGTCTCTTGATCATCCTCATTTCTCTTCTCCAAAACTGTTCCACTTGGTTTGAATTCTCCTTCATGTGTCAGCCCGAACTGGACATAGTACTCGAGACAGTGCCTGACCAACTCAGAATAAATATTAAAAAATACTAACTACTAAATACTTCCTAGTATTGAGAAAGTAGGCTGTTAATGCAGCCTAAAATTTCATTTGCCATTTTTGCAGCCACATCCTATTGCTGAAGATATTCAGTTTGTAGTCAACTACTATTCAATCTTTTCCCCCCACAATTGCTATTAAAAAGTCAGGTGTACTCCATTTTCTACTGCCATCTTGCCTGTTTTAACCCTCCCTGCAGAGGATGAGATGGTTAGGTAGCATCACCAATGCAATGAACATGGACTTGAGTAAACTCCGGGAGACAGTGGAGGACAGGAAGGCCTGGGGTGCTTTGGTCCATGAGGTCACGAAGAGTCGGACACAACGACTGAACAACAACAACAAAAAGCAGATGCCATTAGAATAAGGACTGCTGTTCGAATGCTTCACAAAGTGCCCTCTGAGTTCAATAAAATGTGATTCATGAAAGCTGCACAGTCAGCTTATGCAAAAAAAAAGGGGGGGATTATTTTTGTTTTGTGAAGGTAAAATAACAAAACATGACATAACAAAAATGATCCTTTGGGTTGATTAATCAAAACTCTGCATGGTTGCTTTGGTACTGTATTATAATTCTCAGTTCCAATTGCAATTTTGTGTATACTTACCTTGAACTGAATGGGGACTTAATCCTTTGTGATCTGGTGTAGAATTGAACTGTAGCAGATTCTCTTCCCTGGCTATCTAATATCCATATAAACACAGAAAACTTAAACTTTTTCTGTACGCTTGGCTTCTCCAAATTATGTAATATAACACTGCAATGTCCATGTGTTCAGGGAAGTTTAAAATGCCACCTTTCTATGAGTTACATACTATGTTCTTTGTGACTCAGAGTGTGGGAAACTGTCCTTTGAGTTCATTTTCATGACAGAAGCACTGAACCACATTAACACAGAAGGAAGATGTAGGAAACCCTTTTACTGGCTGTGTTTATTCTTAACCAGCAGACATGGCTACCATCCGCATTGTGACTACGTAAGGTTAACTGCTGGGTACAATAACCAAAGTGTGACTCTCTCCCTTGGCTGGTGTTAGTCATCATTTCTGAACATTTGTCAGACTTAATGTGCTACAACAGACTGCAGGTCACAATGTGTCATTTCCAAATGAACTTTGACTTTTCCCCTCCTGGGGCCAAGAGCCAGTCATGTTAGCCTAAGAAACTGTGCCTTAAAAGGTGGAGCGGAGGAGCTGAATTTCAAGAAAATCTTTCATAGGTAAAAGTGAACTTTGTGTCAGTCCTCTGGGCCAACAAAAGTTGTGAGAATAGTTTAGTAAAGGAAGTAGGGTCTCCATTTTTTAAAAAAGGGGGCAAATCCCCAAAGGGAGTATATACTGTAGGTTATAAACAGTACTTGAAAAGAAATGCAGCCTGATCCTAGGCCTGATGGATTTTGAAAGGAATCATTTAGGCCATTGTCAACTTCCCTTTCCAGGTCAGGAAACCTAATCAAAGCATCCCTGATGGAGAGTTGCCTAGCCTCTGCCTGATCACGTCCAGTGATGGAGAGTAATAATTCGTCTGTATACACGGAAAATTCCACCAAAGGCTGTGCAATTTTTTTTACTGAGGTGAGGGGCTTAAATACTCCTTTAATTATTGATCAAACTACACAGCCCAGGACCCACATCTTGCCCAAATCCTGAATTCAGATGATGGTTAAAGCGTTACGTGGATACAAAAAGCCAGCTCAGCACTGAGCCAGGACAAGGTTGATTTTAATTCAAAAGAAGGGCAGTCTCCAAGAGTTTGGGGTTAAAGTAGCCCTCAGCCATCAGACATGGAGATGAGGGCCTAGAGGGGCCCCATAAAAAACAGGTTTTTCTAGATTTTCCACTTTTTCCTCTTGCAAATATGGGGGTGGGAGGAAGAGACAGGACAGCAAGCAGCTTGGACAAGGATAAATCTTTCTGGTGATTCCAACCTTGCTCAGGCTGCTGTGGATTTTTCTTTAACTCTTTACTAAAATGGTAAAAAAAAAAAGAGCAAAAAAGACAGCCTGTGAGCTTCCCAAAAGGAGGAGAAGATGATTGTTCCTAATCCAGTTGGGGTAACTTTGTTTTTCCTACTTCATCTGACACCTGACACCTGTCATCAGTCTCCAGGTAAGACATTTACCCAAGGTAGAAGCAGAGTGTATTCTCAAAGTCCTAACCTTTCAAAAGATTTTTCCCCGATCAAAGTAGCTGAGAGAGTTACAGCTGGTCGAGTTTTGTGTGTGGGTCTAACATATATCTTTATATATCTATATGGATATTAGTATCTTTTCCTTTGTGAAGGGATACACAATGGAGAAGGGACAATTTTAATAAAGCCCATTAAGGAAATACGCATTTCTAAACCAGACCAGGCTTTCCTCAGTTGCATTGGCTTAAAAGAAAGCTTTATCAAGCTTTGTAATTCCTCTTGTCAAAAATATAGTCCAGGTTTGGTTTTGTTTCTTTATGTTTGGCTAGAGTAAAAGTTATCACTCATCTAAGTCTACTGAGAGTAATAAGGAGAAATTGATTTTCTTTTCTCAGAAGTTGCAATACAGGGATGGGAACAAATATTTTGTCTAGCTCAGAGGGATCCAAACCTACCTCTGCGTTACCTACCAGATAACTATCTGCTATTACTTCTTGGGCATGCTTTTTTTTCTTTTAAAATATACAGATAGTACAGATAGAGAGTGGTATGGAGCCAGTTTGGTGTAGTGGTTAAGGCACCAGGCTAGAAACTGGGAGACCAGGAGTTCTAGTCCTACCTTAGGCACGAAGCCAGATGGGTGACCTCGGGCCAGTGACTTTCTCTCAGCCCTAGGAAGCAGGCAAGGGCAAGCCACTTCTGAAAAACCCTGCCAAGAAGACCGCAGGGATTTGTCCAGGCAGTCCCCAGGAGTCAAGACTGATTCAAAGGTACACACACACATGAAGTTATTTATGATTATCTGTAACTTGCTACCTGGGCAGCCATGTAAATTTGATGAACAAATAAAAATGATGGAAACAATATAATGAGGCTTATACTTACTTAGGATTATTTTAAAAAATTAAGAGAAAAGGCAAATATTAAAAAAAATACTTTGACTTGCCACATCAAAGCTGTGTAAAGGATTTTGTGAAATCTAATTATTGTAGCTCATTGTACTATGTTGCAAGTAACTTACTGCACATTTAAAATATGAAGCTATTGCAAATTCACTTAAAATCCTATAGGAAATGACATAGAAAAAATGCTACTATATACCCGAACATACATTATATATTTCAGCATGTCCAATCTCTAAAAGAGAAGAGTATAAGAATTTTATAAAATTTTATGTTTCACAATAATGAAACAGAAATATGTTTTCTGGTGCCAAATTTCTATAAAATTAGTCTTTGAAACAAAAAAGTTCATTTCACTATTAAATGTTAAGCTTTTAAGTGGAGCTTAACAGTAGAAGTGGCAGCAAGCCCTCTTGAGTAATGAAAATGTGCAGAAAATATCAGGACAAATTTGGTTGAACAAATTCAGTTTGGTTGAATGTGATGAACCACTTAGAGTCATGAATACTTTTCAGCTCTTTATAAAAAAATCAGTCATGAACAACTATGCTAGACTGAGAACCTCTTGTCCCAGACTGTGACATCAATCCCAGGTTCCAGGGTTGGCATGTATCTCATGGATTTGCTTCCTGTCTTCTTCCCTGATGGTTGGTCTCAGCTACTGTTTCTGAATATGGGGTGGAGCAGAAGGAAGGAGGTGGGAGTCACTGATTTGCACAAGGAATAAGGAGATGCTGGAAAGGATGGAATGGAATACAAATGAAGGGTTATATTGTCAAGATTTTTGGGGTCTTCTGAGAACAGCAGAATTATTAATAGAGTATACTGAGTGTTAATGGAGAAATAGCAGCCATAATCTAAAATTGCCTAAGCTTTGGGTTTCTTATTACTGAGCAATTCTCATAACTTGAATGTCCATAGGAGTATGGACCCATGGAAATCAAGGGTGCATCCAGCTGTTTATGGATTGTGGCCAAGGTATTTTTATGCTGTTTAATAAAGGATATAAAATCCTCTATAATCATTATGATGCTCATCCTCTCAAAAACCCAATGAAATGCATAAATTGTCAATGGCAATTGACTGAGTTGGTGACTGAAGCAAAACTTTAATTGATTAATAAGTAACAGCCGATTTTAATGTAAAGTGCTGAAAGTCAAAGAGATTTATTTGGGATTCTTTTGAACTTACTTCAATTCTGACATATTAAATAGGGAGTGAAAAAGAAAACATTAAAATGAATTTTCTTTCTGATGTTTACTTGTTACTTCAGCAAAGGATCGTTACTTTGTCGTGGTGCTGGAACTTGAGCACCTCAATGATGCCATGAGCTAAACCGTGAAGGGCCACCCAAGACAGGAAGGTCATGACAGAGAGGTCAGACTAAATGCGATCCCTGGGGAAGGTAATGGCAACCCACCCCAGTGTTCTTGCCGGGAAAACTAAATGGATCAGTACAACCGGAGATATGTCGGTATACCATTGGAAGATGAGACCCCCAGATCGGAAGATGGTCAAAATGCTACTGGGGAGGAACAGAGGATGAATTCAACTAGCCCCAGACATGATGACACAGTAGCTCAAAGCCGAAAGGACGGCTAGCGGCCGACGGTGCTGGTGATGAACGGCGAATCCGATGTTCTAAGGATCAACACACCATTGGAACCTGGAATGTAAGATCTATGAGCCAGGGCAAATTGGATGTGGTTATTGGTGAGATGTCAAGCTTAAAGATAGACATTCTGGGCGTCAGTGAACTGAAATGGACTGGAATGGGCCACTTCACATCAAATGACCACCAGATCTACTACTGTGGACAAGAGGACCACAGAAGAAATGGAGTAGCCTTCATAATTAATAGTAAAGTGGCTAAAGCAGTGCTTGGATACAATCCAAAAAACGATAGAATGATCTCAATTCGAATTCAGGGCAAGCCATCTAACATCACAGTGATCCAAATATATGCCCCAACCACAGATGCTGAAGAAGCTGAAGTAGAGCAGTTCTATGAGGATCTGCAGCACCTACTGGACAACACAAAAGAGACATTATTTTCATCACAGAAGACTGGAATGCTAAGGTAGGCAGTCAAATGACACCTGGAATTACAGGTAAGCATGGCCTGGGTGAACAAAACGAAGCAGGACATAGGCTGATAGAATTTTGCCAAGACAACTCACTTTGCATAACAAACACTCTCTTCCAACAACCTAAGAGACGGCTTTATACATGGACTTCACCAGATGGACAACACCGAAATCAGATTGACTACATCCTTTGCAGCCAAAGGTGGCGGACATCTATACAGTTGGTAAAAACAAGACCTGGAGCTGACTGTAGTTCCGATCACGAACTTCTTACTGCACAATTTAGGATCAGACTAAAGAGATTAGGGAAGACCCACAGATCAGCTAGATATGAGCTCACTAATATTCCTAAGGAATATGCAGTGGAAGTGAAGAATCAATTTAAGGGACTGGACTTAGTAGATAGGATCCCGGAAGAACTATGGACAGAAGTTTGCAACATTGTTCAGGAGGTGGCAACAAAATACATCCCAAAGAAAGAGAAAACCAAGAAGGCAAAATGGCTGTCTGCTGAGACACTAGAAGTAGCCCAAGAAAGAAGGAAAGCAAAAGGCAAGAGTGATAGGGGGAGATATGCCCAATTAAATGCAAAATTCCAGAGGTTAGCCAGAAGAGATAAGGAATTATTTTTAAACAAGCAATGCGTGGAAGTGGAAGAAGACAATAGAATAGGAAGGACAAGAGACCTCTTCCAGAAAATTAGAAATGTTGGAGGTAAATTCCAGGCCAAAATGGGTATGATCAAAAACAAAGATGGCAAGGACCTAACAGAAGAAGAAGAGATCAAGAAAAGGTGGCAAGAATATACAGAAGACCTGTATAGGAAGGATAACAATATCGGGGATAGCTTTGACGGTGTGGTCAGTGAGCTAGAGCCAGACATCCTGAAGAGTGAGGTTGAGTGGGCCTTAAGAAGCATTGCTAATAACAAAGCAGTAGGAGATGACGGCATCCCAGCTGAACTGTTCAAAATCTTGCAAGATGATGCTGTCAAGGTAATGCAGGCTATATGCCAGCAAATTTGGAAAACACAAGAATGGCCATCAGACTGGAAAAAGTCAACTTATATCCCCATACCAAAAAAGGGGAACACTAAAGAATGTTCAAACTATCGAACAGTGGCACTCATTTCACATGCCAGTAAGGTAATGCTCAAGATCCTGCAAGGTAGACTTCAGCAGTTCATGGAGTGAGAATTGCCAGATGTATAAGCTGGGTTTAGAAAAGGCAGAGGAACTAGGGACCAAATTGCCAATATCCGCTGGATAATAGAAAAAGCCAGGGAGTTTCAGAAAAACATCTATTTCTGTTTTATTGACTATTCTAAAGCCTTTGACTGTGTGGACCATAACAAATTGTGGCAAGTTCTTAGCGGTATGGGGATACCAAGTCATCTTGTCTGCCTCCTGAAGAATCTGTATAACGACCAAGTAGCAACAGTAAGAACAGACCATGGAACAACGGACTGGTTTAAGATTGGGAAAGGAGTACGGCAGGGCTGTATACTCTCACCCTACCTATTCAACTTGTACGCAGAACACATCATGTGACATGCTGGGCTTGAGGAATCCAAGGCTGGAGTTAAAATCGCTGGAAGAAACATTAACAATCTGAGATATGCAGATGATACCACTTTGATGGCTGAAAGCGAAGAGGAACTGAGGAGCCTCATGATGAAGGTGAAAGAAGAAAGTGCAAACGTTGGCTTGCAGCTAAACCTCAAAAAAACCAAGATTATGGCAACCAGCTTGATTGATAACTGGCAAATAGAGGGAGAAAATGTAGAAGCAGTGAAAGACTTTGTATTTCTAGGTGCGAAGGTTACTGCAGATGCTGACTGCAGTCAGGAAATCAGAAGAAGCTTAATCCTTGGGAGAAGAGCAATGACAAATCTCGATAAAATAGTTCAGAGCAGAGACATCACACTGACAACAAAGGTCCGTATAGTTAAAGCAATGGTGTTCCCTGTAGTAACATATGGCTGCGAGAGCTGGACCATAAGGAAGGCTGAGAGAAGGAAGATCGATGCTTTTGAACTGTGGTGTTGGAGGAAAATTCTGAGAGTGCCTTGGACTGCAAGAAGATCAAACCAGTCCATGCTCCAGGAAATAAAGCCAGACTGCTCACTTGAGGGAATGATATTAAAGGCAAAACTGAAATACTTTGGCCACATAATGAGAAGACAGGACACCTTGGAGAAGATGCTGATGCTAGGGAGAGTGGAGGGCAAAAGGAAGAGGGGCCGACCAAGGGCAAGGTGGATGGATGATATTCTAGTGGTGACGGACTCATCCCTGGGGGAGCTGGGCGTGTTGACGACCGACAGGAGGCTCTGGTGTGGGCTGGTCCATGAAGTCACGAAGAGTCGGAAGCGACTAAACGAATAAACAACAAAAACTTGTTACATCATAAATTATGATTGGACATTATAAACAATAATGTTATTATTACTGAAGTTTGAATGCAAATTTAAACAACTAATTCAGCAGTTACTTGAAAGGAAGGGAATTAATCTGTTGAGACATATGTCTTTTGAAATGTAATCCCATTGTGTTTAGTAAAATTTACTCCCAGAAAATGTGAACATTGGATTGCACCTTTAATATTCTCAGGGGCTGGCAACTCCAGAAGGAAGAATTCATTGCTATTTTACTTTACTGCATTATGTGAACAATAAGTGGGTTAAAGAAGATTGCACAAGAAATCTGTGACAATGACAGAAATTTATCCCCATTCCTTCCATGTTTTGGCCTCATGTTAGCCAAAAAGATAACTAGTATTTTAGACCCCATAATTCAATTATTTTAAAATTGATTTATTTGTAGACCCATTTTTAAGACAAAAACATACATGCTTGTCAGAAAGTTGATGCGGAAGATTGGGAAAGGAGAAAATCATCATTTTTTAGTTTTACCCCAGGCATATTAGGCATAAAATTAATGTTTTGCCTCACAGTGTCAGAAATGCTCCATGGGTAATCCGAATTCCAGAAGCTATGTTAAATAGGTGCCATTGGTATGAATTAAAATCCTACAACAGAAACTCTTTAGAAATTTTTAGCTCATCCTTTAAAAAGAATCTGTCTTGCTCTGAGGTTACACAATTATTCTTTTTATTAACAGGTTATTGAGCCTCTTTTGGCCAGCTTTCCATCATCTGACTATAATATAAAGTTCCAGCCCTAGAGCAGTGTTTCTCAGTCTTAGCAACTTTAAGATGTCTGGACTTCAACTACCAGAATTCCCCAACCAGCATGCTGTCTGGGGAATTCTGGGAATTAAAGTCTAGACTTCTTAAAGTTGCCAAGGTTGAGAAATACTGCCCTAGAGAAACATTCAGTACAATTAAATAGAATGATACTTTAAGGAGCCTCATTTTAAGAGCAGAAACATCTTAGTTATTCCTTTTGTGGGGTCAGCTAGGCCGTTGGCCTCCGATACTTTGCAAGAAGCAGCTTTTTATGGTGTGGTTTGGGAAAGAGCTGGCATGGGAGTGGGCTGGAGAGTATAGGGAAATGTTAACAGACATTTTCAGTGATGTTTTCTTTTAAGGATTAGAGCCTACTGAATGTATTGATGTGAAATTTTGGATACATTTTGGCAGTACTCCATTGCTACGCTTGTTCAGTTAAGTCCCCAACTAGAATGAACACCTCTTGCAGAGGCCTTTGGTAAACAAACAGAGTCATTCCCACCAAATGGAGAAAGGAGGCCCATATTTATTTGTTTGACTCTGCAGTTTCTATTACATTGATCTATTAAATTCACGGTATAATTAAAACATTTGTGCTAAATAAACTGGGGATAGTGATTGGATTATGAAACCCTTTTGTTAATATTGCTAGTTCACCAAGACAGGGAGGGGTGATGATTGCACTCTCTTGTGCTAAAAGAACATTTTAAAGAAGCCGCAGTAAATCAACTTTTTACTAAACGAACGTTAGCAAATTTCAATGGTATAGTGACAAGAACAGATACAGAAGTAAGGAAAGCTATTCTCAAATATTTCTCCAGACTTGGAAAATCCTACCTCATATTACTTTTTCACACAAAACACATACAGATGTTATAGCGGTTTGTGATTTTTGCCAAAAACCTTTTCTTCTTTTCACTTGCAAGTGGTATTATCTAAACATGTACTATATCACTTATAAGTACAATTCTAAATATTAAAGTGAAAACTCATTAACTAACACATTAAAGGCTTAAGACAATCAAGGAGGAAGAAAACTACTCAATGATTTTATCCGAGCTCTGTCATTTATGAATAACTCAAGGGGCATACGACACACCTTCCAATGTTTCAACCTGATGATCGTTTTCCTCTATAATTTGTTTTTATCTCTTGTTTTTATCATGGTTGTTTGTGGAGTTTGCAGCTACTGTGCTGTCTCTAATCAAATCTAATTCAGTCTTGAGATTCTGCACTTTCACCAGGCGTAGTAGTTTTGAAATCGGTGAGACTAGACTAAAGGATGGCTCTGCCTGTGTGGATCAGAGAACAACCTGTGCCACAGAGGAGTGAATGTTAAGCTTCTGGGCAGTGATGGAGGTAAAAGCAGAGGAATGCCAATACCTAAACAGAAAGAGAGCCAACGAAGCGTTCACTTGTGAAAGAGCTCTCAAACCTTTGCAAGGCGTATAGGAATTTGTGGACAGGACATAAGCAAACTTTTATTTTCTCTCTGCTTTTCAAGATGCAACAATAATGGTCCACAGTGGAGGTTCATATGAAACTAACTGGCATTGTGTGTAGTCAGCAAAGTCCCTGTAATACTATAGTTGAGAAGGCACACATCCCTTTCTCATATTTCTTTCTTCTCCATCACTCGTATCTCCTCAGCTGCCTCATAGTCATGTGTGTGCTGCACAGATTTCCTTCCCATGGGCCTACTGAGCAATAAACATCTATGCACATTTCTGGAAAGCCATTTTCATTTTCCAAATAATACTCCCAACTGACTGAGCTACAAATTCAAACTGAATTCCATTATGGACAATTTTGCTCACAACACCTTTGGAAGTATGGGGGCACAACAGATGAAGCAAGGATTAAACATTAATCGTAAACAATTAATCTGATCCTTGGATATTCAAATGTTCATGGCCCTGCCTTACAAAACACTGTCTTTTCAAAAATAAATGTATCATAAGCATTAATTATAAAAGGCGAAAGATGTATATGATCTGAAACCAGAGTATTATGGGTGTCCTAGTATGTGAGAAAGAGAGATGTTCAGAATTAAGACTGATTTGGAAAATTGCTTTGCCATTTTAGTTCAGCTGACGTATGCTTCAAGCAAAAATGTCATTTGGAAGTGATTTGCACTGATAAAATTTCCTGCTGGTTTTCCAAATGTTTGCTTCCTGGTTGGGAATGCCATACTTTGTCAAAGAAGCATGAACTGTCTACCTTGCCAAAACCCTTCCTTTTTTCCTGATCGGACTCATGCTGTAAGGCTGTTTACACATTTCTGAAACAAGGTTTGCATGCTGTCTTTAATTACTTTCACTCATGGCATACTTGGTTGAAAGCAGAATTAGAGGAATGGCCAGACTGGCAATGTTTATTTATATAATACTGCTCCCCCTCCACTTTCACTTCTGCAGGAACAGTTCTGCTTATTGGCCATTTGCAGCATAATCTGGCTGTCAAAGCTTGGCCTATAAACAGCCAAGAAAATAAATAACACTAGGAAGGTTCTCTGTTTAAATAGCACATACAATTATTCACTTCACCAGCGTATGGGTGAATGGCTGTGATATATTTGTTTTGTCATTGTTTGGTTTGATTTAAAATCTAACTCTGAATGACCAGCATTTACAAAGTTGTGGTTTCATTATAATTTAAATAAAATAATGCAATGTTCTGTGCAACTTATGGACTGTACTTTTTAAAAGAGTCTTTGAAAGGAATGGAACGTGCTCAGAGTACAATTTTGTTGAATTGTCAAGGTTTTAAAAGTTGGAACTTAAATATTCCTCAGATGCAACAGCTTTCTGTTTCTTCTCTATGCCACCTGCTGGCACTACCTCCCAAAAGCCTATTTTGCTGAATGCAGGAGGATTTAAAGCAAACTATTAGCTTAGTAACAAAACAGTTGTCTGGGCAATTGTGTGTTTTGTAGCATTGAAATTTTATTAAACTAAATTATATATGGCCAAATACCAAACGATATAGGGTCAAATAAAGTAGTTCCTTTCTTTGGTCTCAGCCTTCTTCTTTCTATATTCAGAGGAGATTAAAGGTGTTGGCATCACTTTTCTGACCAGCACACCCTAGAAGCCTCACCTGCATCTGAAACTACTGGAGAAGAAAGATAATGAAAAGTCTGGACAGGGGTAGAAGCTGCATTGGGGTTTAATAAGTATAACATAAATATAATGCAAATGAAATAAAGAGACGGAAATGGAAGTACACACTAAATACACAGTTTCACTATGCACTGTCTTTTACGTAGTCACGCTCCACGAACATCCTTCTCTTGTACTCTGATAAATATTCAGACTGCTTTTCAATACATTCAGCGTGGCCATTCCTATTCTAATGCTTCACACGGAGGCCGCCACCTATACAGAGCAATTAAAATTTTCCTCCACGTACCAGCTGTCATGTATGCTTCATTCCATAAAGAGATCCTTTATTACAAACTCATAAATTGTTCTTATCAAGATTCACAATAGGATAAGCCAATAAAACATCTTCCTCTGGTTTTCAAATGCTGATACTTAAACTTCAGTCCTCTGCTAATTAACAAAATGATTATTTAATAAATGAATAGGTTAATTAGGGCACTTGAATTCTATTTTTAAGGATAACTTACTTTTTTTTTAAACCAGTGATCATTTCTTAAATTGCCTCGGTTGTAACAGTTTTTTCAAAACTGTGATGGAGAATGTTGTAAAGAAAGACACACTGAGGAATGTTCCCAGGACCAAACTACAAAGAACCAATCATAATAGCTTGTTCATTGTTGCTTAATCTCATGCAAAGAAAATACAGAGCTCCAAAGTTCTAAGTGTTTCATTCACTGTTCTTTTTTAAAAAAAGCATGTTCCTCCTTTTTCTTCTGAGGAAGATAAGTGGAGTTTTGTTCCCAAATGAACATAAAAATCAAATTAATAACTTTTGTATGTTATGATGGCACTGAACGAGTGGTACTTACGACTAGTCCTCAGAGTTGCGGCCCTTGCAGCACCCCCATGTTTATGTGATTGTGATTCAGGCACTTGGCAACCGGTTTGTACATATGATGGTGCCCCGCAGTCATGTGATCACCATTTCTGACCTTCCCTGCTGGCTTCCCACAGGGAATGGGAAAAGCCACCAGGTTAGGGCACAAGTCACTCTCACTCCCATCACTTTTTCTCCCAAGAAGCCCTGCTATGAGATCCCGGGGTTCTTGTACCCCAAAACACATGCCCACCCACAGCAGCCCCACACCTGCACTCTGTAGCATGCGGCTGTGCTCACGCTGCATGGCAGCACCCCCCTGCCCAGCTGTGCTCAAGCTGTACTGTGACACCCACCTGTGCACCTGCCTGCACTCGCACCACTCCACAGCAACCCCCCACCCACGCTCATGTCAGGCTGCAGCACTCACCCCTGCCTGCCTGCACTTTGCAGCACTTACCCGCCCACTGGCCTGCTTGTGAGTCACCTAAGGAAAGGCTTGTTGTGACCAGGACTTGAAACTTCCTGCCAGCTTCCCCACTGATTTTGCTAAGTTGCAAATTGTGGTCATGTGAGGTCCTCACTTAAGGACCCATGATGCTCATTTAATGGTAGCAACGGGGACTGCAGGGTTTGCTGTTGCTAAGTGATGTGGTCATGTGATGTTGCATTTTACAACCACATTGCTAATGATGGAAATTCTGGTCCCAATTACTACCATTAAATGAGGACTACCTGTAACATGACAAGACACAAAAAGACAAATACAGAATACTTACAGTATGTTTTTTCCCAAAAATGAAGAATATGTTACTCATGGACTTCATAAGGGATGGGAGACCATTTATACCAGCCAGAATTCGTATTTTTCATTATAAGGGTTTTTGTGAAGCTTTGCAAAGCTTTGGGAAGTTGCACTTCTGATGTTCTTATGACTCTCTGGTTATGTCCATGTGGTGATGGTTCAATAGAAGCTCTAAGCCATAGAGCCTACTAAGCTGTTCCCTATATAAGAATGGAGATCTTCTTTTAGAAGACACACCTTCATCTATCTGGTCTTGAAGAAACTTCCAAGCAGGGAGTGTGATTTCTACTTACTGTTACTTCTTTTGGACAAGAACTCAAAAATATCCTCCCAAGTCACCCAGTTTTGTGCTACCATATGTACAATACATGATACCATCAGTTAAGTTTGGATAGTCATTTATTCATCACTTCTTTTATAATATTATTTTTATTTTATTTTATTTTATTTTATATGTTCTTATTTATTTTTAGTTCCTATTATATCCATTGTTTTTCTGTTATACGTATGTATGTAGCAGCTCCACTATTAGATATTTTATTGTATCTGGCCTTATGGCTGTAATAAACTGATTTGAATTTGAACTCCTGATGTCAGGCATTAAAATGACATTCTTTAAATATAATAATATATTTAATAAAAATAATAAAGTATGATCTCATGGCAGTGGTTCTAGATATGTCCTGCCCAAAGCTGCAGCCTTATAACTTTACTTTGGAGGGCCCTCAGCAGTGCATCTTGATCAGCTGCTTGACCTCTATAGATGTTTGTAAGAGTGGTAGTGTCTTTCATGAATTCTAGCTCCTTTTCCCTAATCAACTTGCATGTAAGAGATGTAAACCTCATAGTCAACATCACAAACTCAGTTTGTTGGAGTAAGTTTTCGATCTTCTTGCAATAAACAGCACTAGCAGCCTGTTTATTTATTTACCTCCTTTCTCCAGTTTCTGTTAGGAAAAAGAAGTCTCTTCTCAAAAGCTTTAGCACTCTGGGCCACAATTCCTAGAGTAGCATTAGTTATTTCTTGTCCCAGCCAGGCAGCATCTTTGGTCTCAGGGGAAACTACAACCTGGTGACCTTCCAGAATCCTTCTACCAGAAGGAAGTATCAAAGATATCCCCAGATCTGCTGTTGGACTGGGCACTGTGAAAGGTGTGTGAGATGTTTTCAAATCAGAACTAAAGATAATTTTTAAATTAAGGTGCTCTATCCCTGCAATAGAATTTTAACCACCTTTAAATTAGAACTTCCCATTAGTCTCAGATTTATGGAACAACATAACTATTAATCAAAGCGAAACATAAATATTGCTTGGGTTTTTGAATAAGCACTTGCTTGTTTTCAAGAAATGATGAGCTTAAGAAGTTTCTTCAGAGCCTCCACATGGTCTTCAGAAACCCCATCTGAACTTCCAATGATGCTTATTAGCGCGTATGGAGAGTCCTGATCTTCCATGATTTTATTAAAAGTATTAGCCATTGCAGAAAATAATCTAGCTTGTTTCTGAATCATTATTCATTGATTTGAAGTACACTTTGGAAAGGTAATATTTAAATACCTTGTTTTTATTCAGTGTTATGTTGAAAGAAGAGGTAATGTTTTATGAGTAGGGGAGCTGATCTGAAAGTATCTTCATGGCCATGAAAACATACACTCTGCTGTCTTAAAGTAAGTTTTTAAAAGACAATAATTCCTTCCAGTATTTTAGGAAATAGTTGGCTGTGGAAGACACCTATTCCCTGGTGATATGACATCAGTATCATGTGTCCCAATATACAGAAGAAGGCAGTGGCAAACCATTTTCGTAACATAGCAAGATAACTGCATGGGTCTGTTCACGCAACTCTCCTGGAGTTGAGCTAAGTATGTTTAAAGTAGCAGGCTGTGAGCTTATTCTTGAGACATTCCTGTATGTCATATGTGTGGGGTTTTGTGCATTGTACATATCTGTATAATATATTCAACATGTCCATGTTCCATGGAGTGAGCAATTGGTAAAAAATGGTTTATATTGTTTTGGTTGTGATTATTCTATTTTTGAAGTGTTTAAGACTAAGATCTGCATAGAATGTTGTTTATTCATGTATCAGGATGACATTCATTCAGAAGTAGCATTTATCTCCCAAAGTTATTTTGTATTTAGGATTCAACACAATGAAGATTTATCTGTTACTGCCAAATAACTGTCACCCACAAGTCTTAATTTGTTCCACGGTCTTTCTCTCACAGAGAAATCCCTGCCTGTCCAAAGCTGGGAGTCATCTTAGGAGCAGTTATTTGACCTTGCTTGGCATTTTTCTCCAGCACATACAAGCACTTTATTAAATAGTGAGGAGCAGATGAAGCCGGATCATCCCACAGATTCGAGGAGGCAGGTCTATGGAGTCATTTATCTTCCAATGAAATTACTTCCTAGCATTTATGGTAGGCCTGTATTTCATACTCATCAACAGCATTAGGAGTGAACTTTCTGCAGATAGATAACTGTGACAGAAAAAAAAATAGTAAAAGAATGCCTTTCCACATTGAAAGAGGCAGCTGTGATTTTGAAACTTTAGATAGGCCTGTGGTGCTAAAATCTAATCATTCTGTAAATGCTATAAAAACATGAGGTAATTGCTTTTTTATGTGGAAAAAATGGTGTGTCTGATTGTGAATTTTTAGCATACTGGAATATTATCAAACTTCAGCCACAGCTCAACAAATCTTTCAGACACAAGTAAGTCATTAAACAAATAGAAATGATCTTATTTATGAAAGTCTTGTTTATCTTGGTTAATTATAAAATATTTAATTTTTTTTCCCAAGGGCCTGCTCCTATAAAAGAAATAAAATGTTTATGAACTTTCAGAGTATCTCAGTTTTGCTCATCAGCAACTATGAAACACTTAAGACTGTTGATAAATGAATTATATGAAACTCACCAGACAGATTTTGCTGCCAATAGCAAAGAATGCATCTTTGTTGCTTCTGGAGAAAATGAATATGGTGCGGAAAGGAGGAGCAAATTATTAAAAGGGTTACAATCCTATGTGAATATTTCCTGGAAAGAAGATGTACTGAATATAATACAACCTGACAAAGACCCAGTTTGAACTACATCAGCCTTACAAATTCGTAACATAGTCTCTTTCCCACAAATTGAGTGGTCCAAATATTCTTGAATTCTTCCATTTCAAACAGCAGTTTTCTACCTCCATCAGCATTTAAGGCTCTTTTCTTCTGTCCAGCTAATATCATTTGGGATTCTTCCTCTCCCAGCAAACTGTATGTTCCAATTGCTTCATTTAATATGATGGTGCCTATTCCTGCTTTGTGCTGTTGCAGCTACACTCCCATTTGTTTGTCAACCATAGTCATTTGCTTGGAGAATTGAGTATTACAGCATATACCCAACACAAATGGGAAAACTTGGCTTCAAGTCACAATTTATTTCAAGCGTGTGGTTGTTACTACGAAGTCAGAGAGCCAATTTGGTCTAGTGGTTAAGGTGCTGGGCTAGAAACCAGGAGTCTGTGAGTTCTAGTCCTGCTTTAGGCATGAAAGCCGGCTGGGTGACCTTGGGCCAGTCACTTTCTCTCAGCTCAATTCAGTGCAATGTAGACTAGCCTCCTTGTGGTGCACCCTGGGCAACGTGACTTGTCTACACATCTGGCTGCTGGACCTCACAAGGATTTCCCAGCAAGAAAAGCAGCATGAACACCGAACTGCTATGCCATACGATTAAAAAAACCCAAAAAAACTAGGAAATCAACTCTGTTGCTACTGCAAATAAATTGCCTGACCAATGTGAGGAATATGTGTGCAAATTGAAGTATAGGATGCAAAAATCCAATACATGTAATTGGACATGTAATTCATTACATGTCCAATTCACTGGGAGTGGTTCTTGATCTAACTCAGTATTTACCTGGAATACAAAATGATATCATCCACACTCTAGAGACTCTCTAATACTTTCCTTTAATTCTTCTTGTATCTCTATAGAGCTAAGAAGTCTGCACTGGATTCCTAAGAAGTGTAAAGTGCAGTCTGTCTCATCCTGAAAGTAAGGACCCAGGCTCCATCAAGAGAAATATCATGACATTCAGTGCAGGAATAGAGCTACACTTTCCAAATTTCTGCAAAATACAGGCTTACCTTCTGTGCAAATCCATCCTCTCATTATTTATTTATTTTATTTATATATCAAATTTAGTCACAGCCCATCTCACTCAGAGAGTGACTCTGGGTGGTTGCAATTATGAGGTTGCAATGCTTCCACCTAGGAAATTTTTTTGCTAAAAAAAAAGTCACTTTTTTTGGCTGGTTCTACCTTTTTTGACTGAAACGTTTACTCATTTGTTTAGGTCGTATCACCACCAGCAGGTGATACGACCCTGATCAAAAAGTTAAGCTTCACCTTTTTTAAACTTGTTGGTTCTAGATTAAGCTGTCCAGGATGTAGGATCTTGTGGAATTCTTTTTCAGATCCAGAAGCCATATTTTAATGTGTTCATAAATAAACCAAAAACATCCTAATTTCTATAGAGAACATCCTTCTTCAGCCTTTTTAAAACTGAAAGGTGCAGGGCAGATTATTCATCTGAGTCCCTCCACTCACTGTTCACTGCATTCTGGAATTAATAGATCGGAGCAATCATGGAACGAAGAGTAAATTGAATGCTATAGTAAGCTTACGCACTCCAAAACACAAAAAGCAGCAAAGCACAGGAAAATATCCATTACTTTAATGGCATGTTGAATCCCACAAAATTTGTGCAATTATATATCCAGTTCTTTCTTGATCTGACTTTCTTGACCATTACAGTTTTGTATCGCTCCAGGATCTTTTATTAGAGGCAACACGCGCATTACACCACTGGGCAGTTTTGTAACTCTGACAGCAGCCAGAAAAATAAAGTCCCAAAGGACTATTTGATGGCATGTTCGGCAGCAGTGGTTCAGGTCTTATCCATATGGTGCCAGAAGCCTCTCTTGCTCTTTCACCTACTCACTGTACAGATGCTCCACTTTTTATGTAAGAATCCATGCAAGAAATCCCTCTGGAGGTCTTTTTTTAAATAGTGAAATTGCTACGTTAATCACAGAGAGGATTCTTTTGATGCAAGCTTAATGATGTGTTTCACATTATCCCCCTTAATGGCTACATTTTTTTTTTCCTTGTACCTTATCAATTACTCCATGTTTCAATCTAAGGGGCATAGGATTCAATTGGCTCTGGGGAAGCAATTTGGTAATTGTAGGAGAGTGCAATTGCCTTTAATCAGATAGATTGACACAATTTATTTAAGGCAGAGTATATTAGCACTTTGGATTTTCCCAATGCAGTACTCCCATTCCCTAGCTGACTAGTATCGATAGACAAGAAAACAAAAAACAAACCAAAAAATGGAGAAAAAAACCATCCATTAATACAAAAATGCTGTGAACAGTGAGTGGAGGGACTCAGATGAATAATCTGCCCTGCACCTTTCGGTTTTAAAAATGGTTTTAAAAAGGAAGTGCAGCCCCTAAGGATCATGCCTTGCCAACCTGCTTGCTTGAACATTTGTACCTTTCCTACATACACAATCCTGGTTCATACACATAAAGATCAAAGAGCAAGGAATAAGTCAGCTGCCTTAGTCTTCTGGAGGAGCAGGGTGAATCCCTGGGCCACCTCAATGAACTTCAGACATCTTGAGATAGGAAGGGACAGAGTGGGAATTTCAGGACGCCTGAGAAATTTGGCCTCCTGTCCAAGCTCTTTTCCTTTATCCCACATCTTTCTGGGTACTAGACTTCTTTATATTATCATCCCAAGTTACTTCGTCTTTCACATATTTTCTGAAATGATCTCTCTGCAGATCAATTTCAAATATGTGTTTGTTTTATAGTAAATTATTTTCAAGCTGCTGCTTAGGGTTCATTACCTTGTCTATGTGGTTTATAAAAAAGCAAGAACAATAGTTTAACAACAGCCTAACAATCCAATAAAAGCCACATTGCATCTTTTTAAAACGCAATCCATCTATGAATAAAAATTGAAGTGAAATGTGTTACTACTTTTTCCTTTACCGTTTTCCAAATAGAGAGCCACATATAGTATTTGGTCAAAGAACTGTCCGAGGTATTGGTCCTGTTCTTGGCCCTTGTAAATCTCACATGCCTTGCTGGTTGGCCAGAGAACATGGCCTTAATAGCTGATTGTGAAGTCCAGGGGCAGGATATCAGTTGGTTCTAAACTAGAGTTAATTAAATTGAACCTGGAAAGAAATAGGCAGTATAACTAGTAAAGAATTGGTGCTTGCCACTATATTCTTCACCACCTGAAATTGCCCAACCCTTCTTAACAGCCCCCCCACTCCAATATATGGCATGTTTTAGTAACCCAGCCTTAGTTTTGCTCCAGATTAAGACCATAGGTGATGTTATAGGCTACTGTGACTCTGCCAAGGGTGATGAATCCAGGAGTCATTCCTGCCTTCAGGATGGCTGTCTGGTTCCAATAGACTTAGGAAACTGGAACTGTTCCTCCTTTCAGCACTGAATCCAGAGAAAAGAAGGCTTTCTTCCATTTTTGATAGGTTAGTGTCAGATGTCCTTGCATATAGTAAAGAGCTACATGTTCCTCCAGGCTGGGGAGGGATTCAGTCCAAGTTGGAGAAAAAAATGGAATGTTGTGCAGGTTTCCTTACAGCATTAATTCAAGGCACACAGAATAGATGGCAGAAGAAGAATAAAAGCTGTATTTCTAAAATAAAATTGAGTATTCCATAATAGCGGTGGTAACTTTATAGTGAGCCAGTTTGGTATGGTTAAAAGTCCTGGATTAGAATTAGGAGACTGTGATTTCTAGTCCTGGCTTAGGTATGAAAGACAGCTGGGTGACTTTGGGCCACTCACTTTTTCAGCCCTAAAAAGATTTTGGCAAGGCTCTTCTGAAAACATTGCCAAGAAAACTGCATTAAGTTGTTTCTGCAGTCACCAGGGGTTGATTCAATCAACAACAACAACAGTTTTACAATGTTCTAAGCAGGACTGAGATGCTGTTTTATCCATGAATGGATAAAATACCAGGCTAAGAAATTTCCTGCCCTTTTGATATAAACACTGCTTGGTTTGTTTTGGCAAAATCAGAACATTTCAATCCCTGACTTACTGATCTACAGAATTAAAATATGACCCCTTTCAGACATGAGTGCATGCACATGAGGAGGAAATTCATATGAACATGATTAGTACAAATTCATGAAAAAAAGGAAGTTATGTACATAAGCTCAGTATGTTAAGAAAAATCGAAAAGGAAAACGTATATAGATTTTTTATGTATGTAGATATTTAACAGATTAAAACATAGTAAAGTATCCATGATACACTTGAATACTGCTCTATTGATATAGACAGTATGTGGATTGGATTTATATAATGACAAATGGCTATAGTAGTTATGGATGATTTAACTGTTTAGTCTCTGCAAGGAATATAAAGGTTGGTTGGTTATAGATCTCAAGCACTCTTGGCCTATCCTAGGTACTATATTGCTGTCAAGTAAGTTATTATTTTTCTTCTCTTGGTAAAATTCTTGGGAGAAACACTATCTTGAGTTTGATAATGGTATATGGAGGCTGGCAGTGCAATTCTGTAGATTTTTCCTTGGACATGTCCCAGTACACTCAGCAAGGCTTACTCCCTGTTGTTTAGGACTGCAGCCTGGAATAGTTTGCTGGGTTTCCTTGAAAAGGTGATACTCCATCTCATGGGACAAGAGGAGAAATCAATCTGGTGCTGGAACAAATGCACATTTGTTTGCACATAGAGATAGCCAAGATAAGCTTGCTGATGTGCCATATGTTGCCACCAGCTGGAATTCAGTCAACACTTTGTTAGGTTTTGGCATCGACGTATTATGTACCCAGGCTTACAGAACCAGCACACTCTTGGTGACTGCAGCCTTTAATATATGGATTTTAACTTCCACAGTGAAGTCTGACACTTGTTCTGAGAGGGAGGAGATGGAGATTTGTTCCAGTTTTGCCTAGAGTTGTCTTGCAATAACAAGGATTTCCTCAATCAGTTGTTACTGTCCTGAGATACTAGTTGCAGGAAATTTCATCCACGATAGCATCTAATCTTGCAGTGTTTGCTTGGAAACCAGTTGATGAAACCAAAATAAAAATTTTCAGAGAAAACAGAGAGGACCTGCTAGACAGCAGCTGAAGGGAAACTAATTTTGCAGTCCTATGTGTCATCTCTGAAATATGTCCCATTGATTTTAGTGAAGCTTTCTCATGGGTAAGTGGGTATAGGATTGCAGTATTCCTGATTAAAAATGCAATTGGAAATTTTACTTATTATTAAATGTTATAATTTGGATTTTCAAGGCAAGTAAAAATGTATGAGTAGCCTAAATGAAAACTATGAAGTAAGTACAGTAGTCCATGATTATGGGTGACCCCTTAAAACAGAGATTTTTTAAATGTTTCCATAGAAGCATGTAGATGATGATATTTTACTAAAGCTAACCTCCTCTGCTGAAATATATTTTTAAAATAATTAAGAACACAAGTTTTACAGCAGCATTGTACTGCTGGTCAACCTTTGTACTAAACTATTTTACCAACCAAGCAGTGGGCACAAGCCAATTGCAAACTGTATATTCCTGCTTTACAATTAAAATGATAAACTTGAAATGTATTTTATCCTAAAATATTTTATAAGATAAATAACATAATAGTAAATGGAGTGATTATGTGTATACTTGCTGGCTGATAATGGTATGCCAAAGGATTATTTTCCTGATTTTCAATTGTGTGGAGCAATCAGTGAATATTAGCAACCATGTTCTCCTGTTACATAGATAAAGAGATTGTTGGAATTGGAAAGTGTATACAAGCAATACTAATGCTGAATCACTATTTAAAATGTTTTTATTTGACAAACAATGAAGCGGGCTGGATTAAGTCATACTATCAACAACGAAATTTGCCATGAATGAAATAGATGCTATCCCATAACCTATTAAGCATTACTGTATTAGCTCTACTGGCTAAAATTAGGCAATTCTCACGAATCTTTTATTTTATCATCAGACATAATTTGACCATTCCATTTCAGGAATGGAATTAAACTTTTATATCTTCTACTTAAGGAAAAACTAAGAAACTATTTAAATAATTTGTATAGTAAAACAAATTATTTTGACTAATGTGCAAATGTTCCCATTGATACGTAGAGGACACTGTAGATTGATTGCAGTGATTTTATAGAGCCATTAGAAATTAACTTTCATTTTTGGTATGAATATTAACAGACTAGTGTGTTGTAGCAGCATGCGCTGAACCAATTTTTGGACAGAATATTGCATGAATATGATTTAAAGTGATTGCTCTCAAGTTGTTAAGAACAATGTGCATTGCGAGATCTATGTAACTGTTTTTGTTTTACAAGCAAAAATTAGAAGTAACCATTGCAAACTGGAGAATTGAAATACTCCAGGCGCTCATTAAACTGAGTACTGCTTTAACATATCAACTATCTACCTACCTACCTACCTTTTTATCACCTGTCTTCCTATCTATTTATCATCTATCTTCTCTCTTATGTATATGATTTTTCAGAGCCATATACATTATTTTAATCAGTCAATCAAGATCAAGCCCTGATAAATTGGACATGTATAAACAATGAAAAAGGTTGTTGCATTATAAATTTTGTCCATCTAGAGAATTAAGCATTTAATTCCTACAAATATAAGCAAATAAATTCTAGGTGACTGGGTACAATCTACATTTCTAAAATACTTGGATAGATATGTGCATTAAGTAATTAAACTGCAGTATTGTCAACTTGAAGTTATTCTTTGCAAAGTTCTCTAATATATTGGAATTTGAATATATTAATAGGATCCAAGGTAAAAATTCAATATATCAAAGAGTTAACTATTTCAAGCATTCATAAAGTGTTATATTCTATAATATAATTACTATATTATATGTCCTATAATATAAAATCATTTTACATATGATTTATTGTAAAAACCATCTCTGTCAATTTGTTTTAATTAATCCAAGCTCAGAACAACAATAGGATTCCTATTAAATGTATCTACTAGATTTTTTTTTTAAAAAAGTAAAGGGAGTTTAAGCTAATATATCAGCAAATGAGGAGCTATAAACTTGATTAATACGCACATTAGACTTTCCTTATCACACTGTGTTGGCAGTTTTTCTCCGGTCACAGCTGAGATTCCATAGAGTTCTTTCTCCTTTTGTATAAAATACAGATTATGTGGAGACAGCCGTCTGAGCAACTGGAGTTTCATCTTGCATGGCCATTAATTTATTACTGCTACTTCAGTATTTCTTATCTAGAGCAGCCGAGCAATGTCCAAGTGTAGTTTGGTCATTTTCCAGTAAGAAAACAGACTCTGAGGATGATGGTACCTCTGTCTCTTGATGCGGAGGCTAGATCAGCAGTTCATGAGTTCATCTTAAAAACAGTATCACCGGACTCACAATTTACATACAGTATTAATAAATTGCATGTACATACCCTTTAAATATGATTGACAGACATGACATTTCCAAGATGAATAGCACTCAAAGGGTTTTTTTCTTTTTTTTGAAAAGGGATGATATATGATGACAAACAAATTCTAGGACCAAAATGGCACAGCAACAAAATGTTGCAGTGTGGCATGTTTATATTCTGTATACAATATGCCCCTCTACACTTTGTTCAGTGTGGAGGGGCGTATTGGCAGGTAAGCATGGGAAGAAAGGTAAATCTCTGTCAAATTGAGCTCAATTTTCATGGACTAAGCAGTTTCTGTAATTTTCTGGCAAGATAAAGAAGTGCTTTCAGATTGCCATCTTCCAAGACTTTTCCCCCTTAATTCCCCAGTTTAGTCTATAGTCCTGGGATTTCCCTTATTCTCAAATATGAGTCTTAACCATGTTTGACCCTGTGTAGCTTTTTTTGAGATCAGCCAGAGTTCCTAGATTCTGCCTCCTGGGAACAAAAAGAAAAAGGAAAAAAAATGGAAGGAAGGAAGGAAGGAAGGAAGGAAGGAAGGAAGGAAGGGTTACTCTTCTGTAAAACCTGGATAGATTTAGAAAATATTCTGGTTGTTGAAAGCACTATAAATGTCCAACTTTATTACAGGCCCATGTTTTACACCTGTCACCTCAAAACAACTTCACCCTCCCCACCCAATAACCAGTAAAAGGATATGATTGGCTGGTGGGGGGGGGTGGCGCTGTATTAGGCCCTGAAAAATGGAGATTTATTTCTATGTTAGATTTTCATAATGTTTTTCCTCCAGGAGCTCAAGGCGTCTTACACGGGGATCTCTCTTCCTTTTATCCCCACAACAGCCATCCTGTGAGGTAGGTTCGGCCGAGAGAGAGCAACTAGCCCAAAGTCATCCAGTAAATTTCCATGGCTAAGGGTGGACCTGAACCTGGGTCTTCCCAGTCCAAGTTCAGCCCCACACCATACTTGCACCTTAACCACATTAACCCCTGTGTGACTAGGAGCCAAAAGTTGCTTTTGCTATGAAAGTCTTGTTTCCATCCATGCTCATTTTCTATTTTGTGTACATTTACAGTAAATAGCACTTTTCCACCTGCCAAAGGGAATTCTATAGCATCCTGTTTTTTAAAATCTAGAAAGTGCTATGGGATGAAGCTAAAATGTAGATTAGATAAGTCATTGCCACTGACAACACTACTCCATTGTTAAGTTCTCCTAAGGGACCATTTCCTATGTGTTGACATTATGTGTTGAATGGTTCCTGCCAACTCTAGTCAATTACTTTGGGAGTAGGGGAATGTGCAATCTAGCAATGTTGCTCCGAAGGGGAGTGTGCCAGCAGTGGTCCATCTAGAATGCTTATCCTCAAGAAGCTAGCTCTTAAAGATTTGGAAACAAAATTATGGCGCTTACTCCATTTTCCAATTCAATGCTAACTACTGGTAGGAGAAGATTTCCTGGAGATTATACAGAATTAGGTTAAGAATTTCTCAATCATCAATGTCCAGTTAATGCTGCTCATTCTCATGTCACTGTAATAGAATTAGCATAACGTTTCCATAACAAACTGTGATTTGCCAATCTGAAAACATCCACCAGGGACTCCCTAATCCACCATATTTACTATAGCATCAAGAGAGGTACAGAACATGGTTCGTGGGCTATGGCTGGCGTGGCAAATCATAAGTTGTGCATACAGGGGTCTGGAGGCTGGCTAGAAACAGCAAGAAGGCATGTGCTTGATATGCCATAAGTTATGTTATATTCTGTTTGGACTTTGCGCTGGAATGTTTGACAGTGTCAGCAAAACCAGAAGACTGGGGAGCCTCTGTCAATGAGCACTGCTGGAAGGGTTTTCAGGGGATTGACATGTATGAACAATTGTCATAACCAAACAGAAAATAAAGTATATGTAATCCTATAGTCACATGACAATAGACAATTTTAGAAAAGTCCCAGAAACTACTTCATCCAGAGTTTGGACCAATGCACCTACAGTCATATAAAAACCAGCTTCGGGAGCTAATATTTGACTTAGGGTTTTTTTTTTTAATTCCTTTATATGAAATGACAAAAATAAGTAATCATCTTATCTCCATCTCATCTCTGTCTCTCACTTTCACTATCATTATTGCTGTATCTGGAAATGTATCTATATAACATACATTGCTGTTCACCCCAAGATTCTTTGTAGACTACATGATTTCACAAGCACCATTATATCTACCGTATCCTACAAAGACATTTGGATGAAAAGCAAAAGGCAGGAAACAAGGGGAAATAACAACTTAAAGAGAGAGTTGAAAGAAGAACATTAAAACAAAGTAAACAAAGAATGTAAACAAATTAGATACCAAGTGCTTGGATTCCTCTAATGGCTGGGAAAATAGACAACAGATAAAAATTATAAGACATGTCAGAAAGAACAAAGGCTCTATATGTGCATCATTCAAAACAAGGAATTGGAGTCAAAAGGTTAAGTGAGTAGCAATGAATATGAATAATGAGGACTAGAATAACTAAAAGGCAAACAGAGTGCATAAATAAGTTCTACTGCAATTTGGACTTTGGAAAACATCTGTGATGGCTTATAAAGTATAGGAAAATCTGCAGCCAGGCATCATTATGATAAAGTTTGATAAATGAATAAATAAATGAATGAATAAATAAATAAATAAATGACGTTTAATTATTTTAAGTTACATAGCTTCATACAGCAAGTGAGGTTATAACAGAAGGAACTTGGTAGACTAAAGGCCTATTTAGTTTGTATAGTTGTTTTGTATAGTTCCCAACAGATGCATTTGGGAATCGTTTATGTAGGACATCAGTGTCCTCTTTCTCCATAACTGATGATTAGCTATAGAAAAAGTATATCTGATCAAGAGAAATACTCACTTCTGTGTGAACATACTCAGCTACAACTACAGGTCATGGGACCTCCCTTCATTTCAACAAATTTGATGGGAAAGCTGCCAGATGCTCTCAGTGGGATCGAAGAAAGTAATTTTTGTAAAATCTTACAGTTATCTTCTCTGCCCCCCCCCCAAAAAAAAATCCTGGGAAATTTTAAGAGCAGTTGTGTGACTATTTCTTTGGTTATTATCATCTGTCAGACTTGAGAACTGATTGTTATATAATCAAAATAGTGCCAGTCTTAAAAGAAGGGGAAATGTCAGAGAGGGTTAAAGATGCTTAATGGCTACTGAATGCTGATGGCCTGTTGTAAAGTCTGGGAAAAACAATGGAGTATCTTGGAAAGTTTATATAGCACATAGAAATCTAGACTGGAACACACTGATAGGAATAATTTCTTGCAGGTTCCACTTGTACTTAATTATACAATTGTAAGAATAATTCATACATGTCAAAAACTCATTTCATTTTCTTTTTGATTTTCCCAAGTATGTCATCCAAGCACTCAACAGCCCAGCTTTTTGTGGACTTAGAATGGTGCTGCTTCAGTGAAAAGGAGCAACTCTCACACACACAACTCAAAT
The DNA here is from genome assembly GCF_035149785.1 of Candoia aspera. Classification (NCBI taxonomy): domain Eukaryota; kingdom Metazoa; phylum Chordata; class Lepidosauria; order Squamata; family Candoiidae; genus Candoia; species Candoia aspera. Next base: position 117,337,997 of record NC_086153.1, on the reverse strand, counting down.
TTGTTCTTCTCCATAGTGCTTGTGTAAACTAGAAATGTGATTTCTTGAGAAATCACAAAGCTCACATGGTACCAGGAAATTTCAAAGAGGGCCTGTTGATTCCTCTGCTGTGCCAGGGTGTTTTGCAATGCTGTCAAACAAGCAGAAAAGACAGAATGAAATCAGCTGCTAGAACTTTCTGGCTTTTAAAATTATTATTAAAAGTTTGTGAATTATCTTTTAAGCTATGATGTAGGCTATTAGACAGTTTGTAGCCATCTAAGTAGGAATTCTAACCACCAAACAGGTCTGCTAGGGTGTTAATTTCCAAAGTATTCTGCTGACTGCTGGTAGAAATTGCTACAACTGAAAAGAAAGTCCCTCTTCCCATAAAACAGTATATTTTATCTTGGGCTCCACTTCTAAATTCAGCAGCTGGATCATGCCCCCTCCCCCAATATTTATTTAATAATAATCATTTCAAGCACTGGGAGCTCTATTGTTTGTAGTCAGTCAGTGAAAATTTTTCTTGGATGCATAGGCTCCTCTAGAGAGGGAGGGGAAGTGATGAACTGTAACTTCATGAAGCAAACTTCAGCTCTTATGTACTTGTGTGTGATGTTGCAATACAAGTGTGATGGCTTGGATGCAGGTGTGTCATGATGCACGTTTTGTCATTTTGATATCATCATGGTTAGGAATGGACATCTATGTATGGATATAGTATTAGTTTGGGCATACAGTCACTACAATATGTTTTTTTTTTAATCTGTTCAATCATGTCCAGTTCTTGGAGACTGCCTAGACAAGTTCCTGAGGTTTTCTTGGCAAGTTTTTTCGAAAGTGATTTGCCATTGCCTCCTTCCTAGGGCTAAGAGAGAGTGACTGGCCCAAGGTCACCCAACAGGCTTTCATGCTTAAGGCGGGACTAAAACTCATGGTCTCCTGGTTTTTAGCCCAGTGCCTTAACCACTACACCTCTCAACAATATGATAGCAACCTAGGCTTCTGGTGGAAATGGCTTTCTACAGCAAGGAGAAGCTGGTTCTCTTGGTGCTTAATGTTATTTTGGGGATTACCTTTTTTAAAAAAAATCTTTTAAGTTTTGGATTTCGTTTTCCTTCCAAAGGAAATCCCAAAGATTGAGAGTAAACAATTGTCTTCTTGTTATTATATTTGTATTAAATTTAAAGATATTAGCATTTTCCTACACGTTGAATTGGCTGATTTGAACCTTTAGCTTTCTGTTTTTACTTTCCCTTGAGAACAGTCTGCTATCTCACTCTCACTTTCACTGGTTAAGCTCCTAGGGGGCACCATAATCTACTGTCTGAGACATGGAGGATTTCAAATAGATTTTTTCTGACCTTCACCAGGATTTTAAACAGCTTTCTTCTGACTTTTATCAAACTTTTATGCAAGATAACCAGGACATTGTAGAAAATATGAGATCTAAAATGTGCCATCAGGTTGGAAATCTGGTGGATGAAATTGAGGAATTTAAGAGCGATAGAAAAGGTTTTTTTTAAGACTGAGATTGGGATTTTTATCAAGATGCTGGCTGAAGATTGGATAATGGAGTTGGAGAAATCTAAGGGAGAGAGTGATCTCCCTAAGTAAAATTGATCTCCTGGTGAAATGCCATGAAAAGAACCTGGAATCTTTGAGGGGGGCAGTTGGGCTGTTTGATTCTTTCAAGAGGAAAGCTCTGTGCATTGTGGGGATATGTAAACGCTCTGGTTTATTTTGAAGTGGGATAAGGGTTGAAGAATGTTCATCTGGTTTGCTTTAAGGATTTGATTGATGCTATTTGCCTTTAAAGATTTGGATTTACTGTTTTGAATTGGCTTTGTTTTTTGGGTTTATTAAGATTAAAATTATTAAAACTGTTGTACTAGGATTAAAGAATGTTTATTTGGTTTGCTTTAAGGATCTGATTGATGCTATTCCCTTTTAAAGATTTGGATTTACTGTTTTGAATTGGCTTTGTTTTTTGGGTTTATTAAGATTAAAACTATTAAAACTGTTGTATTAGGGTTAAAGAATGTTTATCTGGTTTGCTTTAAGGATTTGATTGATGTTATTCCCTTTTAAAGATATGGAACTACTGTTGTCCTAACAGTCAGAAATCACGCTGAGACGAGGAGTAGGTCTCTAGTGTTTATTACTGCTACGTAAGACAGAATCCTAACAAACTGAAGAAGCGTGGGAAAAACCCAGACATATAAACCCCAAAGGCTAAGGCGGGTCTGATCTGTGTCTCTTTGAATGGCTGCTTAATTCCTCAGTACTACGCATGCGTTTTCCACCCTGGATAGAGGCCCCCTCCTGCTCGCCATCAGTACTCATGACAACTGTTTTGTATTGTCTTTGTTTTTTGGCTTTATTAAGATTAAAATGATTAAGACTGTTGTACTATTAAGTAAAATAGCAGACAACTTATGCACTTTTTACTTTGATTCTTATTATAGTAGACAGAAATCTATAGAATAGTGGTAGGAAGGGAATAATTAAATGTGTGTTATCTTTTGGAGGGGAGAAAGGTGTTTAGGAGGTTTATATGAACTTTTTTTTTCTTTGTTTTAATATAAGGGGGGGAGTAACTGTACTTAGTGATTTTTATGATGTGTTAAAGTGGAATGACTTATAGAAATAATGTGGTATTTTGGTTTAATATACAGTAAGAGATTGATTATGGAAATTTTGTATAACCTTGCTGTTAAAAGTTGGAAGCCACATCTTTTTGTAAATTTCAAAATTTTTTCTCTTGTGTTTCTGCACTTTTTTGGTTTTTTTCTTTGTAGTTTTTTGGTTTCTTCTGGTTTTTATTCTTCTCTTGAAACCTAATAAAATTTACTATAAAAACAATATTATAGCAACCTATTATAAGTATTTTTCATAAAATATTATCAAAGTGTTGAATTCTTGCAGCAAAAATTCAAGAGATTTTATTAGCCAAAACTCCTGCCTTCAAGTTATATGGAGGAGGAGGAGAAGAGGTTACTGGTGCCAATTAGTTGGACTTCCATTCAGTTATCAAGTAGGCAATTCTTCATACATTCTAGATGATCAGTCAATTATCTGATGTACTAGATTTACACAGGAATACAATATTATGGTCTGAAAAAAACTTTTTTTAAGCAATGCATTGTTATGTCACCATGGGGAGCTTCAGGAGGAGCACTACCTTATCTCTGTGAGAGATTAGCTAAAATTCTTCTAAGATGCTGTATCACTCATAATTTCTGTATCAAAATGTATTTTTTTAAAAAAAGACTGCCCAATTAATTGAAAATATATTTTAGTCAATGAAAAATATTCTAAATGAATATTTTGATCAATAATAATAATTAAGTGACTGATTGCCTGTAGCTTACAGCCTTAAGAGACACTATTTCATGTACTGTATTTATATATATTGTCTTTCTGCCAAGGCATTTATCACTTAAAATCAAAATATATTAGAAAATACAAATCAGGAAAATTGCCTTGGGCCATTGCTGGTTATTTTAGGAATGAGTAGTGAGTTCCATGGCCACAGCATCTTTTTGGCCTTCCCTTCTCCTCAAGGCTCATAAATTGAGTAATATCTGGAGAGGGTAACTGATGGCCTGTAGGCCACAGGAGGCTTATAAATCCCTTTTATTGTGACCCTCCCAGGGTCCCCTGCAAGTTGCACTGCCCACATTTGTCAGGAAATCTAGACCCTATTCCTTTGCATGATATCATTGCCTCATCACCCTGAATACCACAGCTCTTGGACTCACCCAAAATTGAAGGGAAAAAAAAGATAATGCCTTTTGTCTTTATTACTGCTTGTTAAAAGCTCCAGTGGCATGCATGGGTAGAAATTACTTTGCCTTTTTTTTTTAAGCAGTACTGTGCCCATCTGTACTCTGCTCTTCAGATATTTGTTTGTTTGTTTGTTTAATTTATAATACCTTCACATTGCATGGTTCTTGCCATCATGCATGTTTAAAATTTGATTGATTGATTGTGTGAATGAGTGATTGGATTTATTTACTTCCTGAACTAGGGCACTAGCTGTACTAGGTGATGTACACAACCAAAAATTGATAAAACAATACAATAACAATATATATCATAATATAATTGAAAAATAATTAGTAGAAAACAATAAAACCTCCACATTGAATTGAAGTTCAGATTAGTGCATCCTTGATGACCTTCGTTGCTGGTCATTGACCGAATAAACATTACTTACTTACTTACTTACTTACTTACTTGATGACCTTCCAGAAAGAGGTCATTCCACAGATCTGGAGCCACCATGGAGAAATGGTACCTTTGGGATTCAGCCCCCTAACATCTAAGAAACGGGGCACTATCAACTCTTTTTCCATTGCCTCCTTTCTTTGGTGGCAGGAAATGATAAGCAAAGTTCTAGCTGTAGAGTCAGTTCTGCCCTGAATGTCCAATTTGGATGTCAGTCTTAATTTATATGTTTAATATTATGGAAATTTAAAAAATACATTAAAGAGGGGTCTGCACAGGCCATTTTCCTATATGACTAGGGACTTCTTTGATGCATTGCAGAATTTGGTGATGCTGCTCCTAGCTGGCTGGCTGTCAGAATGGTAGGCTTATGGCCAGGCAGCAGGCCCCTGCTCTGTTATTAAGACCCAGCTCTTATCCTTTGAATGCCCACTGCTCCAAGCTTTGCACCCAGGCTGTAAGTAATATAACCATTACAAGGTCAGAGGGTTACTATGCAGTAATGCAAAAATTAGAACCATAAGGGACTAAGCAGCATATGATGTTGCTTTTACATACAATAGAAATTGAAATTAGAATGCCATAAATCCATCGACTATGTTTGCCATTTTCAGCCATCAGCAAATAGCATGGGAGGAAAGTTCACCAGGCCATGTTCCTTGTATAGCAAGAGTCTGCACTGAATCAACATTTCTCCTCCCATGTTACTCATTCACTCATGAGTGAATCATATTTATTTTAATGGGGCTCAGACAGGAGGCAGTTGTGTTTGGCTGTCTGGACTGGTCTTGAGGATTTAGGGCATGTCTGCACTATAGTTTATCTTGCTTCAAGAAGAGTATACAGTTGGGTTTTCATTGCAGTGACTACACATTGCAGATGTGACTGCTCATCTACTGCTTCTCAAAAGTGAAATTTCCTTGAAGCTGGCAGTGGATTTACTGAACTCCCCCTTCGGCTGGCTTGTTTGCTATTATTTTAAAAAGGATTTATCTACATAAGAGATGATGCACATTTATTTGGGAACACATGCTACATAGAAAACTTAACAGATATGCCCACAAAAACCTACAAAGAACAATCCATATTTTCAAACTGGTCATCAATGACACATTGATTAAATAGCATGTAAATGTTTCTTCCAATTTTTGGACATTTCCTTGCCTGGCCATCTAGATCGTAAGAAAACGATGCTTTAAAAAGCTACAGAAAGAAAACAGGGATACAAACGGAAGGTTAGGGGAGAACACACGTAGAAAACAAAGCAAATACAGGCAGGCATTTTTTTCCTCCAGCACACACAGTGTTAAAAATATGAGTCCCATTTTTTCTCTCCCCATATAATTCTATGGCATACACACACATACACACACGTGTGTGTGTGTATGCGTATATGTATATTTATATGTGTGTGTGTATATCTGTGAGAATATATTCAAACAATAATGGGAACCCAGTACTTACTGATTTCCTGATGTTTTTGGTGCAGACAAGGCAGACCATATATTATAGTGAGAGCTACTTAAATGCTTGCCCAGTTTGTGGCTTTCTTGATAAGGACCATTCCACTCATTTGCTACAGAAGAATCTGTTGGGTTTATACACCAACACACACAGGTCTTGCTTATTTTTAAATTCTCTATATTGATTTTTTTTTCAAGAGAGTCAAAGTGGGATAAACAAACAAACGAACAAAAAACAAAAATCACCTAAATTCCAACTGGCTGCAAAGAAAACCAGCAATTAAAAAGAGAGAACAAGACTGAATAAACTCAGATTTGCCACAATTCATAAGCCCTCGACCACACAATCAAAAGCAGACCTCTTAAAATATACATCAAGTACAACAGTTAATGCCATAAAAGGCCTCAAGCTACAATCCTTCACCTAGTTATTTGAGATAAATCATAATTATCCCAGTTGGACATGTTTCTAAGGAAATAACTAGCTCATTTAACACTCTGGAGTTAAATATTCTTATTTTTATTCTTAGTTTTACATTTATTTATTAGGAGTAATTGTCCTAACAGTCAGGAACCATGCTGAGACGAGGAGTAGGTCTCTAGTGTTTATTACTGCTACATAAGACAGAATCCTAACAAACTGAAGAAGCGTGGGAAAACCCAGACAGATAAACCCCAAAGGTTAAGGCGGGCCTGATCTGTGTCTCTTTGAATGGCTGCTTAACTCCTCAGTACTACACATGCGTTTTCCCCCCTGGATAGAGGCCCCCTCCTGCTCGCCATCAGTACTCATGACATCAATGATATGTTTATATATTGTATTTATCTTTTATGCTCGCTGTTTTAATTTATTATTTTATTGTAAATTGCCCAGAGTCTCCCAATGGGAGGAGATAGGCAGGGACAAACTTAATAAAAAACAAACAAACAAACAAACAAATAAATGCTTCAAGAGTGTGTCTCAAAAACCAATATAAATTTCACAGGGTGGCTAAGAACTTTGGCATAATATCCATAGAGTGCATTACCAACTCAAGTATAATATTTATCAGGTGGCTATGGCAGAAAGGGGGATAAAATAGGATGTAGATTTGCATAATCCCCATTACATTGGCCCGCCCCACCCGATCATCCAGAGAGGGCATGTTGAGGACCCCATCCGTAAGAGAATTTCATCTGGCGGGGTCCAGGAAACGGGCCTTTTCTGCAGTGGCCCCCGCCCTCTGGAACATCTTGCCCCTGGAGGTGAGGCAGGCCCCTTCACTCCCAACCTTCCGGAAGGCCCTGAAGACTTGGTTCTGCCATCTCGCCTGGGGCGGGAAAGTGAATAACCATTCTAGGGGGTGGCTCTCACCCTAGAGCCCCTCCCACCAGCTTGGATTTTATACCTTCTTGGATTTTATATTTATTTATTGTATTTTATAATGATTGTGATGTTTATGTTTGGAGCTTGATTTTATTGTAAACCGCCCAGAGTCCCTCTTTTGGGGGAGATGGGCGGTATTTAAATTTGAATAATAAATAAATAAATATAAATAAATAAATAAATAAAATGTCCCTGTTCTTGATTGCATGTATACATGTGTAAGACTGAATAGTGGCTTTCTGCAGTACTGAATTAGAATACTATCCACTTATTCTTGAATTAGGAGAAAATCATATTGACAGGAAATTTGCTGCCAGTTCCTATCTTGCCCCTTTTGCCTTGTAAATGCCAAGTTTATGAAGCATAGAAGGGCACAAGATGATCAAGGAGTGAACTCAGTTGATATGTCTGCAGGCTCACTCCTGCATAATCACACATCCCCCTATATTCTACTAGCCTGACAGCTGAGATTTTTTATTTGAATGCAGGAATAGCAGCTTTCCAGAAGAGTGATAGGCCCACATTGGGCAACTTGAAAGGTGGCTAAGCCTTCCATCTCAAGCACATACCAGAGTCCTCCAAATCCATACCACCACATAATTTCAGTGTTTCACTGTTTTGGCTTGCTATGTTATTTCACGTTACACTGTTTTCAGCTCAGCAAGTAGTTTTCACATACCACTGTGTCCAATTTTTTTAGGAAGACAACAGCAGAATGACGACAGACAAGACTGACTGGGAATCAGAGGAGAGGGGATGTGCGTACATCAGCCTGAACCAGCCAATAAGCATCTCTCTCATCCCATCCACTACAGGTCACCTGACTTCACTTTCTCTGTAATAGGTGATGAATTGTAACAGTTTTTATATACCTTGCTCAGATGAAGGCAATTTCCTGGGGGATATAGCCAAAAAAAGTTGTCAGGGTGTGTTTGAACTGTGGTTAAGTACAAGTGGGGAAAGGTCTTAGGTGGCTTGTGTCCACTCATAATCTTGGCTAGATGACGTAGTCAAACAACTCAAAGGCCCCTACTCACGCTCCTGACTGTTCTTTATCTTTAAATCAAGCTTATTCTTTACAGCATTTCTATCAGAAGCCACTGTTAAATAGAGGACTGTGTTGGTAGTTTTGAAACATAACTGTTCTCTGGATATGTGGCTACTTCAATATCCATTTGATGCTTACAATACTTCCATGGTAGATCAAGGAACACTGACACTGTATTGTAGCACCCATATAGTATATAATCTTATAATCTAAGTTTTGGCCACGAAATATTATAGTATTATATATGTGATTCTTTTTCATGTGCTTATTTCATATTCTTGCCATTTGGGCAAGAATCTGGGCAAATCTGTGATGGGACCAAGGACTAGGAGAGCTAACAAGGAGGTTTAGAACAAAATTCGAAGCATAGAGCAACCAAACAGCAACAGTTTGAACAGTTACTTACTACAGATTTCTAATATACTGACTGTGGCCACTTATTCAGCTCATTTATTTGGTGTTTTATTGGTGCTGTTTTGGTACTAAATGAAATGAGAGTGCCAGGTGGTGAGTGATATATGCTCATTGTAGCCCTAGAAAGAAAGATTTTGTACTATTGTACCTTTGCTTGTTGTCTTAGATCTTTCCCAGGATATCCATAGTTCCCATTAGCCAAGATCACTTATAGTCAAATCAGGAATACAATGCAGTGCATCTAAAGTCCCATTTTGCTTTGTTATCACTTAGAGATTGTATTTCTCCTCCCTCTTTTCCCAAGGAAAAAAGTGAATTCACAGAAGAACAGTTATGAGACAGCAGAAACCTTGTGTCTATTGGCTAGAAATAGAAGTCTGAGTTGTTAGTCTTTTGCCTAAGTAACAGCCATAAATTAACCCCAAAGGTGATCACCAGACATGTACAGGAGATTGCATCAGCCGAAGGATGCCAAATACTTGGGACATAGGCCAGGCCTAGGATTTCTCAACTTTAGCCTCTGGACAATCCCACACAAATTTGGCTTATTAGCAGATATTTATGAAACCATCTAAGGTTATCTCCTCACTTTTCTACCTCTTCCAATCCCATTGTCAGAATATTTTGTTTTAATGTTTTAATTTGTTTAATCAGAACAAATCCTTTCAAAAGATTCTGTTTTGGGCTTTCTGAAAGAATACTGTACAAATGTTCCAAGACATTTTTCCCATTTCAGACAGATATAAAAAATGTGGCATACAGCTCTCCTTTTCCTTCAGTCTGTTTCCCATAGTATTTCTCCTTACTTTGTGAGGAGAACGGGTGTGAATATGTAAAGAAAGGAAACATCAGATTCAGTGTAAAAAGCAGATCTACCTGTGGGAAATAATGGGCATAATTTTCCCACAGTATTTTCCCACTTAATATTATGTTATTTTTAATTAGATGTTGGATTTAAAAAGGGAGAGGGAAGAGGAGAAACAATGGAGTTTCTAACAAAGAGCAGGCTATTTTTTTCATTTTTATTTATTTTCTATCCCTTCTTTATTATTTTTATAAATAACTCAAGGCGGTGAACATACCCAACACTACTTCCTCCTCTATCTTCCCCACAACAGCAACAATTCTGTGAGTTGGGCTGAGAGAGAGAGACTGGCCCAAGGTCACCCAGCCGGCTTTCATGCCTAAGGCAGGACTAGAACTCTCCTACTACATCTGATTGGCTCTTGGGCTGAGGGGGCGGGACTGGCCCAAGGTCACCCAGCTGGCTTTTGTGCCTAAGGCAGGACTAGAACTCTCCTACTACGCCTGATTGGCTCTTGGGCTGAGGGGGTGGTACTGGCCCAAGGTCACCCAGCCGGCTTTCGTGCCTAAGGCAGGACTAGAACTCTCCTACTACGCCTGATTGGCTCTTGGGCTGAGGGTCTGGCCCAAAGTCACCCAGCCAGCTTTCATGCCCAAGGTGGGACTAGAACTCTCGGTCTCCTGCTTTCTAGCCCATTGCCTTAACCACTAGACCAAACTGGTCCCAATTACAGAGCATCAAGAATCAAAAAAACTTATGTGCTGATAATCTCCTGGTAACCGCCCACTAGCATGTGATCCTTCTCTTGATTCAAACGCTGAGTGTTTCTCTTCTCCAGGTTACGTCTAGCACAGCTCTTCCAAAAGCCACAGTTACCTTGCAGCCAAACCACTGGACGCATAAGCGACTGCTCATCTGCAACAGAGCCTCTCTTTGGTGGAAGTGTGGCCAATTAGTCACACGTTTGGTGTTCTAATTAGGCGGCGGCTGGCCCTCTCAGAAAATGTGCTGTTGATTTAGGTACTTCCTCAAACAATGCTAAATTGTGTTATGTGAAATTCAATTAGTCCTCCCCCCCCTCCCTTAACTGTTTCCACATCTGTTATTCTTTAAACAAAGTGATGAGGAGAGAAGGAGAAGTGAAAAGACAGAGTCTCCATTGGTGAAATATGTTAGGCCTCTGGGACCAGCCCTTTTCTCAGCTTTTGACCCTGAACAGTGATACACAGGAAGGAACAAAGTTGGAGAGCTATCATGGTGAAACCTTTGAAAATAAATCATTATACCAAGAAATAGTGCAACTGTATGAGAATGTAATCTCTTCTGATAGTCATAAAACTGGGTTTGTTTGGAAACTGATGGCATGAGAAAAGGATTTTTAAGAACCAAGAGGCTTTGTAAATGTGGCCTTAAGTGATATACTTTTACTAATTAATTGAATTAAAAAATAATTGGATTTTTTAAAAAAAAATTAAGTGTAAGGATAAAATGTCCTGATATAACATATATGTTGATATATGTTGCTGGGCAGTTTTTTTTTAAAAGCAATTAAGCAATAAAGCATGGGATATCTTTATTTTGATACTGAGAGAACCTATTATATTTTAAGAAAAAAAATGAAATTGTCTTTTTCTTGGCAAAATTGCCGGTATCGTTTTGTCCCAAACAATTTTGCCATTCAGCTTAAAGAACAGATGGATCAATCCTTTAGATTTTCCTAAAGTACAAATGATGCTTTTGCTAACAAACACCTAAATGTATTTAAAATAACTTTTGAGGATTATCCTCAGTATTAGGGATCCTTTTCCATTGCATGTGATTGTTCCTCTTCTTCTCAGGGCCCAGACAAAAACATGGACAGCTACTTAAATGCTCCCAGACACAAGTCTGAGTGTTGTCAAGACACATACCACTTAAAGCAAAACAGTTGCTCTTACATTGTGACTCTAGTGAAACCTACTGCTGTCTAAAGGTGACATTGTACATGCATTCAATCCTTGTTCCTGTTATCACCTTTTCATGAACCAACATTTCAGACCTTATCTCTTGGCTTGGCAGGCCATGCTTCAGGTTTGTCAGAGGCCGGCATAGACTGTGTGCGGGGTTTTTGATGATGTCTCTTGATAAGATTTGTAGAAGGTGAGAGATGGAGTTGTCAGCACCATTTTATGGCACCTCAGTACATGTCAGAAAATGAAAATATTTTCAGAAGTGATAGCATTATTTTGACTGGTGACAGGGACATTTAGGACAATAAATCTGCAAGGGCAGCTCCATTTAAACTCAAGTAAAAGGCTTGTCAGGATGCAGAGAGTGTAGGAGGTGTATAGGCTTTGACTGTGGTGCATCACTTGGAAAAGACCTGAGACTTCTCAAGGGAAATTTTGTAGATGACACAAAATACAACAGTTGCATTTCTAACAGTGTTGTGCTATTAAATACCTCCATCGTTTAGAGATTGTAGTGACATGTGTCAGAAATCCTGAAAATGATATTAGATGATAATTAAGTGCTCAGAACAACTGAGAAAAAATGTATGTAACATCATTAGAATGAATGGTTCTGAGAGAATGCTTAGAATATTCAAATATGTTAAAGAGTGCGTAATTAGGACATCAGCTTTTCTAGAGATAAGGTGGCATGGCAAAATGTAATTTAGTAAATGTGGTATATTTGATATTTAAAAGGCAGCCATGTTTGAGTTTATGTTGGAAAAAATGGGGAAGACAATACAATTTTAATATTAACAGCCCTGTAAAATAAGCAGCCTGCAAATATTGTACAAGCCCTGATCCAGGCAGGGCCACAAGTATGTTTACATTCTTATGCTAGATGTGGAAGAGGGTTTCTCCTTTCTCTGCTAACCCACTTGGCTTCTACACTGGATTAAACCCTCCACTGTAACATCTTCCAGCTGCTTCCATGCAATTCTTTTATCATCTACGGCTACCAGAAGATTTCATCAATACAAGCCTTATTCGAACAGGATCTATTATTAATTAATGGTTTTTGCTATGATTGAGTTCTCATTACTGCTATTACATTATTGTCACTACTATATTTTATTCTCTATTTATAACCATCCATTTTGTTCACTGAATATTCAGAGTGGCTTACAGTGTGAAACAAACAAGAGACTGAATAAGAAACATTTTACTGAATCAATTTTTGAAAGTAATAGGTTTACAGTCTGATTTTCTGTATAGTATTTTGATGACAGTGACATGACTATTATGCTATTATTGTTATAGCATTGAAAATCTGTAGTCACGTAGTTAAAAGAAATACAATTAATGTTTGTATGTTTGCTCCATCAAAATTCAGGAGAAATTTTTCATGAGAAAATATGGTTTGTATTGGCAAGCAAATGAAACATTTTTTTCTTATACCTGAACCTGATCAAATAGTAGAGCTTTACAAAATTACTTGTTTATAAAACTTCAGAAAATAAAAACGACATTAATCACACCATATTTCACATTTGATCAAGACAATACTCCCTTTCTTCAAACTTAGGTATTGCATTTGGTTCAGGAATGTACGTAATTTAGGCCAGGCTGGGGAAAAAAGGAAAAAGAAAAAAAAATGAATGAAAGGATAATAACATGATTGGTTACTGAAGCTTGCAGCAGTCTTGACAACTCTGCTGAGAATGTAACCAGGCAGAACCGCAATCTTGTACTACCATGGTGTAATGGTCGGATATAATACTGCACTCACAGCCAAGCTCATTTGAGGATTACATGTTGCCTCCCACTGGCGTCGGTTGAATGGCCCGCTTAGCTATAGAAAGTGCCCTACTCTTAAACTTTTCACTCAGAATCAAAAACCTATCAATCTGCATTTCTAACAAACATATCTACAGTTCTTAATGCAAGCTACTTAAAGACTTAAGTGTAGGAGGAACTTCATTTCTCTGAATTGGCCTTTAATGGGAAAAAGAGAAGATTCTGGTTTTCATCTCATATATAATAAAAAAGTCCCCATTCAAAACTGAAGTATTTGTGATTTCTCTCCTTGTTTTTATGACTGAGGTGGGTTATATTCCAGATTACATACAGCCCTTTCATTTACTTATTCCTTTCAGTTATGGATACTTCAAAGAACTAGAAAACTTTGGCTTTAATTGTGCCATACAGATTTCTTCAGTCAATTTGTTTATATACTAAAACCCAATACATTGAGATGTTGCAATCTTCTGCTTATTACCACCTCTGTATGTGCATCTCTCTCTCTCTCTGTCTCTCCACTACCATACAAGAGATGTGTGTCTCTGTGTGTGACATGCTTTGCAGAATGAGGACACCATCACATACTTTTCAAGGAACTAAAAGTGAACAAATAAAAGTAGCCAAAATTTCATATGAAAGTATAGAGATCTTTCAAGATTTAGTTTCCTCATTATCTAGATATATCCTGCACCTCCTCTCTCTCATATTCTCTGTCTCTCTCTCACACACACACACAGAATTTAGGAGGTCAGAACAGAAGAATCCTTCTTCTCAGGGGGAGATGGGCGGTGGCAAAATTTGAAGAATGAATGAACGAATGAAAAAATTAATAAATACTATCTAGGGGAGTCACAGGTATTGTGCCACCCATGGGTAACACAGTGTACTGCCAATCCTGATACTCTGTATACATAGCAGTTAGATAGGTCTATCTCTTTATAGGCTTAGTCAATTCTGAACATCTGAGATTTGTTTGAGTGCTCCACTCTCCTTTCCCATTAGAACCACTTGGGGTAGTATAGCTGACTCAAGCCGACCACCACCATCCTGCCCAAATTAGAGGGCAAACTTCTGTGGTGAGGAGACTGTGCATTTAATTTCTTCTACTCATTCAGCATGATAGTATAGACTTAGAGTGTGAGCTACGAGTTTCTCTGCAATAACTGCTCGTATATCCATAGAGCACCCCTCCGTAGGAGTTTGCTCTCCATCTCATGGAGGCTGACAAAATGTATTGCTGATGCTCAGCAGGATATGCAAGCTAGATGTGGAGATGTAGAGAGACAACAGTGCCAAAGAGGTGGATCCTCTCATGCAGTTGCCTCATAAAATGCACAGCTGATGCTGGTAACAGACTTAGATATATAGTTATCTCATGTAGACCAACTGACAGTTCCTCTGATGTCTTGCTAAGAAGTAAAACAGTCTGGAAATGTGCTATTAACTTCACTGGGCTCCAACAAAAGTTTTATCCTAATTGAGTTTGGCTTTGGGGAAAGTTTTCCCCCCACTGGCTCTGAAGTTTGTTTTGTACCACAGGCTCTAATTTGGCCCCCTGCCATATAATGATTAGGGGGTTTTCACTGTATTTTCTTTGACAGGCAGATTTAATATTTTTTGATAATATATTCTGTCAGGATGATTTCAACATTAAATGGATTGCAGGCTATTACAGGGATTAGATGAGCAAAAGAGCTGAGGAAACCAAACACATGGATTTTCTTTGATAATGAGATGTTGGTCAAATCAGTAGTTAATGGGACCTGAATCGCTGGGACTAACATAACTTTTTTTTTTAATATTGTGATCCTCCAGGTCCCAGCAACATTAATTTGGAAGAGAAATTATGAGATGAAAGGTTGAAATCCAACTGATAAACTGGTAGCATGTGAGGAAAATGAAAATTACTGAGGTAATTTATGCAGCATCTGATTGAATTCATATCTGCTGTCCCTGTAAAATGTCTTCATTAAACTACCTGTTACAGTATTAAATTGTCTCCTGCATTTTTTCTCTATTATCTATCTATAAATATGCAACTTCCTGTGCATTGTGAGGCTAAAGGCAGAACCAATATCATTTTGTATCTTTAGAACAAATATTACCCATTATTTGCATTCCTCCTTGAGAAAGGGGATTGTTCTGGCTTCTCTTAAGGAGGCTTTTGTTCACCCCCTCCTCAAGAAGCCATTGCTGGATCCCAGCATACTGGACTATTTTCATCCAGTATCTAACCTGTTCCTAGGGAAGGTTGTGGAGAAGGTGGTTGTGCAGCAGCCTCAGCAGGTCCTGTATGGAGCAGATTATTTGGACCCCTTTCAGTCAGGGTTCAGGGCATGGGACAGAAATGACACTGGTCATGCTTTTGGAAGATCTCTGGTGGGAGTGGGACGGGGTAGTGCAACCATCCTTGCCTTCTCAGCAGCTTTTGATAACATCAGCCATAGTTTCCTTATGGATCAGCTCCATGGGTTGGGAGTGGGCGGCACAGTATTGGGCTGATTCTCTTCCTTCCTTTGGGGCCAGTACCAGTTGGTGTTGATTGGGAGTGAGAGGTCCTGCCCGCAGCCCCTACTATGTGGGTACTGCAGGGTTTGGTACCCACTCCTCTCCTATTTAACATCTACATGAAGCTGCTGGGTGAGATCATTTGTCTCCATGGGGTGAGGTATCATCAGTATGCTGATGATACTCAATTGTATATCTCCTCCCCTAGTGAACTAAGCAATGCTGTTGATATCTTGTGCCGGTGCCTGGAGGCTGTGGGGGTCTGCGTGGGGAACAACAGGCTTCAACTGAACCCTGGCAAGACTTAGTGGGTCTGGGTTTTTGGGCCTTCTGGATCTGGGACTTTACCATCTTTGGTACTGGATGGGGTGGCACTGCCCCAGACAGATCCAGTGTGCAATCTGGGGGTCCTTCTAGAGTCATGACCCCAGCTCAAGGAGCAAGTGGCAGTTGTGGCTAGGAGGGGCTTTGCACAGCTTCATGTTGTACACCAGTTGTGGCCCTTCTTGAATCAAGAGGCTCTATTCACAGTCACTCATGCCCTGGGTCACCTCCAGAATGGATTACTGTAATGCGCTCTACATGGGGCTACCATTGAAGAGTATTCAGAAGCTTCAGCTGATGCAGAATGTGGCTGTGTGGACAGTTATCTGTGCCTCTAGGATGGCACATGTTATGCTTCTGTTCCATGAGCTCCATTGGCTGCCAGTTTGCTTCTGGGCCCAATTCAAGGTACTGGTTTTGACCTTTAAAGCCCTACATGGCATGGGGGCAGGCTATTTGAGAGATGGCCTCTTCCTGATCACATCTACCCGTCCCATCAGGTCCAGTAGGTGGGGTATGTTATAGCCCTGTCTACTAAAGAGTTCCATCTGACAGGACCCAGACGGTGTGCCTTTTCTGTTGTGGCTCCTGCCCTCTGGAA